>NC_141853.1:21860099-23060099 GCF_024713525.1 Acromyrmex echinatior
TAAAACAACTTATCATTTCCATTAAAACAATTGATAGATTTGAAAAAGAATTATTTAAATAAATTGTTTTTGTCTGTTTTCTATTATCCAATGGGGAATGTATGTATTTAAATCAAATATGACATTACTAGCTTAAATACATTGTCCAACAAAAGTTATAAAAACAAATTAATTAATTTAAAAAGATGAGCAATTCTTTTTTAATGTCAGGATAGAGATAATGTTGAATAACACTGAAATTCAAAGAATTCAAACAAAATCTTTGATTTAAATCATGTGTTTTATAAAAATATGATTGTGTTGTCTATCGGTCTGTACATTTTATATAACATTAGTCATTTTAAGAAACATAATATTTTTGTTAAGAAACAAAATTATAAAGATAATCTATTGAAAAACAATTAAAAATATCTCGAACTACAAGTTTTAAAATTACAACTCACAAATGACATACTTGTCTATATCTATCTCCAAAAAAGGACCTCCATTTGCTCGCTATCTGCACTGTGTAAAATTTATTTTTTTCAATAATACAACTATGTTGCACTGAAAAAAAATTATTCATTCGACTAAATTCATTTAGATTGTTTTTATTTTTTTTTTAATAAAAAATGTATGTACTTAAGTCACAAAGAATAGGTTTAAATATATACATACTTCAATTAAATATATGACGACTAAATTAATAATCAAATAAAAAATTTCTTTTCTAAGGTGAAGATTTATATACAGCTCAAATGCATTAACTGATTCCAACTATATGGTATTACACAGAAAGACTTTTGCTGAATACAGAACATCTTATTTTATTGGATTTCCAAAATTTTTATGTGGAAAATCATAAGTAACGAATAATGCAGCAAAAAGTTCTAGCAATCAGCTTGATCGTCCTACAAAATTATTTTGATAGTCTAACAAATTTGTTCTCAAATCTGTATCTAGCGAAATTTTTAAATACTTCAATAAAATCGTTCTGATCGTGTACATATTAAAAATAAACAAAATAAGCAATAATCTTGGATTAATAATAAAATATAGAGTAATAATTAAACATGTAGTATATTACACGAATGATTCGATTATGTAGCGTTATATTACGAACTCACAAAGCTTATTTTAAATTATCAACTTCAAACCAATTTCTTTTTTAAAATAAACTATACATTTTAAATTTCCATTGGATTGTGAATTTCAAAACAATTTTCAAAACATTCACGAAATTCTATTTATCTATTACTACTAACGCTTATGACCGCTATTATTCTACAGTTTCTTAAACCATTGTTTTCTTGTTACATTCGAAGAAGCAGTAACAAAGTGACATACCGTTTATATAAGTAAGAAGACAAAGACGTGTCTCTGACGTTGATGTAACTAAAAAATTAAAGCAATCAAGCTGTATTTTGCAACATAATTAGTAAGTAAATGACACAAATACTTGACATGTAAGCACACATACGATATAATATCTTCATTATTCTAATTTAAACGACTATGAGACGATCAAAGTTGTTCAAATAAGTAAAACATTTAACAATTTTATAAAATTGTAAGTATAATACAATAATGCATGTCAGCTCACAGAATTATCATTAACTCATGAAATATATAAATATATAAAAACAAAAGAATATTATGAGTTATAATTTTAAACAATGTTCAAAATGAATACAATTCAACTAGATAAATAAAGGCTAAAGAAATCAGGCTGTATCTATCATGGTGATACTTAATAAAACGTTTAAATATTCCAAATTCGATCATTTCATTATAATTCTTTTCAGTAGTGCATGTAACTTTACAACATCAACATTCCTCAGATTTAATATTAAATTTACTATTACAATAAATTGTAAATCATTACGCGTAGCTTTCAGTCAAAATTAATTAATTAATTATTTAATAGCCTTGTGTTCCAGTTTTAATTTAGCATTATGGCAGCGGCGCCAAATGGGGATGCTTACACAACTGATGTTCTTCCTTATCGTGTATATCCTTTGGAAACACCGACCCTCTTAGAAATCGCAGAAGGTTGTATAATTTATTATTTAATTCATCAAACACGTCATAGTCATGCTTGCGTTAAATGATAATAGTTCTGCAAAATGGAATGCAAACCCTGTTCCAACGAGTGAACGTCGACATAGCTAGCTGTCCTAATCTAAGTACTGCACCATATAATCTTGCCGGAGTAGGTAAGAAATCACAACAAAGCGTGTAATTTTTCATTAAATGGAATATCTTTAAAAAATGAATAATTCATACAGGATTAGGTGGCTACACATCGACGATAGAACTCTATGCTCAGGAAGAAAATGTACCGTGGAATCAAAAAACACGGGATTTTCGAGATATATTCACAACCAGTTGCCGGGATGCCTTTGTTATCGGAACTTCTTACGCTACAAAACCAAGCATGCCTTATTATGGACATGTACGTGTTATCAATATTTTCACATTTTTATATGTGAAAATACTATTGTGTGAATAATACTATTATGACAATAAAAAGTTAGGATAATATATCACTGCTACATAAATAACAATGTAATGATAGATATCAAATTACGATAATTTACGAATCATATCACGAATCAAATTATCGTTATTTTATCATTTGTAATTCTATTCTACTGATTTAATTCTATTCAACTTAATCTATTAAGTTTCAATCATGCTTTTATCATACACACGATTCCTATGATATTATTACTGTTTCTCGTAAACCTGATTATTGTTGTAGCTCATTATGAATGCAACGTATAGAGCACCTATGGATATTAGGAACGAGAGTCGCCTTATTTTCGCAGAGAGGGGTAACGGACAGACAAGAATAGAAAAGTTAACTGATCCTAACCAAATGAAATACGCCAACAAAGGCATTTTCTTTGTCAGCGAGGGTAGGGGGGGCCATGTTATCAGAGTGCGTGCAAAAGGTCGAAAAACTATTAACACAGATATCATAACTTCAATGCAAATGGTTCTTTACGAAAAATATAATAGGAATGACAATATATTTATTGGTAATTAGTAGTCTGATGCAAATAATTAAAAAAGGATATATAAAGACAATCACATAATTTTTTATGTCTGGCCTCAAAGCTTTAGGTGGTGTGTTAAAAATGACAAACGGAAGTGTGGCCTGTAATCTTATGTGGGACGATTATGAGGAGCCGTTAGGATCATTTGATGATATTATTAGAAGACAGCAATGTCCCGAGATACATCTAAAGTCAGATATGATAGCCGTTGGTACAATTATTAATGATAAGCCAGTACTAATACCTCAGGAACAGCGTTACGGTGTTGTAAGTTATTTGTCCCAGTTATGCGGACACTAAAAACAATTGATTTTGAAGTTACGATATTATATTTTCCACAGATAAATATCATTAGAAATTTAATTGTTTATTTATTAATTAATACAATTACTTTTGTCAATCCGCTTCCGTCAAATTTAAATCTGTGATTACTAAGTTGAGTTAAAATAGTGGAATCTTTCTCAATCATTTATAATCATTGAACGCAACAGATTTGTCTAAATCCAAAAATTTAAACATATCGAAGTGTCGAATAAGATATTCTATAGTTGTTCGTTTTTTAGGATCTGTACAAATATAGAAGTGAGTTCCAATGTTTCTCTAATTATGAAGCAGGCGGACAATTTATTAGCGATACTACACCGGACATAACGCAATATGAAGGTTACTTCAATATCGCAAAAAATATGATTATAAAGTTTTAGGTTTTTTATAACTAAAAGCCATTTTAACATTGAACTAGGTCATTATATATTCTCATATAAAACAGAAATTTATGTATGTAATGTTACCTAGCATATTATTATGACGAAGATGTCACATGAGATTACGATACTTTATAAGCCTTCTTTGACATATTTTTTATTTAATGACGATGTGGAATTCTTAATATTCGAGAAACGTTCTAATAATTAAATCCTTTGGATTTAAAAATGTAGAATCTTGCTATGTTGAAACAAAAATCGATAAAGTAACTAAATTCATAATTTATTATACAGCATAAATCCATAATTCGGTTACTTTAATTGAACATAATTTGAATTCTAATATTTTTCGATATAGTGATTCATCAAAAAATTCAAGAAATCTTGTTTGGTTTTATCTCGACTCAAGACCAAAACAAAAAATTGGAAATTGATTTTAAGAAATTGTTGTCAAGAAATTATTGACAAGAATTTGTTATCACGTCCATTTCTTAATATTATGTCAAAAAATTTCTTGAAATTTTTTGAAATTTTCGACAGTTTTTATTTTTAATACTTTATTACTTTAATGTTTTTTAATTTTATTTCTGATTTAAATAGTTTTGAATAAATTAGATTTCAACTTTTTCAATTGTATCTATTGGTATTTATAACAGATTATAAATACCATTAAATAATATAGATATCTATATTATATAATATAGGAATGTATATTCATACATTTTCATTAAATAGCAAAATTGCGTATGACCAGATTGTAAATCGATTAATGAAAAATAGGGTGAAATCCCTAACCAAATTAAATTATACTCTTCGATTTTTGTACTAGATATTAACCTTTATATTTATGTATAAAGGAATATATATAAAATTAATATTGCGAGATTACTGCAAAAGTATAAACATTTGCGTAACTTCTACTAATAGTATCAATTAAATGGATTATCAGGAAAGAGATTAAAATATATAGTAATATATATAATAACAATAATAGTTATTATTATTATATATTATTATTGTTATTATTATTATTATTATATCTAATAATCTCAGGAATTGAATAATTTGAAATAGTTACATTTGGCAGTAACCTCATGATATTACAAATGATAATTTGAAAAATATTTGTTCTTTATTATTAGATTTGTGCATAATAGATTATAGGCACAATTTTAAAACATGAATATAAACATAGTAAACTACGACTCGACATTTAATATGTATTTATGTTTTCTCTTATTATCTCTTACGATGCGACGTAGTCTAAGTCACAAAGACCCTGCTTAAAAAATGAAGAAATGTCAAGAAATTCAAGATTTTCAAATTCAAGATTCTTATCTGGATGAAACACTATTATGTATATTATATATTATATGTATTATATGTATTATATATATTATATTTATTTTGATATAAATAGAATTCTGAAATAGATGAACATAATTACATGAAAAATGTTATAGTCAAAGGGAACAAGTATGAAAATCAAAGAAAAATTCCATGTATCACATTTTATTATCTATATTCTTTCATTATAATATCATTTTATTTTTTATTTCTTATACAAGAAATAGATAAAAATCTATATAAGACGTAATGTATTCACAGTACATGTAACTAACTATGTGTAATATATGGATAATCTTGTAATAAATCTAACTTTCATAATCTGAATAAATTTCATCATATGTATATATCATTAATATTTTAATGTTTTCAGAATATTATACATATGCACGAGCATATAATTTTTTGTATATTTTTCCTTGTGTATAGTGTCATTTAGTATTATTAATAATTTTCGGTTTTCATGAAGAAAATTAAGAAAGTGTAGAAATAAAACAATTCCTAAACGGTCGCGTAAAAGAATTCTCTTTTAAAATCATGTTTAACGGATCCTCTACACAGAAGTTGTAGACAGTCGTGGAGTCTTAAATCGTAGGAAACTGACCAATTCTAACAGAGTATTCTTCTTATATTTGATTGTGACTGGTTGGTTTCCTACGACTTAAGACTCCACCTACGATTTCTATGTAGAGGATCATTTAGAAGATTCTAAAGACTCCTGTTTTATCACGTAAGCACGTATAATTTTGTATAAGAAATACTTTTTTCTTTTTCACCGATTCTCAAAAATCCTTTTCCAGGATTACAGTATTAATACGTAAGCATTAATACGTGTCTAGAAAGTGGAATCTATACCGAGAATGATCAAAAATTTCAAAATTGACATATTTTTTTAATATTTCTTAGTGTAACATAGTGTCTAAACTGTCAAGTAGTATCATTATTTATGAAAAAGA
The DNA here is from genome assembly GCF_024713525.1 of Acromyrmex echinatior. Lineage (NCBI taxonomy): Eukaryota > Metazoa > Arthropoda > Insecta > Hymenoptera > Formicidae > Acromyrmex > Acromyrmex echinatior. The sequence goes on from NC_141853.1 coordinate 21,866,148, forward strand.
ATGAAATAAAAGGTAATTGTTAGAATGTTTAAATTTTTATTTATATACTATAAATACATTAGAATTGTTTTTAAGGAAGACATCCTAAATTAAAACATTTTAAGATATAAATAATTATTGCATTCAAGAATTTTTTCATTTCCATATTTTGAATGTTTCTTTAAAACAGGTTATTGTTAAAATTCTAAGAATTCTAATGAAATCCTCTTACTCGTACTCATACGAAATTAAATCCAAAATTGATAGAAATTTTCGATTATTGAATCAAAACCTTCTGGATCGATGTTGCGTGTATGTAAAGGAAATTTTTTTTCTTTGGAATGTTAAAATATTTTCCGAAGATTATTTTGCGTTAACTAATAATTAAATCGAAAAATATTATAATTTAAATTACTCGTATTACAAAAATGACTTTATTTTACTTATCCTGCCTTTATATAAATCTTATTATATGTGTTATTAGCATTTTAAATTTACAAAACACCATATACGTTTGTGTGTGTGTGTGTGTGTGTGTGTGTGTGTGTGTGTGCGCGCGCGCGCGCGCGCGCGCGCGTGTGTGTGTATACACATACACAAGATATAAATTCGTGCATGCACTTAAATATGCAAATATGTAATTGCAAATTGCACAATACATATATTTTCAAGTATTAGTTAGCATTGCATTGACAGATCATGAACATATTTATAACCCCTCTTTCTTATAATCTTTAATACATAAAACAACTTATCATTTCCATTAAAACAATTGATAGATTTGAAAAAGAATTATTTAAATAAATTGTTTTTGTCTGTTTTCTATTATCCAATGGGGAATGTATGTATTTAAATCAAATATGACATTACTAGCTTAAATACATTGTCCAACAAAAGTTATAAAAACAAATTAATTAATTTAAAAAGATGAGCAATTCTTTTTTAATGTCAGGATAGAGATAATGTTGAATAACACTGAAATTCAAAGAATTCAAACAAAATCTTTGATTTAAATCATGTGTTTTATAAAAATATGATTGTGTTGTCTATCGGTCTGTACATTTTATATAACATTAGTCATTTTAAGAAACATAATATTTTTGTTAAGAAACAAAATTATAAAGATAATCTATTGAAAAACAATTAAAAATATCTCGAACTACAAGTTTTAAATTACGACTCACAAATGACATACTTGTCTATATCTATCTCCAAAAAAGGACCTCCATTTGCTCGCTATCTGCACTGTGTAAAATTTATTTTTTTCAATAATACAACTATGTTGCACTGAAAAAAATTATTCATTCGACTAAATTCATTTAGATTGTTTTTATTTTTTTTTTAATAAAAAATGTATGTACTTAAGTCACAAAGAATAGGTTTAAATATATACATACTTCAATTAAATATATGACGACTAAATTAATAATCAAATAAAAAATTTCTTTTCTAAGGTGAAGATTTATATACAGCTCAAATGCATTAACTGATTCCAACTATATGGTATTACACAGAAAGACTTTTGCTGAATACAGAACATCTTATTTTATTGGATTTCCAAAATTTTTATGTGGAAAATCATAAGTAACGAATAATGCAGCAAAAAGTTCTAGCAATCAGCTTGATCGTCCTACAAAATTATTTTGATAGTCTAACAAATTTGTTCTCAAATCTGTATCTAGCGAAATTTTTAAATACTTCAATAAAATCGTTCTGATCGTGTACATATTAAAAATAAACAAAATAAGCAATAATCTTGGATTAATAATAAAATATAGAGTAATAATTAAACATGTAGTATATTACACGAATGATTCGATTATGTAGCGTTATATTACGAACTCACAAAGCTTATTTTAAATTATCAACTTCAAACCAATTTCTTTTTTAAAATAAACTATACATTTTAAATTTCCATTGGATTGTGAATTTCAAAACAATTTTCAAAACATTCACGAAATTCTATTTATCTATTACTACTAACGCTTATGACCGCTATTATTCTACAGTTTCTTAAACCATTGTTTTCTTGTTACATTCGAAGAAGCAGTAACAAAGTGACATACCGTTTATATAAGTAAGAAGACAAAGACGTGTCTCTGACGTTGATGTAACTAAAAAATTAAAGCAATCAAGCTGTATTTTGCAACATAATTAGTAAGTAAATGACACAAATACTTGACATGTAAGCACACATACGATATAATATCTTCATTATTCTAATTTAAACGACTATGAGACGATCAAAGTTGTTCAAATAAGTAAAACATTTAACAATTTTATAAAATTGTAAGTATAATACAATAATGCATGTCAGCTCACAGAATTATCATTAACTCATGAAATATATAAATATATAAAAACAAAAGAATATTATGAGTTATAATTTTAAACAATGTTCAAAATGAATACAATTCAACTAGATAAATAAAGGCTAAAGAAATCAGGCTGTATCTATCATGGTGATACTTAATAAAACGTTTAAATATTCCAAATTCGATCATTTCATTATAATTCTTTTCAGTAGTGCATGTAACTTTACAACATCAACATTCCTCAGATTTAATATTAAATTTACTATTACAATAAATTGTAAATCATTACGCGTAGCTTTCAGTCAAAATTAATTAATTAATTATTTAATAGCCTTGTGTTCCAGATTTAATTTAGCATTATGGCAGCGGTGCCAAATGGGGATGCTTACACAACTGATGTTCTTCCTTATCGTGTATATCCTTTAGCATCACCGACCCTCTTAGAAATCGCAGAAGGTTTGTACAATTTATTATTTAATTCACCAAACACGGCTTAGTTGATGCATGTGTTACATGATAATAGTTCTGCAAAATGGAATGCAACCCCTGTTCCAACAAGTGAACGTCGACATAGCTAGCTGTCCTAATCTAAGTACTGCACCATATAATCTTGCCGGAGTAGGTAAGAAATCACAACAAAGCGTGTAATTTTTCATTAAATGGAATATCTTTAAAAAATGAATAATTCATACAGGATTAGGTGGCTACACATCGACGATAGAACTCTATGCTCAGGAAGAAAATGTACCGTGGAATCAAAAAACACGGGATTTTCGAGATATATTCACAACCAGTTGCCGGGATGCCTTTGTTATCGGAACTTCTTACGCTACAAAACCAAGCATGCCTTATTATGGACATGTACGTGTTATCAATATTTTCACATTTTTATATGTGAAAATACTATTGTGTGAATAATACTATTATGACAATAAAAAGTTAGGATAATATATCACTGCTACATAAATAACAATGTAATGATAGATATCAAATTACGATAATTTACGAATCATATCACGAATCAAATTATCGTTATTTTATCATTTGTAATTCTATTCTACTGATTTAATTCTATTCAACTTAATCTATTAAGTTTCAATCATGCTTTTATCATACACACGATTCCTATGATATTATTACTGTTTCTCGTAAACCTGATTATTGTTGTAGCTCATTATGAATGCAACGTATAGAGCACCTATGGATATTAGGAACGAGAGTCGCCTTATTTTCGCAGAGAGGGGTAACGGACAGACAAGAATAGAAAAGTTAACTGATCCTAACCAAATGAAATACGCCAACAAAGGCATTTTCTTTGTCAGCGAGGGTAGGGGGGGCCATGTTATCAGAGTGCGTGCAAAAGGTCGAAAAACTATTAACACAGATATCATAACTTCAATGCAAATGGTTCTTTACGAAAAATATAATAGGAATGACAATATATTTATTGGTAATTAGTAGTCTGATGCAAATAATTAAAAAAGGATATATAAAGACAATCACATAATTTTTTATGTCTGGCCTCAAAGCTTTAGGTGGTGTGTTAAAAATGACAAACGGAAGTGTGGCCTGTAATCTTATGTGGGACGATTATGAGGAGCCGTTAGGATCATTTGATGATATTATTAGAAGACAGCAATGTCCCGAGATACATCTAGAGTCAGATATGATAGCCGTTGGTGCAATTATTAATGATAAGCCAGTACTAATACCTCAGGAACAGCGTTACGGTGTTGTAAGTTATTTGTCCCAGTTATGCGGACACTAAAAACAATTGATTTTGAAGTTACCATATTATATTTACCACAGATAAATATCATTAGAAATTTAATTGTTTATTTATTAATTAATACAATTACTTTTGTCAATCCGCTTCCGTCAAATTTAAATCTGTGATTACTAAGTTGAGTTAAAATAGTGGAATCTTTCTCAATCATTTATAATCATTGAACGCAACAGATTTGTCTAAATCCAAAAATTTAAACATATCGAAGTGTCGAATAAGATATTCTATAGTTGTTCGTTTTTTAGGATCTGTACAAATATAGAAGTGAGTTCCAATGTTTCTCTAATTATGAAGCAGGCGGACAATTTATTAGCGATACTACACCGGACATAACGCAATATGAAGGTTACTTCAATATCGCAAAAAATATGATTATAAAGTTTTAGGTTTTTTATAACTAAAAGCCATTTTAACATTGAACTAGGTCATTATATATTCTCATATAAAACAGAAATTTATGTATGTAATGTTACCTAGCATATTATTATGACGAAGATGTCACATGAGATTACGATACTTTATAAGCCTTCTTTGACATATTTTTTATTTAATGACGATGTGGAATTCTTAATATTCGAGAAACGTTCTAATAATTAAATCCTTTGGATTTAAAAATGTAGAATCTTGCTATGTTGAAACAAAAATCGATAAAGTAACTAAATTCATAATTTATTATACAGCATAAATCCATAATTCGGTTACTTTAATTGAACATAATTTGAATTCTAATATTTTTCGATATAGTGATTCATCAAAAAATTCAAGAAATCTTGTTTGGTTTTATCTCGACTCAAGACCAAAACAAAAAATTGGAAATTGATTTTAAGAAATTGTTGTCAAGAAATTATTGACAAGAATTTGTTATCACGTCCATTTCTTAATATTATGTCAAAAAATTTCTTGAAATTTTTTGAAATTTTCGACAGTTTTTATTTTTAATACTTTATTACTTTAATGTTTTTTAATTTTATTTCTGATTTAAATAGTTTTGAATAAATTAGATTTCAACTTTTTCAATTGTATCTATTGGTATTTATAACAGATTATAAATACCATTAAATAATATAGATATCTATATTATATAATATAGGAATGTATATTCATACATTTTCATTAAATAGCAAAATTGCGTATGACCAGATTGTAAATCGATTAATGAAAAATAGGGTGAAATCCCTAACCAAATTAAATTATACTCTTCGATTTTTGTACTAGATATTAACCTTTATATTTATGTATAAAGGAATATATATAAAATTAATATTGCGAGATTACTGCAAAAGTATAAACATTTGCGTAACTTCTACTAATAGTATCAATTAAATGGATTATCAGGAAAGAGATTAAAATATATAGTAATATATATAATAACAATAATAGTTATTATTATTATATATTATTATAATTATTATTATTATTATTATTATTATATCTAATAATCTCAGGAATTTAATAATTTGAAATAGTTACATTTGGCAGTAACCTCATGATATTAAAAATGATAATTTGAAAAATATTTGTTCTTTATTATTAGATTTGTGCATAATAGATTATAAGCACAATTTTAAAACATGAATATAAACATAGTAAACTACGACTCGACATTTAATATGTATTTATGTTTTCTCTTATTATCTCTTACGATGCGACGTAGTCTAAGTCACAAAGACCTTGCTTAAAAAATGAAGAAATGTCAAGAAATTCAAGATTTTCAAATTCAAGATTCTTATCTGGATGAAACACTATTATGTATATTATATATATTATATGTATTATATGTATTATATATATTATATTTATTTTGATATAAATAGAATTCTGAAATAGATGAACATAATTACATGAAAAATGTTATAGTCAAAGGGAACAAGTATGAAAATCAAAGAAAAATTCCATGTATCACATTTTATTATCTATATTCTTTCATTATAATATCATTTTATTTTTTATTTCTTATACAAGAAATAGATAAAAATCTATATAAGACGTAATGTATTCACAGTACATGTAACTAACTATGTGTAATATATGGATAATCTTGTAATAAATCTAACTTTCATAATCTGAATAAATTTCATCATATGTATATATCATTAATATTTTAATGTTTTCAGAATATTATACATATGCACGAGCATATAATTTTTTGTATATTTTTCCTTGTGTATAGTGTCATTTAGTATTATTAATAATTTTCGGTTTTCATGAAGAAAATTAAGAAAGTGTAGAAATAAAACAATTCCTAAACGGTCGCGTAAAAGAATTCTCTTTTAAAATCATGTTTAACGGATCCTCTACACAGAAGTTGTAGACAGTCGTGGAGTCTTAAATCGTAGGAAACTGACCAATTCTAACAGAGTATTCTTCTTATATTTGATTGTGACTGGTTGGTTTCCTACGACTTAAGACTCCACCTACGATTTCTATGTAGAGGATCATTTAGAAGATTCTAAAGACTCCTGTTTTATCACGTAAGCACGTATAATTTTGTATAAGAAATACTTTTTTCTTTTTCACCGATTCTCAAAAATCCTTTTCCAGGATTACAGTATTAATACGTAAGCATTAATACGTGTCTAGAAAGTGGAATCTATACCGAGAATGATCAAAAATTTCAAAATTGACATATTTTTTTAATATTTCTTAGTGTAACATAGTGTCTAAACTGTCAAGTAGTATCATTATTTATGAAAAAGAATGAAATAAAAGGTAATTGTTAGAATGTTTAAATTTTTATTTATATACTATAAATACATTAGAATTGTTTTTAAGGAAGACATCCTAAATTAAAACATTTTAAGATATAAATAATTATTGCATTCAAGAATTTTTTCATTTCCATATTTTGAATGTTTCTTTAAAACAGGTTATTGTTAAAATTCTAAGAATTCTAATGAAATCCTCTTACTCGTACTCATACGAAATTAAATCCAAAATTGATAGAAATTTTCGATTATTGAATCAAAACCTTCTGGATCGATGTTGCGTGTATGTAAAGGAAATTTTTTTTCTTTGGAATGTTAAAATATTTTCCGAAGATTATTTTGCGTTAACTAATAATTAAATCGAAAAATATTATAATTTAAATTACTCGTATTACAAAAATGACTTTATTTTACTTATCCTGCCTTTATATAAATCTTATTATATGTGTTATTAGCATTTTAAATTTACAAAACACCATATACGTTTGTGTGTGTGTGTGTGTGTGTGTGTGTGTGTGTGTGTGCGCGCGCGCGCGCGCGCGCGTGTGTGTGTATACACATACACAAGATATAAATTCGTGCATGCACTTAAATATGCAAATATGTAATTGCAAATTGCACAATACATATATTTTCAAGTATTAGTTAGCATTGCATTGACAGATCATGAACATATTTATAACCCCTCTTTCTTATAATCTTTAATACATAAAACAACTTATCATTTCCATTAAAACAATTGATAGATTTGAAAAAGAATTATTTAAATAAATTGTTTTTGTCTGTTTTCTATTATCCAATGGGGAATGTATGTATTTAAATCAAATATGACATTACCAGCTTAAATACATTGTCCAACAAAAGTTATAAAAACAAATTAATTAATTTAAAAAGATGAGCAATTCTTTTTTAATGTCAGGATAGAGATAATGTTGAATAACACTGAAATTCAAAGAATTCAAACAAAATCTTTGATTTAAATCATGTGTTTTATAAAAATATGATTGTGTTGTCTATCGGTCTGTACATTTTATATAACATTTTTCAATTTAAGAAATATAATATTTTTGTTAAGATACAAAATTATAAAGATAATCTATTGAAAAACAATTAAAAATATCTCGAACTACAAGTTTTAAAATTACAACTCACAAATGACATACTTGTCTACATCTATCTCCAAAAAAGGACCTCCATTTGCTCGCTATCTGCACTGTGTAAAATTTATTGTTTTCAATAATACAACTATGTTGCACTGAAAAAGAATTATTCATTTGACTGAATTCTTTTAGATTGTTTTTATTATTTTTAGTAAAAAAGTATGTAACAAAGAAGTCACAAAGAACAGATTTAAAAATATATACATACTCCAATTAAATAAATAAGGACTAAATTAATAATTAAATAAAAAATTCTTTTCTAAGGTGAAGACTTATATACAGGTGAAGACTTAAATGCATTAACTAATTCCAACTGTAGGGTATTACACAGAAAGACCTTTGCTGAATACAGAACATCTTATTTTGTTGGATTTCCAAAATTTTTATGTGGAAAATCGAAAGTAACGAATAACGCAGCAAAAAGTTCCTGCAATCAGCTTGATCGTCCTACAAAATTATTTTGATAGTCTAACAAATTTGTTCTCAAATCTGTATCTAGCGAAATTTTTAAATACTTCAATAAAATCGTTCTGATCGTGTACATATTAAAAATGAACAAAATAAGCAATAATCTTGGATTAATAATAAAATATAGAGTAATAATTAAACATGTAGTATATTACACGAATGTTTCGATTATGTAGCGTTATATTACGAACTCACAAAGCTTATTTTAAATTATCAACTTCAAACCAATTTCTTTTTTAAAATAAACTATACATTTTAAATTTCCATTGGATTGTGAATTTCAAAACGATTTTCAAAACATTCACGAAATTCTGTTTATCTATTACTACTAACGCTTATGACCGTTATTATTCTACAGTTTCTTAAACCATTGTTTTCTTACATTCGAAGAAGCAGTAACAAAGTGACATACCGTTTATATAAGTAAGAAGACAAAGACGTGTCTCTGACGTTGATGTAACTAAAAAATTAAAGCAATCAAGCTGTATTTTGCAACATAATTAGTAAGTAAATGACACAAATACTTGACATGTAAGCACACATACGATATAATATCTTCATTATTCTAATTTAAACGACTATGAGACGATCAAAGTTGTTCAAATAAGTAAAACATTTAACAATTTTATATTAGGTGTTGGAATTAATTCGTAGCGTTTTACAAGTGATGGGAAGTACTTTCATTAATGTATTTTTTAATGCTCATGTGAAATAAATAACATTCTTTCATTAAAAAACGCTACGAATTAATTCCAACACCTAATAAAATTGTAAGTATAATACAATAATGCATGTCAGCTCACAGAATTATCATTAACTCATGAAATATATAAATATATAAAAACAAAAGAATATTATGAGTTATAATTTTAAACAATGTTCAAAATGAATACATTTCAACTAGATAAATAAAGGCTAAAGAAATCAGGCTGTATCTATCATGGTGATACTTAATAAAACGTTTAAATATTCCAAATTCGATCATTTCATTATAATTCTTTTCAGTAGTGCATGTAACTTTAGAACATCAACATTCCTCAGATTTAATATTAAATTTACTATTACAATAAATTGTAAATCATTACGCGTAGCTTTCAGTCAAAATTAATTAATTAAAGATTTAATAGCCTTGTGTTCCAGTTTTAATTTAGCATTATGGCAGAGGCGCCAAATGGGGATGCTTACACAACTGATGTTCTTCCTTATCGTATATATCCTTTGGAAACACCGACCCTCTTAGAAGTCGCAGAAGGTATGTACAATTTATTATTTAATTCACCAAACACGTCATAGTCATGCGTGCGTTACATGATAATAGTTCTGCAAAATGGAATGCAACCCCTGTTCCAAAGACTGAACGTCGACATAGCTAGCTGTCCTAATCTAAGTACTGCACCATATAATCTTGCCGGAGTAGGTAAGAAATCGCAACAAAGCGTGTAATTTTTCATTAAATGGAATATCTTTAAAAAGTGAATAATTCATACAGGATTAGGTGGCTACACATCGATGGTAAAATTCTTACCTCTCGAAGAAAATGTACCGTGGAATCAAAAAACACGGGATTTTCGAGAAATATTCACAACCAGTTGCCGGGATGCCTTTGTTATCGGAGCTTCTTACGCTACAAAACCAAGCATGCCTTATTATGGACATGTACGTGTTATCAATATTTTCACATTGTTATATGTGAAAATACTATTGTGTGAATAATACTATTATGACAATAAAAAGTTATGATAATATATCACTGCTACATAAATAACAATGTAATAATAGATATCAAATTGCGATAATTTACGAATCATATCACGAATCAAAACATCGTTATTTTATCATTTGTAATTCTATTCTACTGATCTAATTCTATTCAATTTAATCTATTAAGTTTCAATCAGGCTATTATCATACACAGGATTCCTATGATATTATTACTGTTTCTCGTAAACCTGATTATTGTTGCAGCTCATTATGAATGCAACGTATAGAGCACCTATGGATATTAGGAACGAGAGTCGTCTTATTTTCGCAGAGAGGGGTAACGGACAGACAAGAATAGAAAAGTTAACTGATCCTAACCAAATGAAATACACCAACAAAGGCATTTTCTTTGTCAGCGAGGGTAGGGGGGGCCATGTTATCAGAGTGCGTGCAAAAGGTCGAAAAACTATTAACACAGATATCATAACTTTAATGCAAACGGTTCTTTACGAAAAATATGGGAATGACAATAAATTTGTTGGTAAGTAGTCTGATGCATATAATTAAATAAGGATATATAAAGACAATCACATAATTTTTTATGTCTGGCCTCAAAGCTTTAGGTGGTGTTTTAAAAATGGCAAACGGAAGTGTGGCCTGTAATCTTATGTGGGACGATGAGGAGCCGTTAGAATCATTTGATGATATTATTAGAAGACAGCAATGTGCCGAGATACATCTAGAGTCAGATATGATAGCCGTTGGTATAATTACTAGTGATAAGCCACAACTAATACCTCAGGAACAGCGTTACGGTGTTGTAAGTTATTTGTCCTAGTTATGCGGACACTAAACATAATTGATCTTGAAGTTACCATATTATATAGTTTACCACAGATAAATATCATTAGAAATTTTATTGTTTATTTATTAATTAATACAATTACTTTTGTCAATCCGCTTCCGTCAAATTTAAATCTGTGATTACTAAGTTGAGTTAAAATAGTGGAATCTTTCTCAATCATTTATAATCATTGAACGCAACAGATTTGTCTAAATCCAAAAATTTAAACGTACCGAAGTGTCGAATAAGATATTCTATAGTTGTTCGTTTTTTAGAATCTGTACGAAGATAGAAGTGAGTTTCAATGTTTCTCTAATTATGAAGCAGGCGGACAATTTATTAGCGATACTACACCGGACATAACGGAATATGAAGGTTACTTCAATATCGCAAAAAATATTATTGTAAAGTACTAGATTTTTTATAACTAAAAGCCATTTTAACATTGAACTAGGTCATTATGTATTCTCATATAAAACAGAAATTTATGTAATGTTACCTAGCACATTATTATGACGAAGTTGTCACATGAGATTACGATACTTTATAAGCCTTCTTTGACATATTTTTTATTTAATGACGATGTGGAATTCCTAATATTCGAGAAACGTTCTAATAATTAAATCCTTTGCATTTAAAAATGTAGAATCTTGCTATGTTGAAACAAAAATCGATAAAGTAACTAAATTCATAATTTATTATACAGCATAAATCCATAAATCGGTTACTTTAATGGAACATAATTTGAATTCTAATATTTTTCGATATAGTGTTTCATCAAAAAATTCAAGAAATCTTGTTTGGTTTTATCTCGACTCAAGACCAAAACAAAAAATTGGAAATTGATTTTAAGAAATTGTTGTCAAGAAATTATTGACAAGAATTTGTTATCATGTCCATTTCTTAATATTATTTCTTGAAATTTTCGACAGTTTTTATTTTTAATACTTTATTACTTTAAAGTTTTTTAATTTTATTTCTGATTTAAATAGTTTTGAATAAATTAGATTTCAACCTTTTCAATTGTATCTATTGGTATTTATAACAGATTATAAATACCATTAAATAATATAGATATCTATATTATATAATATAGAAATGTATATTCATACATTTTCATTAAATAGCAAAATAGCATATGACCAGATTGTAAATCGATTAATGAAAAATAGGGTGAAATCCCTAACCAAATTAAATTATACTCTTCGATTTTTGTACTAGATATTAACCTTTATATTTATGTATAAAGGAATATATATAAAATTAATATTGCGAGATTACTGCAAAAGTATAAACATTTGCGTAACTTCTACTAATAGTATCAATTAAATGGATTATCAGGAATGAGATTAAAATATATAGTAATATATATATAATAATAATAATAGTTATTATTATTATATATTATTATAATGTATTATTATTATTATTATTATTATTATATTTAATAATCTCAGGAATTTAATAATTTGAAATAGTTACATTTGGCAGTAACTTCATGATATTACAAATGATAATTTGAAAAATATTTGTTCTTTATTATTAGATTTGTGCATAATAGATTATAGGCACAATTTTAAAACATGAATTTAAACATAGGAAACTACGACTCGACATTTAATATGTATTTATGTTTCTGATTATCTCTTACGATGCGACGTAGTCTAAGTCACAAAGACCCTGCTTAAAAAATGAAGAAATGTCAAAAAGTTCAAGATTTTCAAATTCAAGATTCTTATCTGGATGAAACACTATTATGTATATTATATATATTATATGTATTATATATATTATATATATTATATTTATTTTGATATAAATAGAATTCGGAAATAGATGAACATAATTACATGAAAAATGTTATAGTCAAAGGGAACAAGTATAAAGATCAAAGAAAAATTCCATGTATCACATTTTATTATCTATATTCTTTCATTATATTATCATTTTATTTTTTATTTCTTATACAAGAAATAGATAAAAATCTATGTAAGATGTAATGTATACACAGTACATGTAACTAACTATGTGTATTATATGGATAATCTTGTAATAAATCGAACTTTCATAATCTGAATAAATTTCATTATATGTATATGTCATTAATATTTTAATGTTTTTTCAGAATATTATACATATGCACGAGCATATATATTTTTTGAATATTTTTCCTAGTGTATAATTTCATTTAGTATTATTAATAATTTTCATGAAGAAATATAAGAAAGTGTAGAAATAAAACAATTCCTAAACGGTCGCGTAAAAGAATTCTCATTTAAAATCATATTTAAAGGATCCTCTACACAGAAGTTGTAGACAGTCGTGGAGTCTTAAATCGTAGGAAACTGACCAATTCTAACAGAGTATTCTTCTTATATTTGATTGTGACTGGTTTCCTACGACTTAAGACTCCATGACTCCACCTACGATTTCTATGTAGAGGATCATTTAGAGGATTCTAAAGCCTCCTGTTCTACAGCGTAAGCACGTATAATTTTTGTATAAGAAATACTTTTTTCTTTTTCACCGATTCTCAAAAATCCTTTTTCAGGATTGCAGTATTAATACGTAAGCAGTTATACGTGTCTAGAAAGTGAAATCTATACCGAGAATGATCAAAAACTTCAAAATTGATATATTTTTTTACTATTTCTTAGTGTAACATAGCGTCTTAGATGTAAGTAGTATCATTATTTGTAAAAAAGTAAGAAATAAAACATACTTTGTTAGAATTTTTACATTTTTATTTATGCACTGCAAATACATTAGAATTGTTTTTAAGGAAGACATCCTAAATTAAAACATTTTAAGTTATAAATAATTGTTATATTCAAGAATTTTTTTATTTCGGTATTTTGAATGTTTCTTTGAAACAGATTATTGTTAAAATTCTAAGAATTCTAATATAATCCTTCTACTCATCATTTCACTCGAGATTAAATCCAAAATTAAAAAAAATTTTCTATTATTGAATCAAAACCTTCTGAATCGATGTTGCGTGTATGTAAAGGAAACTTTTTTCTTTGGAATGTTAAAATATTTTTCGAAGATTATTTTGCGTTAACTAATAATTCAATCGAAAAATATTAATTTAAATTACTCGTATTACAAAAATGATTTTATTTTACTTATCCTGTCTTTGTATAATTCTTATTATATGTGTTATTAGCATTTTAAATTTACAAAACACCATATACATTTGTGTGTGTGTGTGTGTGTGTGTGTGTGTGTGTGTGTGTGTGTGTGTGCGTGTGTGCGTGTGTGTGTACATACATAAACAAGATATAAATTTGGGCATGCACTTAAATACCCAAATATTTAATTACAAATTACACAATACATTTATTTTCAAGTATTAGTTAGCATTGCATTGACAGATCGTGAATTTATTTGTAACCCCTCTATCTTATAATCTTTTAATACATAATACAACTTATCATTTTCATTAAAACAATTGATTGATTTGAAAAAGATTTATTATTTAAATAAATTGTTTGTCTATTTTCTATCTTTCAATGGGGAATGTATGTATTTAAATCAAATATGACATTTTAGCTTAAATATATTGTCCAACAAAAGTTATAAATTATTTTTTTCAATAATACAACTATGTTGCTCTGAAAAAGAATTATTCATTCGACTAAATTCTTTTAGATTGTTTTTATTTTTTTTTTAGTAAAAAATTTATGTACTTAAGTCACAAAAAACAGATTAAAATATATACGTACTCCAATGAAATAAATGAGGACTAAATTAATAATCAAATAAAAAAATTTTCTAAGATGAAGATTTATATACAGCTCAAATGCATTAACTAATTCCAAATGTATGGTATTATACAGAAAGACTTTTACTGAATACAGAACATCTTATTTTGTTAGATTGCCAAAATTTTTATGTGGAAAATCGAAAGTAACGAGCAATGAAAGCAAAAAGTTCTAGCAATGAGTTTGATCATCCTATAAAATAATTTTGACAGTCTAACAAATTTGTTCTCAAATCTGTATCCAGAATTTATAAATCCTCCAATAAAATCATTCTCTTCGTGTACATATTAAAAATAAACAAAATAAGCAATAATCTTGGATTAATAATAAAATACAGATTAATAATTAAACATGTAGTATACTACATGAATGTTCTCAATTATGTAGCGTTATATTACGAACACACAAAGCTTATTTTAAATTGTCAACTTCAAACCAATTTCTTTTTTAAAATAAACTATACATTTTAATTATTATTATTATTGATGGGGCTTCTCCTTTAGACTCGTTACGAGAAAAATGGTTTGTCAATTTGAGCGACATTGACGTTCCCTTAGAGGTTCGTTACCTCTTGCAACTTGGCGAAAAATTCGGATTTCCTATCAACAAGTACAATAAAGACAGTACCTTAATCGAATTTATCAAATATATAGAAAGTAATATCACTGGTCATCCGAATAACATTATTAATTCTGTTAGACATAATTCCCTTCCAATCCTTAATAGATTCCAAAATAATTTTCCTTCTCCTACATCCACCGACAAATTAATTTTGAACTGGTTGCGCACTACAAAGAGGTTTATCACTGATCACCAATATACTAATTACTAACGCCGATAAGGGTAACGTCACTGTTGCTCTAAACAAAGACTCCTACGTTTCGAGGATGGAGGAGATTCTCTCGGACACGAGTACCTACGCCTTAGTGGATAAAGATCCTAGTAAGAAATTAACGCGAGACTTACGCGCTTTTTTAGTGAGATGGAAGCGGGATCAATTTATCGACGAGTTGACATACCGCAGACTGCTTACTTCTGATGTTACACCCAGAGCTTACGGCCTAACTAAGATACATAAAGAAGGTTACCTATTGAGAGTTATTGTTTCTTGTATAAACAGTCCATTATATAACTTTTCACTTTTTTTACACAATATAATCAGTGACAGTATTCCAAAAGCTCCCAGCTATATTAAAGATAGTTTCCATTTAGTTGAGCAGTTCATTGGTTCTGTGTTTGATTCTAATTATGTTTTGGCTTCGTTGGATGTAATATCCCTTTTTACTAACATTCCTGTTGAACTAGCATTAAATAGCATCGACAGGAGATGGGATTACATCTCGGCGAAAACAAGCATATCAAAAAATGAGTTCATTATTGCTGTCAGATTCATTTTAAATTCTACCTTTTTTACTTTTAACAATAAAACTTACAGACAGGTGTTCGGCACTCCAATGGGTTCACCTTTATCTCCAATAATCGTGGATATTGTAATGCAGGATCTAGAAAAAGTAGCACTAAAAAAACTGTCAACACAACCCTTGTTCTATTTTAGATATGTTGATGATATTTTGCTCGCGCTTCCATCTGACATTGTCAATGACACTTTGAACATTTTCAATTCCTTACATACGAGATTACAATTCACCTTGGAGGTTGGTGCAAATGGCAGATTAAGTTTTCTCGATACAATACTGATTATAGATAACCAAAAAATTATATTTGACATTTACCATAAAAAGACATTTTCTGGAAGGTTCCTTAATTTCCACTCAAATCATCCTCTTTGCCATAAAAAAGGCACCATCATCAGTTTTATTGACAAAATCATCTTATTATCACATTCACGATTCCAACAAAAAAATTTGATAGATGCTATTCATATTTTCTTAAATAACTGTTATCCTCTTCCCTTTATTTTCTCTACAATAGAACGCAGATTAAAGTTTCATAAATATAACAAAGATACTACACACTATTCACGCAATAAAGACAAATATTTTACGATTCCTTATGTTAAATCCATTTCCGAAAGTTTCCTTCCAATCTCTAGTATGTTTCATTGTAAATTGGCCTTTTCTATTCCCAACACGTTAAAAAGCTTCATAAAGAGAGGAAAAGACGAACTTAGCTTCCTATCCAGTCAGAATGTTGTCTACAAGATCTCATATGATGATTGTGAGGCGAGTTATGTTGGTCAGACAAAGAGAAAATTGAGCACGAGACTACACGAACATATCTCTGACATCAAAAAGAATACAGGTTCTCCTACTGTCATAACTGATCATCGAATCAATTTTGATCATAATTTCAAATAGAACGATGTGAGAATTTTGGACTGCAAATCTTCTTACAATAAGAGATTGGTATCTGAAATGATTCATATTAAAAGACAGAAACAAGGCCTTAATAGACAAAACGATACTGAATCTTTACCCGATACTTATTCACAGATCATCCAGTCTCTTTCTCCCTCTTGATTGCTTTCCCTTCCCCATCCTTCTCTTCTCTCCCTACTTTCTCTCCCTTCCACTTTATTCTTTCCTTCTTATTATTTTTTTCCCCCTTCCCTTTCTAGTTTTCCATTTCAACCTTCTTGTCTTTATATGTCGTACTTTATATCTTAGCTTCTTAGAGAGATGATCAATTTCGATTCCATTCGCATTGCCTAATCTATAATACATCATTTCGACACACACATAAGGTATTTATTGTGAATTTATTTGTTCTAAACTTATCATACATATGCAATGCATGTTGGCGATTTTACTCTTTTTTCTTATGTGCTTGTCTTATAATATCAAAGATAATTTTTGCCTCTTTCTTTAAATTTGACTTATTATTTACGACTTATTTGTACTTTCCTTTTTACTGTTTGCGACTCGATTCGTACTTTTCTTATTGTTCTTATTATTTTTATTTTTATTTACTTATACTGTTAATTTATTATTACAATTTATACTTGCTAACAGAAACATGTTCGTTCTTATACACACATACGGTTCGGAGGAGCACATTTTTGTCAACTATAATCGTTTATTTGATTTCCTCTCAATTTGGAGCGAGTTTTATAGTTAATTTGCGTCCGAATGCGAATTTTACTTGATCTCTTGTGTTTTTTATCTACGTTATAACTCTATTGTTAATTACCGTTGTTAATTTACTTTGTCACACTAATTTATTTGTCACATTGAAAATGATCCAACTAGGATCGAAACGTTTGTTCACCTTCTGATTGTCAAATTATATTTTACGTTTTTAATTTATGACATAGTTTTATTTCAAAAAACTTTTTTAACTACTCATACTGTTTGTCAATTTATGTTTTAGGCTCGTAGCCCTTTTTACTTTTACTTATACATTTTAAATTTCCATTGGATTGTGAATTTCAAAACGATTATCAAAACATTCACGAAATTCTGTTTATCTATTACTACTAACGCTTATGACCGCTATTATTCTAAAGTTTCGTAAACCATTGTTTTCTCGTTACATTCGA
This sequence comes from Acromyrmex echinatior, assembly GCF_024713525.1. Taxonomy (NCBI): domain Eukaryota; kingdom Metazoa; phylum Arthropoda; class Insecta; order Hymenoptera; family Formicidae; genus Acromyrmex; species Acromyrmex echinatior. Next base: position 21,884,372 of record NC_141853.1, read on the forward strand.
AGAAGCAGTAACAAAGTGACATACCGTTTAAGTAAGAAGACAAATACGTGTCTCTGACGTTGATGTAATTAAGAAATTAAAGCAATCAAGCTGTATTTTGCAACATAATTAGTAAGTATATGACACAAATATTTGACATGTACGCACACATACGATATAATATCTTCATTATTCTAATTTAAACGACTATGAGACGATCAAAGTTGAAATAAGTAAAATATTTAACAATTTTATAAAATAGTAAGTGTAATACAATAATATATGTCAGCTCAGAATTATTATTAACCCATGCATAAATATATAAATATATAAAAAAAAAGAATATTATGAGTTATAATTTTAAATAAGGTTCAAAATGAATACAATTCAACCAGATAAATAAGGCCTAAGAAGTGAGGTTGGATCCATCATGCTGATATTTAATAAAACATGCTCTTCAAATATTCCAAATTCGATCATTTCACTATAATCTTTTTCAGTAGTGCATGTAAATTTACAACATCAACATACCTCAGATTTAATATTAAATTTACTATTACAATATAATAATTTGTAAATCATTACACGTAGTAAATTTTTACTTTCAGTAAAAATTAATTAATTAATTATTTAATAGCCTTGTGTTCCAGTTTTAATTTAGCATTATGGCAGCGGCGCCAAATGGGGATGCTTACACAACTGATGTTCTTCCTTATCGTGTATATCCTTTGGAAACACCGACCCTCTTAGAAATCGCAGAAGGTTTGTATAATTTATTATTTAATTCACCAAACATGTCATAATCGATGCGTGTGTTACATGATAATAGTTCTGCAAAATGGAATGCAACCCCTGTTCCAACGAGTGAACATCGACATAGCTAGCTGTCCTAATCTAAGTACTGCACCATATAATCTTGCCGGAGTAGGTAAGAAATCACAATAAAGCGTGTAATTTTTCATTAAATGGAATATCTTTAAAAAATGAATAATTCATACAGGATTAGGTGGCTACACATCGATAGTAGGACTCAGTCTTCTCCAAGCAAATGTACCGTGGAATCAAAGAACACGGGATTTTCGAGAAATATTCACAACCAGTTGCCGTGATGCCTTTGTTATTGGAACTTCTTATGCTACAAAACCAAGCATGCCTTATTATGGACATGTACGTGTTATCGATATTTTCACATTTTTATATGTGAAAATACTATTGTGTGAATAATACTATTATGACAATAAAAAGTTATGATAATATATCACTGCTACATAAATAATAATGTAATGATAGATATCAAATTGCGATAATTTACGAATCATATCACGAATCAAACCATCGTTATTTTATCATTTGTAATTCTATTCTACTGATTTAATTCTATTCAACTTAATCTATTAAGTTTCAATCAGGCTTTTATCATACACACGATTCCTATGATATTATTACTGTTTCTCGTAAACCTGATTATTGTTGTAGCTCATTATGAATGCAACGTATAGAGCACCTATGGATATTAGGAACGAGAGTCGCCTTATTTTCGCAGAGAGGGGTAACGGACAGACAAGAATAGAAAAGTTAACTGATCCTAACCAAATGAAATACACCAACAAAGGCAGTTTCTTTGTCAGCGAGGGAAGGGGGGGTCATGTTATCAGAGTGCGTGCAAAAGGTCGAAAAACTATTAACACAGATATCATAACTTCAATGCAAACGGTTCTTTACGAAAAATATGAGAATGACAATAAATTTGTTGGTAATTAGTAGTCTGATGCATATAATTAAAAAAGGATATATAAAGACAATCACATAATTTTTTATGTCTGGCCTCAAAGCTTTAGGTGGTGTTTTAAAAATGACAAACGGAAGTGTGGCCTGTAATCTTATGTGGGACGATTATGAGGAGCCGTTAGAATCATTTGATGATATTATTAGAAGACAGCAATGTGCCGAGATACATCTAGAGTCAGATATGATAGCCATTGGTACAATTATTAATGATAAGCCAGTACTAATACCTCAGGAACAGCGTTACGGTGTTGTAAGTTATTTGTCCTAGTTATGCGAACACTAAACACAATTGATCTTGAAGTTACCATATTATATAGTTTACCACAGATAAATATCATTAGAAATTTTATTGTTTATTTATTAATTAATACAATTACTTTTGTCAATCCGCTTCCGTCAAATTTAAATCTGTGATTACTAAGTTGAGTTAAAATAGTGGAATCTTTCTCAATCATTTATAATCATTGAACGCAACAGATTTGTCTAAATCCAAAAATTTAAACGTACCAAAGTGTCGAATAAGATATTCTATAGTTGTTCGTTTTTTAGGATCTGTACGAATATAGAAGTGAGTTCCAATGTTTCTCTAATTATGAAGCAGGCGGACAATTTATTAGCGATACTACACCGGACATAACGGAATATGAAGGTTACTTCAATATCGCAAAAAATATGATTATAAAGTTCTAAATTTTTTATAACTAAAAGCCATTTTAACATTGAACTAGGTCATTATGTATTCTCATATAAAACAGAAATTTATGTAATGTTACCTAGCACATTTTTATGACGAGGATGACACATGAGATTACAATACTTCATAAGCCTTCTTTGACATATTTTTTATTTAATGAGGATGTGGAATTCTTAATATTCGAGAAACGTTCTAATAATTAAGTCCTTTGGATTTAAAAAAGTAGAATCTTGCTATGTTGAAACAGAAATCAATAAAGTAACTAAATTCATAATTTATTATATAGCATATATTCATAATTCGGTACTTTAATTGAACATAATTTGAATTCTAATATTTTCCAATATAGTGTTTCATCAAGATAAAAAATTCAAGAAATCTTGTCTTGGTTTTATCTCGACTCAAGTTAAGACCAAAACCAAAAATTGGAAATTGATTTTAAGAAATTGTTGTCAAGAAATTGTTGACAAGAAATTATTATCCATTTATTGACAATATGGCAAGAAATTTTTTGAATTTTCGACAGTTTTTATTTTTAATAATTTATTATATTAATATTTTTTCATTTTATTTCTGATTTAAAAAGTTTTGAAGAAGTTAGATTTCAACATTTTCATTTGTATTTATTGGTACTTATAACAGGTTATAAATACCAATAAATAATATAGAGATTTCTATATTATATAATATAGAAATGTATATTCATACATTTTCATTAAATAGCAAAATAGCATATGAGCGGAGTGTAAATCGATTAATGAAAAAGACAGTGAAATCCCTAACCAAATTAAATTAATAACTCGACGATTGTTGTACTAGATATTAACCTTTACATTTATGTGTAAAGGAATATATATAAAATTAATATTGCGAGATTACTGACAAAAGTATATTGCGTATAAAGTTGCGTAATTCTACTAATAGTATCAATTAATTCAGGAATGAGATTAAAATATATAGTAATAATAATAATTATTATTATATCTAATAATGTCAGGAATCTAGTAATTTGAAATAGCTACATTTGGCAGTAATCTCATGATATTAAAAATGATAATATGAAAAATATTTTTAATCTTTATTATTTCACTTGTGCATAATAGACATTATATGCACACATTTAAACCATGAATTTAAACATATTAAACTACGACTTGACATTTAATTTGTATCTATGTTTTCTTATTATCTCTTGACGACGCGACGTAGTCAAAATCACAAGGGCTCTGCGTAAAAAATGAAGCAATTCAAGAAATTCAAGATTCTTGTCTCGATGAAACACTATTATGTATATTTTATATTACATATATTTTATATATTATATATATTATATATATTATGATATAAATAGAATTCTGAAATAGATGAACATAATTACATGAAAAATGTTGTAGTTAAAGGGAACAAGTATAAAGATCAAAGAAAAATTCCATACATCTCATTATTTATATTCTCTCATTATATTATCATTTTATTTTTTATTTCTTATCTAAGAAGTACATAAAAATCTTATATAAGATGAAATGTATACACAGTACATGTAACTAAGTATGTATATTATATGTGGATTATCTTATAATAAATAGAACTTTCATAATTTTCATTATATGTATATATCATTAATATTTTAATGTTTTCAAAATATTATATACATGCACGAGCATGTATATTTTTTGTATATTTTTCCTTATGTGTAGTGTCATTTAGTATTATTAATAATTTTCGGTTTTCATGAAGAAATATAACAAAAATAATAAAGTGTAGAAATAAAACAATTCCTAAACAGTCGTGTAAAAATAAAAGTATTCTCTTTTAACATCGTTTAAAGTCCTCTAGAAGTTGTAGACAGTCGTGGAGTCTTAAGTCGTAAGAAATTGACCATTTCTAATAGAGTATTCTTCTTATAGTTGATTGTGATTGATTAGTTTCCTACGACTTAATATTCCATCTACGATTTCTATGTAGAGGATTCTAAAGCCTCCTGTTTTACCACGTAAGCACGTAATTTTTATATAAGAAATACTTTTTTCAGACTTCATAAGAAGAAAATAAATGATTTTTGTCTCTTACAGCTTTTTTATAAAGTTGGAAGTACTTGAGTACAAAATTATTCCAAACCAATATTTAGCAATTTTTAGTAATTAATATTTTGTTAACTATTGCAAGAATTGCATAATAGTAGATTTCTCGACTCAATTTAATCCGCTCTATCTATACAAAATGATTGACAAAAACTTTCAGAGCACCCTGTAAAAAATAAAATTTTGTTCTAAATTTTATACTTTTTGTTCTCACTATATCAAAAAAGCTTTATTTATAGAGAATTTACAGACAATATTAGATGTTTTTTACGTTCTGTTCTAATATAAGCAAGCGAGTATTCCATGTGTTTCTGATTTAGAAGTTAATTTTCTTGACTGTACGAATAATTTTTTGCGTCCAAATAACGCTATTTTAAATTTTCTCTAATTTTAAAGATAATATACATTATTTAATTACTACTCTTTTTAGTTCATCAATTTTTTTAAATGCACAGTTTACTTTATTGTATATAAATAAATAAATATCTAATAATTTAGCCCAAAAAATGATCGTCAATTAGTCGACGAAAAATGATTATAAAAATACTGCATTATATCTTTTATCAATAGAAATGTTGGATGGATAACAACAATTCTAAATAAAAAATTAAATCGGTGAATATTTAATTTTATATTTATTAATGACAATTGTTTTTATCAATTCATTATTAATAACTGTTAACAATACCAGGAATCGTTTACTTAAATCACAACAGCAAACGTGTTTTTTTATTTCTACTGGATTTCGTCAATTTTATTATAAACAAATGTAAAATTAATTAATGAAAGATAAAAGATATCATTATTTATGAAAAAATATGAAATAAAAGATACTTTGTTAGAATGTTTACATTTTTATTTATGTAAATACATTAGAATTGTTTTTAAGGAAGACATCCCAAATTAAAACATTTTAAGTTATAAATAATTATTATATTCAAGAATTTTTTTATTTCGATATTTTGAATGTTTCTTTGAAACAGGTTATTGTTAAAATTCTAAAAATTCTAACAAAATCCTTCTACTCATACTCGAGATTAAATCCAAAATTGAAAAAAATTTTCGATTATTGAATCAAAACATTCTGGATCAATGTTGCGTGTATGTAAAAGAAACTTTTTTCTTTGGAATGTTAAAATATTTTTCGAAGATTATTTTGCGTTAACTAATAATTCAATCGAAAAATATTAATTATTTATAATTTAAATTAGTCGTATTACAAAAATGATTTTATTTTACTTATCCTGTCTTTTTATAAATCTTATTATATGTGTTATTAGCATTTTAAATTTACAAAACACCATATACACTTGTGTGTGTGTGTGTGTGTGTGTGTGTGTGTGTGTGTGTGTGTGTGTGTGTGTGTGTGTATGTGTGTGTGTATACATATAAACAAGATATAAATTTGGGCATGGACTTAAATACGCAAATATTTAATTGCAAATTACACAGTACATTTATTTTCATGTATTAGTTAGCATTGCATTGACAGATCATAAACATATTTATAACCCCTCTTTCTTATAATCTTTTAATACATAATACAACTTATCATTTTCATTAAAACAATAGATTTGAAAAAGAATTATTTGAATAAATTGTTTTTGTCTGTTTTCTATTATCCAATGGGGAATGTATGTATTTAAATCAAATATGACATTACTAGCTTAAATATATTGTCCAACAAAAGTTATAAAAACAAATTAATTAATTTAAACAGATGAACAATTCTTTTTTAATGTCAGGATAGAGATAATGTTGAATAACACTGAAATTCAAAGAATTCGAAAAAATCTTTGATTTAAATCATGTGTTTTATAAAAATATGATTATGTATTGTCTGTCGGTCTGTACATTTTATATAACATTATTCATTTTAAAAAACATAATATTTTTGTTAAGATACACAAAGATAAACATAATTTAGTGAAAAAAAATTAAAAATATCTCGAACTACAAGTTTTAAAATTACAACTCACAAATGACATACTTGTCTACATCTATCTCCAAAGAAGGACCTCCATTTGCTCGCTATCTGCACTGTGTAAAATTTATTGTTTTCAATAATACAACTATGTTGCACTGAAAAAGAATTATTCATTTGACTGAATTCTTTTAGATTGTTTTTATTATTTTTAGTAAAAAAGTATGTACTTAAGTCACAAAGAACAGATTTCAAATATATACATACTCCAATTAAATAAATAAGGACTAAATTAATAATTAAATAAAAAATTCTTTTCTAAGGTGAAGACTTATATACAGCTCAAATGCATTAACTAATTCCAACTGTATGGTATTACACAGAAAGATCTTTTCCGAATACAGAACATGTTATTTTGTTGGATTTCCAATTCATTTTTATGTGGAAAATCAAAAGTAACGAGCAACGCAGTAAAAAGTTCTAGCAATTATCTTAATCGTCCGACAAAATTATTTTGATAGTCTAACAAATTTGTTCTCAAATTTGTATCTAGCTAAATTTTTAAATTCTTCATTAAAATCATGCACTTCATGTACATATTAAAAATAAACAAAGTAAGCAGTAACCTTGGATTAATAATAAAATACAGATTAATAATTAAATATGTAGTATGTTACACGAATGTTCCAATTATGTAGTGTTATATTACGAACACACAAAGCTTATTTTAAATTGACTTCAAATCAATTTCTTTTTTAAAATAAACTATATATTTTAATTTCTATTGGATTGTGAATTTCAAACGATTTTCAAAACATTCACGAAATTCTGTTTATCTATTACTACTAACGCTTATGACCGCTATTATTCTACAGTTTCTTAAACCATTGTTTTCTTGTTACATTCGAAGAAGCAGTAACAAAGTGACATTCCGTTTATATAAGTAAGAAGACAAAGACGTGTTTCTGACGTTGATGTAACTAAGAAATTAAAGCAATCAAGCTGTATTTTGCAACATAATTAGTAAGTAAATGACACAAATACTTGACATGTAAGCACACATATGATATAATATCTTCATTATTCTAATTTAAACGATTATGAGACGATCAAAGTTGTTAAAATAAGTAAAACATTTAACAATTTTATAAAATAGTAAGTATAATACAATAATATATGTCAGCTCAGAATTATTATTAACCCATGCATAAATATATAAAAGAAAATAGAATATTATGAATAATAATTTTGAATAAAGTTGAAAATGAATACAATTCAACTAGATAAATAAGGGCTAAAGAAACCAGGCTGGATCTATCATGCTGATACTTAAAAAAACGTTTAAATATTCCAAATTCGATCATTTCATTATAATCCTTTTCAGTAGTGCATGTAACTTTATAACATCAACATTCCTCAGATTTAATATTAAATTTATTACAATATAATAATTTGTAAATCATTACGCGTAGCTTTCAGTAAAAATTAATTAATTAATTATTTAATAGCCCTGTGTTACAGTTTTAATTTAGCATTATGGCAGCAGCGCCAAATAGGGATGCTTACATAACTGACGTTCTTCCTTATCGTGTATATCCTTTAGCATCACCGACCCTCTTAGAAATCGCAGAAGGTTTGTATAATTTATTATTTAATTCACCAAACATGTCATAATCGATGCGTGTGTTACATGATAATAGTTCTGCAAAATGGAATGCAACCCCTGTTCCAACGAGTGAACGTCGACATAGCCAGCTGTCCTAATCTAAGTACTGCACCATATAATCTTGCCAGAGTAGGTAAGAAATCATAACAAAGCGTGTAATTTTTCATTAAATGGTATATCTTTAAAAAATGAATAATTCATACAGGATTAGGTGGCTACACATCGATAGTAGGACTCTATCTTCTCCAAGCAAATGTACCGTGGAATCAAAGAACACAGGATTTTCGAGAAATATTCACAACCAGTTGCCGTGATGCCTTTGTTATTGGAACTTCTTACGCTACAAAACCAAGCATGCCTTATTATGGACATGTACGTGTTATCAATATTTTCACATTTTTATATGTGAAAATACTATTGTGTGAATAATACTATTATGACAATAAAAAGTTATGATAATATATCACTGCTACATAAATAATAATGTAATGATAGATATCAAATTGCGATAATTTACGAATCATATCACGAATCAAATCATCGTTATTTTATCATTTGTAATTCTATTCTACTGATTTAATTCTATTCAACTTAATCTATTAAGTTTCAATCAGGCTTTTATCATACACGATTCCTATGATATTATTACTATTTCTCGTAAACCTGATTATTGTTGTAGCTCATTATGAATGCAACGTATAGAGCACCTATGGATATTAGGAACGAGAGTCGTCTTATTTTCGCAGAGAGGAGTAACGGACAGACAAGAATAGAAAAGTTAACTGATCCTAACCAAATGAAATTCACCAACAATGGCATTTTCTTTGTCAGCGAGGGTAGGACGGGTCTTGTTATCAGAGTGCGTGCAAAAGGTCGAAAAACTATTAACACAGATATCATAACTTCAATGCAAACGGTTCTTTACGAAAAATATAAAAGGAATGAAGATAAAGTTGTTGGTAATTAGTAGTCTGATGCATATAATTAAAAAAGGATATATAAAGACAATCACATAATTTTTTATGTCTGGCCTCAAAGCTTTAGGTGGTGTTTTAAAAATGACAAACGGAAGTGTGGCGTGTAATCTTATGTGGGACGATTATGAGGAGCCGTTAGAATCATTTGGTGATATTATTAGAAGTCAGCAATGTGCCGAGATACATCTAGAGTCAGATATGATAGCCGTTGGTATAATTACTAATGATATGCCACAACTATCTGAAGAACAGCGTTACGGTGTTGTAAGTTATTTGTCATAGTTATGCGGACACTAAACACAATTGATCTTGAAGTTACCATATTATATAGTTTACTACAGATAAATATCATTAGAAATTTAATTGTTTATTTATTAATTAATACAATTACTTTTGTTAATCCGCTTCCGTCAAATTTAAATCTGTGATTACTAAGTTGAGTTAAAATAATGGAATCTTTCTCAATCATTTATAATCATTGAACGCAACAGATTTGTCTAAATCCAAATATTTAAACATACCGAAGTGTCGAATAAGATATTCTATAATTGTCCGTTTTTTAGAATCTCTACGAATATAGAAGTGAGTTCCATTGTTTCTCTAATTATGGAGCAGGCGGACAATTTATTAACGATACTACACCGGACATAACGGAATATGAAGGTTACTTCAATATCGCAAAAAATATGATTGCAAAGTACTAGATCTTTTATAACTAAAAGCCATTTTAACATTGAACTAGGTCATTATGTATTCTCATATAAAACAGAAATTTATGTAATGTTACCTAGCACATTATTATGACGAAGATGTCACATGAGATTACGATACTTTATAAGCCTTCTTTGACATATTTTTTATTTAATGACGATGTGGAATTCTTAATATTCGAGAAACGTTCTAATAATTAAATCCTTTGGATTTAAAAATGTAGAATCTTGCTATGTTGAAACAAAAATCGATAAAGTAACTAAATTCATAATTTATTATACCGCATAAATTCATAATTCGGTTACTTTAATTGAACATAATTTGAATTCTAATATTTTTCTATATAGTGTTTCATCAAGATCAACAAATTCAAGAAATCTTATTTGGTTTTATCTCCACTCAAGACCAAAACAAGAAATTGGAAATTGATTTTAAGAAATTGTTGTCAAGAAATTATTGACAAGAATTTGTTATCATGTCCATTTCTTAATATTATGTAAAAAAATTTCTTGAAATTCCTTGAAATTTTCGACAGTTTTTATTTTTAATACTTTATTACTTTAATGTTTTTGAATTTTATTTCTGATTTAAATAGTTTTGAATAAATTAGATTTCAACTTTTTCAATTGTATCTATTGGTATTTATAACAGATTATAAATACCATTAAATAATATAGACTTCTATATTATATAATATAGAAATGTATATTCATACATTTTCATTAAATAGCAAAATAGCATATGACCAGATTGTAAATCGATTAATGAAAAATAGAGTGAAATCCCTAACCAAATTAAATTATACTCGTCGATTTTTGTACTAGATATTAACCTTTATATTTATGTATAAAGGAATATATATTAAATTAATATTGCGAGATTACTGCAAAAGTATAAACATTTGCGTAACTTCTACTAATAGTATCATTTAAATGGATTATCAGGAATGAGATTAAAATATATAGTAATATATATATAATAACAATAATAGTTATTATTATTATATATTATTATTATATATTATTTTTATGTATAATTATTATTAATATTATAATTATTATTATACCTAATAATCTCAGGAATTTAATAATTTGAAATAGTTACATTTGGCAGTAACCTCATGATATTAAAAATGATAATTTGAAAAATATTTGTTCTTTATTATTAGATTTGTGCATAATAGATTATAGGCACAATTTTAAAATATGAATTTAAACATAGTAAACTACGACTCGACATTTAATATGTATTTATGTTTTCTTATTATCTCTTACGAAGCGACGTAGTCTAAGTCACAAAGACCCTGCTAAAAAAATGAAGAAATATCAAGAAATTCAAGATTTTCAAATTCAAGATTTTCAAATTCAAGATTCTTGTCTGCATGAAACACTATTATGTATATTATATATATTATATTTATTTTGATATAAATAGAATTCTGAAATAGATGAACATAATTACATGAAAAATGTTATAGTCAAAGGGAACAAGTATAAAGATCAAAGAAAAATTCCATACATCTCATTATTTATATTCTCTCATTATATTATCATTTTATTTTCTATTTCTTATATAAGAAATATATAAAAATCTTATATAAGATGAAATGTATACACAGTACATGTAACTAACTATGTGTATCATATGGATAATAAATCGAACTTTCATAATCTGAATAAATTTCATTATATGTATATATCATTAGTATTTTAATATTTTCAAAATATTATACATATGCACGAGCATATATATTTTTTGTATATTTTTTCTTGTATGTAGTGTCATTTAGTATTATTAATAATTTTTGGTTTTCATGAAGTAAAATAAGAAAGTGTAAATAAAACTATTCCTAAACGGTCGCGTAAAAGCAAAAGTATTCTATTTTAAAATCATGTTTAAAGGGTCCTCTACACAGAAGTTGTAGACAATCATGATGTCTTAAGTCGTAGGAAACTGATCAATTCTAATACAGTTCTTCTTATAGTTGATTGTGATTGGTTGGTTTCCTACTTAAGATTCCATGACTCCATCTATGATTTCTATTTAGAGGATCCTTTAGAGGATTCTAAAGCCTCCTGTTTTACCACGTAAGCACGTATAATTTTTGTATAAGAAATACTTTTTTCTTTTTCACCGATTCTCAAAAATCCTTTTCCAAGATTACAGTATTAATACATAAGCATTAATACGTGTCTAGAAAGTGGAATCTATACCGAGAATGATCAAAAATTTGAAAATTGATATATTTTTTTACTATTCCTTAGTGTAACATAACGTCTTAGCTGTCAAGTAGTGACATTTGTTTGATATGAAAGCTTTGCAATCTCTATGTATGAAATAGTTATTCCCAGACACGTAGTTTACACGAACAAACAATGTCAAATTCTTACAATTAGACTTTGATACTTTATCGCGACAAATTTTTTATATGAAAATTGACACGTACGTGTGACTGCGTCAGTAAGTTGCGTGAAATATTGCTGTAATAGTATAAAAAGACATGTGCGGCGCGCGACGCGCAGCGCGAACTCTAGTGATTTCATCGCAATTCGAGCTTTGCTTTAGAATCCCCTTAAGAGGGTAAATTAGAAAATTACCATATTTTTAATCATAATACATTGTTAAATCTATAGTGTCAAATTTAATTTAAAATTAGTCACCACTGCTCCTAAAATTTATTTTATATTAAAACAATGGTTATATTTGACACTACTGTGTCAATTTGACACGATATAGTATCAAATTTAATTATCGATATAGTATCATATTTAATATTCGTTTTAGTATATAACGATATAATTGAGTTGGAGCCGTGGCGACTCACCTTAGATTAAATTTGATACTATAGATTTAACATTATTATTATTATTATTATTCTCACCTTATCGTAACAGTATATCAATGTTCTAATAGACTATAATATATTGATTCTAACACGTAATCTTAAATACCTATTAAAATCTTTTTAAAATTTGTTATACTTGATTGCTTGTACCTAACAATTTGTCTGTGATATCAATCATTATACTATCATTCCAAAATAACAATACAGTTTCAAATATAAATAACATTCCATATAACAATAAAATTATACGAGCTTTCCTCGGGAAATTCGCAATAAATACATAATATTCACAATTAAATAAAGAAGTAATGATCAATACGATTCTATGACGTGCATAGGTATTATTATGTACGAACAATTTTAGAGAATGGATTGAGGAAAAATTTCGAAGAAAAAAGTCACAATCAACGTAATTATGTGTCCCGATCTGACTTTAGAATCTTTCAACCAAGCTTTAATCTTGCTGCTACAAATAAGAAATTCATTAAATACGCCTAATTCTCTTCGCGAAATTTAAAATATCGTAATTTTGCAATCATAGGTCTATGCGTACGGTGACCATACATTTATTACATTTTATTATGAAGAACAGTCTTTTATTTTAGGTAGCTGTCCTTTTGATTTATTTGCTTTTTCGAAACTCAATTTTGTCCATTATTTTCCAATATTGTCCTTTATTTTGACATTACAGGAAATTTTCTAACTATGAAAAAAACTTAAAATTATAATAAAAACTTAAAATTTAACTTAAAATTAAAGCTTGCATTTATATAAAATGCAATTTTGAAATAAATTATTTAGATTTTTATAATTTTTAAAAAATAATGACGTAATTTAAAAAAATACATTCGTCAGAAAAATATAAAATTTCTTTAATTTTTGTTGAAAAATATGTAAAATATAGAATAAAAATATAGAATATGTAAATATAATATAATAAAAATATATATGATATAATAAGAATGTATATGTATATACTATATATGTACATGCATACATACTATATTTATAGTCATTCAAACTGCGCGCCGAATTGGTTTTCCAAAAGTATATATGTATGTTATGAATTATATAATATATAAATATAGATAAATACAATTTGTTTTTGTTAACCCTACTAGGTACAATTTGCCTCTATATTAACGAGGGCACTAGAATCCGTTCATTTTTTTTACGTATTCAGAATGATTTAAAAAATCTCTAAAAATTTACCAACACATACTTTCAACTTTCTAGAATAAATATTGGCACTTTATTTTGAAAAATAATAAAATGTAGTATAATTTATAATTATCGAAAAACTCAAAGAAACTTGCACGAACAGGAATTGCATCGGTAACTAGTGATCCTCCTTAGTAGGGTAAATTAATTATATTCCTTAATTTTTTAAATTAAATTTATTCGAAATAGAGTTGATTTAATTTTTTTATTATTTGCAACCTTTTATTATTTCAGATCAAAGGATTATTCCAATATAGTTGAACTCGTTCAACTATCAGAAAACTGTGCACTCTCTCAATTTAACTATACTATACAATAAATTTTATAATGTACAGCTTCTTGACAGTCAAACTAGTTTGACAACATGTAGGGACAAAGCTTCAAAATTTTCAGACATGTCCTTTATTTTCTTTAATAAAATATGATCACCGCATCTATACGGCGATACAACTATTATGGACTGATGTCTGGATCGTGGTCTCTCATACATACTCTCATTCCTGCGTAAGGAAAAATGATGATATATTCAAAATCTTTTAACTCACTGCAATCGCAATTGCGATTTCTTCTCGGATCTGGTGTCGCATTGCCATTTATATCACACAACGGCAAGGTATGTATATAGCTTTCATACACATAAGAAAATAACTGGTACCTACTTTCCACAAAGAACAACGAACTGCGTCAGCAATTTACTTCTTTACTAATTTATTATTATCTCAATTTTGTCTCAATTTTATGGCCTTGTCATTAGTATCATTTTCGTCGCCTTTAATTGCGTTTTTTACCTCAATATGTGTATTTAGTGCTCAATAGTACTGAATATACCTACTGTTCCTATTTCTATTTCTCTCTAACATGATTGCAGCTGATTGTAAACGTGATGTTTTTATTACTTAGCATAGCAACAATTTAAAAAAAATGCGAATTTTGCCCTCATAGATGAAAACACCGAGCAACACAGACTATAGATCATTGACTATACTAGATGTTTTCGTCAAGGGATTTCTTTATTAGCAATGATGAACAGGGAGAGTGTATGTCAAAATGCAAATCGATCCATTCAGTTTTATGAAAGCAATACAAATGTCACTTATCTATTATTTTAACAATATCATCGATAAGAAAAAAATGGACATCTATTCAAATCAGCTAAAAATAATGGTTAATAAGAAATAACAATTAAGAAATAATAATCGCGAAATAAAATCTGTCGAATGTACATTTTCTACCACTTTCATTTACTTTTAATAAATAGTTGCAAATCATAACTATATCTTAATTGAAAACGTTTTTATTCCATAACAATATTTGTAAGGTTCTTTGCACTTTTCTTTTTCGCACTTTTAATTTTTTACACAACTTTGATAGAAAATACGAAATGGATCTGAAAAATCGCTATCACGCCCCTCCCCCTCTCCCTTCCACTCTTATAAATTTAATTGTAAAGATTTATATATTACGTGCACAAAAATTGAAGCAGGAAATGAAAATGTTCCAAAGTTTTCCATATCGCACTTTTTATCAATTGTGATTGAACTCAAAGATCCTACTTTATTGTAGATCCAATCGAGTTTATTCTGCTACATCTTTTATACATCAAAAAATTTTTTCCTAACTTTCTTACAGTAGTACAGAAAATTATTTCACGTGTCGGAACAAATGTTACCGTGAATTCTGGCTTTTCAATGTAATGTGATAAAACTATGATAACTTTTGGGGTAAGTTATACGCAACATGAAATTACTTCAGTTTTAGGATACAAATTAGTAGTGGTTATAAACTAGCCCAAAGTTTCGTGTTTGCCGTGGGCCATAAATATCAAGACGAAGCAAGAAGAACGACTGATATACAATGTAATATAAGGAATGCATCAAAGAATTATTTAGTTATTGCAAAGTTTTAATTAAGTCTGGAGAATACCCAGTAGTAGATAAATAATAAAATTTTATTTATTATTACAAAATTTTTATTATTTTCGTAACTATTCATATAACTCTAAAAATTTCATTAAAAATTTTTTCTGTTATTTCAGTACTAAAAATTAAATAGATTAATATACATATAATAATAAATTAAGAATCTAGAGACACACATAAAAGATCATTTTATACGCTTCCTAAAGCTTTTAATTAATTTTATATATATCTTTAATATACTTTATAAACATAAATACATATTTTCATAAAATAAATGACAAATTTATTTGTTTAAACGAGACAGCAGTTTCTATTTCTCACAATAAATTGCAATTCCTTTTCTTTCTGCTCCTTTTCTATTTACAGAACCATTTTACAAAACTATTTCTAACTCTCGACTCCTTATCTAATGAACTCGTGTATGACAAGATTACTAAACGACATTTATGACAAGGTATCTCTCATTTCTTAATATATATAGAAATCTCTTCTGAAAATCATTCTACTTTAATAATTATATCTATTTATTATTTAATATTATAATTATATAAGTATTTTAATATTTAACCTATTTTCTTTTCAAGCTAGGAAATAAAATTTTGTTGAATTAAAGAATGAACAAATAATATCTCGTTGTATGATTTTCGCTCGAAAAATTTAATTATTAGAACACGATTCTAGAAATCATAAGCATCTCGATATTCTCACTGACAATAGCCAACAGCAAATTTCACGAGAAACTGCGCTACGTGTCCACTTATTCGCCAATTCTAGCACGTTCAGTATACGAGACTACATAAAAAGACAATCGCGTCCGGCAGGGAAAAGAAATCACCATTCGTCCGGTACAACCGAGGTGGAGGTATATTTGCTGTGGTATACGGAATCCAGTTTGAATTTCACGTGGCTGTTTTACAACACGCGTGACCGTAAAACGTCTGCGGAGAGAACTCGCACGTGTATACAAAGATCGCACGTACTAGGGATCTCAAGCGCGCGGGGCACGTTTTTCTGTTTCTTTTCGCACCAACATCTGCGCTGTGTATTTGTGTCGGTATCCGCTTAAGTGGTACGTATCGACGTACCAACCCCCTTTGACGCGATCTAAAGAGAGTTTGAAAATTCTAAAGGCCAGACCGAAGAAATATTGCGTACTTCCACGTGGTGAGACTTGCAAAATGTTTCTCTATGGTGACCTCTATTTTCAAATATTCTTTTCATTCTAATATTAAATTGCGATACATTATTAAATAGCGATACACTGCCATTCAAATATTACGATCATTAATACTTAATAAATAAAGCATAATTTTTACATAAACAAAAACAAATGACTGAAATTAAAAAATTTAAAGCACCTTCCCCAGATACCTCTTGAATATTTTTACGTTCAAACTTTCCCGTATATCAAAAGAATCAATGCTTTTTTCATCTTAAAAAAAAATGCAAACCGTGTTATAAATACGATGAAGAAGTAGAATATTACAGGAATAGAATTTACGTTCGCATGATAGACACTTCAAAACTTTTCAAGTTCTTGGCATTCCCCTTTGCAGTTTCACTCGCCTGTTGGCACCCGCGGAATTTATCACCTTCCTTTCATCCGTCCACTCTCTGAACTTCTTGAACCTCAATCCGAGACACAAATGGGAAAATAAGAATCTCTTCGAAAGGAGAAATCAGAGAAAAAAGAAATTACTAGAACTTCTAGAGTATTATTTTCCATTAATTAATTAAATAAAATTCCGAGTATGTTATCTGTCATAATCGTTTCATTGTCTAATGAATAGTCATATTGTAGAATGCTCCACTATTAAACTAATTAAATTAATATCATTTTCAAATTACTAAGTAATTTGAAATTAAATTGGAAATTAATATGTAGCTTTTTGTCTTTTACTAAATGGGTCATCGACTATACTAATTATCTGCTACGTTTTTTCAAATCCAACATAGACTTTTAATCGTCCTTTTGATAACTTACACGTAAATCATCTACTAAAGAATTCTCTCAGCAGTAAAATATTATCGTGACAGTGAAACGCTCCAATATTGAAACAGATTAAAATGCGTTTGAATGGATAAACAAATATTTTTTCGCGTCTTTCAGAGAAATTAATATTTTAGCGAGTTAAATATCAGAGCAAATATAATTTTAATTAATGTGTTAAAATAGAAAATATACGATATAGAAATATATATATATATATATATATATATATATATACGTACACGGAAAGAATTTTTTCTTAGAATTTATCCTAAAAATATGATAGTCGTAGGACAACATTGTATACTTCGAAGAATTTTAATGTAAATCTCTCTTTCATTCATTAATAAAATTACAATAAAGTATAAAATAAGTTTTGATCAATTTTACTGAAATGCATGTTAAAATCTTTAAAATATTGTATTGTATTACAATTACCACATTTTGAGAGTAAATTTTAAAAGAAAATTCTCTCCGTGTATATATTATACATACTAACATTCTAAACTACTAATTAAAACACATCTGGCTTACAAAACTTAATTATTATAACTGGGCAGTTTATCTTGGCGATTCTTGCTTAAATATCAGCTTTTACCTCTTTGATTTAAAGTCATCCTTTTAGATGATATATTTTTATGATAATATCCAACGATAAATTCTTATCTTAACAGCTATTATAGCGGACGCAAACGCACAACACTTAAATCATACTGGTGCATTAGGAAGATATTTAATCATTAAAAGAGAGATTTAGAGAGTTGCAGGTGCGGTAAACGGCATTAATGCAATTGACTCACGTAATGTGCGTTCGTAGAATACATAAATAGAAATCTGTACAAGTAGAAATATGCTGTGCTAAAATCTCGAATATCGTTTTTCTAAAGAAAAATGGACAAGCCGATGTGCCAATGAAAAGCATTAAGAAGATCCCCGAGAAAAGAGAGGGATTTTTGAAAAGAAAAAAAGAAAATAGGATAGGTATCATTTCACGCGCGTCGATAAAATTCCGTCTCGAAGCAAAGAAGTACGTGGAACTTCTCACCAAGTCGACCCCGACGACGACGACGACGACTTCAATTTAAGACGATCGTATTTCCGTGACACCAAACGCGGTTCCGATGGTGATAAATCGATCGGAACCGCTGATCCGCGCATTCGGCGCAGATGTGCTGTAATAGGGCGAGAAGGTAATCTGTTATCGGCACAAAATTAGGAGTATAACCGCGAATTCGGCGGAAAATCGTAACTCTTTCGTGAAATCGTTAACTCCGCTAATTATACCAATGCGTTCGACAGGCAAATAGATTCGAATAAACAAAACGAGATCAACTTATATATTAGGTATGCAATATACATTATCGTACAGCACAGATCATTCTGGCAACATTGCAGCAACATTGCAACAATATGCAAGTTCCTGTGCTGTATGAAACATAATGTCAAATCACATAAAACTGCAAGTGCTAACACTTTCCGTCTTATATGTGTAATTATTATGTTCAACAAATATTTTTGTATACACACACAAAAAAATATCATTCTATTGCTAAAAAAATGCAATTGCTTAATTTATTTTCTTCTTTTTTAGTAACATATCTTCAATAAAGAATATTTTCTTGATAATAATGTTAAAATATACTTATTACAAATTTTAGAAAAACATTATTAAGTATTTAAAACAAGAATTTATTTTCTTTTGAAGAATATTTTATAACATTAATCAAAGAAACGACTCTATATAATAAGCAATTTGAATTTATTTTAAAATTTACTATCTAATCTTGATAGAAGTATTAAACTTTTTAGGATTCAGGGTATATTTTTAAATAAATTTGCTTAAGATGAACTTATATGATAGATTTGCGAATATATGAACTTTCAAAATACTTGAAACAAGTAATTATTATTTGCGTACAGTATGTATTTTTCTGTGTATATATCATAAATACAAGGAAAAAACAATTTTGCTGAAGTATCTAAAAATTTAATTAGATACAGATCTGACAATAATTTTATTGGACAATGAAAATAATTACGTAAGAAATTCAAACACGATGAGCAATGCTGCAAAAAGTTTGGATATTGTAGCATACTGCAGTTTAAGCGTCTTACATTTTATTTTGATATATAGTCCAATAAAATTATTTTCAGATCTGTACCTAACTAAATTTTCAGCAAAACAATCTTTTTTGTATATAAAAAAATAGAACTAAATATACATGGAGAGAATTTTCTTTTAAAATTTACTCTGAAAATATAATACACCCAGAGAAAGATTTCTTCGATTTAAAGAAATATTTCTTTGCTACACTGCTGAAAAAATTTCTTTAATTTATGAACGTCATTTCTTTGATTTAAACATTGTTTTTTAAAATCAGATAAAATTTATTTAATTTAAAGAAATTATCTTCAAATTCAAGAAATGACGTTCAAATTATAATTTGAATGTCAAATCAAAGAAATTTTTTCTTTAACCGTATAGCAAAGAAACATTTCTTTAAATCAAAGAAATCTTTTCTCTGGGTGTATGTAGTTGTGATACAATACAATATTTTAAAGATTTTTACTATGCACTTCAGTAAAATTAATCAAATTTATTTTATACTTTATTACAGTTTTATTAATGAATAAGAGAGATTTACATTAAAATTCTTCGAAATAAAATATTGTCCCACCACTATCACATTTTCAGGATAAATTCTAAGAAAAAATTCTCTCCGTTTATAAAGAAATATTAAACATGCATATTTATATATTTATCGTATGTATATTTATGTTTATTTTATATATGTATATGCATGCGTGTATATAAAGACGCAAAACAGATATATCATATACATATATCAAGAGTAGATAAGTGTACATGATGCTTCAAAGCATCGAAATTGACGTCATAATGCAGAACATCGTAATATAGATCAAGAGATATTCGACTCGTGTATTTAACTACATGAGAGCAGATATTCACTTGTGATTATTGATGATTCGTAATACATTTCCCTTACGCTAGGATTTTATCGTCGGAATCTACTACATCTCGATGTTCGCCGCGCGCGACGTATTCTTTCAGTGATACTCAATATCCATGTAAATACTGTCTCCGAGTATCTATCAGCTTGTCCACGCAGATAGGAAAAATAGATCGAACGGTAGAAACACATTTTACAGCGATTCTATGCGAAACATTGTATTATTTAATTTTACACTACTTTCCAAATACAATCCAAATAATACTCGAAATATCTAGCATAGCGTCCGTACGCTGAAACATATTTTTTTAACCATTCAAATGTGTTTCAATCAATTTCAATATTGGACTGCGTTCTTAATGTTATAACAATATTTTACTACGTAAAAATTTTTTTTATATATTACTTACATAATTAATTTACGTATCGAAAAAATAATTTGAAAAATATCAGTGTTGGATTTGAGAAATAAAATTTTAGATAATTGACAGATGTCTTACTGATTTTCTAAAGAATGCAAAAAATAGCTTTAGCTTCCAATAGTTTTAGCATCCAAAAACAATATAGTATTTATTAATAAATCATATTAGCTTAATAATAAAAATTTCCTATTATATAATTTAATGAGAAATACGCAAATATCTATCTAAATTTTTATTACATTAACTTAATCAAAGTATTTTATTCATTCCAAAGTTCAGATGAAAATAGAAATAGATCAATTTAAGAGATATCAAGTAAATAAATTTAAAGTTATCGTGTTGCAATAAAAAAATAAATATGATTAATATAAAATAATACAAATAATTACAAAAACTCGTCCAATATATATCGCTCACACACATATTTGCTACGCAATGACATAATTTAAAAATTGTCATATTTTAGTTGCTTGTAAAAAGAAGGAGAATATAAAAAAATAAAAATATACTTTGGAAGTATATACTTTTATTTCTCTATACAAAGTTATCAAAATTGCATTTCAAAATTAATATTACAAAATTTGAATAATTCAAAACATTTAAACACTCATTTTTTTTAAATTCCGTTTTTTTTAGTTATGTCGTTGTTGCAAATGAGTGATATGGTTTACTTAGAAAGACAGAAATCTAATATTGCAGGCCAATATTAAAAGACAGTAATTAATTACTTATTTTAAATATTAGAAGCACTATTATTCAGTATATTTAGTACTTATCGGACTGTTCCGTTCCGTACCCATAAATAAGTAATTAATTACTGTCTTTTAATAATAAATTGCCCAGTATTAAATTGATCAGTATTAAATTTTTGTAAAAGTTGAATTATTAAAAAGAAGATATCTCAAATCTGAGTAACTATCATTCAGTTATATACAGTTGATATACATTCAATTGAAATTTTCTTGAAGCGAAATTTATGATCTAATCTTTCATTTTCGATATTTCGCAAGCATACCATATAATTATGTTTAGCATAATCTCGTATGGAGAGGAACCTCTATCTCATAATAGACAAGCCGCGACGTGGCCGCAGTGTGTGCCAGTCCGATATCGACATTAGCAGACGCGCGAACGCACTTTGCATGGTTAATATCCCGTGATTATGATTTACGTCCATAACACTATGAATCCTCCCGGATTTTCCGCGGCTTGTCATTTATTCTCTTTTGCAGCATACATAAACAAATTGATTCTTTGCCGTCATTTATGGACGATAAAACAGATTTGTTAATACGTTCGATGCCCTCCCTCTTCGATTTAGAAAAAGAGACAGCTTTAAATTTTAATCGTTTGCCACGTTATTTATATCTGCGCCTTCCCAATTCGCGAAGAAACGCTTCTAACGAGATGTATTAAAAGATTTAAATTTCTTTCTTACTATGAAAATATATTGACTTGATTAAAATTATATTTAAGACATCATCTATCATTCGATGTACTTAAAATGCAAGAATCACTATATAAAATAAGAGATGAAAAGATGGAAACAAAAATAAAGAAAAAAACATATAATTTTGAAATATTATTGATATTTTGCGTTGAATCTTTGCCTTCATATTCCTACGCTATTGCTCGTGATTTAAATATGACCGCAATCGATCTCTCTCTTATAGTTAATAGATGGAAAACATACCGGAGAGAATTCCTCCGATAACGCACTTCTGCTGAATGTGCAATTATCTGTGCACGTACGTTACCGCCCCCGTTCGAGTTACACCGCTCGCAAGATGGTCTATATATTCGCCTCCTTCGGGAACTTCTGGATTTCTGAATAATTTCAGCTGCCGCTGCCGAGCAGTCTCGCCATGCTAATGAGACAAATAGTATCCAGAGAATTTAATTGGAATCTAACAATTATTAAGAGACTCCACACAGTAGCAATGGAACTCTTAAAATAAAGTACCATTTCATTGTGTCACCGTAATTCCGACGTCATCCTCGAAATCGGATAATCCTCTTTCAAAGGAGACCGTGTTAAGCACAATCCGCGCAAGTAGACGAGCAATAATATCGCTTTTCAAAATTTTCTTAGAAGTTTAAGCGCGCGCTTATCATCAGAGCTATTTTAAAGTACGGTTGCAAAAGATGTATAATTTATTTGTACGTATTTTTTTAATGCAATCATTATATTATAAATTAAATGAACTAACATAATGCAATTGAAATAATTTAATGTCTTCTTGAAAATAAACCAATACTTACATCTATGTAATTTTAAAAAAGATGAAAACGACTAAACAAACTCAACAAGCATTAATCATATGCGTGTAAATTTTATTTGATCAATATATAAAATGAAATAAGACTTTTTAAGAAATAAATTTAAACATTTTTTTATACTTTTTCATAATAGAACAGAAAATTAATTGCTTATAAAAAGTAAATAAAAGTTTGTCTTATCTGAGAGAGAGAGAGAGAGAGAGAGAGAGAGAGAAGGCATAAAAATAAACTTGGAATCTAGAAAATTAAAATCTAGATTAAATATTATTAAGTATTATTAACGGGTAAATATCATTTTATCGTATAAAGTACCAAGAAATTTAAAATGTTGATAAATATTAATTTTTTAACTGATCCTTACTTAACAAATTCAACGATTCTATCGATTCCCTTTAATTCCCTAATCACAGTAAGAAACACGTAAGCATACGTGTTATATTTGATATAACAGAAATGAGAAGAATTAAATAAGAGATAAATACAAACATCATTAAGCTTATATCGATATCTATACCGACTATTTTTCTTGCACAATAAAAATGGCAATTAATATGAAACTGAAAAAAATGCATCTTTCATTCTTAGAAAAACAAACTCTAAAAACTTCTTGTTAAATATTCGAAAGACAGATTCGTTTTTCATTAAATATATACAAAAAAATCCATAAGTATAAGAAAAAATTTCGTACAAATATCATTAAGATTTCTTTCCTTTTCATGCAATGAAGACGAAACTAATATTGACAACTTGACATTTCTGCTTATCATTTTTATCACAGCTTAAAACAAAATGTTAAATTCTGCTAAATATTTAAGAAATCAGGGTTAAATTATAGACAAATATAACTGTAATGAAAAAAAAATGTACTGACAGAATTAAAGAAAAATTAGAAAAGATAATTTTATGGCTCATATATATAATGTGTAGTATTCTCATATTTTTTATTTTGAGTAAACAGTGATTTCTTAAATTGCGAGCAATCAAAATATTAATATCATAATATTACTTATATTTTATTATTGCATATTTTTTTAATTTGTTTCTTTTACTATCTCCACTGTGAGAATAAATTGTAAACTGTTGATTCTGAAATATAAAAAGAGTACTTACTCCATTATCTTCCAGTTTTTATTATTTTAGAGAAATTAAACAATTTTGTATTGTGCAAATCAGGTTTCTTACATAAGTCAACAGCACAGTTTTTTAATGTAAAAGTTTTTGGATACACTATCTGTCACGATCACCGTTTACATGCCATAATATTATCGCATCTATGAAGATATTTTCAATTACATTTTCGCACGTGTCATTTAATTTCCGGTTGTCGCACAATACACGATTGACAGCAGTGACGTTTACAAGCGGTATGTTATCTTCATGATCCGTATTCGGAAACATGCATGACAAGATTTGATTTTTCCGAACAGAAAAGCGTACAGAATTGTGTTAAATTTCTTATTCAATCAAACTTTGTTGCAAATAATCTTGTAAAAATAAACGTTGAATCTGTTGCAATATTAAAGTCTAGAATTTAAATATCTAGGATTTCTCATACTTAATCGACCAAATCTCAGGAACTTTACAGATCCGTGAATTTCGAAAACAATTATAATAATTTTTATCTTATCAAGTCTAATATGTTATTGCAACGTTTAGATTTCAGAAAAGAAAGAAGGGAAACTTTCGATTAACGATCTAATGCTTTCGTCGAAATCAAGCAACGAACGCAAGACGCACGGACTTCCTCTATCTCGTGATCGTCGAGACTGACGAGCCAGCAGCTCCGACTCTCCCTTCGGCAACTGAAGTATTCCAACATTCTCCCGGAACCAATGTTCGGCGTAGGCTGTCGCCCACGCATCTGCTGGGGTTGCAATTCAACTGAGCATTATACGTACTTCGCAGTCCTGGTCCAACGGAAATTCTCGGTGAGGGTGACGATGCAGATTGAACACATGCCTGCATCCGGGCGTTTGTCATGTCGCGCTTACATATGAAGTAATTAATCATTTCAACGCGGAGAGACCTTTTATCGCGAAAATGCTTGAATATTTCCTATAAGCTCCATGAGCAGATCGCATTGTTAATCATAATATCAAAAATTCTCCGTTCATCATTCCCGAAAAAAAATAGAAAATTACGTTCTCTTGATTTTTAAATATTTTTTTTTTTTCTAAATAGGAGAAAAAAAACTGACACCTAAAGATTAAAGAGCTTTAAGAAGAATATTTGCAATCTTTTCTCTTCTCGCCCGGCTACGCTATTATTCTGCATAAATTACACGTATATACACATGAATAAGATATATACCTATATACTTTTAATTTGCATTTACGTCAGAAGTTCTGTTATCATAATGAAAAATATCAGCGATAAATTCAGAAAAATTAAACCTATTCTCATTATATTCTACTTCTTTCCATTTTTGTCTTCAAAATCAGAATATGATATTCATCTTATCAAAGAGAAGCCTAAGAGTAGATTTAAATGAACGCGTTTTAAATGAACATTGCTATTTATTGATGCTTCTATATGTACAAAAAAACATGCAAATTGAATTATACAGCCATGGATATATCCGACCTATAACACATTCACGATCTTCGATTTCCTTTTGCATTATGTATGTGCATTATTTCATTGTATTTCATGTTTTATACAAAATATTGCGTAACAATGCATTATAAAAATAATAATAACAAAAATATACACAAAAAATAATGATAAACTTCGAATTTTTTAAATTATTACATATAATATGTTACTAAAGTACATCAAAATTCAGAAACTAATATGATTGTTATCTTCGTATTAAGTTTTCACGTCCATATAATTAATAAATTTTTTGATAATAAAATTAGTTATAATTCTGTACAGTATGGTTACAGTTTAAAATAAAAAAAATACGAATGAAAGTTCTTTTATTTAAATTAAAAGTTTATAAATTTTTGAAATATTTTTATATATTAATTTTTTAATAACAAATAATATTTATCAAAATTCATAATTATTAAATTCATGATATTTAATACTTCTAATTACAACAGTTTCCCTGCCTACTCGAATTATGATAGCATCTTACCTACCAGAATTATAATGGTCTCCTACTTATCCGAATTATGATAATATTCTACCTACCCGATTTGTGATAATATTTTTATCTATCTGTATATATATCTACCTAATCATAATTCTAATATAATATAATTAATTAATTGAGACGATGGATATCCACATATCTATCATATCAAACAATTACTGATCGTGACCTTTAATATGTTTTACATGCTGATAATCCAACAAGATCACCTATCTATTCATGAACGAAAGTCTGAAATAAAAAGAAATCCTTCCGAAATAACCCACCCGATATGGAGAGTCTTAATTTGAGGGAGATGTAAAAAATTAAGATTATCATATCATGCAAATGCAGATATGTGAAAAAATATTTTGTATACCCACCCTATATATCGTTTTATTATCTTTTAATATTCAGATTCTTTGCAATCCAAATTTTCGTCTTTAAGTGAGTAAAAATTGACCCAATCTTGAAAAAGAGTAGCTCAATTTTCAATTTAAGAGCGAGATTTTGCTCTCTTCAGAGTAAGATTTTACTCTCTTCATTCAATATAAAAATTTTAGAAAATAGCTTTCTTCGATTTTTCGTCAGATTGGATTTATCTTTTGTTGTTTCTGACTATCATCCAACAGAATTTAGTCAAAAATCAAAACAAGAAAAAACTCCTCTTTCCATTGCCGACTCATTAATATCGTCGGCAGACGAGCGTTTATGCTCGTGTAAATGCGCGAAACGCGAACACTTAGCGAAAGGGACATTATAATTAATTAATTACGAAATTTATAAGTTATCAAATTAATTATATTTTCTTCGCGTTGATTAATAAGAATTATAACTGCAAACATAAAAAAATGATGTATCAACCGCATTCTAAAAAACTTGATAACATTGTTTAATGTCAAAATGAATCTTAAAATATTGGAATTGTGAAAATCAAATCTTGAAATATAAAGATAAAAACTTTTATATGATTCAAAAATAATAATAATAACTTTTAATAACTTTCCAAAATTAATAATTAAATATTGATAGATGCTGAAGACTCTGAGGCCTATATGATTTTTTTGTTCGTTTCGTAGGTATATCACCTCAAAAGCTAGGTAGTGAGAGAATTAAAATTGAATGACGTGAGATCCCATAGGATATTATATTTATTTTTATAAATTTTCATTTAATATGTATCATATTCTTCGAATATAATAATCGAATTGGAGATAAATAATGTACATATTAAGATGTTATCAAATATTTTTTAATATGGTAGAAACATATTATGTTTCAAAACTAAATATTTTAAGTGAGATTTAAAATCGACCAACTTTAAAACAATATCAAAATGCTACAAAAAATTCTACTCTCATGCAATAAAATATTATGGGAATTTACGTACATATTAACTGACGTAAAGATTAATTATTAATCATTACATATGGATAGGCTAGAAATTTAATAAAAATTTAAATGTATAATAAATCCATCCACAAAAAATGCATAACATGATAAAGTAATCATAAGATAAATGTAATAAATCAATTAATAAATAATATATCCAGGATTAAATATTAAATCTTAATTTGTTCTAGCCTATTTCATTTTAAGGCAACGGATCTATAATTAAAATATAATGTGTATAATTTATTATGTATAAAAATAATAATTATATATAATAATATATAACATATATCGAAAAATATTTCTTCTCTATTTAAAATATTATTATAGATTCGTTACTTTGATGAAAAGTTTAAACATCACTCACCGACCGATGCGCAACAGCGGAGTTATATCTGCAACGTTGCTACGATGTTTCTGTAACAAACAAATATAAAATTCAAATTAAACAGATCAGAAAAAAAAAATCAAAATGCCAAAAATAATTACTCAAGGCATATAAAATTCTCAAAAATAAATAATATATAATTTTTGAGAAAATTTATTAAATTTAAACTTTTAGGATTTTGTAAATAAGTAAAAATCTTTCTTTAATTCTTATTTTTTAAATTATTTAAATAAACAATCCAGTTAAAAAGAAACATACTTCCGCATGAGTAATTATATGAGTTATATAATTTCTAAAGAGTAAAAATTGAGCCAACCTTAAAAAGAGTGGCTCAATTATCAATCTTTAAGAATGAGATTTCATTTTTCAGAATTATGCAAAAAAATATTTTGCTGCTGCAGCTAAAATTATTGCTATTTTTTGTATAATCTGATAAAAAAATTATGTATTATAATTTATGCAACTTCTATGTAATTTATGGATTGCTAACATCTATTGGTTTCTTACACTCTGCTTTTGTTACTTCGTTTTTAATATAGGGAATGTAAATTTTTTCTCGCGCAAATTACACTTAAATAGTTATATTTTAATACAATGTGCGTACACTCTTATCTTGATACAATAAATAACATGTCTTACGCTTTATGCATGTGCATTATTCGTTGTTGCTCGTAATCGTACATTCCAAGTGAAAGCAAAAGCTCGTAAATCCACGAGCATTTCGTGAAGGCATTTCATGATAGCTCAATGGCGCGTTTACTGACAAAAGTACGAAAAATACTTTGTGAAAAATTAAATTATTTAAAGACGAATTCAAATGTGTAAAAAACAGGATATCAAATTTTCAAGAAAGATATTGAGTGAAACATTACATATTATTTTCAAATATATTGTATTAGGTGTAGTAAAAAGAAATCCATTATTTTTCCAATAGATGGCTTTAGTAATCTGTATCTCGCGAATGCGATTTCTTTTTACTACACCTAATATATAATGTGTAGAAATATAAGTTCATAAAGATTAAGTATTTATAGACGATTGGAATAATTACAAGAGTCGTGGTAATCGTCATGTAGTCTTAACAATATCTAGATACAAGAGTGAAGGATCCCGAGTTTAGATTCTAGTTTGTTGCGTTAATCTTTTGCAATTACAATTTTAGAAATGGAGTTAGAGGATTCGTTTATCCTCGAGTGATAGAAGGCTCTGAAAATTGATGTTTCTAGTGAATGCACAAAATGCATCATTGACATACATTCGAAAAGGAATGTTAATATCTAGCTGGACAAATAAGACATAAAGTTTAAGATAAAAATAAAAGGAAAATTATCAGTAACATTTGAGGATGAGTGTTTTATCAGGCTTCTAAAAATATAGGGCCGTAAGGTCCATTAGATATATGTATGTAAGATGGTATATATATTAGGACCAATGAAGCACGACATGAACATTCAGTTTTAATAGTACTTAGATGAGAACTAAAGCTCCTACTTATAATACAGAAGAAGGTAGAAGAAGGGCTTTTGCTGGTAAGATCTTACTTAAAAATCTATTATAATTAATAGAAATCTCTTGAAAAAAATTTTTTATTAAACAAAGAGTTTCTAGGATCTTACATGAAACATACAACAATAAAGAAGGAAAGAAAGTCTTTAACGATCAAATTGAATCGCTTAATTCTATGTGAATTATACTAGTAGTCATTTAAATAAATTTAAATGATTACATCTAACTTAACCATTAAAGGTTTTTCTTTCCATATCTTTAACTGTTCTTAGATAAGTATTGAAGTTGTAAAAAAATTGTCACCATGACGCGTTCGTTTTGTTGATAATTGATATTTTTCTATTACGAAATATATCAAAATTTTTTTCATATGATTGTCAATGTCAAATTTAATATGATTTAAAGTATATAAATAACGAGTTTAAATTAATTAATTCTTAAAGTGCTGTTCTTCTGTTTTGAGAAGATAGAGATAAGGGCTAGATAACTATGTTTTCGCTGGGACATAATAAAATGTAATTTTTAAAAAATATTTATTGTATTCTTTGTTATATTCTTTGTGTTATATATGAGCCTCCAACAATTGAGTAATTAATGTGGGCCTCGTTATGTACATTGCAGAGAGTTGTTTTTCGTGAAAACTCGATTAGTACTTAAAAATGTCCTTTAAGAAGTCCCTAAAGGTATCTACAAAGAAGGAATGCTCATAAATATTCACAAGAACAGGATCAATACAAGAATATTATTAGTAGACTGTATTTGTAAAAGAAAATTTCTGAATCGTATAATATTTTAATACAACCAGAATTTTTTATGAATTCAAGCATGGAAAACCCAAAATAGTCTTGAAGAATCCAATTTTGGAAAAATATAGGAAACACACTTTACTATTATGTTTAAATAGTCAATCACATTTCTTTTTATTTAAACATTTCATTAAAATTTTTTTTATTTTATAAATTGTCTTAATCATTTAAAACGTATTTTATATTAAACTCAAATCAATAATAAAAGAAATAATATACGAAAGTCGACAGATTTAAACGAGCATACAAGATGATGACTTATTCTGTTATTTCACTTTTTATGAGATGTATATACTGCACGTACGTTTCGGATTTTACTTAGTCTTCCTCAGCATAACTAAAAAAAAAATTATAAATTTATAACAGACCGAATTGTTTAAGAATCTCATTTCATGTATAAATAAATGCAGATGTTACATAATTCTTCTGTCAGTAATCAATCATTATATATTTAATGTTTTTAACGATGTCCATATTATAAAATTTATATTGTAAACCAATTCTTCGGTCTGTGGCGAGAAGGTAATGTCAAATTTTAAAAAACATATGTATCATATTATCAAGTTAACGATAATGCGGATGCATACGATGTTAGAATTCAATTATCAGAGGAGACTACGAAAAACAAGAAATATTAGAAGCACATGTAATAAATATTTAACATCAGGCGTTCGTGCAATAAAGATCTCATAACTTATATTTCTTGTTCAACATATTACATGTACCTCCAGTACCTCTCTCTCACAATTTCCTCTGATCATAATTAAATAATAGAATAAATCAATCATCTTGTTTGCCTTCCAAAATTTACTGACTTTGATTTGTTATTTCTCGTTCCCAGGGAATCGCATGACGGAATCGTGTAGAATAAGTAAACGATAATACATCATTTTTTCGGCTATTTTCTGAAATTTTCGAAGCATTTCGTGATCTTTCATCGGAATGCGGATTAGCTAGAAGTTTGTTATTATCGAATGCTTAAAGGAATTGCAATAGACAAATTAATTGGAATAGACGATGATATATTCCCTTTCCGATCATTTTCTGGAATCTTCTAATTCTGAGCATTACGTGGTTTTTCGCCGGAATGCGGATGTTAGAATAATATAATATTTTTAATACTTTCAATAAATAAATTATCGTTAAGGATATCATTGACCTGAATATAATTTAAAAAATTAAAACATACATTACAAATACATTAAAATACATTAAAAATGTATTAGGAGCTAATTATATTTTCCTTTAATAATTTTTTGAACATCTGAGTATAAAATAGCTTTGAAATAATTACAAAAATTTATTTAAATTTGTTCATATATTTCTTATTATTTTAGCGATATGCATTTATAACAATAGACATTTTAAATCTCCTTTATTGATCTGTACTAGAATATATCCAAATATAATACCAGCCTAAAAAGAGCAGAACATCTCGAAGTTAGATAAGTCAATTGGCGGTTGGTCTCGAATTCCAATACAATACATCAGGAAGCGTTTCAAAATGTTTGTGGGACAGATAAAGGTGCGTAATCATCTGCATCATTTTCTTTTAAAAAATTCCAGACAATATATTACAATTTTAAATAACTATATATGTTCCTCCATAAGATATTCTTCCACTTTTATAAATAAACCTCAATAAACTGCGGTTGGCGAATCATGAAAGTCAATTCCGATCAAACGCACCACAATAGAAACCGTCGTAGAATCGTGATAAAATAGAAACGTAGAATATGTAGATGTAACGGCGTGAACATCGTCAGCGTTATTTTCTCCTCGAGCACGCACTTCTACGCTAATCACGTAATTAAATTCCGCCAAACTGGAGGACCTAACGAGTCATAATTGCTCCTGGTAGTGCTTGCGTATAATCGTACATACTTTGTTATAATTCCGAGGACTTACGATGCTTACGAGTGGAATAGAGTGAGATCTAGACACGGAAGTGGTTATAGCTGCCGTTTGCTACTCCTTGCAAATTCGTTCGCGTACTCGTGTAACGTAATCGTGCAATTGTAATCGAAATAAACGCGGCATCTATCTGTCTACATTGTGAATAGAATCCATTTTCTTCTATTAATCCGAACTGAAAAAAATTTTAATTCCGCGCTTATACAAGTCAAGACAAACCATAACGTATCTCCTTTTAATACAAAAAAAAAATTAGAAACGAGCAGCGACCTTTCACGCTGCTTTCAATTTCGGGAGAAGATTCATTCATACGATTTTGTCGATAATGATAAAATAATTGGACAGATATCTTTGTTATACAATATAAGGTGAAACTTAATCAACTCTGCAATCGAAGTTCGTGGTAAATGAAAAAAAATTTAAAAGATCAATTTTTTTAAATCATATAAAGGTTATTGTCTTCTTGGGTAGCAAAATTATTTTTGCACGTAGACGTTCAACTCTTTTTATCTCTGGATATCATAATAAGTAATTTGTGAATATTCGAAAATATTACAAATCGCAAAGGGATAAACTTAAAATGTTCGTGGTATTAAACCGGCAGTAAAAACGGTCTTACAAAAAATTGATAAAAAATTGTATTATTATATTTTCTTAGAGCTTGCAATTACTACTCTTGTATTGTATCGTCGTACAAAGCTATGTCATACATGAAGATGGATTCACATCGACTGAGCAAACAGAAATAAAAACAGAATCAGAAGTATCCAAAGAAACTACGACGAGCGCTAATCAAAATTCCAATGAATCCTTCCAGTCTGATCAAGTAAAACACTTTTTTTTCCCCCTAGGACCTAAAGCTAATCCGATAGGTAAGAAAAAGATTTTTCTTCTCCATAGAAAGGCGCGACATTGTGTCAAAATAAAAAAGAGATTAATTTACAAGAATTTCGAATTGTTACACAGGTCATATTAGAATATCAAGCAATGCATTTGAATTGAAAGAGTGGCTTTCGAAACTGCCCATCGAATGGCAAAATCCAAAGCAAGAATCACTTAAGAAGATTATTCCAGATAATAATGATAGCTCCAAAGAAACATCTGATAAGACTGAGTCTCCATTGCACCCAAAAGACGACGGTCCGATAGGTAAGAAAGATCTTTGTCTTATATGCAGAAAAATATCATTCTATTACTAAGAAAAGTGATTACTTAATTTATTTCCTCCCTTTTAAATAACGGTTATCTTTAACAAAGAATATTTTTTTATAATAACCTTAAAATATACTCATTTTTTATAAAATTTTAAAAATATTTATTATTGTACTTAAAACAAGAATTTCTTTTCTTTTGGAGAATATTATAAAATTGATTTAAGACACGAACTTTTCATAATATAATATAAGCAAATAAAATTAATTTTAATTTAATAAACTTGGTCAAAGTATTAAACTTACTAGAATGCTGAATATATTTTGAATAAATTTAATGTTTGTGATAAACTTATGATAGATTTACAGATATATAAACTTTTGAAATACTTGAAAAATAAATAATTATTATTTGTCTAAATTATTACTAATTATTACTTGCCTATTTTTTGTGTGTAGAACAATATGATGTCACGTTAAAATAAAGAAATATTCAATACAAATAAGTGGAAAATATCATATTTGGTTAAATGAATCTTTGTGCGTATTAATATTTGTATAAATTTATACAATTTCCAGTTTAAGCAAACTGTGTGCCGATTATTTGTCGGTCTTGAAACACTAATATTTAATTGCTTATCAATTTAGTTTATGTTATTACCAGTTAACCATTCACTTCAGTTTCAGTTTAAGATTGTGTCAGTGTAAGATTGTCGGCGCATAGTTTGCTTAAACTGGAAATTGTGTAAATTTACAAAAAATATTATTAAGTATGAAGATTTGCTTTGAATTAATATGGCGTTTTTCATTCATTTAATATTTTATCAGTTGATTTTCACAAAATCTTATTGAAAATAAGAAAATATTTTACAAGAATCTCTATTTTTTACGCAGAGGAAGTGGCAAGCACAATGTTCCCGGAAATCGAAAATCCGGAAACCAAAAGGAATCATACAGAATTCCATTTTGTTTTGTATTTATTTGGCCGTCCAGTGATAACACATCATGAATTCAATGAGCGAACTGGCAGGAAGACCTGGCACGACTACCAAGTTCCATTCACACCATCTCAGTACATCATCTCAGTAGTCGACTATGGATTTAAATGGATTAAAATTTTTATGCGTCTTTTAAGAATATAATTGAATCCAATTGAATCCTGTATTTAAAAAAAACTTATTTTATTCAATTGAATTTTTATTCAAATGAATTTAACTGGATTAAATTGGATTGAAAAATTGCATTTTCTATTTAGAATTTTGAATTGAGCAGTTGTTACGATGCATAAAAAAAGTTAATATTATTTTATTAAATTAAAAGGCATAGAAATGTGCTTCATATAATTCCTATAAATGAATAAAAATACATTTGAATTAAAAAAAATTTATTTTAATGTTCGCGAAATGCGTATTTCTGAAAATTTGAATCCATTTCAATTCATAATTCTGGTTTACTAGGAGGACCCAGTGAGATCTCTCGTTTGATTACCAAAAGGGACCGGTCGATCAAACCATTTCATAATTTCTGCCATGTCGTTTGATAATTATTATCAAATTGTGAAAAACAATAGCACATTAAAAAAGTTTCACATGGAAAACTATACCCCATATTTGTACCCCATAAACTCCATACAATACTTTCAATTACCACTACTTAGGTTCAGTTTTTCACAACTCATGGTTAATTCTTAATCGAGATTTAACTTATTCCTCATCTCTTTCTAATGCTAGAATTGGAAAGAAATGAGAAATAAGTTGAACCAGGCTGAATTAATCATGAATTGTGAAATTGAATCTTACAACGCTTCAAACACGTATGTATATAGCAAATCCTTTTATAATTCCAGAATGTCTCTAACTATCAAATCTCCTGTTAATTATCGTCAAAGTGCAAGAAGTAACAACACGTCAGAGATGCATAAAATAACGCACATACTCGCTAATTACTACAAATATTATTTCATAGTACTTTCGATTACCAGTCATATCGGAAATTTATACAACGTAGTATATACAATCCCAAGTTTTTTTATAATTATAAAATATCTATAATTGCTATCGCCCAATAATTATGTATAAACTGTAGCAAATCACTGCTTGCCAGAAATGTCTAATCTTAGTAATGACGAAGATAGTAATGATAAAGTTGATAAAATCGATCCATCAATTCATAGAACTATCGACTTTCATAATATTACTCGAGATGAGGAAAAAATGTTTAAAATAAATAACATCTACTGTAAACACAATAAAATGGAAATTTATTCTGAATACTCAAAGATTGTAATTTAACGATACGATAAGTATAGGATATAATGTTATTAGAAATTAATTTAATGCTTGACTAATAATTATATGCCATATTTGCAAATGTAGATGATTTCTTTGTACTTTCATTTCGCGGAACAAAAAATTTGATTAATTAAATAAGCATTTATCGTTAATCAAATGAAATCGAACTTTCATTTTATAAAATTTATATTTTTTTATATTAAATAAAATATTTTTCGAGCAATTATTGATGAAGTTTTATATACAAAACTATCAATACATACAATCAATTTGATTGTTAAAGAAATTATTCTGGTTGGAAAATTTTATAAAAATTCAATGAGATACAAAATCGATGTCGATCTGAAATATGATATTCTGTAAACATATCTTATTTATTTTCAAAATTTTAAAAGAATACACACACACACACACACACACACAAATATATAGGGCCCTCAAAATAAAAATAAAATAAAGGAAGAATATAAAGGTATTTATACCATGTGGAAGTAAATCGAAACGTAGGAAATTTTTGTATGTGGAGAGACATGATAATATAATATATTAGATGAATTAATTGAAATTCTTGTTATAATTAATCAAATCAATTTCCGCGCTGTATTTTGGCGCTCTCATTGCCTTTATATTCTTTTATTGTTGTATGATTTATTTTCCCCAATTTATTTTTCCAAAATTTTTTTCTAGCTTTTTTTTATCTTATATTACAATTATATAAAATATTTAAAAACATTTTAAGTATTCACAAATGTAAGTATAAAAAGAAATGTAAATATTTAGAGTGTTTCAATAGCTTTTGCTCAATCCTTTTAAATTAAATAAATACAGATATTTGAAGTGAAACAATATATCGTTGAGCTTCTTTCACATTTAAGCATTTCTTTCACACTTAGCGACTTAATCTTACCACATCGTTTTTCTGATGCTTTCGCAAGTTTTAACGATGTTACGCTCGCATGGTGAAATTTATGCGATGAAATGCGTCCGTTAAATCGGGCACGATGGAGCATTGCCGAATAGGTGACCCGTTTTACAGATCAGATAATTCGTGATACTCGTGATACACTCAGATTGGATGGACAAATGCGCCAATAATGACGAAAGAAACAGAAAAATCATCCTTTTTGTCAATAATGCAAATTAATTTATTAATTTATTTGTATTAATATAGATTGTTTATAATTGTAAATTATATCACCGGAAATAAACGATTGCGTGTATAGAATAATTTATATATGTATAATATCATACGCATAGAATTTATAGCACAAATCTAAATCTCTGTCATCTATTATGATTAGATGCAATACATATCCAATATCGCAGTATTTGTTAGAAATCTATTTTAGTTAATTTTTCGTACTTGTTAGATAATTTTCGCTATAACTGCAAGATTACTTTTTTGAGTGATGAGATTCACTTTAAAAGTTTTAGAGCATATATAAATTAATACCTATAAATTCTTATACAAATTATATACTTACCGCAAGGTTGCTCCGCCGTCACCCGATGTCTCTTCTAGACCTCTTCTCCTCCTTTCAGGCAGAAAAGATTGTCAACTTCGTAGGAGTCCTTCGACGAAACATTCTCCGCGTCGTTATTTCTGCATCATTCGAATAAATGATTCGATTAAGGTTGCGTTCGAAAATTTCACCCAAATGCGGCTTAGTGCGTCATTCTATCTTTATCGTTCATTAGAAAACGTAAAACAAGGATAAAATGACACACTCGGGTGAAGTTACCGCAGTCTAAAAGCTAGGCGATACTTCCATATATATATATCACAAAACATTAATTATACTCACCACTTTATCTCTAAGGTAATCTAGGTTGTCAGTTTCGTAAAATTCCCTCGACGTGACACTCGCGAAAACGCGAATAACGATGACGCGACACTTTACGTGGCATTTGCCGAAGTACAACGCGAAATTAACTGCGAGTCGCATCAACTGCCAACTGAACCGAGCTAACTATCCAAAAATGTAACGCTCGAAACACATTCACGACACAACTTATACCATGTAAAAACCTAATCTACAATGTGCTCTTTATTTCCTATTTCTTGCTTTCTACCACTTTTTACTTCTTTTTACTTCTCTTTTAGCCTCTTACCTAATTTATCGTTTCCTGTCGACCGAAATAAGAGTTGAACTTCGAAAAATGAGACAAGAAACACGTAAAAAGAAACACAATTATCGATAAAATGGTTACAAAAACAAAAAGGTACGAGGTAAAAAGCAAGAAACAAAAGGACATATAAAGAACATATTAAAGAATAGGTTTAAATTCCACGAGAAACCGAATGCAATCGATACGTGAACACATTACTGCATTTCATTGTTTAAATACACGCATATTCCACAATAAGACTGCATTCCATTTGCTGCTCACAGCTCTCTTAAAATTTTTTCTCATCCTTATTATTTATCAAGTGAATAAGGAAATGATGCTCCTAAACGTCGTGATCACCGAATAAAACGCACCCTATATAACGCGGTTCAACTCGTTTATTACTCCACGCTCTCATGATAGTAATGGCAAAATTATTCAGATTAACGAATAATAATTCGTTTGGCTTCAAATATTCTTCGATAGATAATCGTCCGACAAGTAAATTGCGACGAAACATGAATCCAACCATTCGACCTGTACAGATAAACCGTGCAAGATATTCGCTGCGAAATGAACGACCATCGCGATGCAGCGTCTCGTGAAGTACGTCGCGAATCGAACGAATGCTACGAATAAATCAGCGTATACGATAGTAATCTTACAGTAATAAAGAATGCTACGGATGAGAATTTATTCGTAATATCATGATCGTGATATTCATCGCGCAGCCACGATGTTTTTGACGGTATAATCGTATTACGCACAAAAAGGCACGGCCAGGCACGGCCGAGGGTAGCAACGGAATGCGCGGCGACAGTTTTCGTAAACATCGCACGACTCGGTCAACGGCTGATGACGTAGACGCACGCCGGCAGCGCGCCGGGCGTGCGACGTATATTTATGTACACACAACACAATGCCGAGTGCGCGCCGCGTATCAACCGTCTCGTCACCAAGAAAATAATAAAATGTAACATATCTAGAAACTACAGAAAATACAGAATTAAATCATATGAAATATTCTGTTTCCTTTACATTTTCTTTTCTCGAAATGTGATCATATTTTACGAATAATTGAAACCCATCGGCATTTAGAGAAAATAATTAATTTTTCGGATCAACGATCTGCAAGTGACGAGTATTTATTGAATCGGGATAATGACAAATATTTCACACTGAATAATGCGTTTCTTAAGTAGAAAAAAAACTCACTAACGTGAGCATATAATGAGAATAGGGATCATAAAGTTACTGCTCATTAATAATATTTTTAATAATATATTTCGTGAAATATATGAAATATTATTAATGAGCGGAAACGCATTTAATAGATGTCAAAAATGCTGTGCAAAACGCTTGTTGCATTCAAATGTATTAGCATTCATGCGATTATATACGTAATTAAATGTAAGTGGACACTGGATGCAAGTGAATACGAGTGATCACAACAGAAGAAAGTTTTAAAAGACACAATGAGACAACTATAATTAATTCTATCACTATATACATCGTATCATTAAATGCCAAATTATTTTTTATTTCAATTTGAAATGTTGGCTTCATAAATGTATACTAATTTTTATTTATTTTTAAAGTTTCAAAAATTAATGCATAACTTTTAAATTTAATTTTAATAGTGTCAATTTCAAAATTTATTTTAAATTTATATTTAAATTGCTATTAAGATATGAGTATAAAGATATATAATTATATAAAAAATTGTTATATCATTACGATCTAATAAAGATACAAAGTGTTTTAATTAAATGAATCACTGTAAGTGAATAGATAACTTAAAAATCAATATTACATTAAATAATGTATTAAAAAATTTACTGTACGCTAACGCCCTCGTAGGAAATATTGCGGTTAATGCAAGAACCGTTCAATCAAAAGAAGCACCGTTG
This sequence comes from Acromyrmex echinatior, assembly GCF_024713525.1. NCBI lineage: Eukaryota > Metazoa > Arthropoda > Insecta > Hymenoptera > Formicidae > Acromyrmex > Acromyrmex echinatior. The sequence continues at coordinate 21,924,387 of NC_141853.1, forward strand.
GTAAGAGCAGAAAGATACACACACACATATATATATATATATATATATATATATCTACGAAAAATAGAATAAAAAATGTAACAAAAATTGATAAAGTAGTGATGACTCACTACTATTTTGCTGTGAATATTTTTTCAAATCTGTCAAAATCTATCGATAAATTTCATTATTAATTACTATAAATTGTGGTTGTAAATTTTCACATAAAGTATAAAAATGCAAATCATTAGTACTGTTTAACAAATTTACAAAATCTACTCATTATCAGAAATAGGAATAAAATAATTTCTTAATCTTGATATTAATGCGAATAAATGACGTAATTAATTAAAATCATTTATGTAAATCATAAATCATTTTCTAGGTTTTTTTTAATTTACTATAAATATTCGCGGTTTATAAATATTTGTAATAAAATTTAAAAGAAATTAAAATTTTATTAAGATAACATAAACGATTTTAATTAAAATTGCGTTGTTTATTTAAATTTATTTATAATTGAGTGATATATTGAGTAATCTACATATAGTGAGCAATAATATTATCTAATTTTCATGCCTCATTTAATTGTATTATTTGGGATTTAATTTTAATATGCAGACTCTATAATTTTCTATAAAACGAAACATTGCGAAGTGAATTAAAATACGGTGTGCGTTGCTGTAAAATCATCAGAGAAAAGGCTGCATTACGTGGCAACTTGAGAAAGAGGATTGTTAGCGTGACATCTTCGCTAATTAGAAACTTTAAACTTGATGAAATCACAGATGGTACAACGCCGACATTTAATTATGCGAATCGAGCTTGTCACGGATCTACGCGTTTCTCACCGAATCTCTAACATTCATATAAAAGTTTCATAATATTGTTACATTAAAAGAATGTAAGTCGAGATGTACCAGTTTCTTCTTATATTACATTACGCACGCAAGCTATATGCATTACAAATTATCATTTTAACGAAAAGTGAAAGTGCATTACAAATTATCATTTTAACGAGAAGTGAAGAGATTATCATTCCTTAAATTCTGGCATTAAACATCTCAATAATTAAATATCTTAGTATGCTTTAAATTAAATTTCTTTCCTAAAGAAAAATTTATATAGACTCAACAAAAAAATTTAACTTCAAATTGTTTTTAAAATTTTTCAATATTAAATAATTTTGTAACTAAATTTGCGAAAACTATTTTATTTCAGACACATTACACAAAAAGAATACTTTTACTGAAATATCTAAAAATTTAACTAGATACAAACATTTAAAACTTTAAAAATAATTTGTTAAATCATAAAAATAATTATATGACACTCAATAATGATAAAATTTTGACTGCAAAAATTTTGATTTTTTTAATAACTAGCTTGAGTGTTATATATGTAATTATTTTGATGATTTAACAAAATTATTTTCAAACTTGTATCGAGATGAATTTTTAGATATCTTAACAAAATCATTGTCTTCATGTCTCTATACATAGGTAACATTTTGAAAAAAACAAATCTGCAAAAAATTAAACAATATCAATAATCCGGTCAGAAATATCGAATTTTTATTCGATCATTACTTCTCAGAAAGTAATGGCAAAAAAGTATTTCTGTCATAAATTGACATTAAAATATATATAAATATGTAGATATATAGGTTCCATATATAGTTCCATATATCTACAAAAAAAATGACGTACTTTACTCTCTAAAACTCAGAGAATAAAATCACTAAATGCAAGTCAAATGTAAGTGTTACTAAAAGTAAAAATTGAGCTCGCACTTGGAGTGTTTCATCACTCTAATTAAAAGTTAAATTACGTTCCATAAGTTGGAATGAAATTGAATTTTATTTGAACAAACTTTTTTTTAGTGCAGTAGATCAGTGTCCATAGAAGTTAATTATGCACTCAATACTTTTAATTGAAAAACTTCATTCTAGAATCATTTGTCAATCAATCTTTTATGAATTGTGTGATTCTATAGTTTTATAGTAAAATCGTATCACTTCTAGAGTAAACTGATTTATTCTTCACAGAATGAAATTCCTATTTATTTATTTGCAATTTAACGGATAATCCGATGTGAAAGGTACAAAGTTGTCATACATTGATTACCGGTTGAAGGACAAGTAAAAGCAAGAGAAAGAATGTGTGATATAAGTTAAATATATAAACGGTGTTCTAAAAGAATTAATTAAAAATTTTTAATAATTAAGTTAATATATATTTTTGTAAATAATTAGATAAATACGTAAAACTGTTCGACTAAAGTTCCAAAATTAAGTTATAATCATTTCCTATAGATTTTTGGATGCTGAATACGAGCCGATTTCCAAATTACTCCATCACGTTAATTTTAAGAAACGTAATTAAAGTTACAAAAAAGGACTATATTTTGTCATAATCACTATATATCTGACATACTGGAGAAATTTTATTACAAAATTAAATATGTTTACTAAAATTAAAAAATTAAATATATTTTGTTAGGACTTTGAGCCCAGAAGAATTTTTTAGTGATTATGGTTAAGATATTTATGATTAAGTTAGTTAAAATATGACAGAGAGAGAGAGAGAGAGAGAGAGAGAGAGAGAATACGTGAAAGTAATTATTTATTATAATGTTTTTGTTGAATATTATAATAAATAATAAAATATAAAGAAATAATAGAAATAATAATAAAAATTTGTAGAAGACAATAATCCTATATAAATTTATATGTAAAAGAATAATTTATAATATACATATTTTACACACACAACACACACACACACACACACACACACACACACACACACACACACACACACACGCACATATATATAATAACATGTAAGCACATAATAGGAAAGAACAGTTCTTGAGGAAACTAAATATATGCTTAATCCTAGGTAGATACGAACTAAAAGATTATGCTTACTCGTAAAACGTTAGAAATGGAACGTCGTTGCCAGTGCAGATATTTCTACATCCGACATCGCCGTGTGAAACCGCAAGCAAAGGGACCGGTGCAACGAGAACCTGGGAGTGCCTTTTTAATGTCACGGAAGAAGTTACCTTTAAGTATCGTCGATGTCGAATCACATGAATCGTTAGATTGGGAGAGAGTCTCCGATAATAAGAGAGTCGGAGACAAAGCTGCGGCATTCTGCGATACAAATTTTTATACCGAGGACCCAACGTGAGATGGGCCTGATGATCTTCGGAAAGCAAAGAATGCTGCTTCACTATTGGCAACTACTATTCTCCTCTCATTCGTAAACGATTAAATTATGATCTGTGTAATCGTAATTATATGTTTCAACCTAACATAATTTATAAACGCTAACATTAATGCGCTATGCGATACCCAGTAATCATAATTATAAATTTTTGTAGAAAATTTCATTACATTTCTGATTTTTTTTTCTTAGTAGAAACACATTCTACTTAAAAGAAAAAAAAAGATATTCGATAAATATATATATATTCGATATATATTTATAAATTTTTGCTACAAGCGAGACTCTCTGTTTGAATAAAATAAATTATTGTCAAATCATAATATTTCCTAAATAATATTTAACACCAAAAACACCAAGTCATAATATTATCACGTTTGGAAAACAAGAGAAAAGACAACTAAAAAGAAGAAAATAAAGAAAATTAAAAAGAAAAAGAAAAAATGCAAAAAATATCGGCAAAGAAAGAAATAAAGAATAAAATAAAGAAGAGAAATGAGAAAATAAAGAATGAGAGCTACGAAAAGAAATTGAAAGATCATCTATTGCATCATTGAATCATATTAGCTGCATCAAGTCTTATATGATATATGTTATATACGCTATATGATATACATTATGTTCAATGAAATATATAAATCGCATATTATTATCAAGATTATCACGAATCCCGGCAAAGAGCGAAACGCATAATGATCGAGATATATCGAGGGTTGCGAAGTACTTTGACTTCTTTTACGAGAAGACGGTTTACCTGAAAATTAATTGCAGCTGCACTGTTGCAGTCGAAAGGGTTGCCCGCGCATCTTCTGCACCATTATCCGGGATGTATCATAGGCATCGTCGGTATCATTGGAGAAAGGAGGGGTTGAGTCGGTGTTTGTTTTAACCTTCCTCCTCGATGACCTTACCCAGCCGTTCATCAGTTCACTATGGCGTGCCGTGCATTGCCCGGACGATTTGCATAAGATCGGAGTACCGAGCGGGAATGTGAGGTTGAATCGCGCGCGTAGAGATACACGTATATGGTTCTTCGACAACGACGTAAGGTCTCGCATCACGGAGACGACCGGCTAATGCATGCATCCTTTACTCACCGACAGAATACACCGTGAAACCTTTTCTATCAGCGTCTTACAAAGATCAAATTAGCGTAAGATCTTCTTCTTGCACATTTGCTCCACTATAAAAATAGTTGCTAGTGCTGGAATAATCCTCCGGATAAAAGATCTAAGATAAATGAAGATAAATAATGAGTGTTAGAAAAGAGAGTCGAGATCGAGCGCAAATGTTGTTGTGCATTTCATTTAGCAATCTTCGTTATCGAATAGAAGGAAATAAATAATTTTATCTATACAGAGAAATCGTGATCATAATATTTTTATTTCCTATTTTGTACCTGTAATATTTGTAATTGTTATGTAATAATTTCTATTCTTTAGTTTCCGTTTTGTTTCTGGAATATTTATAATTATTTTATTGATAATATTTTATTTAATTCTAAGAGCTACATCTAATTTTATCGGGATACGTAATAACCATGATATTAAAAAGAAATGTAATAATTGCAATGTCATGTTAACATCAAAAAGTTTCAAGTACAATAATGAAGCTTGTCAGTACCATAAATAATATTTTGTATCTGATAGAAACCTTTCTCGCAATGACCATATTTAGCCATCGCATGTTGATACTGACGATAAATAAATCACGATGTGTTATCTAATAGTACTTTTTGTTTTAAGTGTTCCTACAATTAAGAAATCTCCATTTTCATCTTAAAAAATTATTTTAAAATCATTTCCTATCGCGCGCTAATATAAATAATTTTATAAATAAAATGTAAAATTAAAATAGAATATTTGGATTATACACTATTAGAAATGTTTGTGAATTTACAATACCTTTACAATAAAAATGTGCAGTAAATTTACCATGTAACGTTTTGCTGTAATTTTACAATATTTGTAAATTTACAATAGAAATTTGTTGTGAATTCACAAAACTGCGTGCCATATATTAGAGATAATGCGTATTAGAAATTTGCATATATAATACTTTACCACAAAATATTATTGTAATTTCACAATATAACCGTTTAAATTTATAGCACATTTTTGTTGGATAAAAACTTCCAACACTTTTGGAAATTTACAACAGAAATTTCTTACAGTGTATTACATTTTATATCATCATTAAATTATTTATTTTTAATGATAAAAATTATCTCTCAAAAATGTTTTTATTCGAATCTTTCAAAATCGTTTAATTATAAATCATAAAGTCTTGAAGTATTATTTAGGAAATATTATTCAAAACACATTAAATTCATCACTGATCAAATGTATGTCGCACTTATTGAGAAATTTGCTATTTAAGGCTTTTGATTACATCTTACCTCATTGATCATCTCTAAACAGAGTTCTAACATCTTCTCCAACGTTTTAAACACAATGGTCTTTTGACAGAGGTCCAATCGTTAGGGCCCTTTTCTTCACAAGCGTTTACTTCACAAGCTCCATACACGGCGCTATTGAGAAAGATGATTGCTTCGATAGATGGATTGCATTAAAGATCTGTTATAATCCGTGATATCTCTATAACAAGCCGATCTTACAATTAGGTGAATGTTGCAATGAAGATCTCCAAATTTAGATTACATGTCGCGATTAATTTTCCAATGTTCATAAACATTAATTATGATCAGTGCGAAATGTCTAAAGTCAGCTATTATATGAGATGATGTGTATTAAATTGTTTGCGTTAAATGTGTGTTATAAAAATTTAGAGATATGTATTTTTTGTTAATATTTTTTTAACTTGGATTGGAAAATTGTATAATCCATATCTAAATATATGTTTATTTCTTTGGTTAATTTGGTTAATTCCAATTATTGTTGATGCTACACAATGCAATTTTACATATCAGCAAATTTTTTAACAATTTTTCCTCTTTTCTCTTTTCGAACTCAGTTCATTTTTAAATACATCTACTATAGCGTACGCATTTATAAATATATTATTTGCAAATTTTTAGAGAAATTAAATTACGAAAACATTTTAGTGATTCAATTTACATAATTGTAATTTAATTAAATTATTGCATTTTTAAATAGTAATAAGTATAAGAATATTAATAAAAATAATTAATTTTAAAAATGCAATAATTTAATTAAATTACAATATAATATTAAATATAATATATTATATTATATATAATTTATTAACTGAATTCAATTATACATACATATATCAATACTTGTATTAGCTTTGGCTAAATCCATCTTAAGCTACCTTTGTATAATAGCTAGGATTTACAATCTGCAAGAGTCATAAATATAAGCGAAGTGTATGGAGTAGCAAATTATTATGCAAGTACTTCAACGAATTAGCTATTAGGCTAATCTGTGATGCCAGAGAAAGTTAATTAAGATTGAATTGATTCGACCAAAATTTTATTAAGTCTTCTTTATGATATAAATTAAAACATTAGACTAATATAAATTGATATATGTATATATTTTTATTACTTTTGCAACATATAAAGTTAATACAATGCAATAATAAATGTAATCAAGAATTAAAAAATTGCATCACAGTAAATATAATACTATTATGAAATATTATATACGTGAACAGTTACATATGATGATACATATAATTTCAAAATATGACATTTATTACAATAATAATGATAAGAAATAATTATATAATAAAAATATTTTTTACATAAATTCAAAAATTATATAATAAATATCTTGAATAAATTTTGTATTATTTACTTTCAAATCCATTCTACTTTAAAATGGAAAATATAATATTTTTATTAAATCTGACCCTGTACACATAAAGATTTTATTAATTTCTATTAGAAGTACCAATTTACTCAAGATGGATATCCATCATAATTAATTCACCTATCGTAATGTTAATAACCGTTTCCAATAATCTTTTTCACTCGTTGACATTTCCGATTGTATCATAAATCAGAAATTAGATGCGATTTCGTGGCGTAACGTTTCGATACGTGTAGCAACGTTACGGTTAATTACAGCCTAAGTCAAATCCGTCGGTTTATTAGCGCGTATACACGTACGTGATGAAATAATGTCGGTCTATCTCGCGTGAACATGTTCAACGTCTTCCGTGGCTCGTAAAATTTTCTTCTCACCTCTACAGTCTGGCGCCGTTAATATCGGCCGCAGTTGACATACCATCGTTGAATTATATTCTAGCATTAATCCTCACGTACATTCATGAAAAGCATGATGATTCAAAACACATTTGCCATACTTGCGAAGAAAGGTCGCGAATAACTTGCGATTGTCCAACTCACGCGCGCGAATACATTGTAATTTTAATATTATTAATGAGAAATATCCTTCATTAGACAAACGTCACGCTACAATCTGTCTTTGTTTAATTTTAAGTCACGCAATCGTATCCTCGCTACTTTAATCCGTGCTGAACATTGAAAGTGACATATTGAAAGTACATCGCGTACGTATGTGTACATACCATCATTCAAATGAAATTCAAAAGGGTATAACATGTGATTCTTGAGATAGCATTTATATAAGAAGATTAGATCTTAATGTTTCCTTATATATAATTTCTATTATATATTTGTTATATATAGAATTATAATTATAATTTTTAAAAATTATACTATTTTTTTAAATTACATTCTACTATAAACCATTTCATGCGGACTAAATATTATAAATGACGCAATATTAAAATGATTTTATGAGTAGTATTTTTTAATTTTATTTTTATTCGTGTTATGTTTATTTTTTAATTGCTCTTCATTAAAAAGTAGTTTGAAAATTCTCTGTGGTTATCTGGATTATACAACTTAATTTATAAACTAAACTTTATCAATATATAGACTTGACGCACTATCAGTATTTTTTTTTAAATATAAGATGTAACAAGGAACAATTATGAAACTTTAAAAAGGAAAAAGTGATTAGACAGTTTTAATTCTTAACGATTACATTTATGATCGGAGCTTAACAATAAGAATTACTCGATGAACTCCTGATCAGGCATCATGACATGCTTATTAAATCCTTGTCAAAGCCATTTCAAAATTTCTGCTCGGAATTTATTTGGTGTGTATATATATTTATATAATATGTTGTTTCTGCTTCTTAAAATATTTCTCTTGAAGATTAAATTTTTTGAGGTATGTTTTGTGCTTGAACAGAAATAATTATATTTTATAGATGTAGATTAAAATCGCAAATCTCAAGATTTTTAAGTAATCTGAATTAATTTTATCTTTCATCTTCATTTATTTACGTTAATTATAGTCCATACTCCGTTTTTGCTCTTTAACTTAATAGTCTTTTTATCTTGAACTCTGTTTGAGTAAGTCGTTTTGTATGGATTGAGGCCGACGCAATACTAATAGTTATTGCGGGCGTTTAGTGTTTGGGACAGTACGTTTTGCAACGGTGTCGTGCATATCATTAGTGCAATCGGTGTGATCCCACGTGTATTAATAGCAGATGCGATCTCGTCGAAATTCGCCGGATGTCTTGCTATGTTCTTTGTCCGCCTGCAATGAAAAAGGCTTCTCCCTCCTTTCGTCACTCTTTCCGTACTTCTGTTCATTTCATCATAGGGCGATGGGAACAATTTGATATTTCGTTCGGTTTCGTACACAATGTGTATCCTCCCATGTTACGGTATATTGCTTGTAGTCGTACTGTCAGAGACGATAAATTACCGTATCCCATTAAGTATTTAAGTATCTCGATTTAATAGTGTTCAGCAACGGGATTATCGATTACGCTTCAAGTAAATTTTAAACCCTAAGTGTTTACAAAATAACCGAAGATTGATTTTGCAATATGGGAAGTGTTTTTTGTTTTGAAGTTATAGATCTTTTCTCACATATCTAAGCATATTTTATACTCTTCTTTAATTATTGTATAAAAAAAATTATTAAGTAAACGGCATAAATCATTGAATCAATTGAATGATCAGCTGATTTAATACATGTATAACTTATATATATTAATTTAACTTCATTTTGCTGTAAATTCGAAAACTATGTATGTAAGTATAGTACTAGTATAAGATAGATGAAGTCATTTATATGCGTTTCTCAAGATTTTATGCATTTCTCAGGATGCATATTTCACCTATCATTGCATGTGATCGCGAGATAGCAAGATCTCATTTGTAACAATGCCAATTGCTACGATTGCAACTGCAATAAATTTGTAACGGAAAGCACAATAAGTGGACGCAACATGTATACAACATATGATTGATCGCAAAGAAGAACGTTATTTACGAAAAATCTTACACTTATTAAGAATCACAATTTCTTTATAACAATAAAAATCCGCGAAATATAAATAATATAAAATAAAAGTACAAATATAGTTTTTATTATAATTATTTTAACTTAATCTTATTTTTCAATAAAAAAAAAGATAATTTTAAAAATTACGGAAATCTTATAAAAAAATGTAATAAACCAAGTTCACAGTTTATAATTAAATCTTTTTTAATGTTGTTTCTGAGTTTTTTTTTATTCAAAATTTACTGTTTCTAAAGTGCAAGTAAACATTTATTTTCGTAATATAAACGTTTATAAATAGGGACAATTAAAAAAAAATTCACACGGTTTTCTCACTCTCCTTTCTCACGTAATTTAAGTAATAACTAATAACTCCAAGCCTTCCGTCTTAAATATCGCAATACATCATGCTCGATCGATGAAACATTCGATTTTTCAAATAAAAGGCTTACGTATCGTGATTAATCGCTCAATCGAACAAAAAGGTTACAGTCGCAAACTGAACCGATGCCCATTCTTGGCATGATGCTTTTGATGTACAGGCCTTGATCTCATAGCATGTTCTGCGATCCTGATGTCGCAAATATTCCTGCGTCCAAGTATGCATCGAAATCTCTTCTATTGTCGCTTTATGTTGTGCGCCGGAAAAAGAAGATCATTAAGGTCGCATCGCAACCAATCGCGTAACTAATTTCTCTTTCTCCGTCTGCCAAACTGCCTGAAAAATTTAAGCAAACCTCTTTCGTGCGAAACTTCCAGCGCGTTATTTTAGTCACTCATATTGCAGTTTTATATGTCGCCAAAATTATACATTCGAGCTCTTCACAAATATTCTTAATATAATGGAATTCTATTGTATTTAGACTAATCAAAGAACAGGATATTCGGATAATTAGTTCTTCCTGATAATTAAAACGAATATATTTCGGTTAGCTGAATATTCAGCTAAACAATGTTCAGATAAAAAAATTGAAAGAGTTGAAAGATTTGTTCACAAAAAAATTTAATAAGAAAAGATAATAAAAACAAAAACAGAAATTATCTAAGCTTTTTTTAAAAACGCTCTGAGTATAAGCACAGATTTTTAATAAATAAATTTTTATCTGAATTGCTGTCAAAACAGTGACAATAAGATTTGAAAATAGGAAATCATCTTTTCTTCCGGATAAAAAAACATCCAATTTATAACAATTGCTGTTTAATTATTAAAGCAAACTTTAAATTCAAATTCTGTAAAAGTAAATTATATACAAAACTAATCAAAGAATATGATTTTATCTATTTGCATTTTTAATGACTAATTCATGAAACGGTCTTTCTTTTTACTGCTATATGCTATAAAGTCTTGAACAATTTTTGTAAAAAAAAATTAACTCCTTTTCAAATTCTTTCTTTAATTAACTTAATATCAAAAGTTGAATGTTAACGACGTTATTAACATATTAGTATAAGATATTCTGCATATATGAATTATGCTGTATGATTAATAGTTACACGTTTCAGAGTTAAGTATTACTTCATTTAAAGTGTTGTAGCATGTTTGCGAGTAGCTCCTGAGAAAGTTAATTTTCCCTTGATGAGACTAGCAAAAGTGTACTACATTCTTCGCGAATGATGTCAAGTAACGTACGGGGGTTTCAAAACGCACGCACGCACACGCACGTACACGTGCAAAATGTGAATATATACTCGGCAGGTGTGCATTCAGAAGCTAATTCTACAAGTATGAGTATGTAGCAGTAGATCTAATGGCATAATTACAATCCAAAGATGAAGTAATCAGGCGTGTGCAGGATTCGATAGTGTTGCAAGCTAGGATATCTTCATGCAACGAAGAAAAACTATGAGAGTCGGGAGTGTCTTGAAGAAACATTTAAAACAGTTTTAAATATTTCTTCAAGACATTCCCGACTCTCATAGTTTTTTTTTCGCTGCTTAAAGAAAATGTTCTATCTTGCAAAATTATCGAATCCTGCGCATGCTTGATTTCTTCATCTTTAGATTGCAATTATGTCATTATGCCGACTGCTACATGGTCATACACCTAGAATTAGCCTCTGCGCACCTGCCAAGTATATTCACATCTCACGTGTACGTTTAATATATAATTACATACATAACGTACATCTGTAAAAAAAAAATGATAATATTGCGTCTTTAATTATTTACAATATTCTTTATTTATTAGGTGTTGGAATTAATTCGTAGCGTTTTACAAGTGATGGGAAGTACTTTCATTAATGTATTTTTTAATGCTCATGTGAAATAAATAACATTCTTTCATTAAAAACGCTACGAATTAATTCCAACACCTAATATATTCAATGTAACTTATTTAAGCGATTTAAGAATTTCATGAGATAATAGAAAATGAATTTGATATTAATTATTTAAATATGGTTCTGAAAACTTAAACGTGATATAATGATTGTTTTTAACTGTATTTCTGCAAACAAAACAATTCAAAGTGCGATACTTTCAAATTATTAAGTACATGAGAAAAGATTTGAAAATTTCGTATAATTATCATTGTAATTATACTTCTCAGCAAATACTAAATTATATGTAACGTACCCATCAGTCCCGTAATTTCCCACTTAACAATTATAATTGTAACATAATACATGTGTTATATTATAATTATATTGTTAAATAGGAAATTATAACTAATAGGAACGTTACATATAACTTGGTGTTTGCTGAATTTACAGATTGAAAATTAAATTTTATTATTTAATTTTTATTAAGCATATGTCTAATACGTTAATAACTAAATTAATTTTGATTTCAATGTTGATTTCAATGCAAATAATATTTTTTTATTTTTGTGAATTATTTGAAAACAATTACAACCACAGCTATATTTGCTTTTTACTTCCAATTTTCGAAAATAATTTCCATTTTGCAAAATTATCTTCTTCGAGTACTGAAAACAGAGAACAAATTTAATGTGATTCATTTTACCTCGCTATAATTTGGTTGTCCAACGTGTAACGTAAATGAGGATTCAGGGCGGGGGAAGCAAAGAAGAGTAAAATGAATAATGTCACAGCGCCATACGCGATGGAGCACCCAGATTCTCGGCAAGCAGTAGGTCATGTCTCGAGCAGAGCGAGGGATTTTCACTTTCATCGCGACCAAGGGAATGCCTACATAGATCCGTTCAACAAAGGCATCGCCGAGCGTAGCGGCGGCTTAAGTATGACACGCGGCTTCGACAAGAAGATCGAGTATTCATAACCTTCCATTGAATTCGCGCAGCCGTGCGAATTCTACGTTCCACTTGGCCCCTTCCGTGCCCCCACCTGCAGAAGATCATCTTATGGTTTTATAGGGAAGAAAAAGTGTTGCGCGAGCGTCCTCCGTATTTCTTTCTTCTTCTTCTTTTTCGCGCCGAAATGATGGGAAGATTCGCGAACAAGAATTGCGTCAAGGTCGATGTCGACAAATGTTGACTAGCATCGATATCACTTCGGTAAATCTTCTGTTTTGTTATTATCAATTTACATTATAGATAATTAAGGATCAAATCCTGAAAAGAGCGACAACAGATCATAATTTAAATCAATTTTACTTAACTAATATTATTGCCACAAGTACAGGTTCTTTAAATATCCTCTGTACGTTATTATTTTAATGTACGTATAGGTAAAGATCAAATCCTGAAAAAACAGAGATCATAATTTATTATAAATCGATTTTACTTAACTGATATTACTGTCACGAGTAAATTCAGATGTCCTCTGTAATGCATAACAAGCAAAGTTGTGGATAGAATTTTATTCCGAATTCCGTAACGAATCTTCGAAAGACAGGAAGAGACAGTAAAAAACCATCGATAATTTCCATTTGTTTCTTTTAATTAAGAATTACATGGAATGATATCCGACTATTCGTCTTCTTCTCGCGTGGATACACAGCATCCTCCCGCAATTCACGGTAGGGCATCGCCACGGCGAAAAAAAAGGATCGTGGCCTCCAACTGCGCTCACTTCTTACGTCACATGATAATAAGCGCGCTCGGCATCGAACGCGCCGTCTAGGCATAGCAGCTCCTCACAGCAGCTTCTCATGGTGCAATCTGGGATGCATTTCTTCTCGTAGGATTTAAACGGATCGGGAAGGAGGAGGTTTACGGAAGATCTTTTGCCGAGACCTCGAGATCACGAGAGGCAAAATTTTAAAGAAATAAATGATTAAGATCAAGAATGCAGTTTAGTCAAAAAGAAAGGAAATATGTATCTAAAAGAATCGTCTCCCGAAAGATCTTTTTAGACACATAAATGTATAAAATTGCTTTGATAATTAATAAATAAAATTAATTACTTAACAAATTTATGATAATAATATTATTATTATGCGCATATATATATATACAAATCAATATGGCTCACAATACAAGTGTAAAATATATTGAGTATTGCACGCAAATGGCGAAGCAACATTAAATGCTGCTTAATGTCTGACCCAGAAAGAATCTTATAACCATAAACATACATGTAGTAATGACGAATATAACGAACACGTAAAGAAAATTACAGAAAGTGACGATAACATGAGGATAGTAAGTCAATCATTGAATTAAAATGAGATGTAACATAAGATATACTTCAACACTGTGAAAAAAAAGAATTAAGAGAAGAGTAGAAATAACGTGATGAAAGATATAGAATTGAAATTTTAATGAATGTGTGAATAATTATCATTGATGCTTATTACATCTCTTACCTTATTATTATTATTCAATATATACACTTTTTATAGTAATTAAAAAATGAAAGTAAACTGAAATAATTTGTTTAATAAAATATAAATATCTATTATTCTAACAAAAAATAAATGGATATTTTTATTAAATAATTTTTGCTACTGTACTTTTTAAATAAAAATAGCAATGTATAATCAATCTAAACACACATACACACACGCGCGCGCGCGCGCACACACATATACATATACGACAAAATCTATTATAGATTTATTGTATATTTATGTACGTACAAAATGAACATATGAAATATGAAGGTAAACATTTTTGAAGAAATATTAATCGCGTATTTAATGTAACGTTTACAATGCGAGCAATGTTTATAATGCGGCAAAGTTGCAGCTCCGATAACCTACGACCAACGGCGCGATCTTGGTACTCAGACTTTAAGATCAAAGAGAATGAAATGTCACGAATGTCTTCGAACAATACGTGTGCGAACGAGAAAGGGAAGGACGAGCAGCAGATGAGAAATATATCGCTCTCATGCCATGGCTAAGGAGAAAAAGAAGAATGCGGTCCATTTAGAAGGGCGCAACCACTCGATCCAGAAGTGAGGTGTTAATGCCACGCACTTCGAAATCAGATGGAATCCGATTCGACAAACCTTGATCTTTAAAGTGCGGCTGTCGAAGTTGCCTCGCGAGAAAGAACATCTCGGTCTTCGCAAAACGCCGACAAAATACCGAAGAAGTTATTTATTGAACAAGAGGAATATCTTCGATATTATAAAGTTATATTACTTTATTGTCTGTAATGAAATTGTGCAAGGTCCTTGACTTCCACTTGTTCACTTCACCTTTCGGGTTACTGCAGTTTGAGATGCGTTTTGTTTCGTATATCCTCTATCAAGAGAAGGCGCCCAAGTATATTGCTAAAAGTAATTAAAAAGAAATATGCATGTGCTCGTATCATACATGCAATAAAAAGTTATAAAGGGAGATCACATTCCTCTTACCTTTAAGCTTTTTCCTTTAGGCGTTTAATTGCGTAAACAACTTTCCATGAAGCTTGATTAACACATTAATTAAGTTTAACACATTAATCATATTGATGACTTAGGAATAAAAATTTTAAAAATATATTTATATTTAGTAAATATTTACTTATGTTAGAATTTTTTTAATATAAAAAATATCTATAAACATATAATCTTTTTCAGTATGAAGTTTCCAAGGAAAGCGATTTCAAAATTTGTTGCCAAATGTCATAAAGACTTGAATCGAGACTTTTAGAAAGATATCTCAAAAGCAATTAAATAATTATAAGCAATCAAAAATATTAATAATAAATTATCAATTAAAAATGGTGAGTCGGCTCTACATATATATATATATATATATATATATATATATATATATATGTTCCTGTGACTGAAACAACTATGCCGTTCACACGATAACGCGACAAGGAAAAGATGGCACGAAGAGCATGTTCGAGCGAGTGCTTGCATTGCTCGTTCCTCTGCGAGTCACGCGTAAATCCGCGGGCAGAAACAAGTAGGCGTAACCGCGATTTCTAATTATTCGATAATTCGTACAACTGCATTCCAACAAAGTAATACGTTTCACAATCGAGAATGCGATTAATCCTACAGTGTCTTCGTCATGTCTTCGTTACACATTCGACTAGATTTAAGCGTTTTTGAAATGTACGTTATTATTCTTTTTTTTTTCCCCGGATCATTTCCCACGACAGCCACTCCACGACAATTCAACGGCGACCTCAGAGAACGTTTCAGCACGTATGATGCATTCGACAATCACATATATAATTTCATACTGACGATCGAAGGCATCATATAACTGTCATTGTGTAATATCGCGGAAGTCAGTGAAGTCAATTCATCAAATAATTTTTTATACCAATTACATTTTGAATATATTATCTCATTTCACTTCACTCAATCAACTTATTGTCAATATTTTCATACCAACGTCATTAAGCGATATTAAATATTATTAACAATGAGAGTATAAAAAATTATTATAAAATATTTTAAATATATTCTTATATATATGTATATTATTTTTATTATTTTAATTATACTAAAAATATTTTATATTATATATTTTAGGTATGCTATTATTACAAAATATTAAGTAGATTCTTTTGGTATCCAGGATACTTTCTATGTTACATATATTGATATCACGAATAACAATTGTTTTTTGTAAGATAACATATTGAGTTTACTTAATTATTTTTTATAATTATTTAATATACAATACTATAAGAATTAAATAACTTGTTAGATTAATTGCTCAATATGGTATATAACATAAAACGAATTTCCATACTTGATAAGCAATAAAAACCCCTAAATATATATATATATATATATATATTGTATACTGATATTTACATATTTAGGGGTTTTTATTGCTTATCTTTATATATATATATATATATATATATATCATATTAATAGAATCATAAATATTTAATTATACCTTTTTGTGGAACTGCGGTTTTTCGTGAAAGACGGAAATGTAGATAATAATACGAAGAAAAAGTGTAATTTCTCTTCGTGCACCTGCTGTCATGCGCGCACGAGCATGCTTGCTTTAATTAATCGTGCCACATTCACCATCATCACGGCGAAGACTTGAGGTAATCTTTGCACTGTGCCCTGCTCTGACCTGCTCTTGCTGAATGCGCATTGAGTGATCAGGAATGAGCGAGGCTGGACACAATAAGGATTCGCTGAACAATCTAGACCGTGCGTACCTTTCTCCGACCATTCGCCGTCGATAACTTCGTGAGGATGCGAAGACAAATTCTACGAAATAAATTTTTCATATCAACGCTTGTCCACTGTTGCATGATAGTTACTAGACTCTACAATTGCCGATTTCGTAATTAATTATAGCTATATTTAAACAGACTTGAAAATATTATTTTATATGCATGCATTTAATTTTTCATTTTACGCTATTGGAAGAAGTGAATATAATATAAATCTCATGAAGAAATATGCTTCATTATCAAATTGCAATAGCATTTATTTATACATTAATAACAGATAATCAATACTTGAATATGGTATTACTTTGTTGCGCTAAGTAGATGTCAAACAAGATTTGTAAGCAAAAATTTTAATTTTCCAAATATAAACGGTGAAGATGTGTGAATAAAAAAATTCTTTAAGCGAATAAATTATGCGATCTATCAATAGACACCATAAAAGACCAATCGGCATTCTAGAAATTCTTTGCAATAGAAAGATATAGCAGATATATCAATCAAAGATTATCATTTTATATTTTATATTTTGATATAGACATAAATATTTTGATGTTTGACAAGATATATACATAAATTATCATACTATATTTTTAAAAGACAATTACTAAAATATAATTACAACATTTAAATATTGTGTGTAAATAGATTATATATGTACATGTACACACACGTGCACGCGCACACACATATATAGGTAACACACTATTTTAATCAATCCTAAAATAATTCAAAATCTTTGAGTTTAAGATAAAAATATTTCAGACAAAAGTTATTCAGTTACTAGGAAAAAAGAAGATGGTAACATCGGTTGGCCTTGGGAAGATGTTCTTAAGGTCAGGTAAAAGTTATATAAAATTCTTTAAATTGAAACCTTCATTTTTAATATTCATATAGCTGATTTAAAAATCCTTTCAAAACACTATAGTAAAGTAATGTTTCAACAAGTACTTTACAAGTCACGGGACTTAAAAGTTAACAAATCAACACTTAGTCAACTCACTACCTTAAAGCAATTAATAATAAATATGAAGAGAAAAACGATGATCTTGGTTAACATGTTTTTCTCAAGCTCAGATATTGAGAATACACTAAACTTTTTCACAATATATTTTTTGTCAAATATGTCGTTATTCGTATCAGAAATTTTCTGGAAAGCGCTAAAAGAATGTTCCGCATTTTCTGGCGTTAGATAATACCGGAAAGCTGTCAATGAAAAGCAATATATATACATACATATATATATATATATATAAAACATATAAATATATTTACTGCACATGTCAAACATTTCGCGAAATGGGATAATTCTCCTTACGTAGACTACGTTCCGTTTCACACATGATGCATCATTTATCCTTATTCAATGAATGTTAAACAAGGATAAATTATGCATTATGCGTGAAATGAAATGCATCCATAATGAAGTAAATTTTACGCGATACTTATTGATAGATAATGTTCATTAAAAGATATTGACACAGTAAAACAGAGAAAGCAAAAAAAATGTATTAAAAATGTAATTGATATCTTTCCATCACAAGGAAATATAATTTTATAAAGATTGAAAATTGTTTTTCGGGAACATAAACAGTTTATTTACATTCGCATCAAAAAAATAATCAAATTAATGGTTTCTCAAAAAATATGTAATACAAATGAAAAAGCATCTCGCTATTCTTGATATTCCATTTTGATTTTAATGATCAAAGTAATGTCAATTATAGATGAATAAAAAATTACGAAATAGAAAATTACATTCATGATATATGATGACGTATCAAAGTAATTCTCATTGCTTTTGCTGCATTCAATTATTAACACCGTTATTTTGCTGAATATATCTATAACTTTTATTAAATTATAAATATATCTATAACTTTTATTACTGATTGCGAACAAAAAATTGCTAAAGTTTACAAAAATATTTTTTTTAATATAAAATTTTTTAGAACTTTTAAAAGATTTCTTTTTCGTATATAAAAAAGACAGTTTTTCAAATAACACACACATAATTAATATTATTTTTAAGTCATATATTATTCAGCAAAATTCAATGTAGATAATAATATAACATATTTATACATTTATAAAATGAATTAAAGCAGGAAAGGAAATTTAATTAAGTATAATCAAAAAAAATATTTTGCATTTTGCACTACATAAAATTAACAACAAACGGAAATGAAGAAATATATTAGGTGTTGGAATTAATTCGTAGCGTTTTACAAGTGATGGGAAGTACTTTCATTAATGTATTTTTTAATGCTCATGTGAAATAAATAACATTCTTTCATTAAAAACGCTACGAATTAATTCCAACACCTAATAAATAAACGCGCTCGCGCAAATCATGATTTATCCTCGAGCGAAGCAACTGCAGATCGAATCGCAATATTTCTCATTATTTACATGTGCGTTTCCCATTTTTCATCAGAGAGCTATTGCCAGTTTCGTCGATTAAAAAAAAATCAAGAAAGAGAATGTCTTCCTTATCCGTTCGATATCATCCTGGCGCTAGTAAGCTTACTTTCTCGTCACAAATCGGCATTCCATGGTGTCATTTCAAGCACATCAGTTATCCATATATAGATAATCATAAAGGATCTATTATGTATTTTTAAACAATTGTAAGATGCTAAATGTAGTTGTATATAATTTTTTATACATTATTTTCGACTTAATCTTCTTTTAAGTATTGTATATTTTATTGTTATGCATTTTCTAATCTAATTAGCAAAATTATATTGATAAGATAAATCGTAATTAACATTTAAATAATTATTTTTAATCAAATTTACAACTATTCTTAAGTATGCAATGCAATAAAAGTCCTCTCAAAATTAATTTGCATCATGTAATAAGCAAAGTATATCTAGTGCGATAAGAAGATAAAGCAAAGTGCGGAAATGTTTTAACATTTTTCAAGATTCAAATGATGGAAATAATATATTCTATTTCTTCCAGAGAAAAATTTACAAAACTTTTATCAAATATTTCAATGATTAGCAATTTATAATTGAAGGAAAAAGAACTATTTATATTTTTATTTATAAGTATGTTTAAACTGCATCCTAAATATAATTAACGTGTAAATATAAAAACGTGTTATATTATAAAAATAAATAACGTAAAAAAATTGTAATATTATTTTAGAAAAATAGATATATTCGATTATTATAATGCATGATAAAAGATAAATGATGAAAGATAGATTGATAAAAAAAGATAAATCAATTTTTTTCCTTATTATAATATAATCAAGTTATTTTTTTAAAGCTAATTAGTCAACGGTAATGATATAAAAATTCATGTATATAAGGAAGCGATTTTATAGCGATTGAATATGATATGGGAATTTCTCTTCGGATTTGCGGAAGAGTTATGAAAGGGTTAAACGTCACGGGAGAAGCACGGAGTCTCAGTGCTCGGTAAATTCGAAACCTCATATTACGCCATCGATTACGCGGATGACCGTATTGGAAACTCCTAGAGCGAACGCCGCGTGCATCAAGTGGTAAAGAACTGTCTTCTTTCGCAGAGAACTAGGCGAAGATCGCCATTCACTGCTACAGAATAGCTACGACGTGGATCTTTGAATCTTGGTTTAGCAACTTCAAATGTTAAATAACTGACAGCTGACAGGAATATAAACAAATCTTACATTACAAAATTCCAATAGCGAATTTAAAATGAACAATGGAGTACATATTTCGACAATAAGGGAAATAATCTTTATTCGAAACAATCTCTTTCGTGAAGATAAAAATGAGATAGTTGTGAAATTAAGATCGTCTCATTTATAATCGAGACTCCGCAATTATTTCAACATCTGTTTAATATTTATTAGAATTAAATGCTGAATATATTTCTGTCAAGAATTGAGAGTAAATGGAATATGATTTCTATGACAAGAATAAGACGTTTTAAAATTAAACTAAACAAAAGAGAAAGTCATAAATATTAATTCACACATACAAAACATTATATTTGATAACTACTGAAAAATCATTTAAAAATAACATTTCTAAAACATTGTTACACAATCTCCTTTATTCAAAAAATCTAATTATCTTTAATTTATCTTTATCATATATTTTGTCTATATTTCAGTTTTAGCTGCAACACAAATTGATATATTTGAATAAAATTAAATTGTGACAATATTAATATACTATTATACAGTACTAAAAAAAAGACAAATGAGATAGAAAGTATGTGCTTGTAGTATAATATTGTGTGATTAGTTGAGAAATGATCATATTAGATCTAATCACGATGATGGACATTTACAGTCTAATGAATCGAAATGGCAATCTTTAATCTATTTAAAGGAATAATAAAAACTAGAAACTGTATAAATATATAAAAGTAGTAAACAAATTTTTTGCGCGTATTAAATGCGAAATATTTATATAAGAGGATTTAGAATAACATAATTTCTCATTAGCTGCCGCGTATTATATGCGGATAACTGCAGAAATCCTCGATCCTCCGCACATAGTAGTTATGTATTATGTCTCTTGTTGATGAAATACTTATTCATCATGTAAGTTTATTATTATAATATAATTCAATAAATACTGCGTTGCATAAATGGGTCGATATAGCAAATAATACCATATATATATATATATATATATATATATATATATATATATTTCTAAGCTGTTTATTGAGTATTTATTTTTTGTGTTTAGTTTATTTGTACATCTACTTATTATATTTTACAATTATCCATCAAGATATTATTTTGTACTATTTATTTGTGTATACACACACACACACACACACACACACACACACACACACACACACACGCACACGCACGCACACACGCACACGCACACACACATATATACATATGTATACCATTTTTGCTTGACAAAGAGTATGTATAACGTTATGTTATTGCATTATTATTTACAGTGTTAAATGAATTAGATCTTGTATTAAATTGTATTTTATCACATGAAAGATGTTTTACATTTTCCAATTTAGCGTACATAATATGAATGCTTTTAAAAAATATCTCCAAATAGAATTATTATTTTAATTACATAGCGATTACAAAGTTTTAATATTTAGTGCGAGATATGCTATTACTTTTTACAACGAGATACTTTTATTTTCCAAAAAGTAGATAATTGTATGCGTTCCCTTCTCTCCTTTTCCTAGTCTAATATCATTGAATGAAATTTTTTTCTGATGTGAATTTGTCGTATACCGAGGAAACACTCTTTCCTAGACATTTACCCTCGTTCCTTACGTTCTCGACATAATATGAGAAACCAGGATCTCGTTATCTCGAGGGAGCGTCTCGAGCGCGTTTTGCTCTCCCGGATCACTGTGAAAGATTCTAAGGCAAGGTAAATAATGAAGCAAGGGTGAGACAAGACAAGGCAAGGCAAGACACGACAAGGTAAGAGACATGGCGAGGAAGCCGCCCCTCCGTATGACGAGGGGCCCCTCTACTTGATCTACCGCCTACCTGTGAATCCCAACACACTGTTCAAGAATCATCTTATTAGAGACCCATGCTATATAAACCCAACGTGCCAGCATACCGAGTAGTTACGTACTGACTTTATTCATAGTCGTGCCGGAGAGTGCATCGACGACATAACAGCACAACACATTTACACGCATCCCGTTCGTATATACATACGCACGTGTACTACATAATGCCGATTGTATCACCTCGTTTTTGTGAAACCCTCCGTTAAAAGTTGCTGATCGCGTAAAATCCTCGAATCGACACGAACGATAGGCGAGATCCCGGTGATATATCTCATCGTGTCTCAGTGATGTATCGTCACCGATTATTGAAATTGATTTATCGAAGTTTTTTTTTTTTTTTTTTTTTTTTTTTTCAAAACAATGCAGCAGTGCACAGTCAACCGAAGAGTTACACGCATGATGTAGTTCTTTTGATTGAATAGTTAAATTATTTGGTGTTTTCGGAAATGAAAAATATGATTTTATTCATATCTGTATAAAACATCGTCGGGTAATTTCTATGTGTGTTATTAAATTAAAAATGTAATATAATTCGCTCTTAAAAAAATGTTGATACAAATAATATCTTTGACTTATTGGAATATTATTCATAAATATTATCTTTTTAAAGTGTTTTTTAGGTGATTTTTTTCTTAAAAAGATAACATATTAATATATAATTAGTAATTTAATAGATTACATCACATAAAAATAATAAATAAAATTTTGTAAAATTTTGTAAAAAATAATAAATAAATTTTTATATTAAAAAAATACATTTTCAAAAATATTAATGGAAATTTTTTTTATGAAAGAACAAAATAAATCATTTTTTTCTAAATGAGTGTAAATTGAGAAAATCAATTTATATGTATTATTTGGATATATTCAAGTTTTGTTATATTAAATCTACTTTAAATAATATATAATTCGTATCAGACATTTATTTACAATTTTACATATGTAATATGAAAATTTTGAAGACTACGTAAGATTTCAGAGTATATAAAATATATATTAAAACATTATACTATATAAAACGTGTCGAAAATAAAGAAGTACAAAAGATAAATATTCATAATCAAATTTTTTTTTCTTGTTTGTACGTTTAAAAAAATATATATAAAGAATTAATTATCTATTTATTGCAAAACCGTCATGTAATATAAAAATAATCATCATCCAACGCATTCGACCCTTTTCCCCGCGCTCATTCGCTCACAATCATAAAATATCTTTCGCGAGCACATATTTTGCGTAAATAGCGAAAGTTGCCGTATCTCTCATAGTGTCCATTTGAAACTTTTTCAGTGCGCGTTGATTTGTCTAAAGGGTTCTCTCGTTGTTGTTTCCGCTAACGAGTACGCGAATTAGCGTGGTTCCAGCACGATCGACTTGTATCACTCGGCCAAAAGATGTATTATTTACAGGTACGTATGAGATCGGTTTAATTTGTTTAGTTTTAATTCGTCTTATATATTCATAGATTTATAAAAATTAAAAATTGATATTTTTATTATCACGGATCGCGTGTATTATTTAGTAAGTATAATTGCAATCACATTACAATAAGACGCGCGGTATACCACCCACGTAGTCAGCATATTCACATAATTAAGCACCAGACATCATAAACTTCAAAAATGGCATAATCAAAATTTTACAATTACGTAAAAAAATTATAAAATTGATTATTAAATTAAAAGACAAATTATTAGAAAGGCCTTTGCATATAAATCCTCACTTCACACTTTATTGTTCATAACGATTGCACTCCTCGTTTATTATCATTATAATTCTAAATAATTTATGATAATTTGTAGCAATAAAAATCAATTGTTAATTTATTGTCATAAAAATGATGAGATATTTCTTGCCTGTCTGAAGAAAAGACAAGTGATCTTATCTTGATAAGATATAAGGTATAAGTTTTTGATACGCATGAAACATTTAAATCTTCAATTGTCAATTATAAATATCGTTTATTAATTAAGGAAGTATAAAATTGTCTTGCACAACGCATTATGCATAAGACAATAAATCAATCAAAGTCTTTCATTTCTTTCCTTTCCGTGAAATAAAAGACTCTGGTTGATTTTTTTATATTTTATGCATTGTGCATTATGTAAAAGTCTGTGCTCCAACCTTATCTTTGCAAGAAAGTATGAAAGAAGTACGAACAAATTCGCGGAGAGAAGGTGCGTAGAACTTGTCTTGTTATACGTGCATTGATTAGCTAGGATTATTCTCCCTCTTTATTCCGTGCGACCTTTACATCATTTGTAAAACTTCACTACGACTCAATCCTTCCCCTCTGCTACCCAAAGAATGAGCGCGTTGACAGAACGGTTTTGTTATAAATCATTGCTGCTGTCGCCTAGTTAATTCACTCGCTTGATTAATCAAACGATCTCTTATCCCTGCGGCAAATCGATGATCATTGCATCTACGTTAAATGCTGTTTCTGATAGATCTAACTAACTGTCGATCATCTGACATAAAGAATTATGATCACGAGATTTAAAATCATCTTATTTGACGGACAAATTTCATATAAATAAGAGAGAGAAAGAGAGAGAGAGAGAGAGAGAGAGAGAGAGAGAGAAACAGAAAAAAGAAAAAAGGGAAAGAAAATGAATTTATTTCACTTTCACTAACAATAACTAAATATCTAACAATAAATTATGTGCAATATAGAAAAAACTCGTGAAAAATTTAGATTTTCCTTTCGAAATTCAGTTCTGCGGGGATCAAAATTATCCGTAAATTCACAATCCAGCTGCCATTGTCATTAGCGTGTCTCATTATTTCTTCTTATTAAAATATGAAGAAAAGCGATTACAACAATAGTCGGTGATATCATCGCCGGGCATAAACGTCAGATACGCGCCCACACGACGTATGCATCGACATTATGAGATATTAATGAACTAACGGGCACATGCAATCGCATTTGTCAGTCCCGCTGGAAGCTTCTCACGCTTCTCCACATTTCGATTGACTACTGGAACGAAGTTGCGACATCTCACGAAGTGTTGCACTGCCGCAGTACAAGTCTTTAGATGCTCACTTTCTTTCTCTCTTCCACAATCCTCTCTCAATCTATCTACATATCTATCTTTCTCATTCTCTTTCTTCCTTTTTCTCTCTCCCTCTCTCTCCCTCCCTCCCTTTCTCTCTCATGTGTGTTTATATTTTATATTTAATACACACATCTTTTCTAGCGGCGCATTGCAATCGAAGTACAGGGTTAAGAGCATAATATAAAGGTCTTGACTGTTGCAATAGAGCACAGATTGCTTGCTTGCTTGCCGCATCTCCGAACAACATTAACGTAACACCGCCAGTATTATTGATTCTGTCTGCTCCTTTTTCACATCGATTTTCTTTCACGTCGTCGGCCGAACTAATGGCAGCGATGAATCGCACGTATTATCGCGCGGTCTGTTATTCCGCGCCGGAAAAAAGATTTGCGATAGAACTCCCGTTGCGTTTATCGTATGCGAAATCGTGGTCTCATCGTTGCGTATGAACAACGTTTGCTAACCGTTCTTTACTTCTGTCATATTAATTAATTCTTGACACTGCGCAAGCGAGTGATCCTTTATGAGTTTACGCGAGCACATTTCTATATTTTTGATTTACAATTAAAATCTGATAGAAAAAAATCGCGATGTTCAATTGCAATGTATGTGAATAACTTTAACACATATACTTATCACGTATTACGTAAGAAACCATAATTATGAAAATTAATAAACAATTTATAAAATTTAACATAAAACTTATGTATTTGTATGTATGTATTATATTCATTTCAAAATTTATTACGCATATCCTTCAAATAAATGCATTGCAATTTGTAATAAAATATATAATTGAAAAAAATTTCTGATTGAAAATGGACGAATCAGAATTTTCTGGTTAAATTTATTAGAATTTTAGTTGAGATAACTGAATTCTGATACAATATATCTGGTAAAATTTACTAAAATTCTTAGACCAGAATCTTTTACCAGAATAATTATATCAATCAGAATTCTAGTTATTAAAATTCTAGTAATCAGAAAATTCTGATTCGTCTATTTTCTACTAGAATTATTATTTAATCTAACCAAATCATTTTTCTCAGTGTATATACAAACATTTTGAAAATAATTAAATGACTGTTAACTAATGGCAAATTGAATAATCTTTTCTTCAAATTTATTGTTAATTTTCGTATGTTATTTTATTGCTTATAATTCATTTCATTTATAATTCATCTCTTGAGTCATGTAGATAAAATTATTGTAGTCATCACATAATAAATAATTCTCTTGTAATAAACCTTTGAAATCTTAATAATATTTATTTTATCTCTTTTACATAATTAAGTGCTTGATATAAAATTAAAAAATAAATTTGTAAAATAATAATATTAATTATATTTGATGTTAATTTATATCTAACATCAATTATCAATATATATGATTTGAAAACGTTAATATAATTTTTTATTTCAAAATAAAACATTTTTTTTCTCATAAAATCACAAAATGTTAATGTCAATTAAAGTTATACAACAGATCAATATCAATTAATATAATAAAATAAATATTGGGTCATTTAAAAAGTATCCGCGGTTTTTTCATTCAAAAATTGAACAAAAAACCGCGGATACTTTTTAAATGATCTAATATATTAATAAAATAAATGCGATATCGAAATATTTAAAAATTGAAAAATTATCAAATATATATTTATGTACGAGTTTATATTAATAATAATTATCAATTTTAAGATTTATGTTATCACTGTATAAAAATATTGTTTATATCTTAACTTATATAATTTCGGAACAAATAATGTAATAATATTGATGATAACTGACATTGAAGATGATAAATATACGATAGATTAGAATTATTTCATCCAACTCGTATGTTTCATCATAGACTATAATTATTTTCATCAATCTCATCAAAAGTCGCAACTCGCGGGATATGTTATACTACAGAAAAAATATTTCCCTGGCATCTTGACGTACTAAATATCAAATCCAGTACTAACAGAGGAGATGTTTGATTTATTAAAATTACACACCTCATAACATGATTCACGGTATGGCTCGTACCTGATAAGCTACGCGACAAATGTCAGTTTACACATGAGAAGATTGTAGCAATTCAACACCGAATCTGAAAGTTGAAGAGCATCTATTGTATATATAGATCTATTGCATATGTGTATGCCGGTGTAATACAGACACAAAATCCTATGGTATTTGACACGCAATACGGTGGATCAACCCGATAAAAAATTGTTCATGCATGATATAGTAAATATGTATAAACATACACGTAGAAATATTCATAAATATAAAATTATATATGAAATACGTCCATATTCATTCGTATGTTCTTCTTTTTTTTTGTAAAATTATTTTATAAAAATTACGCTGGAAAGAGTAACTTTACAAAAGAAAGAAAAATGTATGAACATGTATGGACATATTTCATATATAATTATATGTATATGTTTATGAATATACATGTTTATGTATGTTTACGCATATTTATTATATTCATGCATGACAAATTTTTTATCGGGAAGGCTCGACGAAAATTTGATTTCCGGCCATATGCTAATCTGTCATAAAAACATAATCATTTCGATTTATTTTTGTAATATTTACGTTCAAAAGTTATAATATCAGATATTCTTTCTACGTAATAAAAAAAAATGAGGATAAAATTATGCGTAATATACTTTACATGCTCATAATATAATACTTTGCCTATATATTTAATTACTTAATACTATTTTTTAAAATAAAAATGTTCCTCTATATGATAATATGAAAATATACACATATATGACACTTTATGTTGCGTATATTATGAAACGATGACTGAAATATATCATAAAAATAGATTTTAAAAATGGTCAAACTTCTGCAATAATTTGCATGATAATTAGAAATATAAAAGTAAATGTGGAACCTATGCGAATGTCAATACGCATTTGTGCTTATGACACACTATAAGTTATCTACATCAGTTTACGACATCCTCACAGCTTATTATGTTCTCATTATATAGACCTAAACGATTTCTCAAAATGTCGACTGCTGACATATGTTCCGGTTATAAAAACACGTCTTGGTTGCGCATTCGTATCGCAAATGCGAAATAATGCATTGCCACGATAAACTTGCAACGTCTTCAACTTCATGAAATAACTAATAGCCACATTTGTAATGCTTTATTACGCATCAAGACACGTAATATTACATTTATTTCAGTTTCATTACACTGAAAATACAAGATGTTATTTAAAGATAAATGAGTCTTTTATAAGGTTTGGTAATATTTTTTATCAATAATGTAATACATAACGACAAAATAATAAATAAATTTAAAAAAACTGTGAAAAAAAATAATTTATTATATAAGATTATAAATTCCTAATTTTTTAAATTAAAACTGTGTGATCTACAAATTTTTTAATTTATTTCTATTTATTTCTTTCTAGTAATTTCGAATCTTCTTCTGACGTAATAAATAAAAATTAAGAAATTTAATTTCTTAATTAAAATTATAATATTAAAATTATAAAATTAGAACAAACGATTATTATATTATCGTTTGTAAAAAAACAAATTCGCTAGTGTAACTTAATTTTCGTCAAAATTAAAAATCTTTTATGTCAGATTATTTCATAGAAGTATTTTTTTAATTAAAAAATTTAATCTCACAAGAAATTCCGATCATTTTGTGAGCTCTATTTTCATGAAATATTTTCTTAAATATGAATGCAAAGAATTCATACTTTCTCTCACGTAGTAAATTATACTAAAGTCCTTCAAACTTAATAAAAACTACCCATCATAATGTAAATATAGCAGCGTAAGAGAGATTTCTATCCCTGACACTTCAACAGCCATAACAAAGAATATATCCATTGATTTAAGATCTAAGATTTCACAAAAGATGATAATATTCAATAATATTCAGTTTAAAATTGCCAACATTCTTTTCTCATTATGAAGAATTTCTCATTAGAATAATAGCAATATGCATATTACACAAACTTTACGAGATGCAACTTTTTTCTTAACCGTTTAGATCATTTTCGTGACAATTCTTTAGTCTATTGATGCTCGTTTTGATCAATGCAGATTTAACTTTAATCTTGATTTTAACTTAATATTTACTTTTTTCAGTTCTAAGAATTAGAAAAGGATAAAAAATATGTTAAATCAAGATTATATATAAAGTTATATTGGCAATCTATATTGGCAGAAATAGACAAGACACTCACTTGTTTCGATTTGAAATCAAGAATTTATATTTTTTAATAAATAGTATTCTTTTACACAATTCAATAAAAAAAAAACATTAGAACGAGGCTAGTCTTTCCCAAAATTTTATGCTGAAAATGAATCTGGTTTTCAAATTTTCATTGCTCTATTACGTCACAATTTTGAGAAATTTGCAGTTGCAAAAAGAGTTATTTTTGTATATGTTGTCATAGTATAAATACAATATGTGATCTGTTGAAAAAGTTTTTATGCAATCAAAATTAAATATATCGTTAGGACTTTCAGCCTTCAAAAGAAATGTATTGCGTCGGCTACAGTTGATAAGATATTCATGATTAAATATTGCAAAACAGCTCTAAATTAGATCATTTTACCAAAGAACTTTCAATTAAGATAACTCCAGTATATAAGCCGCACCTAACAAAAACTTAATTTATAAGTATTATTTATTATGTTTAAGATAAATAAACTGACCAGTAAAAACTTTGCACTGTCTACTACTTTTAAAAAAATATTAGAAATCCTAAATACTTATTTTTCGTATTAAAAAAAGAATTTTTTGAAACTCTTGCATTTTTGCTATATATCCCATAGGGTGGGATATTACTCATAGATGAGATGTATGGTTCACAAAAAATTTACAAATAGTTGCTTATAAATAAGACATAAAATGGTATAATAACTTAAAATATGTTTCTAAAATTTTATTAAAGAATGCGAATAATAAATATATATATGAAGTAATAAATAATGATTATAATCTTTTATATACATATATAACAAGTGTTATGTTATGAGGTACATATTTCATGTAATACATTTATTGCATTTAGTGCACTGAATCTAATCTGCGCACTTTGTATATTTTGGGCATAAATCCTATACGCTAAAAATGCGTATATCCCCCTCCCCCCCCAGGGAGAAACAGGTGAAATGTCATCAAGCTGAATAATAACTAAGTTGTTAGTTTGCCATTCCATTCTCTATTATCCTTTTACACGTATGTATCACCAAATAACCATTAAGCCTTTCGCAATCTCTACAATAACCATTTTATGTGAATTATGATATATGATTGCGCTATTCACTACGTTGACAAATCGATTCAACTGATAATAATTTTATTAATACTAAGTAGGAAATCATAACACAATAATATTTAAAAGCGTATAATAGAATGGTTACATGCATATTATTTCCACTCCTTTTAGTTTCTCTGACTTCTGCGGTATAAATCCTCGTGCGGCATAAATACTGGAAGTCACGCCTATATTTATTTAAACTTAAAGATTTTTTTTAATAATTATAAATCAATTATGTCAAAATTGACAAATTCAAAATAGTGCAATCAATATGGCAGATAACAAAACTTAAAAAATATCCGAAAATTTATATAAAAATATAATTTGTATAGATTTTTTTTCATTATTTTTATTCATCAAATTTTTACATCAAGTTCATATTCAGCGATCTAAAAAATCTTTAAATTTAAATGAACATAATTGAAAGCTATTTGGTAAATTATCAATGATCTAAAATTCATAACTTTCTACAACATTTAACTATGAATATTTTATTAATCACAGTCAACACAAAAAATTTCTTGAGAGCTAAAAAACTGAATAACATATCTAACTTTGATTGCAATAAAGTTTATGTAGCACGTAATATCACGTTCATACATATGTAATTATAATACGACAAAGTACAAAGAAAATAATCCTTTTTTTGCAATTACAAGTACAAATTCTATAAAATTATGACGTGATAGAGCAATTTGTAAACAGGATTTGTATTTAACATCCGAAAAAAACTATAATATAAGAAATGGCTAGTCTTGACCTGATGTTTGAAAAAAATTATTTTTTGTTAAACTGTGTTATATAATTTAAACAAGAATATATATAAGCCAATATTATGAGCTGGCAGCGCAGATGTCTCTCACATCCAAAGCATGGTATTAACTGTACTCAGAGTAAATAGCGGTTAATTTCAATCTCTATTCAGATTCTCTTCAGGCCAAATGTTGACCTGCGTATTCTAGTGAGCAAACTGCCTGCATAACGACAATTACAGATTAGCAACAGATTTGCTTGGATGTTGCAAGAGATCATCCATGTCCGCATTAAACTCATTTTGTCGGCAGAATCTGCTGATATAATCTAATAACAGATTGTCGACCGGAATTGAATAAAATTGATCATTTTGTAAACTATGTTAATTTAAATATACCATACAAAACGGTTACAAAATAGAGATTCTGATCTATTCTCTTGTTTCTATAAAATCTGCCATTATATTTTATCATATAGTAGTGTTATATTTCTGTTGCATTCTATCGACAAAAGTTAAGTTACCGTGTCTCCAGATTTGTCACAGATCTTTCCTAAATCTCAACAGATTTAGCTATCCGAATAATCTTTGCTTCGATTTTTTTTTAAGCGAGAGATCAATCTTTATTTTATTTAATTCTACTCCATGATTTTTTCCGTAAAATACGTTCCGAGAGGATATACATCTCACTAAGTGAACTAACGACCCGATTTCTTCTGCGCAGCTGATCGTGCTCTGCGTGACGGTAGCCAGTGTTATTGGTGATCTGCCACCGGGCACACGGCGCAACACTTACTTGCCACCAGAGCCGACGAAAGGTTACACGTACAACAAGCCGCCGGTGTCATTTCCGAAGCCCACACCGACGGGGCCGTTTCCTACTCCGACCTTCCCTAGACCTAGGCCGACGCCGTCCTTCCCCCCAACTAGGCCAACACCATCCTTCCCCGGACCCAGGCCAACCTTTCCCGGGACCAGACCAACGCCCTACCCACAACCTACCAGAACTCCAGGAACTTTTCCGCCGTCAACGGGCACAGGATATCCCAAAATAAGACCAACACCTCCTTTCCCAGACTATACCGGCCAACAAAGCGGTGGTGATAGAACACTTATTGGCCCTGATGTAAGTATACATTGTACTAAACAAAAAATCTGTATCTAATATGTAAGTGATTTTAAAGAAATATAAAACAAATACATACTTTTTTGCTTATAAAAAATCTGCAATTTAGAAACTGTAGCTAAAAAATTAATTTTTCTTTTTTCTAATATAATAGATATAGATCTCTAAAAATTGATAGAACAAACTCTCAAAACTGCGAAAAATCCTATTGCAACAGTTTAAAGTAGAAAGTTCGAATTCCATTTTGGATAAATAATTTAAATAAAACCGTCGATTTATTCAATTGAAAATACAAATATAATTTTCATACACTAAAAAAAATTAAATTTTAATAAATATTTGTTTGAATAGTTCTAAATCAATATTTATTTCGTATTATTTAAACAAATATATATTAATATTTAATAAATTTTTTAGTATTAAATAGAAAATTTTAAATAATTCGGACATTAAAGAAAATTCAAGTATAAAAATAATATAGTACTTATTTAAAAAAAGGAAATAAACAACTCTATTTCTCTGTGCTTACTCCATTTTAGATTTGTAATTAGATCTAATGAACGATCAGATCAAACAGTTCGAAGTGTTCTTAGGCTTGAATTATTTAATCTTCTTACTGTGTTTAGGTTTAATATATCGCAAAAATTGATATTTTAGTTAGCAATATTATGAGAAAACTTTTTAAAAACACTCGGATCGAGAAAGACACAAACACGGTTAGAAAGTTAAATAATTAGGACTGAATTATGTTAATAATACATTGAATTATACATATTGTTACAAATATTATTTGGATTTTAGGATTGAATTATTTAAATAATTCTATCTTAAAATTCATATTGTTTCAATTGTTCACACACATATTTGTATGTAGCGTTGCAGAAAAATGTAAGACATACCATAAGATATTTAACTGGTATAATCTTTCAATTATGAAAAATAAGTACTGACTTAATTCAAATTAATAATTATTTTATACTTTTTATTTTTATCCGAATGAGATGATATAACTGAGGTTTGTATGTATAAAAAAAAGGTTTGTAGGTATAAATATTGCACACGTATTTAATTTTTTAATTAATGAATGCATTGCAGCATGATCATCATCATCACGAACCTGGCATGCCCTTTGACTTCAACTATGCTGTGAAAGAGGACGCTTTCGGCAACGATTATTCACACAATGCCATTAGCGACGGTGAAGTCGTCCGTGGTGAATATAAGGTACAACTTCCGGACGGTAGAACGCAACTTGTGCGATACACCGCGGATTGGCAACATGGTTTTAGCGCACAGGTTTCTTATGATGGAAATCCTCGCTTCGACGGTGGAAATTTCAATCGAGGCTATTAGCTTTAGCGTCGGGTTCTAGGGCTGTTCAATTTCTGTTAAATCAAAAAGACTACAGAACACAACGTCGCATATACTGCATGTAACAATATTTTTAAAGATATTGAAGATTAGTAAGGATATATCATGAAAGTATGATAACTTATGTAGAAGACAAATGTTCGCTATACATTTCTTAATATGATACCGATAATAACGTATTCAGCGTTTTAAAATTCTCACATAACGTTATTCATAAAATTTCAATTTAATTTCTTCCTTATTGAAAATGTGGACAGATAATTTTTGTAACTTTTGAATTTTGTTTTGATATCGATATCTATATATCGATTTGATATTTAAAATTCAAAGGCAAAATTTTACTAAATTCTATTTCTATTTGAAAGATATGAATAATAATTGTAATGTTTATATGCAATTATTAGTCGTGAAAAACTTTTATTTTTCATAGCTCATAGCTGAGGCAAATTATTAATAGAATTTATTGTTATTATTATAATAAACAAAAATCTATTTTTAACACAAAATTTCGTAGTGCTATGTATCTATTCAATCAATTTTACGACAAATTATATATATATTAATGTGATCCAATTTTCCTTTTTTTTTTAGACTTAAATAAATAATTTTAAATAACAAAAAATGATAAATATTTAAGAAACTTAATTCATCTGTGATATACATATAATCATTATACTACAATAATAGTATTATCTACTTCATCTTATGTTCATTAGATCACAAATCAATTTCAACAGTAAATCATAATTGTTGCAAATTGTTGGATCACATTAATCTATACTATAAATAAATCTCCTATATATTTTATTATGCAAATTATATTTTTTAGCACTGCTTTGATAAAAATCACAGAATGAAAAAATAGACATAAAATAGACATATAGTACTCTATTATTTATATTATTCTGTCTTGCTTTATGCACCAAAATCTATTGTTCTCTCTTCAGTATTTGAGAAATTATCACATAAATAATTTAAAACTCTAAATAATTAGTATAGATAATTATCGCTAAGAATATAATATTATAAATATTATAATATAAAATTAATTCGCAATTGAGCTATGTAACAAGGTGGCTACAATCACATACTTGAGAAAAAAAATTTACTTACAATAAAATTTAAACACAATATTAATATCCTCTTTTTCTAAAACACTGCCAGATTTATACAGGGTGTCATGGATATACGGCCCCACTCGTCCCGAGCAGATAGAGTGGACTAAATTAAGTAGAAAAATCCTCTATCATTTTGTAATGCTCGCAATAATTAACGAGATATTAATGTTTAAAGAGAGCCGAATACGCGCGTCCGTTCGACTTACTATTGTCGAAGGTACGACCCACCGAGCGCACGGCGCGCGGGCCGCGAGGAGCGGGATCTAGCAGGCGCGCCGCGTCCTTTGAGCTTAGATGCTCACGATGGGAAGTCCCGCTTCTCGCGGCCCGCGCGCTCGGTGGGACGTACTTTCGGCAATAATTGGTCGGGAGGACGTGCATATTCGGCTATCTTTAAACGTTAATATCTCGTTAATTATTGCGAGTATTACAAAATGGTAGAGGACTTTTCTACTCAGTTTAGTCTACTCTACCTGCTCGGAACGAGTAGAGCCGTATATTCATGACACTCTGTATATAAATAGAAATATTTCTGCAACCAACACCTAGTTTCAACTAATATATAAAATATTTTTTTTTACTAATTTCTGTACTAAATAAAATTGTTAAACTTTATTCCATCGATTATCTTTTACTTGACTATTAATAAAACTAATATCTATATACTTAATAGTTCATTATTTAATACACATAAACATATAAAATTATTTTATATATATATATATATATCTATATATATATATATATATATATATATATATATATATATATATAATTAACATAAAATTATTAAAGCAACTTTTCTATGTTTTTGCTATGAAAAAACAACGACTAAATGTGAATAAAAAATAGAATCATATGATGTTAATTTTAATAAATATTAATAAATATAATCAAACAAATGTGTAATCTATTATTGCATTTATACTATTATGTATAATTTTTTCATACAATTTTTTAAATATTTACATGTCATATCCATATAAATGTCCTTCTGCATATGCTCTCGGCATATCAAATGAATTTCTACGAATTCTTCTGCCAATTGGTTCTAAATCATTATAACACTTTGTAAAAACTCTCTCTATAGCTGCTTCTGCAACTTCTTTTGATACTTTGTGCACAGCCATTACTGATAGTCGTGCTTTATGCTTTACACAATTCTGTATAAAAATATTATAAAAGTACATTATAAAGTAAACAGTATAAAAACATTAGAAATTAGAAATAACGCTCATACAAAAATAAATATATTCTTAAAGAAAGAGAAGAGAGAGAGATATATAATCACTCCAATCAATCTCCTAATCTGGTAATATCTACCTGATGTGTCGCTTTTATATTAATAAAAGATGAATCGCCTTGTAATAGTGAACTCATAAAACTACAGTGTCCAAGATTTGCTGCTCTAATTTCTGTACAGGCTAGATGATCAATATTTTTCATATCTAACTTATTACGGCAGTAATCAAACATATGAATCATTTCATGTAGAAGAACTCCTCGAACCATGTCTTCATTATATGCTGAATTTTGACAGATAACTATCTGTAAAGAAAATAATTTTGTGTATAGCATACATAATTATGGATAATGTATTGCAAATTAAAAGAATCTATTTTTTATAGAAATATAATATAAAATATTTCATTAGTAAAACATTTAGCAGTCCAAAGAAATTTAGTCAAGCAATTTGGAAAAGTATTTACCTGATTAAATTGTGAATCATATCCACCAGTTACAATCGGATTACATACTTCACAAGAAATGTGTCGTCGAATATCTATTTCACTGGAATATCAATAATAATAATCTAATAAACAATGTCTAATAATAGTCTAATAAACAATAATAGAATAAAATTATAGATTTATCCATATAATATATATCATAAAAAATAACTAACAAACCATCCAGAACTCCTCAGTGCTCCCATCATGAGTTTTATTATAGGACCTAGAAATGACATATAATGAAAAAAATGATATTAGATTTAATTAAAACAAAAAAAAAAAATATTATATTTATACACAATAAAAGCAAATTAAATTAATAAATTCTATTTATGAAGCATCAAAAGTAAGTTTATGAATCACACTTTGATTTTTATTTTTTCTTGCATAAGAGATATCTTACTTTCTTTTATACATTTATAAACATTGTGTTCGCATCGATTTTTGTCTATTGATTCACGTCCCTGAGTGCCAATTAATATCTTAAACCAACTGTGCTGAAATTTTCTTCCTCTCCTTTCTGGATACATATCAGATCCCCATAAATCTTCATTATCCAAGGCTGTTCCTTGGCTAACATCACTTTCATTTTTTTTCCCTTCATTCTCATTCTTAACTGTCATGGTCGCGCGAATAGGAAAATTGATACGATAGAAATAAATCTAAAAAAATAAATACTAATCACACTAAAATTTATTATACTATCAATCAAATATTTTCATGCAAATAGTGCATGTGTATCAATGTATATTTTCTAATTTGAGGTTATGGTGAATTACATCATCTCACGTGGTTCATCCACACTGGACACTGTCCACAGTTGTGAAACCGTGAAACCACGTGATCACAATTGTAGCCGAACAATTGATAAATATTTAGAATTGTAGAATACAATTAAACAGGGGGAAATTACTTTACGAGTTGCTCACATATTTTATTTTTTAGGTTACCTTGTATGTATTTATTTTAGAAACTGAGTACAAAAGTTTGAGTATTTTATTTTGTTAATTTTATTATGTTTTATTTGTTCAAATTTCATATTACTTTTTGTACTTAATTTCTATAACTAAATTAATTTCTATAACTTAATTTCTTAACACATACAAGGTAACATGTAATATGTAAAAAATAACTTCCATCCCTGCAATTAAATGTAATTGAATGATTAGGTCCAAAAGCATAAATTCATTATATTCAACTATTATTCATTAACAATATAAATTATAATAGTCGAAAAAATAGTACTTTAAAAAAGTATAAATAGAAAAAAATTGGACAATACTCGATATTATCTCTATTATTTTAAATTGAAATGAAAATCATAAACAAATTCAAAATATTTAAAATACTTGATTTAGAATATTTATAATTTCATAGGTCTAAAAAATTTGCTCACATTTATAATTTCTCCTTCGTTTTAAAATAAATCGATTCCCAATCTTGCAACACTTTTCACGTTTGTTCACCAGACGGCGTGTCGTCATGTAAGCGTTGCGTGTATCGACGTGGCATGTTTAGGTCGGTAGGTGGCCGGTTGGAATTATATTATTGGCGTACTTGGCGCACGTTGGAACTGTTGGAAAGCGCATATTCCAACCAATACTTATAGTGGACAGTTGTCAAAATTGTTAGAAAGAACATCAAAACTTACAAAATGAACAAGGTTTTTTTCTTGTGCGCGTTAACGAGTTTAATTTCTGTGGCTTTCGCTGAGACCTGTCAAAAACCTGAGATTGTCGCATCGTCATATGTGACGGAAGATGCGACGGTCCTCACGAATGTCGCTTTTACCATGCAGTTCGTGTTGAAATGCAACAACGGTATAAAAGGAATCAGTTTGTATGCCGAAGTCGAGGGCAAGACGTTGCCGGCAGTCAGACTGAGCGCCGATAATAAATATCAGGTAATATATACATACTTTTTAACATTGCTTATCTTAACATAAGTGAATCAAATATACATTTGAATTAAACAAAGATTGTAAATTAAACATGCGACAAAATCGAACAAAAATAATAACATTTAGAAATATTTAATAATTTACTTATTTTGATTTCAAATTGTTAATTGAAAATTTCATTTGAAATCATCTAACTTCTATACTTTAATAAAAATCATCAATGATAACACGACACTCTAATCAACATGAAAGTCATCAATGATAATTTAATACTTGTGAAATTATTTTGCCTGTGTTATAGATATCCTGGACAGAAGATATCAAGAAAGCAAGGTCTGGCGATTATTACATAAAACTGTATGACGAGGAAAAATATGTCGCTGTTCGTAAAGCAATAAGGAATGGAGAAGATCCTGATAGTGTGAATCCCTTGGCAGTAGTTGTTCTAAATAATCCGGGAATTTTCCTCGGTCCTTGGGTGAACTCCGAATTCTTAGCCGCTTTCTTAGCTATTCTTGTTTCCTATTCGGCATTTTCTGCAAAATACAAACTTCTAGCGTAGAATATTTTTTGTTATTAAAAAATAAACATTAATAAAATATTTGAAAAGTATTATTTATTTCCTTAGAAATAAAACTTAATAAAATAAAATTATTTTTGTATATTTTTATATATTCACCATAAAGTTAAATTATACATTATGTATATAGGATGCGTTTTACTTGGTACTCACAAGGCTCATGTCAATTCCTTGTTTAATATTTGATAAAAATGAAATGATTTCAAGAGTGTTACGAGTGCCAAGTGAAATAAAGCTATAACTACTTTTATTATAATTTACTGCATTCATATCTAAACCATAGGAATTAAGTTTTTTTTTTGAACAAGTAACCGTTAGTTTTTTTTTTATAAATACTATAATCCTTTTCATATAAATTATATGAAAAATGTTCTAAATTATATTATATTATATATTACATTCAAATATACACTTATATAGCCATAGCAAAAATATTATTATTTTAAGATTAACAAAATAGTACAAAATATATCCAGATACAATCAATACATATCCTGTGATGGTGGCTTCCCAAATAAGTATTTCCAAGACGGTGGATACTTCAAATTACTACTGCTTGTTCCTAATACACATATCCATTGATTTAAATAGCACACCAGAGCTATTGCATCTTCTATATTATCCCCTTCGGAACAGAATTTGAATAAGATAGCGCAAGGAATATCAGTATTGGACAGAAAGTTGAAGATGCTCCTAGCAAATCCACCTCCTGGTATCTGCAATCTTTCCTCTCCAGTCACGTCTTTCGGTTTATGCGG
Organism: Acromyrmex echinatior; assembly: GCF_024713525.1. NCBI lineage: Eukaryota > Metazoa > Arthropoda > Insecta > Hymenoptera > Formicidae > Acromyrmex > Acromyrmex echinatior. The sequence continues at coordinate 21,964,655 of NC_141853.1, forward strand.
AATCCAGTTGAGGTCATCAAAGAGTTTATCAGTCTGAAATTGCAGACTAGGAGAAGCAACATATCTCAACTTAAGATGCTGCGGTTGGACTTCCTTTTTTGCATAATCATGACTGCTTGCAAGAATTATTACCTGTGAAAAAAAATTCGTAAAATAAAGATAATTGCAATATTATTAAAAGAGTACGGAATTAAAATATTACTTTAGCTATTTTCCTCTCGGTGACAAATTGCGTAATTTCGTTGAAAAATTCTAAAAGCTCGCCAACATACGGCGATCGAATTTGTATAACGACAATACGTTCCTTGATCCCTGCGTAAATATCAATCGCCGTGATAAGCTCATTCGAATGCTCATGATAGGCGTTTGCGCCAACGACAGGTATGAATGACGTGCTAAAAATTTGACCGACTTTTGGAAGGTTAAGATTCGAAATGAGTAAGTCAACAGACAGTTGTCCAACATTTCCAACCGCTACTGATGGCAAGATGAGCGTATAATTCTCCAAATCAATATCCTGTGTTAATTTAATCATTTTCACATTTAATAATATTACTATTTCAGAGTTGAAATATGAGGTAAATATTACAAAGCGATATGTCACACATCAATACTCAACAACTCAACCGGTAATACATAAGTGCGAGTTTACATGCACTTCATGCACTTATATTGATAATGAGTGCATTCCGTTTCACACGCATGATGTGAATGATGCATCATTTATCCTTGTGTTCACTGAATGTTAAACTAGGATAAATGATGCATCATGCACATCATACGTGAAACGGAATGCACCCAATAGATCTGTCGCATTGCTTGCACTTTTTACACTTAATATTTTCGTTTTCTCTTTTCAACGCCTGAATGAATATATATTTATCCTGTTTTAAATGCAAACATTTTTGGAGATTTCAAGCAACGTGAACTAACTTAAGGTTTATCAAGCGTTGCTTGAAATTTCCAAAAATGTTTGCACTTAAAATAAGATAAATATATTCAGGCATTGTAAAGAGAGAGAACAAAGATGCTAAGTGCAAAAAGTGCAAACGCGACAAACCTAATTTAATTTCGATGAATTTTGGAACGTATCAATCATATGAAATAAATGAGCGAATTCAATAACGGCAAAGTGGCTAGGCATAGGGTCTGAACACAAGAATTGTCGTAACACTTGCTTAGACTTAAGTTAGACGTAAGTAAAGCACAAGCTTTGCCGTATGATGCACGATTTATTGCAGTCTCTTAGAGACACTGTGTACCAGTTCCAGAAAGTGAAGCAATAAAAAACAGACCTCATGTTTAATTGTTTGGCAAACAGATCTACCTGCTTCATCGACTTAAATTCGCTCAATATAAACTGTGCATTTTTTTTATTCTTTTTTTTTTACTTTTAATACAACACATTATACAATAAGATACATTACAATAAAATTATTTATACATCTTTCAAATAATCTGGCAAAAATGAAATTACTTGTAGAGGCCCTCCACCCCCCCCCCCTCCCCGCCGATTCTAATCGGCGGTCCTCTTTGGACTGTAGAGACGGAAATAATGCATTGGTGTAAACATCGTTATCATTATTTTTTTATAGTAACGATTTAGTAATGTTACAATTTTTTATAATGGTAACTAAGACTAAAAGTTGGGAAAATCATTTTTGAAAAGTAATATTTGTTAAAAGAAGTACGTAACTCATTATTTTATTAATAAAAAAATAAAAAGTAATGCGTTACTAATATGTTACTCGCTACGTATAACGATTAATGTAACGAATTATTTTTTCTATAAATAACGAATTACTTTTCGAAAATGGCTTTCTCAATCCTGATGCTAGTTATCATTTTAAAAAATTGCAACGTTATTACTAAATCATTATTATAAAAAGTAATAATAATGCAAGTAAAGCATTTCCATTCCTACTTTGGACACATATTTTTTTCGTTTTTTAATTTAACATTTTTCATTTATACAGTTTCTTTTGTATCATAATACACTTTCTTTTATATCTTTCTTTTATATAAAATACAATGCATTCCATGTAATATTAATTATAATTAAAAAAATAAAATTACAAATATATAATAGTTCAATAAAATATACTCGTAAAATTACAAATATATAATAGTTAAGCCTTTATAAGATTACTCCGCACATTTATATCATTGTAATTATTATGCAGCCTATCTAAGATTTCACAATTTCCTTTATGAATGAAATGAAGTAATATTTTAAATTAATTTAAATTAATTTAAATTCAAATTTTATTTGATAAAAACGGATCAATCTTGTAGAAGCCCTCCACCAACTCCGCCAGTTTCGATCGGCAGTCTTCTTTATGATATATTGGCGGCGAGTAGAGAAAGCAGCATTGTAACTGTTGTAAAATTTTTCAATATAATTGGTTTACACATTTAGATCCATAAAGAATCAAAAGCAAGAATCAATCGTATTGAAGAATTTTACAGTTGCAAAACTGCTTTTTCTGCTGAATGCAGCTACTGTTTCACATTTTTATTATTTACATTATTTTGCATACAATTTATTTAATATCAAAATATAATGTATAATGATAATTGTAAAATGAAATATTAAATGTAACATTTAAATAATTAATAATTAAAAATTATTAAAAGTTTTACTGATATCGGGGTACTCAATAAGTTACTTACGGGGTACTTAATCGATTCGTCTCGAATTATTAAGTATCCACACATTTTTAATTATGTTCATTGTATCATTATAATAATCTATTCAAATATATATAAATCTTTTTGAAAAAATTTATCAAGTGAATAAGAACTAAAAATTCCTTCCAATATACACACGATATAATATATACACTATGTATGTATTTTATTATATAAAGCAACCTAAAATATTTAAAAATTAATTAATGTACTGAAATGTGTAAAAATTAATTAATATTCTAGAATAGAAGGACGTCTAGCGCCTGAAAAAATAATCTAGAACACGAACGACCCAACGTGTATAATAACAGGGTATCCAAAATTAAGGGGTGTGTATTAAGAGTTAAATAAAGTTATTTAAAGTATACACTGAGAGAAAATGTTTTGTATTTGTAACTATAATTACATATTATTATAATTATGATTATTACTGCTATAATAATAATAATAGTAATTATGTATATAGTTTTAGCAACAAATGTATATAATTAGCAATCTAAAATGACTATAATTATAGTTATTACCATAAAATAGTTGAAATTAAATAAATATAAAAATGATCAAGTGACTATAATTTTTATAGTAATTTTATGGTAATTATAGTTATAAATACCAAACATTTTTCTCTCAGTGTATATTTTAAATAAAAAATATAAGAGTTGTTTAGTATTTATTATTTTAAATAACTATATTTCTGACTTATTTTTTATTTAGTGTAATAAGTTTCCCGAATCTATTTTATACTTTTTATTTTAAATAAATTTCTGAAACTTATTTTATGTTTTTTATTTTAAATAAGTCATAACAGTTAGTTTACCTAGCTATGATCGGCATTAATTTAAAGAATTTTTTAAATAGAGAATTATTTATTGCAAGTAGTGTCATAAATTAATTTTTTAGCTGAAAAATTAAATAATGATTAACAAGATATTTAATATTTTCAACCAAAGCTGTATTCAGCGTAAATTGTTTCACAATATTAATGAAAAATTGCACATATTTTTATATAAAGGATATATAGAAGGATGTATAGAATATTATCAATATTTATTTAAGTATGAATCATTTTAGAGTATAATGAAAATTGAGACATATCAAAAATACCTCACACACGCGAATAATTACTAATTACGTTAAAAAGAATCGTGTAAGTAATATAGAATAAAACTAGTGCCAGAGAGGCCATAAAGCAAAGCGTGAATATAATGTAAAGCGTACGATATAATGTACGTTTGACAAAATTGTGTAAAATATGAATAATTGAATAAATAATAACTGAATATTTTTCAAACACAATAGTTGGGAATCTAAACGACGCGTGACGAATAGCGAGGGGTGGGAGAACACATCACGCGGTGCGGTGGTTGACTACGTCATCACTATGGCATTCGCTCGGCGACTTCAAAGCGAGATACACGTAGTGTGAAACGTTCCGCGCATTAATCCACAAATTAAATGTCTACAAACGCGAATTGATTAATGCTCATAATTTGTGACATAAATATATCGAGCGACTGCCATTCGTATATAGTTATATTATCACACGCTCGAAATATATGATAGTTTAGAAATTACGAATTATCACGTTTAGACCGGTATTTTTTAATGATCATGAGTGATAGCACGTTGATGGCTTCGCATATCACTCTCTATTTTCGGATCGAAAACACACGATACATAAAAAATTAAATTTATTAAATTATCGGATTACGATTTAAAAGTAACAAGAAGCTAAAATGCGTTAATCTTTTGTTAAAAATATTGCGTATATTGCGCGGATTTCGTGTAACAAAGAGTTATTATAAACTAATCGTTTATTGTAACACAATTTGAAATATCTAAGATGAGTTGTGTGCGTAACGAATTCAAGAAATAAAGTAAAGATCGTGCAATAAAGCCTATTCATCGAAATATCTTAAAAATGTCACGATTAGATTATTTTACTGATTTTATAATATGCGACATTAATATGCGACATAATACAACATTTCGACAGTTAGATGATCGGCGCGCAACCTTGGGGATTGTTTTGGTGTGGAAGGGCGGACCGGCGGACGGGCGACGCGTCACGTTTATGCGAAGTTATCACGCAGTCATTCCATTATCGAAGCTTGTACAGGCAGGTAGCTGTGTCGCGTGCCGTTTTTCTGTACATTTCTTTACGAAACGTAATCGCGACAAATGCTAAATAATATGAAATATTGTACTTTACTGAATATTAAAAGTATACGATTACTAATTCACATGAATAATTATTCATAAAAGAATGGAGATGACAATCATATATCACGGAATAGATATTTCATACGGTTCATTCGTTTGGAATCAAAACGCGATGGAAAAACATAATTTATTACTATTTCGCGATAATTACGGACAACAATTAATTATTTTTTATTAATATAACATTGTGTGCGTTTCGCTTGAGTATAACTCTCAATTATTCTTCGAACGGTATCACACGTCATAAAAAAGCAACGTTAATGAATTATTACTCTCATGCAAAACGCGATTCCTACTTTCACAATTAATATAATTTGCGCAATTAATAATTCAATTAATTTTTCGTTTTCATGCATCTTTCGTGTTATGATAAAAAAGTTGAGTATAATTTTGAAACTATTTATCGATAATAAAAGACATACTTCTTTTTTTTATTAATATATCTTATCTCTAGCTCATTCCATTGATTCTAATCATATCTTACAGACATCGTAATAAAAGAATCAGTCCTTTTATCTGCTCTGAATGTATTTCGCAATAGTGACGAATTAACGTATGCTTGATATTCAGTTCTAAAAGTTAATTGATAATTGCATAGTAATATATATAATTATTAGTTACATATTATGTTTTTCAGATGACATCTTCCCTCTCACGGGTACACCTTGACGTGGTGAGAGGGCTCAGTACCCGGAGAATATACACGAAAAGAACGATTTTTCTCAAGTATCTAAAAATTTTTGGATTTATCTGAATGATATATCTAGATAAATTTTTAGATAATGAGTAAAATCGTTTTCTTCATGTAAAAATCCGACAGGGAAGCTAACGTACCCTCGTCCGCCGATTTAATTGAAAGTGAACGAACCGCAGCCGGTTCGTCGCGTCGCGCGTTTGCTTCGGGAGTGCCGTCAAAGTTATCGGACTAATGGACTTTTAACAAAACCCATTTGAATGGCATTCTAGTTCGACGATGAAATTACATCTCCGATGTTTCGACAGGAAAGCGGAACTCTCATTGGGACGTTGCTTAAGTGGTCACGGTCACTGCAATGCTCTCACGCCAAGTGCCCGGGCACGAGGTGATGCCGGCCGCGTAATGTCACGCACTTCGTCATAGTGCTGTGTTCGCGCGGTTAGCAACTACGTGTTGCTGTCGGCTGATTGAGGACACGCTCTGTCTGCCGACAAACGGTTCGGCCCTTAGCGGTAAGAAACAATCGATTGGCTCGGATTCGTCTCTGGGCCTGTATTCTGTAACCCGGATTATGCAGTTGTTATGAGCACATAACGATTGCATAACGAGTTACAGAATTCCGCCCTGGTGGGTCGCTCAAAAAGGAATTGTATAATTCTGGTCAGGGCGCTCATTTCTCTGCGTTTATCTATCAGCATCTAAATGATTCTCGCGTTTAATATGACTTAGTCAGAGCCTAGCTCTAGTAGTCTTGTAAAAGGCTAGCTCGTGACGAGGGGTTGGAATCCATTTCTTGAATTGTCTAGATTGTTAGACAATCGGCGATGGTACCAACTTTACTCTTATTAGAGGAGCTTGTCACGTCTACCAGTCTCTTGGCATCGCTCGTGGTACAGCACCACTTGTGTCCCACTAGAACTAGCAGTTAGGGCGTATGATTGAGTCAATGTTAAATGTGATGTAGGCGTAAACCAGAGGTGACGGACTTGATACGATCGATTTCGTCTTCTTTCGTGTGGGGTTTAACCCTTGTTTGGCGTTTACCGTGTGTTTTGCAAGTACTCGTCGACTTGTGGTGCTAATTCCACTGATCGAAATAGCAATCCTGTCATGGGTTTTGTAAACGTGGAGTGCCGCAGTGTCGCGCGAAAGACTTTATAAATGAATAGTCCGCGCGCGTTTATAGTGTACTATTCGCGAGTGTTTTACGCGAGTGTCCTGTGCGAGAGGATGTCAACCCGATTCTGAGAGGAGGAAGAGGTCTAGGAGAGGCATCGGGCACCGGCGGAGCAACCTTGCGGTAAATATTTTTTACTTATGTAAAATCAATATCTTTCCTTTATTTATTCTGGAGTCATTTTATTTTACAATGATTTAAAAATGATAATTAGAAAAAGGATTATTTTGAAATTTCATATATACGAATTTTTAAGATCTGTTTTAAAAAACGTATAATTATTTTATAAACATCTAACTCAATGATGAATTAAAAAATTCGATGCTTATAAAAATTATACATTTTGAAAATTATATGATTATTTTAAGAGAACTTTGCGTTTTTTTTTAAATATTGTTTGTGTTCTTTATAGTTTGCTATAATTTATATTTTATATTTTTATGTTACAGAATCATCGTAGCGACGTTGCAGATTTAACTCCGCTGTTGCGCGTCGGATCGGTGAGTGACGAATTAATATTTTTATTGAGGTAACGGATGTGTGATAATTTTAATGTATTATAAATTTATAAATGCATATATGCATTAATTTAACGAAAATATACGGATAAATATATGTATAACATACATCCGTTGTCTTAAAATGGATAAGTTAGAACAGATTAGGATAAACTTAATCCTGGATACCTTCTTATTATTGAATATATTGTGCATGCACTGTTTTTATAATGTCACGTTACACACACCCAGTTTGAGTTATTTCTACACTGAAAAAAGATTGGCTGCTGCAGTAAATTAGATGATAAAATATGGCACACCATTTTTAATTGACTACAACAGTCAATTTTTGGTTGTGCCTATCCGCAATGTCAGTATAGGATTTCGATTGGTTAATGCAACCAAAAATTGACTGCTGTAGCCGATTAAGAATGTTATGCTATATTTTACCATTTAATTTGCTGCGGCAACCAATCTTTTTTTTCAGTGTAATTATTCCTATATGTCGCCACTGCTTTTACACAACATCTCGTTAATTTAATTATAAGAATAAAGAAAAACTATTTAACTCAGGAAGATTATTTAATTTAGCTCAAATTTTATTTATTTATTGTAAATTTGTATCTTAATGTAAACGCTTTGATATGAAGTAACTCAAGCTCGGTTTGATACTAAGTAATTCAAGCTCAAAAATATAATAAAAAATAGATTGTTTCGATGATCATGTTTTATACAATATTAAATTCCTTGTGAAAAAATATTTTATATATAATTTTATATATATGTGTATATAAATGGATATATTTTATATATAATTATATATAAATATATACAATTATATATATGTTCATTTATACAATAAAATGAAAAGTATAAAAGTTCAGATGAGGCTAATATCCATATATACAATTATACATATTTTTATATAATTTTATATAATTATATATAAAATACTTTTTCCTGGGAATACATCTTGACGTACTTGGAAATAAAAATAAAAAAGAATAAAATATTCATTTTTAAAATATATGAAATACATAAAATAAAAAAATATAAAGTTTATATAAAATAATAGTTAGAATGAATGAAATTGTTATCTATAAATATTATAACATAGAAAAACGTTTGTTACAGTGTAACAAACAAATATTATTTTAATTTTCCTATCTATCCTATTCCCAAATATTCATTCAGGATTAAGTTTTATACAAGTTGCTGCAGAAAAGCAGTATCCACATACACATATATGTATAATGTATACTATTTTTTTAATTCCTTCTATTGTTTTATACTTATTTGTATATATGTTACTCATGAAATAACAACGAAAATTCTAATGTAACGTATATAATATTGATCTCGCTTTTATATGAGAGACATTTTATAGTTATGAATTATTATTGTTTATTTCAATGCACTGACTTTAGCCTGATCTTTTATAACTTATCCATATGTAACTGGATTTTATACCAATTAAAGTAGTAACATGATGTAAGATCCAAAGTACATTTTATACCAAGAAATAAAAGAATTTTATTCCATAATTATTTTAAAATCGTGTTCAGGGTTTTGCATATTTAAAATATTTAATTATTTTAATATAATAAATCATACAAAAAATTATTCTAATAGTATACAAAATCCAATAGGGATATATTTATTGACATGAGGGAAAATTATCCTTTTCGGATCTTACATCGTTCATCTGAATTTTTCATCTCCGCATGCTTTGAGATGAGCAACGAATCGTTCGAATCGTTAAAAATACGTATATGGACCTTGAATTTTATCGGATTGTAATCGTTATATATTTTTAAATTAAAGTTTTATTGATTACATTATAAAGTTTATATATAAAGAAATTTAATTTAATTTCATAATATTCGAGACTCTTGAAATCAAAGCATTGATGTGTAGATTTTTTAATTTAAATTTATTTTTAATCGAGTAATTATATTTTTAATAAATGAGAATAAAGAATAATCGCGATATTTATTCGTATATTAAAGGAATTATTATTATTATTATTGATAATTATCCATATTAATATTTAGTTCATTTCATTAATATGATTGCCCCTTCGCGACGCGTTCGCGCATCGAAAGCGTAAAATCTTTACGCTTATTGCTGGCGATGTTAGCCGGCAGCAAAAAGGAGTATTTCTCCTTGTTATTCGATTTCTGGAATATGAAATCAGAATATTGGCCAGGAGCAACGAAAGGTGAGATCAATCTGGCCAGAAGAAAGAAGAGGATCTGTATACAAGGTAGGTTGGTGTGTAACACCAATCTAAATTTTTAAAAGGTAAACTGGATATTCGGGAGGGTAACTTACTCGCAAATTGCGAGTTCTTATATTTTTTGAATTATTGCTTATTTAAAACACAAAAAAAAACAACAAACAATAGGGCTAATGAGAGTCAGCGCAGATAATCAAGCACAAGTTTCGTAGATTTTTTTTTAATCTACATAACTTGCGCTTGATTATCTACGCTGACTCTCATTAGTCCTTTATATTTGTTAATTTTTTTTGTATTTTAAAAATTGAAAGCTGTTTTAATTATTACTCTTTATTACTTATTTATTATTAGTACACTGAAAATAAGGATTTGTTGTTACAACAAATTAAATGGTAAAATATGCATTTTTAATTGATAGCAGCAGCCAATTTTAGTATTAACCTATCGAAATCCTATATTGACATTGCGAACCAAAAATTGGCTGCTATAGCCAATTAAAAATGCTATGCCATATTTTACCATCTAATTTGCTGCAGCAGTAAATTTTTTTTTATCAGTGTATGATCGCGGTTAATATAATCGCGATTCACCCCACTGAATTTATCAGCGATAGAACATGATTAGGTAGATATTGACTATATTCAGCGAAGAAAGTAGCTTTGCAACTGTAAAATTCTTCAACATGATTGGTTTAGATATTTAAAATCCATAAGGAACCAAAGCAAGAATCAATCGTAGTAAAGAATTTTACAACAATTGAAAAGCTTTTTTCTCTGATAAATGCAGTCATTAACGTATTATATTCGCGATTATTGCTCATTTATGAAGTAATGTAGGTGTGGAGATAAGTATATCCGAATAGGCAAATAAATAAAAATACGGATAGGTAGGACAATAAGTATGAATAGGTAGGGACAGTGTAGGTAGAATGATAAGTATAGACAGGCAGAAATAAACACATTATATGTACGTATTTGATAATTGGAAAGGAGGAATTAAAAATTGAATAAAATTTTTAATTTATTTTAAGTTTTATTTAATTAGGAAAGATTAAAGTCAAAAGTAACAAAGGTAAGTTATAACACTTATATAAAAAACGTTATAAATAAAATATGCAAGTGTAAGGAAGAGACAGAAGTTTAATAAATATATTATAAACTTCTATCTCTTCCTTACGCTTTTGTATTTTGTTTATAACGTTTTTATATAAGTGTTACAACTTACTCGTGTTACTTTTGATTCCAGTTTCTCCTATCAGAGTTTCAATTATCAAATATAAAAATAAAATAAATTAATTTCAAATTTTATTTATTTTTCAGCCCTGAAATTAAATTTTTTTGTAAAATTCTGTACGCGTCCAAATTATGTAACGCATTATATTGTATATTATATATTGTATATTGTAATTAATTTTATATTGTAAATAAATGTATGTACTTATAATAATATATATTGTAAAATTTATGTAAACTATGTCCAGATAAATGCTATCATATATATTTACTTTTGTAATTTGTCAACGATTACTAATAAGTTATTCATTTACTGGAATATATTATATATATCCGTATTGAATATCTGTTTAATAGCAGATAGCATTTATTTTGTTATAGTAAACCAAATTGTTGCGTAATTTATAAATATATAAATGTAAATTATACGAAATCGACGAAACATATAATAACAAAAATTGTTTATTAATTTAATAAGTTTTATAAATATTTAATTAAAAAAAATTTTTTTTAATTGGATTTTATTTTGAATTAAGAAGTCATTAATAATTTTAAGTAACTTCTAATTAAAATTTTTATGTTAAAATAATCGTCAATTTTTCTTCGGATTTATTAATATATAAATTTATTAAATAAGTCACGAAAATTGGACCTTGAACTGAGCCAAGTTAAATATTAACTTTTTGCTTGCTTTTTGACATTTACATTTTTAATATTATAGAATTACAAGTATATTTTAGTGATCAATTTATTATATGCAAAAGTTTCGCTGTCTTTCGCGTCAAAGTATGCCAGATTGCGTGCTTTGTACCGATAGAAAGTCGAAATTATTTTCATCGTGGAGAGTTACTCCTCGCTTTTCGCGAGTCCATGAAGTCCATTCGCGAAATCTAGTTTGGTGTCTCTTCGGAGATTCTTATGCAGAATTAGAATTAATAATAAGTTTTTTCGTCTGCAATTACTGGAAATAATTAAAAATAATTTTGTCAATGAGTCTCAGTGATAATTACTATATATTTTAAAGCCAAATTGCGAAATTATAATTCACTAGTATATTTTAGCATACAATTTTCATTGCTTTCTTTGTTTTATTAAATGTTCTCCCACTAATAATAATTTTAGTAACAGTACTGTCTTAATAACAAATAGAATTTAGAATTTATTATATATGATTAATATAAATATATAATGATTATTTGTTTAAATCCAAATTATTAAGTAAACAAATTTAATTTTTATACAAACAATTTGCTTATTTTTTAATGATTGCTCTAATAAAAATGTGATTACGAATGTGTATATTTAATTTTCTAACTGTTATTTTTAAAATCATTTTTAGATATTGGACATCCCGCCAATCCAGAAAATTATTTATTATTAATTTATATGTATATTTTTTATGATAAAATACATGCAGATATTATAACATTATATTTGACAAATTTTAATATTTGTCGATTTAGATAATTTTTGAAGTATTTCATATTCTTTTAATAATGTATCGTGATTATATGAATTTAATTAAAAATGTGTGGGTAGAAAAAATTCGAGATAAGTCGAATGGGTACCCTCATATTAGCGGGATAATTAAAATTTTTTAAGCATACAGAAAAAAGGAATTGTTAAATTTTATATAATAAATTTTTCAGTATGAATGTTCTTTAAAATCCTGTTATTATCGGGTTCGACTTATCTCGAACAGTTGGTACCCGAGAAACTTTTGTACCCATACATATAAAAAATTACAATAATGCATGTATTTTATTATTAAATATATTCTTTCGTAATCACTATTTCGTAAGGAAATTATTCTATTCTATTCATTTTTAATAAATGATGATTTTTAGTGATGGGTGGTTGAATATATTTTCTCACGAATTTTAATATTATATTAAAGAAGTGATGAAAATAGTAATTGCAATTGACATGCTACCAAAATTTAACTTTTTAACTATTTCATTACTATCGTAAGTGGTCTGAAAGATTCGGGATTTACAAAAATCTCCTCTTTTAATAAAACTGCTGGTGTTTGATGGAATACTTAATTTTTTTTTACAAATGGACATTGTGAATTTGACGTAGAAAATTCATTCTCCACTATGAAAATTGCTGTTCTTTATATCGGATACTAACTATAGCATATTAAAAGACGGAGGAACCTTGATTCGTTTACATTGGGATAAGTTATCTTGAACGCGATGAAAGTGCTGCCATAAATATATTGCTAAATGACTTTTTATCACAATATTAATAAGTTTTATTCCGCAAGTTAGTAATTAACAGTAAATACGATTGAATTGTTTCTTCCGCGTTTATTAATATTTCATTAACATTGGTTTAGAAAAATTTATGTTATCGACGTTTTCGTATAATCCTGTATTATTAAAATTTGTTAATTATGCTTCTATTATACTTCTATTATATCAAATTTATATTGTATTTTGTACACAGAGTTTAATAATTGTATATTGTATTATAAATAATAATTATTGTAATATTGAATTGTATAAAGTTACAATAAAGAATAATATTAAACAAATTGTGTAATATGATTGCTAATTATTGTATTGTATTTTGCTATTTATATTGCAATATAATTAGCGAAATATAATAAAATTAGACATAAAAATAAAAAAATACATTAAAAATATATTCACCTGCAAAAACCGGCTACTAAATTTATTAATGACTCGTTTTTTTTTTTACGGGTGAATATATTTACTAAGAAAAGAAAAGAGGACCGCCGATAAAATCGGCGGGGGTGGTGGAGGGCCTCTTCAGGTTGATTTGTTTTTATTTATTTAAATTTTCTTTGCAATTTTAAATTAAATATAATTTGCCTTATACAATTACAAGAATTCCAACTTTATTCAACGGCTTGCAAATATATTTAGTAAAAACAAAGCAACCTTTTGAATACTATCAAAGATTTGTATTAAAATTTGTATTTTAATACAAAATGATTAGTGAAATAAGGTAAAATATTAGAAATAAAAATGTAGAATAATATAAACATAAAAAAACAAATATATAAATACTCGCAAAAAAGATCGTTATAATTTATAGTTTAATTATTGAAATTGCTGAAATAAATATGTCAAATTAATAGAAATATCAATTTCAGCGATTTATTTTGCATCAGAAAAAAATTTTGTTGTTTGACATCCACTTCTTTAAAAGAGAATTGTGCGCGGTAACATTTAGCGATTACAGATTTTTTTTACAGGTTTATTATAGGTTTTTGGGCCGTCGAATCCTCTCTCAGGTTTTTCTCTCATATGAAATAAATGGGCAAGTTCAAAACGGCAAAGTGGGCATTCTTGCTGAGCGAATGAGCATGATTAGTTCTTACCTGTAGATCAACCAATCATTTAATTGTTTGGCAAGCAAACCTAACTGCTTTGCCGACTTGAACTCACTTAAACTTAATTTGTTAAAATTCTTTCTTTTTATTTTTTTTACTTTTAATACAATATACTATGCAAGATATATTACAATTTACATTAAATTACTTATTTTTCAGATAATCTGACAAAAATAAGATTGCTTGTAGAGGCCCTCCACCACCCCCGCCGATTCTAATCGGCGGTCCTCTTTGTACTATAAGGACAGAAATAATTAATAACATTGCTTGTAAACATCGTTACAATTACTTGTTTGTAATAATGATTTGGTAATAACGTTAAAATTTTTTATAACGGTAACTAAGACTGAAGTTGGGAAAATCACTTTTGAAAAGTAATTTGTTATCATTATGAGTTATTTATTGCAAAAGGTACATAATTCGTTATTTTATTAGTAAAAAGGTAAGAAGTAACGCGTTACTAATACGTTACTCGCTATGACTAAAATGACTAAAATGTAATGAATTATTTTTTCAATAAATAACGAATTACTTTTCAAAAATGGCTTTCTCAATCCTGACGCTAGTTATCTTTTTAAAAAATTGCAATGTTATTACTAAATGTTATTATTATAAAAAATAACAGTAACGCAAGTAACGCATTTCCATTCCTACTTTGGATACGTATCTTTTTCATTTTTTAATTTAACATTTTTCATTCATACAATTTCTTTTATATCATAATATACTTTCTTTTATATCAAAATACAATGCATTCCACATAATATAAGTTATAATTTAAAAATATTATAATTAGGTGTTGGAATTAATTCGTAGCGTTTTACAAGTGATGGGAAGTACTTTCATTAATGTATTTTTTAATGCTCATGTGAAATAAATAACATTCTTTCATTAAAAAACGCTACGAATTAATTCCAACACCTAATATAATTAAAAAAATAAAATTATAAATATATAGTTCAGTAAAATATAAAATTACAAATATATAATAGTTAAGCCTTTATAAAACTACTCCGCATTTACCGAATATCATTGTAGTGCATTATTATGTATCCTATAAGATTTCACAATTTCCTTTACAAATGAAATAATATTTTTAATTAATTTAAATTAATTTAAATTCAAATTTTATTCGATAAAAACAGATCAATCTTGTGGAAGCCCTCCACCACCCCCGCCGATTTCGACGGTCCTCCTTTTATGATACATTGGCGGCGTTCAGCAAAGAAAGCAGCATTGCAACTGTTGTAAAATTCTTCAATATGATTGATTTACTCATTTATGGATTCATAAAGAATCAAAAGCAAGAACCAATTGTATTGAAGAATTTTACAGTTGCAAAACTGCTTTCTCTGCTGAATGCAACTATTGTTTCACATTTTTATTAATTACATTATTTTATATATAATTACATATAATTTATTTGATATCAAAATACAATGTATAATAATAACAATTAATAAAATATACTTCAGACTAGGAAAACTATAAAATATTAGGTGTTGGAATTAATTCGTAGCGTTTTACAAGTGATGGGAAGTACTTTCATTAATGTATTTTTTAATGCTCATGTGAAATAAATAACATTCTTTCATTAAAAACGCTACGAATTAATTCCAACACCTAATATAAAATTACATATACAATACATAATAGTTCAATCACATTTTATAAGACTATTCTGCTTTTATCGAATATCATTGCGGTTGTTATGCATTTTATCTAAACTATATTTTATAATTTCTTTTATAAATCTTTTATAAAGTAATATCTAAATTAAAATTTCATCCGATAAAACCGGACTAACTCTGTAGAAGCCCTCCATCATCCCCGCCAATTGCGACCGGCAGTCCTCTTTTCTTTAGTTCTAAAACAATAGGTACAGTAGGCCTCTTATAAAAATTGTCCAATCATAGTCGAATATTCTTTTCACAATCGACTATGATTG
Source organism: Acromyrmex echinatior (assembly GCF_024713525.1). NCBI lineage: Eukaryota > Metazoa > Arthropoda > Insecta > Hymenoptera > Formicidae > Acromyrmex > Acromyrmex echinatior. The sequence goes on from NC_141853.1 coordinate 21,980,723, forward strand.
ATCAATTTCTCAAGGCTTATTGCATCTATTCAGAATTTATGTTTTAGGATTTATACGTTATACTATAAAATAAAGTTTAAAAACTCGGAATAACTAACACAAATTTTAACAATGCCCAAACAATGCGCATATATCCAAATCTAAACATAAAAAATCTTAAAAACATCCTAATTTTGAATATACTTGCTTTCTTAGGCATTTTTCAAAATTTGAGTAAATGATATCTCGACTAGATTAAAATTATCCCATTTCGCGATACATTTTTGTTATTTACATTATATATTCTATATACAATTTCTTTTACATTATATAAATACACAATACAAAAGAATTACATTATAAAATTGAAAATATAGTATAATGTGCAATAAGAATACATGTAAAATTTCTTTACATGTAAAATTACATACGAAACGTTCGGTATGCGTCTAATAACACAATTTTGTTGTATACATGTCGATATAATGTGAAATATGTGGATATGATCGACAAATGTGCCTTATTACGTAACGTTTCTTATATTAATTGAATAGCAATTACAAAGTTTATTTTGCTTTGTTTAATTTATACAAGCAACCAAAAGGTTATTAATAAATTTATAATATAATAACTACATTTTCATAAGATTCAAACAAAATAGCACGCAAAAAATAAGCAAAGCTTTAATGCATAACGATGATCAAATAAAAAAATATACAACAAATAAAATAATTTCATCATTTCTAGTATACACAATTTTTATTCCATTGCAACGTAAGTTAATTATTATTACTCGTATAATTATTATTTTTCTACATGATAACACATATCAAAAAATATTTGCATCTATTTTAATAATATAATCAAAGCAAAGCAATATATTTTACCAAATCAAGCAATATATTTAATCGCGTGTATAAATTCTACGTTTACTTTACTTTATCAAAGTTTTACTTTATCAAAAATCGCGTTATTACTGCATTTAATAGAAGATAACCGACAACAATTCAATCAAATCAAGTCCCTCAGACGAGTGGCTCGTTAAGTTATCCGACAGAGAGAAGAATGATCTATATATATGCTCGAGAACGAGCTGTGCTCTACTTCTATCGAGTTTCACGAGATTAAGCCGCAAAAGGAAGTTAAGTGATCCGTTGAATACCAAGGACTCCACCGTAGGAGAAAACAAAACCTCAAATTTCCGGAATACTCCTGATAGCAGCTATTTCGATAGTGAGTTAACAACCGTAACCTTTTTCCAAATCTTTGCATAATGCAAGTATAATGGAACTTCCAATTTATTTTATTTTGATGATAATTTAATCGATATTCATCAGTTTTTTTATATGAGATCAAGATTCGCGCGAGAAAATAGGTATATTCTTCCATTATCAAATACATTTTTTTTATTACAATACCAAAAACATGAATAGAATGTTTTCATCGAAAAGGTTACAAATAATTATATTTCGAAATAATAAAATACATACTTTAATATAATTTATTAAATGTGTGAGCACAAAATTTCTCAGGTACCGACTGCTCGAGACGAATCGAACCGATAACAATAAGACTTCAATTAATTTCATAATCAAATATTTAGTAAAATAAGATTTACGTTATTTTATACCTTTCTATAACATTTCAACAAATAATTAAATAGGCTTATCTAAATATTAAATGTAACATTTAAATAATTAAAAATTATCAAAGTTTTACTGATATTGGGGTACCCAATCGATTCGTCTCGAATTTATTAAGTATCCACACATTTTTAATTATGTTCATTGTATCGTTATAATAATCTATTCAAATAAATATAAATCTTTTTGAAAAAATTTATCAAGTGAATAAGAACTAAAAATTCCTTACATAATATATACACGATATGTACACTATGTATGTATTTTATTATATAAAGCAACCTAAAATATTTAAAAATTAATTAATGTTCTGAAATATGTAAAAATTAATTAATATTCTGGAACAGAAGGATGTCCAGCGCCTGAAAAAATTTCTTAAAAAAGCTAAAAATTAAAATAAAAAAATATATTCATTTATAACCATATTTTTTTCTCAAAAAAAATTGCGAGAAGCGACCAAACTGGTGATTTTAATTTATTTAATGTAATCCATTCTTTTCTATAACAAATGCTATCCATGTTCAATTCGCTAAGTCTTTTTATTGTCAAAGCAGCATTAATATTAATTAATGGAAGAATATTTAAAAAAAACAATAAACTCTTCTCTTAAAAGGACAAATTATTTAATTGATTTCGCGATTCAAAAACGATTTAAACGCGATAAAAAACATTAATTAACTACGTTATTACTGTTCTCAACTTGCTAAAATCACAATTCCGAGGATTGTAAAAAAAAAACCAAGATTAATTTTAACCCTGTAACGGAAATCTTCAGAATCATCGGGGCACTGAACTAGAAGTTTCAGATAAGTCCCACGGAAAATAACGAAAAGTGTCTTGCCACGTTAAAAATCACTACGACTTTTTGTCAGTACAAACCACGAAATTTACTAATGTCCATTTGACGCAAGAGACAGCAATAAAGCTGCACTATCGAGACAGCAATTGCATCTATAAACGTGAAATAATGATGTTTTCATAATTTTTAACCGATTTAACATATTTCATATAGAACAAAATTTAAGAATTTGTTTAATAAACATTTAATTACTTTTTGAATACGTCGCTTTTTCATCGTAAGAGCGAGATAAAATATGAAATAAAGCGGACAAATATTGTAAATACATATCATAATCATGGTTTAAACAAATGTAATTATGTCTTATAATAAACATACTACAAAAACTATAACTATTAATACGGAATTTTGAATAAAGTACCGAATTTATTAACAATTTTTTGGTATAGAAAAATTTTTTTAAAGACTTCTCAAAACGAATGTTTATCAAATATATTCCGTCTTATCGAACGCATTCGATTACAATAATTAACATTATTTATAATTATTATTCATCAGTGTCATAAATTACAATAACAATACATAGTAATTACAATACGTAATATTTACACATAATATACAATAATATATAATTATTATTACATAAATTAGAAATATACATATATAACATAGTATTTACAATAATGTCCCAGGAAAAAATATTATATATATAATTATATAAAAATATATATAATCATATATAATTTTACATGTAAATTTATATATATTCAAATATATATTTATGTTTATAAAATTATATATAATTATATAGAATTATATTAGGTGTTGGAATTAATTCGTAGCGTTTTTAATGAAAGAATGTTATTTATTTCACATGAGCATTAAAAAATACATTAATGAAAGTACTTCCCATCACTTGTAAAACGCTACGAATTAATTCCAACACCTAATAAAATACATAAAATATGTCTATTTATATACAAATATATAAAATTATACATAATTTTAATAATATATAAAATATTTTTTCCCGGGGTCTCTAAAAATTCCTTTAAAATTAAAACATAGTTTTTAATTGGTATTATTATAAATATAACAATAATAAATAATAATAATAATTATTTCTATTATTATTATATTTAAAATAATATAAAATTATTTAATATTTAAGATAAAAATAATAATAATAAATATATTATCATATTTATTACTATTATATTTAAATTATTATTTTGTCTATACATATACCTACAATCTTTTCAACATTATAAAATTATTATGTCCACCTGTCCCTAGTCTCTACCTAAACATATTCCTACCTATATGTATTTCTACCTATCTATCAGTATCTTTACCTACCCATAGTCCAATCTACATTCCTATTTGTCTAATTTTTCTCTATCTATTTTCCTATACATATATTTTAACTTAATGAAATAAATCTTTAATTAAAACCGACATGCGACTTATTAATTCTCTGTTGGTTAATTCAGCAGGATACTTGAAAGGATACTTATCCGAGTGAGACATCTGAGAAGAATTGCAGTTTCAATACGAGCTCGTTAGAATTTAAGTAAGATATTTTCAATCTCGTACATATATGACAAAATAGGAGAAAATGTACATGAAAAAAATAGAAAAAAATTAAGCAAATGAACTACTCTTCATGTAATGTACATTACCTTATACATCACGTGATCAATATTGTCCACTTACCTTATTCTTTGTATCGTATTCCTTCTTCTTTCTTCAGATCAGATTGAAATTATCTTGAGTAAATGATTAAATCTGGCTGTAGTTTGATTGCATTTTGATCAGAAATCAATATGAAAAAGAAAAAATCCTCCTCTAGCCGATTTGATCATTGTTAACAATATTACATTTGATTGAAATTAAACACGCAAGTCGATATTGAAAAATGTAAGACAAAGAGAAATTAATTTTAAAAAATTAAAAGTTGCACAAAAGTTGCACAAAATTTCTCCGTGACATTATATTAATTTGGAATTATATTTAAGTCTAGAAAAAATTTACTTATCGCATTATTCTTATATATATTTCATTTTGATCAATAGACTTTCTTCTATATATATATATATATATATATATATATATATATATATAAAATTAACAATATCTTTATATATATATGTATATTTATGTATATAAATATATATATATATAAATATATATAGAAGAAAGTCTATTGATCAAAATGAAATATATAAAATTAAAAAATTAATGAAATTAATAAAATTAATAAAATCTTAAGATAAAAAATCAATATATAGCAAAATAGTATAGAGAACATTTTTCGACGCATAATAAAACATGCACATCCATATCAAACTTTCAAAGTACATCAAATAAAATACATAAAATAAATGGCATGAGATCCCAAAGAAATAAATGTCTTGTGCTTCAATGTATAATGACTAATTATAAATTAATTATTATATGTAATATAATAATTATCACTGCATAGATAAATATAAATATTTACAAGTTTGAATATGTGATGCCATTCCTTATTTGATATTACTTTCACATAATATAGTATATTACTATTAAAATATGTATATTTTTTGTAAAACAAGTTATACCAAAAAAAATACTGAAACATTTTTAAATTGTATTTATGAATAACAAAAAAAAACCATTCAAATTTTCCATCAATTAGCATACAACAATATGGAGGTACATAAATAAAGAGAATGTTCACAAACACACTTAAAATGTCATTGACGTATCCAAATTCATTTACTATTAATTATTATGTGTGTGCGTGTACGTGTATAGCAACAAAGCTTATAAAGCTGTAAATAATTCAACAAAATATATTCAGCGAAAATAATTAATAAAATAATTAATCGATTATAAAGAAGGAAACATAGCAAAAATTATAAACAAAACAAAGAAATGGCAATACAAAAAGAAAATGCAGGTAAAAAAATTTAAATAGTATGAAACAAAAAAAATTTAATAGCAACAAAAAAATAATAATTTCTTAAATGTTAAAAAAATATAAATGAAGAAAATGTAGTAATAACAATTTCATAGTGAAACGTATTTTTACTGCATCGCTGAAAATCGAAAGTTTCTATGGCAACACAGAATTTAAACCAAATCTTGTTCAAAATCAGTCTGCTAGTAACAATGACTTCAACATAAATTAATGACGGCGATCATAAAAATACTATTAAAGATAAAACATTATTATAAAAAATAGGTTACCAGAAAACCAATCTAAAAGATTCTATGATCCTAATTCTGTAATAAATCTCTAATATCGCATTTCATACAGGAAAAAAATTATCAATTTGTTGAGAATTACTTGTCTTTACTGCAGTTTCTTTGTGGCACGTGTAAAACAAAAGTGCGGATTAAGCGACAAGAGTTGTAGAGATTTACTATCGACGCGGCAGATGCGGAACCGACAGTGAGATCGTTGCGAATACGGCCGGCTTCTCGTGTTACGTTTAACGCGCGTCTAACGTCGACGAGGCCTTCATAACCACAATACTTTGCGATCCACAGTAGTCTGTGTCACAACAAGTGCGCAAACGCTTGGCTGATAGACGCGACGTGAGGCAATCCACTTTCTGGGGCGGTATTGCCCACATCCCTCGTGCATTAATTGTGGTTAATTCGGCTTATCGGCTTGTTAGACGCTAGTCGTACGAGACAAGCTCGACGGACCGGTAAACGTGACGAGAATTGAGCACGTATTGCAACGATCTCACATATCGGACCGTATCTCGTATGTAAGCAAATTTCGATTTAAAACCGAAAAGAATACCCGAAAAAACGCAATGCCCCTTGCACGAACCGAAAAGAAGCTGCAACAGAAAAATTAAATGATTAGTGAAAATTTATAGAGAATTATTGAAAAGAAACAAATTAAAATAATTGAAACGAAGGAAATGCTAAAGGAGGGAAACTGTAAACATAACGTCCAAAGGAAGAAATTAAGAAGAGTTCTTCGAAAATGTTACAAATGTTTGTTCATTAGTATTAAATATTTGCTCTCATGTCATTTTTCCCCCTATTCTACAAATCGTCAATAATGTGCTTTGATTTCTCTATTGCAACTTTCCTCTCTAATTTCGTTAATGTAGTACGTTTCTCGTTCCGCGTATCTTGATTTCTTTTCTCAAAAAACCTCTTTAACGTCCCGGAAATCACTTTCTATCTCGGCTGTAGCTTCTTCATGGTACATGCAAGAGACAGTGCGAATTGCGCGAAGAAGTAATTTACTACGACCCACGCGGTGGACACGGGACCGACAGTGAGATCATTGCGAAAACGGCTGGCTTCTCGTGTTACGTTTAACGCGCGTCTAACGTCGACGAGGCCTTCATAACCACAATACTTTGCGATCCACAGTAGTCTGTGTCACAACAAGTGCGCAAACGCTTGGCTGATAGACGCGACGTGAGGCAATCCACTTTCTGGGGCGGTATTGCCCACATCCCTCGTGCATTAATTGTGGTTAATTCGGCTTATCGGCTTGTTAGACGCTAGTCGTACGAGACAAGCTCGACGGACCGGTAAACGTGACGAGAATTGAGCACGTATTGCAACGATCTCACATATCGGACCGTATCTCGTATGTAAGCAAATTTCGATTTAAAACCGAAAAGAATACCCGCAAAAACGCAATGCCCCTTGCACGAACCGAAAAGAAGCTGCAACAGAAAAATTAAATGATTAGTGAAAATTTATAGAGAATTATTGAAAAGAAACAAATTAAAATAATTGAAACGAAGGAAATGCTAAAGGAGGGAAACTGTAAACATAACGTCCAAAGGAAGAAATTAAGAAGAGTTCTTCGAAAATGTTACAAATGTTTGTTCATTAGTATTAAATATTTGCTCTCATGTCATTTTTCCCCCTATTCTACAAATCGTCAATAATGTGCTTTGATTTCTCTATTGCAACTTTCCTCTCTAATTTCGTTAATGTAGTACGTTTCTCGTTCCGCGTATCTTGATTTCTTTTCTCAAAAAACCTCTTTAACGTCCTGGAAATTACTTTCTATCTCGGCTGTAGCTTCTTCATGGTACATGCAAGAGACAGTGCGAATTGCGCGAAGAAGTAATTTACTACGACCCACGCGGTGGACACGGGACCGACAGTGAGATCATTGCGAAAACGGCTGGCTTCTCGTGTCACGTTTAACGCGCGTCTAACGTCGACGAGGCCTTCATAACCACAATACTTTGCGATCCACAGTAGTCTGTGTCACAACAAGTGCGCAAACGCTTGGCTGATAGACGCGACGTGAGGCAATCCACTTTCTGGGGCGGTATTGCCCACATCCCTCGTGCATTAATTGTGGTTAATTCGGCTTATCGGCTTGTTAGACGCTAGTCGTACGAGACAAGCTCGACGGACCGGTAAACGTGACGAGAATTGAGCACGTATTGCAACGATCTCACATATCGGACCGTATCTCGTATGTAAGCAAATTTCGATTTAAAACCGAAAAGAATACCCGAAAAAACGCAATGCCCCTTGCACGAACCGAAAAGAAGCTGCAACAGAAAAATTAAATGATTAGTGAAAATTTATAGAGAATTATTGAAAAGAAACAAATTAAAATAATTGAAACGAAGGAAATGCTAAAGGAGGGAAACTGTAAACATAACGTCCAAAGGAGAAATTAAGAAGAGTTCTTCGAAAATGTTACAAATGTTTGTTCATTAGTATTAAATATTTGCTCTCATGTCATTTTTCCCCCTATTCTACAAATCGTCAATAATGTGCTTTGATTTCTCTATTGCAACTTTCCTCTCTAATTTCGTTAATGTAGTACGTTTCTCGTTCCGCGTATCTTGATTTCTTTTCTCAAAAAACTCTTTAACGTCCTGGAAATTACTTTCTATCTCGGCTGTAGCTTCTTCATGGTACATGCAAGAGACAGTGCGAATTGCGCGAAGAAGTAATTTACTACGACCCACGCGGTGGACACGGGACCGACAGTGAGATCATTGCGAAAACGGCTGGCTTCTCGTGTCACGTTTAACGCGCGTCTAACGTCGACGAGGCCTTCATAACCACAATACTTTGCGATCCACAGTAGTCTGTGTCACAACAAGTGCGCAAACGCTTGGCTGATAGACGCGACGTGAGGCAATCCACTTTCTGGGGCGGTATTGCCCACATCCCTCGTGCATTAATTGTGGTTAATTCGGCTTATCGGCTTGTTAGACGCTAGTCGTACGAGACAAGCTCGACGGACCGGTAAACGTGACGAGAATTGAGCACGTATTGCAACGATCTCACATATCGGACCGTATCTCGTATGTAAGCAAATTTCGATTTAAAACCGAAAAGAATACCCGCAAAAACGCAATGCCCCTTGCACGAACCGAAAAGAAGCTGCAACAGAAAAATTAAATCATTAGTGAAAATTTATAGAGAATTATTGAAAAGAAACAAATTAAAATAATTGAAACGAAGGAAATGCTAAAGGAGGGAAACTGTAAACATAACGTCCAAAGGAAGAAATTAAGAAGAGTTCTTCGAAAATGTTACAAATGTTTGTTCATTAGTATTAAATATTTGCTCTCATGTCATTTTTCCCCCTATTCTACAAATCGTCAATAATGTGCTTTGATTTCTCTATTGCAACTTTCCTCTCTAATTTCGTTAATGTAGTACGTTTCTCGTTCCGCGTATCTTGATTTCTTTTCTCAAAAAACCTCTTTAACGTCCCGGAAATCACTTTCTATCTCGGCTGTAGCTTCTTCATGGTACATGCAAGAGACAGTGCGAATTGCGCGAAGAAGTAATTTACTACGACCCACGCGGTGGACACGGGACCGACAGTGAGATCATTGCGAAAACGGCTGGCTTCTCGTGTCACGTTTAACGCGCGTCTAACGTCGACGAGGCCTTCATAACCACAATACTTTGCGATCCACAGTAGTCTGTGTCACAACAAGTGCGCAAACGCTTGGCTGATAGACGCGACGTGAGGCAATCCACTTTCTGGGGCGGTATTGCCCACATCCCTCGTGCATTAATTGTGGTTAATTCGGCTTATCGGCTTGTTAGACGCTAGTCGTACGAGACAAGCTCGACGGACCGGTAAACGTGACGAGAATTGAGCACGTATTGCAACGATCTCACATATCGGACCGTATCTCGTATGTAAGCAAATTTCGATTTAAAACCGAAAAGAATACCCGCAAAAACGCAATGCCCCTTGCACGAACCGAAAAGAAGCTGCAACAGAAAAATTAAATCATTAGTGAAAATTTATAGAGAATTATTGAAAAGAAACAAATTAAAATAATTGAAACGAAGGAAATGCTAAAGGAGGGAAACTGTAAACATAACGTCCAAAGGAAGAAATTAAGAAGAGTTCTTCGAAAATGTTACAAATGTTTGTTCATTAGTATTAAATATTTGCTCTCATGTCATTTTTCCCCCTATTCTACAAATCGTCAATAATGTGCTTTGATTTCTCTATTGCAACTTTCCTCTCTAATTTCGTTAATGTAGTACGTTTCTCGTTCCGCGTATCTTGATTTCTTTTCTCAAAAAACTCTTTAACGTCCTGGAAATTACTTTCTATCTCGGCTGTAGCTTCTTCATGGTACATGCAAGAGACAGTGCGAATTGCGCGAAGAAGTAATTTACTACGACCCACGCGGTGGACACGGGACCGACAGTGAGATCATTGCGAAAACGGCTGGCTTCTCGTGTCACGTTTAACGCGCGTCTAACGTCGACGAGGCCTTCATAACCACAATACTTTGCGATCCACAGTAGTCTGTGTCACAACAAGTGCGCAAACGCTTGGCTGATAGACGCGACGTGAGGCAATCCACTTTCTGGGGCGGTATTGCCCACATCCCTCGTGCATTAATTGTGGTTAATTCGGCTTATCGGCTTGTTAGACGCTAGTCGTACGAGACAAGCTCGACGGACCGGTAAACGTGACGAGAATTGAGCACGTATTGCAACGATCTCACATATCGGACCGTATCTCGTATGTAAGCAAATTTCGATTTAAAACCGAAAAGAATACCCGCAAAAACGCAATGCCCCTTGCACGAACCGAAAAGAAGCTGCAACAGAAAAATTAAATTAGTGAAAATTTATAGAGAATTATTGAAAAGAAACAAATTAAAATAATTGAAACGAAGGAAATGCTAAAGGAGGGAAACTGTAAACATAACGTCCAAAGGAGAAATTAAGAAGAGTTCTTCGAAAATGTTACAAATGTTTGTTCATTAGTATTAAATATTTGCTCCCATGTCATTTTTCCCCCTATTCTACAAATCGTCAATAATGTGCTTTGATTTCTCTATTGCAACTTTCCTCTCTAATTTCGTTAATGTAGTACGTTTCTCGTTCCGCGTATCTTGATTTCTTTTCTCAAAAAACTCTTTAACGTCCCGGAAATCACTTTCTATCTCGGCTGTAGCTTCTTCATGGTACATGCAAGAGACAGTGCGAATTGCGCGAAGAAGTAATTTACTACGACCCACGCGGTGGACACGGGACCGACAGTGAGATCATTGCGAAAACGGCTGGCTTCTCGTGTTACGTTTAACGCGCGTCTAACGTCGACGAGGCCTTCATAACCACAATACTTTGCGATCCACAGTAGTCTGTGTCACAACAAGTGCGCAAACGCTTGGCTGATAGACGCGACGTGAGGCAATCCACTTTCTGGGGCGGTATTGCCCACATCCCTCGTGCATTAATTGTGGTTAATTCGGCTTATCGGCTTGTTAGACGCTAGTCGTACGAGACAAGCTCGACGGACCGGTAAACGTGACGAGAATTGAGCACGTATTGCAACGATCTCACATATCGGACCGTATCTCGTATGTAAGCAAATTTCGATTTAAAACCGAAAAGAATACCCGAAAAAACGCAATGCCCCTTGCACGAACCGAAAAGAAGCTGCAACAGAAAAATTAAATGATTAGTGAAAATTTATATAGAATTATTGAAAAGAAACAAATTAAAATAATTGAAACGAAGGAAATGCTAAAGGAGGGAAACTGTAAACATAACGTCCAAAGGAGAAATTAAGAAGAGTTCTTCGAAAATGTTACAAATGTTTGTTCATTAGTATTAAATATTTGCTCCCATGTCATTTTTCCCCCTATTCTACAAATCGTCAATAATGTGCTTTGATTTCTCTATTGCAACTTTCCTCTCTAATTTCGTTAATGTAGTACGTTTCTCGTTCCGCGTATCTTGATTTCTTTTCTCAAAAAACTCTTTAACGTCCCGGAAATCACTTTCTATCTCGGCTGTAGCTTCTTCATGGTACATGCAAGAGACAGTGCGAATTGCGCGAAGAAGTAATTTACTACGACCCACGCGGTGGACACGGGACCGACAGTGAGATCATTGCGAAAACGGCTGGCTTCTCGTGTTACGTTTAACGCGCGTCTAACGTCGACGAGGCCTTCATAACCACAATACTTTGCGATCCACAGTAGTCTGTGTCACAACAAGTGCGCAAACGCTTGGCTGATAGACGCGACGTGAGGCAATCCACTTTCTGGGGCGGTATTGCCCACATCCCTCGTGCATTAATTGTGGTTAATTCGGCTTATCGGCTTGTTAGACGCTAGTCGTATGAGACAAGCTCGACCGGTAAACGTAACGAGAATTGAGCACGTATTCCAATGATCTCACATATCGGGCTGTATCCCGTTTGTATTTAAATTCCGATTTAAACCCAGGATGAAATTCTGAAAAAAGGCAGTGTCCCTTGCGCGTACCATGAAAAATATGCAACAGAAGTATTAAATACAAAACGTCAAAGAAGATTATGGAAAGAAAAGAAATTAAAAGAGCTGAGACAATGAAAATATTACAGAAGGACAATTCAAAAAGGAATATATGAAGTTGTAACTAACAATTAGAAGGGTTTAATTAAGAAAGGACCTTTCAAAATACTTGAACGCTCGTTTTAAAATTTATGATCTATTCCAATGTATTTCCCTGCTTCTTTTTACCGTAACGCGTCAAAAAGTTATACTTATGATTAGTAATTAATTTGCTCGCGTGCCATAATATTATATATAAATTAACAGTACAATAACATCGATGTTACAATACTTATTATTATAATTATGATGTAACACACATATGTAACAGTTACTTTACAGCGTGATAATTTGGATAGAATAAGAAATTTTAAAATTGTAAAAAGATTGAAGTTGCATGGTATATTCAGGCAAATATACAGATCATATACTATTGGTGCAATAATAAATACACTTTGTGTATTTGATTGAATACACTCTGCGACTTCAATCTTTTACACAATTTCAAAATTTCCATTAACTTGTCCAAATTACTCCGCTGTACCCTATATTGTTAACTGTGAAGTTATATTATTGTTGTTATATTACTGTTTTTTTATTTATAATATGAAAAACTTTAAAAGTATGAAATAATTTATAAAAAATCATTGAAATCGCATGAAACAGATTGCGAGAGCTGCGATGAAGGGAATATTTCAAAAAGAGCAAATTAAAGAAGAAATGTTTGTAATGAAAATTAAGGGAAGCCTTTCAAAGATACATTAAGTATGTGCTAAGCCTTCAATATCGAATAGAAATATTTTGTACATATTTATTTGAATTTATTCAGCAATGTGAAAAAATGTTTATATTTGTCCTGAATGAATAGGCATTATATCGGATATATCTGATTTGATAATCTAAATGAAAAATCTATTTATTATTTTCATATTCCATATTGCATGTCTAGTTTAGGATGAATATAAAAAGTTTTTAAGTTGATGATTAGTATATCCATAATGGATACTTCTTTTTGATGTGAAAGAATAATGACAAGCACACATTATTGGCAAGGATAATATGTGTTCCTTATTTTTCTTTTATATTTCTCCTATTTTTATTTTTATATCACCATTTCTCTTTTCCCGAATTTATTTATTTTTCGGAATGCGTATCTTTTTATTTGTATTGTCAAATCATGTAATGAGCTGAATTCGTGAATAAGTGTGATTTAAGAAATACTTTTTACACGCACAAAATTCTTTAATCACTTTTCAATTAAATATCTATTGAAATAGTTGTTCTTACCGTTCAAAAAATATCTTCATGAAAATTAACTTTTTCAGTGTTTCAGATAATTGTTTTCTCTAATTATTATTTTTAAATCAAAATAAAATAATCCGAATAAACGGGAAGGGGAGGCTAATTTTATTGTAAGTAAACTATAATGCTTACCGCGAAGTTGCTTCACTGCAATTGATGCCTTTGTTTCCTCCTCTTTTCAAATTTTTTTCTTTACCTCCTCAAGTTATCAGATCCTTATTAGGTTGCACTCATACGATACGCAATAATGGAATTGTATTATCTCTGTACAACATTATAATCTGTAACACATACAAATATATTCAAATGAAAATGTCTAAAATAAATATGTTGAAGAATAATTTTATTGAAGTTTACGTACACAAGTAATCTTATTTATGATTTGAAATCAATCTTTTTAATATAAAATTTAATTAAAAAATAAATCTTATATTAATTATAAATATCTTAAATATTTATATATATTTATTCATAACTAAATATTTTACTAAACATTTAAAAAATATAGTATAAAATATTTTATTTATTTGAGATATATTTTATACAGTATTAATTATAAATATCTTAAATATTTATATATATTTGTTCAAAACTATAAATATTTTACTAAATATTTAAAAAATCTTAAAATATAGTATAAAATATTTTATTTATTTGAGATAGTATATTACATGCAATACGGAATTATATTACATAAATCTAAAATGCTGTAGTACGCATATAAATAATTACTTTCACCAATTCATTACTCCAATAGTAAATAATAAAATTAATTATGAAATGCTCATTTCGCGATCTTTCACGCCGTCATCGTCCCAGTTTTAATTTCATTTGTTCTTTAATTGCTATTTCTTCATGTTACATCTGTTTGCAAAAACTAATAAATTATTAATTACAATTAATTGCGATTACAATTAATAACTAGAAGTATAATCGCGCGACTTTATCATACTTTATTTAACAGGCTCGGTGTTAATCACACTTAACGCATATTTAACATGTTACGATAGTGGAAAAATCAGAGTATACGAAATTATGGCACGTTTGATACCCGCGATATTTTATAAATAAAATGAGAACGCAATGAATTGCATTTAATTGTAAAAAAAATAAAAGGGCTCGTTCTCTGCGCGATCAATTTCACGCTAAAAACTATGTGACACAATGATAACGCGTCTCCGCGATGATGCTAAATGTTTTAATTTCCAATCGAACAAGTACTGCGAAATGCGTGTTCGATCGAATTATCAGCGTATTATTATCGAAATCTATTATGCAATATTTCAGTGAAAAAATAAAGAAGTTAATAAATAAATGCAAACTTTACCTACCTATTAAATGACTAACGACGCTACCTCATCCTGAGCGGAGTCAATCTGTCCTGAGTTGTCGCGTCCTGTAAATGAAATGTGAACGCGTTAGGATAATGAAAAAGCTTCGTTTCCTGCGCAGATCGCGAACAACTTCACGTGCCAAAAGTGACGCGGAGCGAACGCTACGCGTTCCACTCTTAACTTCGCGTTTATACATTTTCCGCATTTCGAGCATAAATAGTATACGCGCATTACATTGTAATAGAATAGGCATATTGGCTATGTTTACACCATGCATTTAGGCCGCGACTTATACAATAGGTGTCCTTATTTATCCTGTAGATTAAACAAAGACCTATCGTAAACGTAGTTACGACTATAGATATACTGGCTATAACTAGATATTCACGACATTTGTAATAAGTTATTTTGTCAATCATTCACGCAATACACCTTCAGTCGGATAAATATCGAAATACACGATTTAATAATTATTAGTAATATATAAGCGCCAAATTAATGTTTCGCGTCAGTTAAATATTGCAAGTGAGGAAAGTACAATGATAATATAAGTTTTTTACCAATTAAACGCCATGCCAAAAGTATTTTTTGCAATACTCGTTCCGTAGAATCAAAAGCAGTATGCCGCGTTAACTTTGATGAAGCATAAAGTTGACCGCACGCAAAAAAACGACGCCACTTCGCCATCTTAATGAAATCGCGGCGGACATGGATCAACATCGACGGACGAGACGCGATTGTCACTTGTCACTCGTCTTGTCCATCCCATGTCTGTAGCGATCTCATTAAGATGGCGAAGCGGCGTCGTTTTTTCGCGCGCGGTCAACTTCATGCATCATCAAAATTAACGAAGCGTACTACTTTTGATTCGACTGAACGAATATATTGCGAAAAATACTTTCAACCGAACAATCAGTGTGCTAGTCCTACATTACGATATTTAAAATGTTATAGAAAATTCACGCTCGTGAAAACAACGGTATTAATAATTGCATACATATATTAACAACATTAAATATCTTATTTAATACGTAAGACATTTCAAAACTGTTCAAAAACTAAAAGCGATCCCGCGAATGGTTCTTAAACATTTCTTGCGTCGCGTGAAAATATCAATAATTTAACAATACTTATGTTACCTTGTTAGTGTAATTCGAACGCGCGATCCTTTCGAGCCGTTTTCCGTCGTTTTATTATTCTCTGGAAACAGGAACTAGGATATTTCTGGAGATCAGGATACTTCTCAAGGAAAGGTCCATGATGACTTGAAGCCAGAGGTGCGAACTATTTCAACGTTATACTACAGGACGCAAGCCTATCCGCTGGTCGAGTCGCAAAAGCGCAAGAGCGCCGATTACACGGTATTTATAGGAGCCTTGGAACCTCGAACCCCACCACTCTCAAGCCAACCAATGAGCGCGGGTTTCGCTGCAAGCGCTAGATGCGAGCGCTCATTGGTTCGCGCTAGCTTTCCAGATAAGATATATAAACGCTACGCGCAAAAAATTTCAGTCTTTTTCGGAATTTGAGATCGTGCGTTTCGCGAGGAAGACAGAGAATCTTGTACGTATTCGTAATGCGCTTTTACGATATTAGCACATATTTATCTTTGAAAGCGCATTCTGAATACGGAAATTATATTCTTTCTGAAAATAAAAAAGCAATTAGACTAAAGGATGACTATCGAAGAGATTGTATGAAAGAAAAATTGATCTTATAAAATAATAAAATAATTATAATTTATACAATATTATACTTTTTAAAGCAATCTAACGCATATAATTTAACACTACAGTTTAGTACGGACTCGCTCCACATTTATTTGCGATACCGTGATTTTATCATTAATACGTAATTATGTAGTTCCTAAATCGAAAATATATGTATTGGCGCTAATGTACGGACGATCCTACGTAAAATGTCAGGATGGCCCTTCTCGAGACTGTCCAGTTTCTCTCTGCTATTGTCCAATTGAATTCGCTATTAGCCTCCTAGTGAACGACTGTAGAACTGAAATGAGCTCGCTTTCTATTCTGCCTTGTTACCTTTTGATTCCGCTCTGCAAGAACTGCAAGGAGGTCTACGTGATAGTGGAGTACTGATTCGACGAAGTTCTTATTGTCATTGAACTGTCAAATTAATCTTATACAATCTAATCTAAAACATGGCATAATGATTGGTGTTTGTAGATAAAACACGAGGACGTTTTTCCTTAAAAATGGTAAGTTCTCGAACATTCCGATGTGCATGAAGTAATTTGGGGAGGTAACCTCATCTCTCCTGAGGAATGAAACATCATGTAAAGAAGAAGCTTCGAAGTAAACTCGAAATACGCAGTTTTGAATATGACTAATGTCGTTAGCATATTTTTCCGTACTTGATTCATTCACAAGAAAAAATTCGTTACGTGCACGCTTTATAAGGGGAGAAAAAGTTATCATATGGTGTTCCAAGTGCATGGTACTGTGTTTTATGCGTTTTTTTATATTCATTTCGAAAGCTGTTTCTAGGAATTTCTCAGTTTCTAATATCATTTTGGCATGGTGTAATTGATGTTTTTTTTAACAAATCTTTTCTTTTTAAACAAGAAGATGCAAATCACAAAGACAATATTTGACATAATTTGAGAAAAAACGTTATTCCTCTTACGTCAAATTGATGAGCTATACAAAATTTATCACAGCGTATGGCACACTGGTAGAATCTATAATGAATAAAATATCTGTAATTCTTTGTACCATGAATATATTATTCAAATTATATTACATAGCATCCATTCGAAGGATTAAAGAGGATTATGGAAAAGCCGATTAAGCCACATATTAATGACGTGCTTGTATAGAATATTTAGTACTGTATATGACATTGTGGCTTTCGCTTTCTCTCTGTCATGTAGAATCTTGATAACGAATCTTTACATTCCATTTTGAGACGGCAAAGTAATATTTTACTTGTGTAAAATTAGATTATCATGATGCCATGGAGAGGTTTCCACTGAAAGGTACAGCATCTTTGAATTCGGCAATTCCTCATTCAAATGCAAATGCCGTTACAACATATCATTCAGTTGATGCAAAGGTATGCTGTTAGTTTCAATCTGCATCTTCTTGCCTTACGTATTATACATTTTTGCACTTAGATTAATATATTTTTGTAAAATGTATAATCTTTATTTCCTTAATGGTCTCATATACTATGTTTCTTATGTTTCTTATGTGTATTAATATTTCGTATGTGTACTTGCATATACTAAAATTTGTCAGGAATTAGAAAATTATGTATTTTATCTTTATTAATATAAATGTGGTTTAATGTATCTTTATTTTGCACTAAAATGACTGATCTCTAAGCTATAGCTAAATTATAAAAGTAGATAATATTAAGCATGTAAATCTTATATTTTCAGAATATAAAGTATGGTGATATTACAGAGGATGTACGACTACGAACTGGAACTATAAGACGCGAAACAAATCTAAGTAGTGACGACGACATGTTGGATATCAATCATCACACATCTCATTCGGATAATAACGTGTTATCAGATTGCGTCCGCATTGATGATGCATCTTCCCATCGTAAGTCATTTAAGTTATTTCGCCTGATTTCATGCATGTATTATCTGGTTCCATAAATAATGTTACGTACAGCTTTTATTTATTTTTAGTGAGCATTATAAAGAAATATAGAAGAAATTTTATTAAGTTAAACGTAAATCCATTTGTATAACTTTGAAATTTAGTAATCTCATATCTATTGGTATCTAATTTGAATCCTAGCTTGAAATATCATCATAAATTATCCCTTCCTGCTGAAGAAAATTCTTGAAACATCTGTTCAACTTATCTGTTTGTCTGCTCATCTGATTCGAAGTTTATCCTGAGTGATACTGGTTTAATAATTGCACCAAATTTATTTGCACTTGTGACAAAATGTGTAAGTTAACATAAATAATTGCCAGTCTAATGTCAACTTAATTAATTTAAAGAAAGACAAAACTGTAGATAGATATAACTTTAAAAGACAAATTAATATATCGATCTTAAACCTATATATCCAAATAAAATTTTTTTCAAGCTAATAAAGTATTTATACTGTTATTATTAGTAATTCGTAGCGTTTTACAAGTGATGGGAAGTACTTTCATTAATGTATTTTTTAATGCTCATGTGAAATAAATAACATTCTTTCATTAAAAAACGCTACGAATTAATTCCAACACCTAATAATAATGGAGTTTTATATTCTTAAATGCTTAAATCTATTATGATTTTAAATCCCTTCAATAGACTACTAATATATGTTTATGTGTGCTTTCTAAATTCTAATAACGTATAATTAAAATAAAAAATATATTATTAATTATATAGAAATATTTTCAAAAACTTATTCAATACTTTAAAGATATTTTTTATAGATTATTTTACAACTTATTAATAAAAATAAAAAAATATATGTATGTTGTAAATATTTATATGTATTCCTACATATGTGTGAAATTTGCTTTGTCATACTTGTAACAATAATTAATGTGTATACATGTATAAATAAGTATAAGTTAAAACACTAAAGTTTAAGTATATACACTGAAAAAGATAAATATTGAAATAATGTGCTAAAATGTGTTTTTTTTTTTCGTTTTGTTTTAAAATCTTCGATATATTATACGTAATATATATATCGAATTTTGTAAATAAATTGAAAGTTGTTATAAAAGAAAACGATACAGAGTGTTCTGATTATTATATTTATTATTACTAATTGTAAGAAAAATATTTGCTAGTTTCTGTCTTACATATACACAATATTCTTTTGTCTATGTGATTATTAAATTTTTTATACATATACAGTAATGATTAAAAATGCAATTCTCAAAAATTGTATCAAAAGCATTACATAATAATTTACTATTATTATGAAATTTTAAAATTTATTAGTTTCAGTTGACTCTGATGACATACCTGGTATTGGACAGTATGATGATTTTCATACTATCGATTGGCAACGGGATATCGCACGAGATCGAATGCGGCATCGTTATATCGTGAAAAAGAAGCACGATTCTATCTGGGGTTTGATAAAAGGAGCTCATGACGCATGGTCGGGATGGCTATGCGTTTTACTAGTCGGACTTTTTACGGGAGTGGCGGCTGGTGTTATAGATATTGGCGCTTCCTGGATGACAGATCTTAAATTCGGTATCTGTCCACAAGCTTTCTGGTTAAATAAAGAGCAATGTTGTTGGAGCTATAATGAGACTACGTTTGATGGTGGAAACTGCACACAGGTAAATATATGACTTTAATTTTATGACTCACAAATTTATTATACTTCCGAAGACTATGTTTTTTCTCAATACAATTAATAATATAATATCTTTTTCGCAGTGGTTGACGTGGCCCGAAGTATTATATCAGGCAAAAGAAGGAGCAGGGCCTTATACAATATCATATTTATTTTATGCAGCATGGGCGCTTCTGTTTGCAGCACTTTCTGCATCTCTAGTGCGAATGTTTGCTCCGTATGCTTGTGGCTCTGGAATACCTGAAGTAAATTTATCAAGTTTTGCTCTTTTTTAGAAATATTATAAATATATTGTATGATTCGATAATATGATATGATAAGCATATAAATCCAATAAATATATTTTTTACATTTTATTCATATATGTATATTTTTTCAGATAAAAACAATTTTGAGTGGCTTTATTATCCGTGGATATCTCGGTAAATGGACACTGATTATTAAGTCAGTAGGTCTGATTCTTTCCGTATCAGCGGGTTTAAGTTTGGGAAAGGAAGGTCCCATGGTACACATTGCATGTTGTATAGGGAATATATTTTCTTATCTATTTCCAAAATATGGTAGGAATGAAGCGAAAAAGAGAGAAATTTTATCTGCTGCGGCCGCGGCAGGAGTTTCCGTCGCTTTTGGAGCTCCGATTGGCGGTGTTTTATTTAGCTTAGAAGAGGTATTATTTGGAGATTAAATATATTTCAAAGAGCAATATTTTGTTAAAGCTAAGAATATTCTAGCAAAATATATAGAATATTTTTTAATGTCTATATTTCTAATCAATTTAAAGTTCAAAAATGTTGAAAAAAAATATCCTAAATATGTAATCTATGTTTTGAAAAGCTGTACAAATTATGTATTTGTTTTAGGTCAGCTATTATTTTCCATTAAAAACTTTATGGCGATCGTTCTTCTGTGCTTTGATAGCTGCTTTTGTACTACGTTCCATAAATCCATTTGGAAATGAGCATTCAGTATTATTTTACGTAGAATATAATAAACCTTGGATATTTTTCGAATTGATTCCTTTCGTCATGCTTGGTATATTTGGAGTACGTAATTTTTATTTCATATTACATATTATTAAATTTATTAAAAGTATATATTTATAAAAACAAATTTTCGATAGGGAGTAATAGCAACATTATTTATCAAAGCAAATTTATTTTGGTGCCGATATCGTAAAACTTCCAAATTGGGACAATATCCTGTTACTGAAGTATTAATTGTAACAGTAGTAACAGCAGTAATTGGCTACCCCAATCCATATACAAGGATGAACACCAGTCAACTCATTTACCTATTATTTAGCCAATGCGGTGTATCAAACGCGGATATGTTATGGTTAGTAAATACGCTAAGATTTCACTATTTTATCTGAAGATATCATTTATAACTATAAATTACTAAAATATGCAAATTTAACAATTGCCTATAATTAATTTTTGTCAGCAGGTATAAAATCTATAAAACTATCATATATATTGAATATATTTAAATTATTCAAAAAATATTTTCTGTTCAACAGCGATTACAATAGAAACTTCACTGCTGTGAAATCTGCAATCGAGATTGCTGCAGCTGGTCCAGGAGTCTACAAAGCTATATGGCTACTTGTACTGGCACTGATATTAAAACTCATTATGACAATATTCACATTTGGCATGAAAGTTCCCTGCGGTTTGTTTATTCCTTCTCTCTGTCTGGGAGCGATAATGGGTCGTATTGTGGGAATAGGAATGGAGCAACTTGCTTATAATTATCCTCATATATGGATGTTCAGCGAGGAATGTTCTATGGGCGTTGACTGTATAACACCTGGACTGTACGCGATGGTCGGAGCTGCTGCTGTCCTTGGGGGTGTAACTAGAATGACGGTTTCTTTAGTCGTCATTATGTTTGAATTAACAGGCGGCGTACGATATATCGTTCCTTTAATGGCTGCCGCTATGGCGAGTAAATGGGTCGGCGATGCTCTCGGGAAACAAGGTATCTATGATGCTCACATTGGTTTAAACGGATATCCGTTTCTGGATAGCAAGGATGAATTTCAGCATACAACTCTGGCAGCAGATGTCATGCAACCCAAGTAAGCAAAAGATATACACGTATGCATATATTTTAAGATTTTGCATGCATGCATGCACACATGTGTATCTATTCTTAATTTTTAGGCGAAACGAAGCTCTTCATGTTCTTACTCAAGATTCGATGACAGTTGAAGATGTAGAGAATTTGCTTAAAGAAACGGAGCATAATGGTTTTCCTGTAATAGTCTCTAAAGAATCTCAATATCTCGTTGGTTTTGTTTTACGACGGGACCTCAACCTTGCCATCGCTAATGCTAAAAGAATGATCGAAGATATTAGCAGACAATCGTTAGTTATTTTTACTAACGGAAACAATATCCAAAGTCATTCGCCTCCGCCTTTGAAATTAAAAAAAATATTAGATATGGCCCCTATCACCATCACAGATCAAACTCCTATGGAAACTGTAGTGGATATGTTCCGAAAATTGGGATTACGGCAAACTCTAGTGACACACAATGGGTACATAAATCTCTTGTATTCAAATAATCTTTGAGTTTTTTTATAAACTAATATCGAGGTTTTTTTCTCAGGCGACTACTTGGTGTAATTACAAAGAAAGATGTTCTGAGGCATGTAAAGCAGCTCGACAATGAGGATCCAAATTCCGTTTTATTTAATTAAACTGCTGCAAATAGCCAATTTGAGATTATGAATTCGATGAAATAGCATAATAAAAAAAAATATATATATATATACAGATATATATATATATATATATATATATATATATATATATATATATATATACAAAGATAATTTATATGAATTTAATTAAAATGTATTTTATCTACTCCGTCAATCTATATCTTTCTGCACACTTAAATTATAACATCGTGTAACTATATAGAAGTAAGCGTGCAATAGATTTAGATAATTAAATTTGTATTTATCTTTATTTGAATGAAATAGGAAAATAATTTTTTTCTTTAAAATTTTACCGTATCTGGTCATACTGTGACTGGGATTATATTTTTTACATTATAGTCAATAATGGATTAAGTTGGCAATTTTTGATGTAAATAACTTACTATGTATACAATTTATAAAAAATGTAGTGAATTATTTATATCATAAATTATCAAAATCTGATTCATTATTGGCAATGGTATGAATATTGTTATGATATACAATTTTTGGAATTGTAATTGCATAAATACATGTTATATATGATATTTCTTATATTAATTATGTAAATTAATTATAGGTATATATTGTTTAACAATATGTATCTTATTACATCCTATATAAATGTATTTTTATTCTATATATTTATTTCGTGATTCTGCGTGATCGATCATTCATTTGCTATCATTTATCTTAATACATTTTTTTTATAAATATAGTTTTTAAATATTTACTTATATTCGCGTCTCTGCTGTTCATGAAATAGTGCTATTAATTAAATTATATATATTAATTTATTTTAGCTAAAACATTAAGCATTCCAAAAAAACTTATGAAATACTTTTATGAAGTAGACAACATATATATAGCCAGATAATATCTCTCTTTATATATATTCGTATCATTCAAAAATAATTTTAGCAATCATTATTCAATAAAAATTAAAAATTATTTAATTAAAATATTACAATTTTTTTAACATACGTAGTACAATAATTACTCCATTTTGCATATGTACATGCATGTAGAGCACATAAAGCATCGAATATGAGACAAATTTTACATAAAATAAAAAATTATTTCTCTAACCCACTAAACATAACGAATATATTTCGTAACAACGCAACAAATTATATATATATATATATATATATATATATATATATATATATGTATGTATGTATGTACACGTACATATATAATTATAAATATATATAGGGTATCCCGTTTTGACCAATCACTTTTATGCAGATAGAGCGGACTAAACTAAATCAAAAAGTTCTCTACTATTTTGCAATTTTCGTAATAGTTAACAAGATTAATTATTAAAAATTGCCAAATATTGGTCTTGAATAATTTTTTACTCAAATACTATCAACTTTACAAAAAAATTACAAGAGACAAAAATCATTTATTTTCTTCTCAGAATTTGTTATCAACTTTTTAGTATTGCATTTTCTTATTTTTACTAACATGAGAAAATACGGTATTAAAAATTCTGAAAAAATTCTCAGAACTTTATGAGAAGAAAATTAATGATTTTTGTCTCTTGCAATTTTTCTGTAAAGTTGATAGTATTTGAATAAAAAATTATTCAAAGACCAATATTTGACAATTTTTAATAATTAATATCTTGTTAACTATTGCGAAAATGCAAAATGGTAAAGGACTTTTCGACTCAGTCCGCTATCTACACAAAAGCGATTAGCCAAAATTTACGGGACACTCTGTATATATATATATAATTTTTTTGTCCTATATTACAAATACGTGTACACACGCATTCATAAATACATATATAATATGAAGTTTTATACATATGTACATACCCTTACACATATATACATACATATATAATACTTCATATTATATATGTACATATGTATAATATATGTATGTAATATATGATACATGTGTACGAATAGAGATATAAAACTGTACGTTATATATATACATATATTTATTATCACATTTTAACATGTAGATATAATTCGCGGTAACAATTAACGAACATATAATTCTTTAACACATATAAAAAATAAGAGCATAAAAAACCACAGCACAAGTTATAGTTTGTGATATTTAATTATTATTACATTCATTAAAACATTAAACGTTTCGGCCACAATCTGGCCATCTTCAGTAATTCAATAATATTCTTAAAACGCAGAGTTACATCTAGTTGACATTAAATTCAACAGTCGAGAGTTGTAATTAAATAAACGTGTTCTTTTGTATGTGAAGATGCTTCATGCAGTAATGTTACACGGTCAATTGTCATATCAAGAAAAGTGTAGAACAAGAATTTCCTGATTCTAAATGAAATTATATATATTAAAATCTCCTAGTCAGAATATAAAGAAAAAGAATCATTACCTGTTTTACAGCAAAAAAACCAAACGATGAATCTCGAATATTTCTTTTACACAGTTAGAATTTTGTCGTGACATTATGTGTTGTTATTTGTCCTATCATATATTTTACCACTATTTATATATCTGAGTCAAAATTTTTAGAAAGTTCTAGAATTGTTTATTGACAGAAAGAGACATCCTTTTTTAGAAGAGGAAAATAAACCTCAGGCAAACCTTCCGTGTCACTTTGCTTATTGATACCACTTGATTGTTTTTTTATGTGTATCATTTCCGAAATTCTTCTTTTCGCTAAAGATTGTTCTCTATCTAAAATTCTTATATTATCCCAATCTAATTCATGCATCTCATTCATACGATGGCGTGAGACCACAGAAATTTCGGAAGAAGATTTTCTTATATCTGCCTTATGTTCTTTAATCCGAGTTTTTAATTTCCTTTTGGTTTGGCCAACATAAGAAGATTCACAGTTTAAGCAATTAATTTTATAAACTATTCCGCATTGGTCATCCTTAGGCAAAGCATCCTTTCCTGTCTTAATAAATGTATTCAATTTATTCATTGGTTTATAAGCTATATTAAAACCGTACATATGTGAAAGTTTTTTAAATTTTTCCGAAACTTTGCCCAAATATGGTAACGTGAAAAATTTTTTAGAAGTAACCTTAGAGTCACATTCATTATTAATTTCTTTAAGATTTTTATCTAAACTAGTTCTTTTTTCCAACGTTTTAATTCTATTATTTATTGTAGAAAATATAAACTTTAAAGGATAACCATTACTCAGAAACGTGTGAATTAATTCAGAGATGTTTTTTTCATGAAATATAGGATGGGATAAGAATAGAATTCTATCAAATGGCCCAATAATAACTCCCCTTTTATGATCTAACGGATGATTCGAAAAATAATTCAGATATCTCCCAGAATTGGTAGGTTTTTTATAAATATCGAAGATGATATTTCCTTCCTGTCTCATTAATTTAACATCTAGGAAATGTATGCCGTTATCATCGCCAAAGTAAATTCCACAGTATCCACAGTAAATTTAAGCCTTTCGTGATATGAGTTAAACAATTCTAGAACTCCTTCAACTTTTTCTTTATGTATAGCTAATAAAATATCGTCCACATAACGAAAATAAAACGATAAACTAATGTTATTCTTGGTAATGATTTCTTGTTCAAAATCTTGTAAAACAATGTTCGCCAGTATGGGGGACAAAGGAGAACCCATTGGCATGCCAAAAATCTGTTTAAATATTTTATTATCAAAACTAAAAAATATAGAATTAATTATAATCATAATAGCTTTGATAAATTCATGTAAAGGAATCGAAGTCTTATTCTCCATAAGATTCCACCTGCGTTCAATGCTTTTTGATACTAATTCGTTCGGAATATTCGTGTACATGGAGACCACGTCAAATGATATAATACTAAAATTGGTATCAATTGCTTTTCCATTGAGTTTATTTACTAAATCAAAGCTGTTTTTAACGAAACTGAAATTATTTATATTATTATTGTCAATGATTTCCTTTAAGAAAGTCGCCAGTGGATAAAAAGCACTATTAATGCAACTGACAATCAATCTCAAAGGGTGACCTTCTTTGTGAATTTTTGGCAAACCGTAAGATCTCGGAAGTTCGCCGTCCGAAACGTACAATTTTTTATATAAATTAGAATCAATGTACCCCTTATTTTTCCAATTTTTTAATAATTTACCAATTTCAACAGTTATTTTCTTCGTGGGATCTTTTTTGATTGACTCGTATGTAGTATGATCATTAAGAATTTCATACATTTTTTCTTTATAGCTATCACGACTCATAATTACGGTGGTATTCCCTTTATCCGCTCTAGTAATCAAAATATCAGGATTCTCTGAGATGAATCGCTTAACCTCTCTTACACCTTCGTATAAAATTGAATTTTCACAAGATTTAATATTACAATTCTTAATAGCTTTAAGAATTTGGACAGTTTCATTCCTAACATTTTTTCGCGTTTCATCATCAACCCTGAAAAGATTATATTCCACGTGTTTGATGAACTCACGTGTGATACCATCCTTACGTTGTTAGGCAAATTAAACTGTTGACCTAATTGTAGTAAGGCTAAGGCTTTATCTGAAACTTTAGCATTGCTCAGATTTATCAGCCATTGTTTATTAATATTACTTATATCGAAATTGCTATTAAAACTTTCAGGAGTGATATTAATCTTGTATGATGAATGAATTTTGTCAGGATTCATGATTTTATTTGAAACTATATTCAATTTTAAAGGTGCACAAGAAGTATCACAATTCATCTCAGAGGTCACACATTTCGTAATATTATAATTAATACGTTTTATATTCACAATTTCTTGGCGAATGTATTTAGCCCGCAAATTAGAGATTTTTTTACCGATTCTAACTTGTTCCTTTTGCCACATAATGTCAAAGTTAAATTCCTGTCTTCGAAAGAAAGAATAAGCTATATTATTCGGTAGAATTTTTTCAATTTTTCTACACATTTAGCTTATAATAATATAGCTTATTCTTTCTTTCGAAGACAGGAATTTAACTTTGACATTATGTGGCAAAAGGAACAAGTTAGAATCGGTAAAAAAATCTCTAATTTGCGGGCTAAATACATTCGCCAAGAAATTGTGAATATAAAACGTATTAATTATAATATTACGAAATGTGTGACCTCTGAGATGAATTGTGATACTTCTTGTGCACCTTTAAAATTGAATATAGTTTCAAATAAAATCATGAATCCTGACAAAATTCATTCATCATACAAGATTAATATCACTCCTGAAAGTTTTAATAGCAATTTCGATATAAGTAATATTAATAAACAATGGCTGATAAATCTGAGCAATGCTAAAGTTTCAGATAAAGCCTTAGCCTTACTACAATTAGGTCAACAGTTTAATTTGCCTAACAACGTAAGGATGGTACACACACGTGAGTTCATCAAACACGTGGAATATAATCTTTTCAGGGTTGATGATGAAACGCGAAAAAATGTTAGGAATGAAACTGTCCAAATTCTTAAAGCTATTAAGAATTGTAATATTAAATCTTGTGAAAATTCAATTTTATACGAAGGTGTAAGAGAGGTTAAGCGATTCATCTCAGAGAATCCTGATATTTTGATTACTAGAGCGGATAAAGGGAATACCACCGTAATTATGAGTCGTGATAGCTATAAAGAAAAAATGTATGAAATTCTTAATGATCATACTACATACGAGTCAATCAAAAAAGATCCCACGAAGAAAATAACTGTTGAAATTGGTAAATTATTAAAAAATTGGAAAAATAAGGGGTACATTGATTCTAATTTATATAAAAAATTGTACGTTTCGGACGGCGAACTTCCGAGATCTTACGGTTTGCCAAAAATTCACAAAGAAGGTCACCCTTTGAGATTGATTGTCAGTTGCATTAATAGTGCTTTTTATCCACTGGCGACTTTCTTAAAGGAAATCATTGACAATAATAATATAAATAATTTCAGTTTCGTTAAAAACAGCTTTGATTTAGTAAATAAACTCAATGGAAAAGCAATTGATACCAATTTTAGTATTATATCATTTGACGTGGTCTCCATGTACACGAATATTCCGACCGAATTAGTATCAAAAAGCATTGAACGCAGGTGGAATCTTATGGAGAATAAGACTTCGATTCCTTTACATGAATTTATCAAAGCTATTATGATTATAATTAATTCTACATTTTTTAGTTTTGATAATAAAATATTTAAACAGATTTTTGGCATGCCAATGGGTTCTCCTTTGTCCCCCATACTGGCGAACATTGTTTTACAAGATTTTGAACAAGAAATCATTACCAAGAATAACATTAGTTTATCGTTTTATTTTCGTTATGTGGACGATATTTTATTAGCTATACACAAAGAAAAAGTTGAAGGAGTTCTAGAATTGTTTAACTCATATCACGAAAGGCTTAAATTTACTGTGGACTTTGGCGATGATAACGGCATACATTTCCTAGATGTTAAATTAATGAGACAGGAAGGAAATATCATCTTCGATATTTATAAAAAACCTACCAATTCTGGGAGATATCTGAATTATTTTTCGAATCATCCGTTAGATCATAAAAGGGGAGTTATTATTGGGCAATTTGATAGAATTCTATTCTTATCCCATCCTATATTTCATGAAAAAAACATCTCTGAATTAATTCACACGTTTCTGAGTAATGGTTATCCTTTAAAGTTTATATTTTCTACAATAAATAATAGAATTAAAACGTTGGAAAAAAGAACTAGTTTAGATAAAAATCTTAAAGAAATTAATAATGAATGTGACTCTAAGGTTACTTCTAAAAAATTTTTCACGTTACCATATTTGGGCTGTGGGTTACTATAACTTGTGCTGTGGTTTTTTATGCTCTTATTTTTTATATGTGTTAATATTATAACCACGTTAGTTTTAAGATATTTTATAATTCTTTATTTTGGTACTATTAGCCCCTTGAAAAGATCATAACTATTTCCGTCTGATTGTACAGAAAATAAGCCTTTTTTTCCTTGCACCAACAGATATCCATAATCATCGATACCCAAGATTGTGACACTTTCTCTTCTTCCATTTATTCTCGTTACCATCACATTTGCATTCCTAAAAAATATGTATGTGTGTATGTATGTATGTATGGATAATGTAAAAATATTATATTAACTTTAACAAAGTGAAATTATTTAAAGTACGACTTTACGTGTGCAACCAATATTTGTAATAGAGTTGATAGAAGTGTTCTGTGTTGCCGTTCTGTAGAATATCTAATAAAGTTTCCATTTCATTGAATATCAATGCCAAGTACTTTTCATGAGACAACGTTTCCAATTTTGTACCATATTTTTGATTATATTGCAAAATCGCATCATTGATGCAAGTTGTGGGTTTATTATTGGAAAGGTTTACACCAGCACCTAAATATAAAATATATATTAATATATTATTTGTTTTAAATGAATTAAATTACCATAAATTTCATAAAGTTTATATTTGTGATTATTACGTACCAATATTGCAAATATACTTTGCTCCAACATCTTCTGATCGCGTAGAAACGATTATACCACCAATCTTAATCGAGTTACCTATATATATGTCGTTAGGCCATTTTATTCTGAGATTAATATCCTACAATAAGTTAATTAATATTAATTATCAGTATATTATTAATTTTCGTATTATATGTACATACTATATTTTGTATATATACTACATTTTTTTATAGAGATTAAAATTATAATTTATAATAGGAAAATATAAAAATACCTCATATCCTTTAATAGATCTTACAGATGATACAAGTGCTACAGCAGCAACATGTTGAAGAAGTGAGACATAACGACCGAGACTCGACATTATAGAAATG
The DNA here is from genome assembly GCF_024713525.1 of Acromyrmex echinatior. Classification (NCBI taxonomy): domain Eukaryota; kingdom Metazoa; phylum Arthropoda; class Insecta; order Hymenoptera; family Formicidae; genus Acromyrmex; species Acromyrmex echinatior. The sequence continues at coordinate 22,011,385 of NC_141853.1, forward strand.
TGTACTTGTAAAGTAAACATAGCACAACCATTTGGACTGAGCCATTTATTATTATATCGCCCTGGAAATAACGCAGTCATTATACTATTTCTGCATATAATTAAAAATGAAAAATAATACCTCGTCCGTATATTTGTTGCCGTGGAATAACTGCCAGTCCGTGTTGTAATCGGGCATTACTCGCATGCATAGATGATGTCAAGATATCGGCGTATATCACTAAGCGGCCCAATTCTTTTGTACACAGATTCTGTGAAAATAAATTTTGAATTTATATGAAAATATGATAAAAATAATAAAAATTATTTTTTTAAACTTTAAATTACATGTAGCGCTTTGTGTTTAAGTGAATCTCTAAATATGTACAATCACTGCTAATGTTTAAAAGGGAATTTACTTCAAAATAATCTACAGTCGAGAAATTAGGCGGGCACATATGCATCATAATAGGGAGAAACTTAGCAGATGGTGAATGCGCGTCATCATTGTTTGCGCAAAATTGAATTTCCATGTCTGACATTTTTAATATGTTATTTTTATCCATTCTATCCTTCAGTTTTTCAAACAGCTTCATCTTCATCTGTAAATATATATACTGAGTAACTATACGTATTTTAATAATAAATGATTTTATTAAGACCGTAATGTAATAAATACTGAGAGTAAAAATAATCACTATAACGATCAAAGCTAGATCTTTAATGCTTAAATAATTATATATATATATATATATATATATATATATATATATATATACATACACATATATATATATACATACACATACATTATATATGTACAGGCATATATATATTTGTAACTATTCAAGCAGCACGCCGAATTGGTTTTCCGGACTTACAAACGCAATTAAACTACTGGAATAATCACAAATTAAATTGTCAAGCAAATTTTGATATTCAATCCGGTATCATATTAGAACTATGTTAATGTGCTGAAAAACTTTAAATAAATTTATATGATATACATTCATATAATTTATATGATGTACTATACATGATATATATACATATATTATATATATATATATTATATATATATATAATTCACATTTGAATTATTTAAGCATTAAAAATCTAGCTTTGACGGTTATAGGCTTGATTATTCTTATTCTCGGTATTTATTACATTATGATCTTAATAAAATCATTTGTTATTAAAATACGTATAGTTATTAATAAATCATAGCATTTTATTGCTAATTGTATAATTATTATTAGGATTATTCATTCTTAATATATTTATGTACCTCAAATTTGCCTAAAAAGTAACCTGGAGTATACCGCATAGATTTTTTATCTGATACTTGACTTAAATCACGATTTACATCCAATCCTAAATGTGTGCTCAGTAGATCGCTGATTATTTCCAATCGTGCAGTATTACTTTTTTTCAGCTCGTTAAATTTATCTCCCTCATATACATATTTCATTGGATCTATCTCTAAATGGATTTGAGAGAACACCACTTTACCATCACTATTAGGCAACGTTGCGAGTAATATGCTTGGACTGTGCCATGTTTCTTCTCTGCCTAATACTTTTACATCAAACGAATGTAAATTTCCCTTTTTGTCCTTAACACTAGTTGACGTTGGAGTATTCAATGCGGACGTCCTAAAATATAACATATATAGGTGGATATAATTGCAATATTTTTTCCAGATTTATTTTGATCTAATATTTTTCTTTTCTTTTCACGATAATATAATATATTAGGTGTTGGAATTAATTCGTAGCGTTTTTAATGAAAGAATGTTATTTATTTCACATGAGCATTAAAAAATACATTAATGAAAGTACTTCCCATCACTTGTAAAACGCTACGAATTAATTCCAACACCTAATATAATATTTTATTTTATTTTATTAATACAATGAAGATATTACCTTGTATCTTCGTGTTCTTGAGAAAAACGAGTTCGTACGGGAGATGCATGATAGCAAAAGATGTGATGCATCATACGCACTTGTTTCCATTTACCATATGAAAAGTGTACGAGTTCATTCTCACGTACTTCGGCAGTCTTAAACGATGGTAGCAAAATATGTAACATATCAGAGCATAACGCTAAGAGTTTGCCTCCTTGTATAATGTACTCTACAAGCTGAGCACCGAGCTCTGCGCCAACATTACCACAAAGAACTACTAAAGAAACCTGATCTATCCAAATTTTGCAACTATTATAGTCCCCTTTACAAAATACATGGATGTCATACCTGTAACATCACATGAAAATTATATAAAAAATTATGTTATCTCATAACAAAAGTAATGATTTATAACTAATAATTAATGAAATAAATAACTTAATTATCTGCAGAAGCAAGTTGTTAAAATTTATTATGTTTCGATACAACTTACTGACAAACTTATAGATCCTAATATAATATAAAACTTAACATAATATACCTATCTCGCTCTAGCACTTTTGATAATAAATTTTCTAAATTGTCGGTCGCACCTAGAGTATCTGCACAGACGAGAACATTTGGTGGTTTAATCACCTTACTGGGAATTTCCCCTACCTCCAATTCAGAATTTCTGTAAATTAATATAATACAAATAATTTTATTCTTTTATTGTTCATTACATAAATATAAATACAGTAATCATTAAATATATCCTACATATCCTTTTTATTATTTTTGGATATATTATACTCACTTGCAAGTTGCTTCTTTAGTAAACTTATTTTGATCAATATTTTCAACTTCTTCATTAGTATTGTCTTTTTTCTCCATGTTGTCAGGTAAATAAATTTTGGTTAAATCAGGTTTGTATCCTCCAGTAGCGGCAAGAAGCACGTCGCTTGGTAATGCTCTATTATATGGATTTTTTATCAATCCTCCTATACGTTCATCAGTTGGTGACGAATTACATGTTGCTGGTGCTGAATTAGATGTTTTAGCACCTAAAAGATGTAAAATTAAAAATACTTACAAAAATTTTTAGAGACAATTATACATAATGCTGGTATATCTTTCTTACTTGTTATATAGAAGTCTTCCGTAAATGCTTCAGAATTCACATTTTTATCTTGTGATCGTACACTCACACCACATATAATCCCTTTAGGCTTATTTTTCTGGGAAGATACTCGAGCTGCTTCACACTTTGCATAAAAACTATCTGTAAAAGCATACAATTATTTCACACGTTAAAAGATATATTACAATTAAATACAAGAGTTGAATCATTATAACTTACTTTTATTTGGTGGTGGACCAAGGTGTCCAGTATCATTATAAATATACGGTTTTCCCGATATTAAAACAGCTGAAAAAATAAAGTAAAATGAAGCAAATGAATGTCAAGTTATTGAAATATGTTATGTTTTTTTGAGATGCAAGAATAATATATACATTGAACACGTGTTAAACATAAGCCATGATTAATACAATATTGTCCTTGCATGACTCCAGTTATTAAGCTCGTAATATGTTCTATATCCGTTTCTAAAATAAAGCTCATATTCGTATCTGATGTTGTCCATGCCATGATTAGACCATAATCCTCAAGCTGTAAAATAATATGTATAAGTAGAACATGATAAATTGATTTGCAATTAATCACAAAATAATAGTTTCAAAGCTTACATAAATTATACATGCAGAATGTATAACAATAGAGCACAGAATGTATAACAAATAATTAAAGACTTGAGCATTGTACTTTTGCAGAGACTGTTGAGATCCGAGATCTATAAGTTTCCATATCAACTTCGACAAGAATATGCAGCTTGAGATCAGATTTGCTTGAAATCTGACAGCAGTTATTCGCATACAGGGGAAACGACTTTCCACTTGGATAACTCAGCCAGTCGGATATATCAACTTTTTGCTGATAAAACAATAATCATCAATTTTGTTTCACTTTTATAAATATAAGTGAAATAATATTTGTCATATTGTACATACTTGAGGATATATAGTATATAATTTTGCATTTTCTTGAAACCATACTAATTCGTCGAGTTTCGCAAGATGTTTGTTAGTACACAAGCGAGAACTCATAAAATGTTCATCGTCATATCGTGATGCGTTGCGATCTTGAAATCATTATAAAATATATATATATATAATGCATATTTCAATGCATATTTATTTAATAAATATAAATTTAAATTAAAAATTTTAACGTATAAGAACATGGAATGAATTCGATTCAAAACACTATTATTGCAATATTATATTTATAATATTCATAAATCATATTATATATATAAAAAAAACAAAAATAATATTATTTGTTAATTATGTCATAAAATCTATACGTATATATATACAAATTACCTTTATTTAGGTGTCGAAGTGACTTAATCTTAAGTGCAATAGAAGGATGATTCTTGCTTTCCTTAAAGATGGTATTTAAATGTGCTTTCAGAAATGATATCCTGCGTGCTTGCATGATGGTGGCTATCATGTAAAGAAACGTTAACAGCATACTTTTTTCATAAAAATCGTCAATAATTATTTAAAATACTTGCTAGTTTACTTTCGAATAGAAATTCCTGCCACCAATTTTAAATCTGAAAAATAAGATGCTTCCTATATAGAAAAACATATAAGATATAAACACACTTGGAGAAAATTTCGTCTCAAATTATCCCAATAAAAATATATATTTCTTGAAATAAAATGTCTAAGAAAAATCATATAAAGAGAAAATAAGTGGCTTCCACAACCTAAACAAATATTAAAATCAATCTGCAATTGTGTGTTAAAATCACACATGTGAATGCACAAATATATTTATGAATAATACTTATATATACAAATATATTTATGAATAATACTTATATATAACAAATATTGAATACACAAAATTTAATGTTTCTAAAGTGATGGCATTGCAGTAAAGTGTTGTAAAGAACAATTATAATCACAGACTTTTATAAATCTTTAGAAACATGTTCCCTTACACTCAAAGATTTCATAAAAATTAACACGTAACGTAGAGATGATAATCCTGATTAATTTCTGTTTTTTAACCGTACATACGAGCGACATGAAAAGCCACTTGGCAAATACTAAAACACGTTATTAAAACAAATTATAATTGCAAATTTAAATCGGTGGAATATCCATACGCACCATAATCGTGAACCATCGCTTTTCGCTTACAGTGGGATTAAAGTAGAGCGCAGAATCGGTAACCCCAGGTAGCCCATTCTCGAAAATATCGATAGTTACTGTGGCATTCCTAAAGACAGCCAGGAATGTGCTAAACTAGACATGATTGGACAAAACGCTCTGGACGTTCGGCAGAACAGAGCGTTATGTTATCGCTCTGAAACTAATTTATTGGATGCAATTAAATTATATGCTGAATTGCACAATTGTCATCTCTATCAATAGCAAATACATATAACAGATGCTGTTCAGCAAAAATATACATGTCACGTGATTAGTTGCAAAATAAAAAAAATTTTGAGACTTGAAATGTTATCTATTCGACAGTCAACTGCACATACACAAGTCTGTTCATAACATAATACATATAATACATACATATTCTTTCTTATATTTATCTATTAATTTATTCATGATTTAATAGCACGTGTTAACCGTTAGACTTATTCGTTGTACTTTTGCACTTTGCAACACTGTCTATACCTGAATGAGATGAATATATATTCTCTATTATTCTGCAACCTTGGAGGAAGAAAAAGAGAGAATCTCGAGTGCAGGAATTGAGTGTACTCGTACGACTTACGAGTGTAATGTCAGGTATCATATGGTACTGTTTACCTGATTGTTTTTTTTTAATTGTCTGCACTTGCAGGCATGATACGATGGCCTACAAAACTCTTTGTGTGAATATCATTAAAGAAAATCGAATATTAGATAGATATTTAAAAGCTGCTGTAACTATACGTGGTTATTCGAAAACAGCAAGCACATCTTCAGAGAATGAGAGATCAACACACTTTGGTTTTCAAACGATTAAGGAGAGTCAGAAGGCACGGGAAGGTGAAAATTCTATTATTTTTATCGAATGTTTTTCTTTTTTATTGTATGGAATACTAATAGTTGTCACAATGAATTAGACAATATTAGCAACAGTTATAACTTCTTGAGAATTACTATATATAATTTTATAATTATTGTAGCTTCTTGAATGATTGGATGTGCAGTGTCAAAGTTGATTCGAAAATATTTCTTGCAGTATACACCGTATTTGAAAATGTTGCCAATTCTTACGACATGATGAATGATGCAATGAGCATGGGTATCCATCGCATCTGGAAAGATATTTTTGTACAGGAATTAGGACCTACTCATGGTACCCATCTTTTGGATTCTGCTGGTGGCACAGGCGACATTACATTTCGGTATATTAATTTTCTGAGGAATACGCCAAATCCGCATAATGTACGTAGTCATGTAACTGTATGTGACATAAATCAACATATGTTGGACGTTGGGCAAAACCGAGTAAGTGGACTAGGTTTATCAGGGGACAGTAATTACGATATTATGTGGAAGCAAGAAGATGCAGAAAAGCTTTCCTTTGCAGATGATTCTTTCTCTGCCTATACCATAGCGTTTGGAATAAGGAATGTAACACATATTGATAAGGTACATTGATTTATTACTTAATCAATTATAAGATCTGTTTTCTGTGGTTGAAGTATACACTGTTGGAATTTAAAATGAAATAGGTATATGTTTGATATTTATCGAAAGCAAGAATGAGATCATTCTAATGTAGTCTAGTACAGGAACAGAAAACAAGCCTTATTTGTGTAAAAATACTGAAATATATTTGAAGTACATTATACATTACAGAATTTACATTTATTAATCTCTACTTATTATATATAATACCTATTTCGCATTTTAAACTAAAAATTATAAGTATATCTGAATATTAAATTTATATTAAATATAATTAATTAAATTTATTTGTTAATTTTTATGTCATAGGTATTGTCTGAGGCATACAGAGTATTACAGCCAGGAGGAAGATTTTTATGCCTAGAATTTAGTCACATTGATAATAAACCTTTACAATGGTATACATGCTAAAACAATAGAAAACTTATAAAAAGATGACATACATGTAATTTGTAGCAAAATTTCATTTACTATCTGTTTTAGGTTATACGATCAATATTCCTTTCAAATAATACCTGTAATGGGGGAACTGATTGCGGGAGAGTGGAAAGCTTATCAATATCTTGTAGAAAGCATAAGAAGATTTCCAAAACAAGAAGATTTCAAGGTAAAATACATTTTTTAAATATTCATTTTATTATTTCTTATACATAAACTGCAATAATGATATTAAGGTTTTTTGAAAACTTCCCTTGATATTATTGTTCTTTATTGTAATCCTATGCTCACACACAAACACATACACGCGCGCGCGCGCGCACACACACACACATTAGGCTTCCTTTTTATTATACTATGTTTTTTCGATTTTTAGTTATATTTGCTCTTCATGTTCTTCATTATATTTTCAGAATATGATCGAATTCGCAGGATTCAGAAATGTGACCTATCAAAATCTAACGTTTGGTGTAGTTGCTATTCATTCAGGATTTAAATTATAAGTAAAATATTTTGTTGGAGCTGATTATTTTTTTGAGGAACGAGGAAATTACAATTTTAATTAACAACATTGTCAAACAACAAATTACAGTAATATCAAAGTACAAAGAAAATGTATGTATAAAAATTTACATGTTTCCCTTTAGTTATTTATTACTTTTTATTAATTAGCATTTATTTTTTTCAGAAAAATTATGTATTGTTTCTTGATTATATTAGTTACTCGATCGTTATAAAAACTAAATATGTTGCTTAAATATACAATTATTACAATTTTATTGATTTACTATCATTTTGATATTGCAATATACGTATGATGTGTCTCGTCAGTTTATTATACGATCGTATTTCTATCATAATAATTACTTTCTACAATCGCATAAAACTTCTTTGTAGTATTTACGCGATATCACAAAGATACTGGTTAAAAACCTATTTCTCTATGCTAGTATATTTCGGCCACCTATCCGAGTGTGAAATTTGCTTGCTTACTGCGTAATCGCTTTACACCTGCAATCTACCATATTGCGTAAGAGTCGTGCGACTCTTTGGTACCTCGAACATGAGGTGACGCGACTAACTGTGCCTATCGCGATTTACGTTACTACGCATTTCTACGCTTCCGTAGATCGTTCTTTCGTAATTTCGTAGACCCGAGAATGCAAATAAGTACAAGAAAAAATTCTAAAAGACGATTTAAATGCAATAAAAAATGATTTATTTTAACAATTTTCAAGGTGGCTTATTATTCCTCTTTAATTAATATTGTTTATTTATCGTATCATTAGAAAAATTTTATTTTTTTAGAGCTTATCATTTATATTTTCTTGTATCCGATTCAATCCTAGATAAAAATATTATTTGGATCACAAATTTTTCAGGTATAAATTATATTAATTAACTGACTTAATTAAAAATTATTAATATTATAAAAGTGTGTGCATGAATAACAATTATCTCTTCCACACGCACAAGTGAGCTACAATATATGTGTATATAATTTTAATTTGACGGAGGACAATGAGAAATGCGAACTTTTTTTGAAGAGATAAAGATATAATCTCAAATTTGCATAATGCGTTAAGAACATCATAATTTTCGAACAGTTTAGAAACATAAAATAGGATTAATAGCAGGTTTGGGTAAGTTAACTTTTTTTTAAACTAAATTAAGTTAAAGTTAACAGTCTTGAAAATTTAATTTAATTTAAATACAAGTTAATCCATAATAAGATTAATTGAATTAAAGAGAGTTAATAAAAAATGTAATTAAAAAATTAAAAGTTAAATTTGGTTCAAACAAACAACCAAAAAGAAAAGAGAAAAAGTTTGACTATTTTACATAATTTTTCGTTTTTTTCCTTTCTTACAGCTTATTTATTTAATCTAGTTACTTTTATTCACAAATAACGATTATACAATATAAAATTACTAAATTATATACTCATTAGCCTCTCGCATTGTATCTAAGGATTGACTTTAAAAAAATCAAATTAAAAGTTAATAGTTACTGATAAAATGTAACTAAATTAAGTTAAAATGTATTAGGTGTTGGAATTAATTCGTAGCGTTTTACAAGTGATGGGAAGTACTTTCATTAATGTATTTTTTAATGCTCATGTGAAATAAATAACATTCTTTCATTAAAAAACGCTACGAATTAATTCCAACACCTAATAACTAAATTAAGTTAAAAAGTTAAAGAGTCTAAAATGTAACTAAGTTAAGTTAAAATTAATTAACTTTTTAACTTTTTAACTTAACTTTTATTTTTTTAACTTAGCACTATCCAACCTTGATTAATAGTGATGAAAGAAGAGTAAGAGCATTTTTTAAAAATAATTTTTGTTATTCAAAATTGTGTCACTCAAAATAATGTTTGTCACTCAAAATTCTTATTTGACTTCTGTTTATATTTAACCTAATTTATCTTTTGTTCTACGATCTTTCTTTTTTTTTATTTTGTTCATTGCATTCTTATTTTATATAATCCATTCAACTTTCACTCTGATCATCTTGTTTTTATTATAGAAAGATATAGTAATAACTTTGCTTATCTTTACTCATTTTTATTGATATATTACATTTGATGTACTATTTAGATACAAATAGTACAATCTATCCTGATTCATAGTCAAAGCCTTATATTTAAGATTATCTTAAGTGCAATCCTAACCCTGGTAAAAAAAATTGATAGAAAAATCCTATTGTTCGAAATCTGGTTTGTGAATTAAATCTTCTAGAAATATTATATAAATCTCATAGAATTCGATAAAATTTGATAGATTCATATCCGATCAATCTAATCTCGCGAAATTAACGATAAAAAACAATATAACTTTTATAGAAAATCAATTGATAGAATTCCTATCGTTCTCAATCGTTCTCTATCAATTTTTTTTATCAGGGAAAATGTCATAAACCAATCAAACGGTCGCATTAGCATCTTAAAACATTATTTAAGACGGTCTTAAAATAATAGATTATGAATACCGATCTACGTGTTTGGTTATACAAGAAGTTAGAAAACAATACAATAAAAGAAGGAAGTTTCAACGCGCCGATAGGAGACGACCCAGTGAGAGAAGATGTATTGTGTTAACAGCAGCAAAGATGATACCAACGGATCGAAGGCCGTCGAGGCAAAGGGGGAAATTCATTCTACGTGGCGTAATATCTACATGCGTCATGCGGTGTGCTTTCTCTAGGAGGTGAAAATTCTTAACTTTCTTCGACCATAGAAACATACCTATCGTCGCCAATGATGCTTGGCACCGCGCTCCCACAGCTTTTCACGACTCGTCGGTTTGTCTATTATTGACGCATCTTCTCCTCACTTCCCGGTATGTTACTGGCGCCAACGATTTCGCTTCGATCGACGTTCACAATACGTTATGTCACCCCCACGAGAGATTCCTCTTTTTCCTCTTTTCTAAGACCCAACGATTTTCTAACTTCGTCAGCGTGGGAATTCACGGTTGCATGCGAATTTATAACTTTGTAACATGAACTTTTCGAGATTCACTTTTTTCAACATACATTTGTAAGTATCTCTTTTTATAAATTATTTATAAACTATTATTATAACTAGATAAGAAGACTTATCAAATGGTATAATACATACAAAATATCGTTAATACATTACGTAATTTTGCCGTTCACTCTTAAAAAAAAAAAAGAAATTATCCTTCATGCCGGAAACTTAATAAATAATTAATGCAAACAGAGGTCAAATTCGCCAAGTGATAAATTGGGAGAGATATTTCTTACAAGAAGAAATCGCGCGATACCGGTTATACCGAACGAAGAAGCAGAATCGTGATGCAGCTTCTTGCGCACGTATCGATTTTCCTGACCCCGGTGACCACGTACCCTTTCCGCCTTGGATACTTCCTGGAAAGTATATAATGCTCCGCTTCAGTCTACGGTTTATATCCGTCTACTCGTAAGGATCAGTACAACGCTATTATACAACACACCATTTCTCACAATACTCCACGTAGTTCATCCGATTGATAAACATTGCTCTTATTAGATTTATGAGTGAGCGATGTATTAAACCAGCAATTCATCGCTATTAAATAAATTAACATACAGCGCCTGTCATGCAAGAGCATTGTATACGCGATTATTATATTATTGTCCTAAAATAAAAAAAGATTTTTTTTACTCGATTTGAAAGATCATTAGGTACTCTGATATAAAATCTAGTCTTCATTATCAATGATTGTGTATATTCTATTGTGAAGCTATTTTGATTTTATACAATTAAATCAATAGAATTTTATGGACATGAGATTAAATACATATCGGAATAATCAATTTTAATATATTAAATATTAAATTTTAATATATTAAATATATTTAATATATACTTAATAAATTATATTAAAATATTTTGGGAAGAAACAAAATAAAATATTCAAATTCTATAATGTTAATGGACATTGTTCTCAATGTACAATGAGAACTACATTGAATTTATTTATATATACTTATACATTTTGTAATATAGTAAAAATATTAACGAGCGAAAGAGTTAACTATTCGCTTGGAGTAAATTATGATATAAATATTTGGCTTAATTTATTAAAGGACGAATCGTATTGCATCGGCGTTCTAGATTACATCAGCAAACGTGAGAATTACGCGATGATTGCGCCGATTAATCGAGAGTAACAACGCGAACTTCCGAGTCGTGATATAAAGTTCTTGGGATCAGGTGGGATCAAAATGCTTCCATTTCTTTGAACTTATACATAGCTTATATAAAATTAGATTTATTCTAATAAAAATATATAAATTGTATAGCTTATTTCGAAGTTTTAGAGCTGATTCCACCAATGTAAGATTAACTTTTGATTGATTTTGATTCAATTTATTCTTTATCTTTTTGTGTGTAATTCTTTAATAACATACCTCGAGATATAGAAAACTCTACACAGTTAATATTACCCGTCTGGATCAATATCTTAAATCTCTTAAAAGAACGAGTATCGCAGTTTGGTGTGATGCAATATTATATTTAATTTTCACGTAAATCAAATTATAATTATTTTCATAACAGCTCTCTCTCCATATTTTTTTCTCGGTAAAAATTTCACAAGATATAGAGAGAGAGAGCTATCGTAAAATTATTTGATATGTACAGTTTTTTGATATAGTACAGTAATAAATAAGGAAACATGCGATTATAGACTTCTAACGTTACGTAATTAGTCTGTGTTGGTTTAACCAAAAATTTACAAAGGTGATTCTACTTAATACCCGAGAGATGAGCGCTCGATGGCGTACGGATACTGACGACAGTATTGGAAAGGAGAGAAAGTGTTAGATAAGGATAACTTGGCATTCGGACAAGTCTCTCTGCATAGAGCTTCTCCTCGCGGCATTACAATTATAACACGATTATCATCGCGAAAATATAAATGCCAGACTGACAAATCGATTGAAATGATAAAGAAAATATGAAAGAAAAATCGCCGTATGAATTTATACTCAATATCGCGTCGCTTTTAATCCTAAAGCTTACAACACAACATTGCTTTATATCTTTTTTTTTTAAATTATGATTTAATCCTAATGATTTAAGTCTATTACAATTTATTTCATATTTTAATTATTTTATGTTTAATTTATATATTTTTTTAGTGTCTTAATATATTTCATAATTTTTATTTAAAAAATTTTATTTTTAATTTAAATAAGTTCTTTTTATAAATTTTATTTATTCTTACTATATTTTTGATATACATATATTATCTTTTAACAAATGAAATGATCAAATTAATAAAAATAAGTAAGTATTGATCTGAGGTATGATAGGAGGTAACGAAATTCGTGCATTTCGTGAAAGATGTGACAGACAAAGAAACGAGATGAGAAAGGAGCGAACGAAGAACGGATGTGCTCTTACTGAGCTGAGAGAGTCAGCTGAGAGTAAGAGCGAAGAGGCTTGTAATTAAGTCGCATAAGGTCCGAGGTGAACAGGAAAATTTCGATCACACGCGATTTAACCGGATGTCCCGAGATATGCCACAGCGCTCGAAGGTAGAAAGGTCTTTCTTCCTGGGTCAGCGAAGAGACTTATTCTTCGTCGAGAAACATTTAGCCCACGCGCGGAACGCATATATATATATATGTATATATAAGGTATTTCATATATCTCAAGATGCAATTTTTACTTATATGTATATGTAATGTACTTATACATATAGGGTGATACACATACAAGTATTATAAAAATTTAGCTAGATACATCTGAAATAATTTTATTGGACCATCAAATAATTAAGTATGCACAAATCTCAAACATGAAATGAAATTCTCTTATTGACGGGCTTATGACGGTCGAAGCTAGATCTTTCAATGCCTAAATAATTCGAAATAATAGCTCAAGTATCCTACACAATTATTTTTGTATAGTCATGATAAAATTATTTTTAAATCTGTATCTAGCTAAATTTGTAGATACTTGAGGAAAATCATTTTTTAATACTTTGTGAGCGTGTATTTCTAGATAAAAAGGAAGAAATGAAAACATTTGAGATCTAATGTTCATAGAAATATTTGTTCTTCCATTTTATCCAAGAATACGCTCACGAAATTTTAAAACATACTTATAATGAATTATGACTTACCCTGTACATACATACATAAAATATTTCGGTTAAAAATCTAAATGTTGTGGAAAATGTTCAATTCCAACTCGGTCTAAGTTGCCTCGCATTAGGAAATTATCTAACGGGGCGGAATATACGGGAATATACGGTTTAAAGGAGTGTTTATAGTGTCGGAACATATTTCGTCACGAATTCAATCGCTTATGAAACGTTATTTGCATGTAACTCATTTGCCGAGTGTCATGCCAAGTGGTTGTGTACAAGCAACGTGTGCATCACAGACATATGAAAGAAGTCATCATGCTCGACTACGACGATCAAGACTAATGCTCATTTCCACCAATGTAGATTAATTTTAATCTCGGTTCAATTTAATCTTCATCTTTTTCTAATCTTTAGAACTAGAAATAGACGAAGAGTAAGTTGTGAACCGAGATTAAAATCAATCTATATTGATGGAAAAGGGCATAAGAAGAAGAATTACTATTAAGACATATAATTTTCTTTTCACAATCATTTCGATGACATATTCTAACTTCACGAAACAATTTATGCTCAATATCAAAATTTTCTTCTAGGCATTTAGATTATCGGTAACCACTGAATACTGTATACTAAATTCATGTGATGTTTTCGGTAAATATTTGCTAATGGTATTACATTTATATAAACATCACCATATATCAAAATTAATCATTCGTCCAGAACGGTTAATTCTGTATATCAAAACCAACAGTTTCCAACAAAATAATGAATGATGAAATGTCATTATTCATCAATATTTATTCTCCAAATCTTATCGAACTCATAAAATTTTTATAGAAAAGCAGTAAGTATAGGATTTCGAGAATAAATATTAAATTTTGACACATTGCCTCTCGAAAGGAAACGGCAACCTATCGAGAATATCTTTGCCAAGAATGTTTCTTTAACAAAATGTCGTCGTTCGGAATCGACGTTAAACTATAGACATACGACTGTATACAACCAGCGTGTGCACCACAGACATATGAGAGAAATCACCACGGTCGGCCACGAGCAACAGGAGTGGGCACAGAACTTGGAGAAAAAATAATCATGTATTACATCATAAGATACCACGGTGAGATACTCATTTTGTTGGGTACTATTACTTTTGGAAAACTTGGACTCAAACGCTACTGATGTACTCATTTCCTTGTAATCACTGGCACACTCATTATGAATATGAAAAAAAAGTATTTCTTATATTTCCCAAAACATATAGAAATTGGATTGAAAAATTGCATTTTTTATACAGAACTTTTAACTGAGTAATACACTTAAATATAAAGAATCTTTCTTTAAATTTATAAAGATAAAGAAATTGCTTCATACAATTCCTATAAATAAATAAATAAAAATGCATTGGGCTTAAAAAGGATTCATTTCAATGTTTGCGAATTTCTGAAAATCTGAATTTCTAATTGAAATCTACAATATTTCGCGTTAACAGGTCATCTCACACCGTACCTTCAGCCACGGAAACGAAGGTGCTATCGCGGCCAGATCGAGCGAGTTCCTATTTCGTTTCACCTTAATAATCTAACGCAATAAATATCGCAATAAATATTGCGCAACCTTAACTTGTATCCCATGCTCTTTGGACGCAACGCAAGGAGAAGGGGATGTGACAAAAATTCTCCCCGTCGATTGTCAGACATTCTCAACAAGGAAACTATTGGTTCCTACTGATAGTCTATTATGTATGGTATTTATGTTCGCGAAGCAGATCTGTTACGCAAAGTCGACTTCTACGCGCGGGACACGCTATTCGCCATCATCTTGGGGAATCTTGGAAGATTTCACTGCCTCGTAGGCGACCCGTCGGTTTAACGTTTTACCTCGAGGGACCGTAAAATTTACGAGGCCGTATCCTATCATTATCATTATATTCTAAGATACTTACGCATAATAGCTGGCACAAAGTTTCGTTATATACATACATACACATGTTGCACAACGCTCGCGGAAAAGGAGGCACTATTCACGGTATTCCACATTCGCGACGAGCGTGACGTCTAATCTGCTCGTAATGTACATGACGCAAATTACGTTACGTTTACATTACACGCTGGGACGTTTCGCGGAAAAAGTTAAGACATCCGCTGGCCAATGATATTTCTTCCATGATATGAATTTCTGTACGTGCTCGCGAGAATCCGTGTTATGGAAAGCATAAAAGCAGGATTTAATTATACGACGCTTATTTCATTTAAGAGCATCTTTTAATTAATAAATTATAGTTGCATTTAGTAAAATTTTAATTAAACAATAAAAAGAGCAAGTTGATCTTATTATTTATCTGTTTAGCTTAGTTGTTTTATTAACATCTTCAAAAAATAAGAGATTCTGGTACCATAGAGGGACATGTTATATTTTGGGACGTACTAATTATTTCTTTAATAGTATAGTTTCTCTATTAGAAGAAATGGTATTAAATTTTTAATAGTATATCTAGGAATGTAGGACATGTAAAATGTATTAAATTTAACACAAATTTTCCAACGGTGTAGTGAAAAAAAAAGACGTATGTTTGAACAATGACGAATTCTATAAACAATTTACGTCGACTACGATTCTTTACTTCAAGAGAGCTTCATTTCAAGAGGTATTGCCGACTCTCTCTCATGTCCTCAGCCTCAATGGCTGCTGCCGATCAGTGAATTCCGAATGATAGATAAAGATCTATATCCGTTGAATTCGTTCAGACAGAAAGAAGAGAACGCGACACACACAAAAGGAAGGAAGATTCCCGTACTACTTCCTTGATCAGGAAAGTTTAATTCCTCCTCGACAAGGAAACGAAAAAGAAAACAAGAATCCGCGTTGAATCGAATATTCGGGTCAAATGGGTTTCGAGGTCCCTTTCTTCCTCTCTTTCTCTTTCTCTACGGCCAAGGAAGACTTTCAATTTCGCAATGAAGGCCAACGATAATTTCGTGACTTGCCATGAGCTCTAGATTCTCCGTCGAAAATCTATCAGCTAAAAGAAATGTCCACTTTTACTACAATCTATCATTCCAGTTATATGTAAGAAGGAAATATTCTTGGAGAGAAATTCACAAGTATGACTTTTGCGATCGAAATCTCTTTCACTTGGCCATTATTTTAAATCGACGTTTTTCTTCTGTCTCTTTGTTTTTCAATTAATTTAATTATTCTGCAAACTGCAGACAGAATTAATTTTAACGATTATATTAATCGTAAATCAGTATTAACTTTTAACGATTATTAATCGTTTACAAATAAGATAAAATTGTGAAATTTCACAACAAAGTCTTTCTTGATTATTCTATTTTTGTTTGATTTATACAGCCATTAATTATAGGAGCCGAATGATACAGCATTTATATATACGTGTCGAGGTTACAAGAAGAAGAGCAGAATCTACATGGAAGAATAGAATCTGCCTATATTAGTTTTATTATTATGTCATTTTTTAATTGTAGTTTCAAAACGTAGCTTCTCTTTGTCTGTATCTATACACGTTAATCAAAGGGAAAAGGAGAGATGGACTTCAAACGTGAGAGGATAACGTCACTCAAGGCTAACTTTTCGTCTACCGATATACGATGATCAACAGTCCGAATTGGGGAACTCGTTCTGCTCGTGATCTACTTTTCTGTATGTGGCAAAAGCATCTTGTATCATTGCAGTAGAAGTTGATATGTATTTGCAGAATTATACCTTTCATAATTTTCTATAATTTTGTGTCAAACGTATAATTAAAAAAATCTAGTTCCGATTTACGGATCTCTCTCTCTCTCTCTCTCTCTCTCTCTCTCTCTCTCTCTCCCCTCCCACGTTGTGTTTCGCTCTTTTTTTTTCTTTTCTCTTTCTCGTCTCTTATGTAGTATGCATAAACGCGAGGTATTTCTGAGGAAGTTGCAATCGAAATTTTTAACTTATTTTCTCTTCCTGCCTGTTTCTCGACCTCACCAGATCGCGGAAACAGCCAATTCCATTGTTTCAACCACCAGTGGCGGAAAGCATTCGGTTACCGCGAATTAAGTACTTAGTCAATCGCAAAACGTCCGCATCTCACTTGAAAAAAATGAGATAAACGTTTACGCAAATTTCTACATATAGTATATAATAACAGAGAGAAGTCTCGTCCGAAATTTAGATATATGGGTCATCTTAAAATATTATACAAATTTTATATATTGTTTCATTATTGTATCTGAATATTAAGTATAAGGTACAATTCTCTTATTGTTTTAAAAGCTATTTAAGTTTTTGTTAGTCTTTCTTATGTAAATTAAAAGTTGTTGACTAAAACTGCAGAAAGATATAACCATTTTGTTGCGTAAAACTATTTGTAAGCCAAATTATTTGTTTTATTTTTGCAATTGGTTTTAGAGCTAATATCAAAATTTTTTAAAATAATATTAATTGATATTGGTTTATTTTGATTGATTATTTGATTGCTACTTTTAATTGAAATTGTATAGATAAAATTTTGACTAAAAGAACATTCTTAACGAGATTCTTGTCAATTTAATAATATTCAATATAAAAATAAGATATAATAAATAAAATAAAAAAAAAGCAGATTTAGTTTATTATTTTAAATTCTTTTACAATTTTTTTTTACGAGGAAAGATTAATATTTTTGTCAATAGCAGTATTTAAAAAAAATTTTTTACAAAATAGAATTAGAGTAGCATTAAGTTTTAAAATTTTCATACATCACATGTACAAATTAGAATTGCATAATTCTCTCAAATGGCACATCAATATAATAACACATCAATCGAACACATCAATACAACATAATCGAACAAAATTTGTTCAGTCAAACATTTTTATGGATTCAACAAGTTGTTAGATGTTCGCGACATGCCAGTTACACTTTCTATGCAAGATGAGCTGAAAATCACGCTTTTTAAACGCATATTGTAGACCACATAATTTTTTTTACGATAACCTTCAAAATAATAATTCATTGTAATAATTATTTAGAATACGATCCGTCCCCTCACCTAAAATCTCAATAAAAATATATTCATTTGACATGTTTTCACTCAAAACGAAAGAAAAACGCGATGACTTTGTGAATCCTCACCATCTTATAATTATATATTTTATAAATAAATATTTTAAAATATAGCAAAACTAAAATAACAACAATTCGCATAAATTTAGTTTTATAAAACATGTAGTTTATTATAAAAAATAGCATGGTTCTTAATGTACACACCCCTTGTACACAATAAACCACTTCCTGATTTTTTTAAATAATCTAAATTTAAAAAATAACTTAAAAATTATTGTTTACAACTTAAAAGTTATGTAGCCAACTAAATTCATAAACTGTATGCCAAAATTCAGATCTTCAATTCAATAAGTGAAAGAGATATAAGCCTCTGAAATTTATATGATTCATTGTTCATTGGACAACTTACCCTATGCGATGCATTGTACCTAGGACTCGTCTTCACGTCTTCTAGTTGGAATCAAGCATCGCAGAAACTGGCACTCAACGTTTATTCCGATTATTCTTTTTTATTGTACAATAACATTTATACTTCAGCAATGATTTTCACTATGACATAGAAGTACAAATTATTTCATTAGAAATACCCTGGATATCTCTTATGATTTCCACACTTTATGATTTTATGATCATCAAATCTAACTTTTGTAATTAAGCAATTCAATATATCCCGTATTTTTCTATTAGTATGATTTTACTCTATCACCACATAAAGAATTTGTTGCCAAATATTTACTTATTAAATAATAAATAAGGTTTAAAGGCTCATCTCAACAAAACTTGAAGATATCAAAATTCTAAAATCTATTTTTGCAACGACACGATCTAGTAATAAATTTTCACTAAATGATTTTAATCCAAAGGCAATAAATTTTTGGTGGAATCAATAGATAGCGTTTATTATAACAGTTTAGTGGAAATACTACTATCTCATATTAGGCGCCAATCTCATATTAGATGCCTATCTCATATTAGATGCCTATCTCATAATAAAAGACTTTCCTCTATGTATTATACGTCCACATGGAAAGAATGATTTTGCTGAAATAAATAAAAATTTAGATAGATACAGATCTGAAAATAATTTATTGAAAAAAATCATGTAGGAAATTCAAGCATAATGAGCTGTAAAATTAAAGCTTTTGCATTCAATTATACTCCACATAATTATTTTGATAGTTCATAAAATTATTTTCAAATCTATATCTAGCCAAATTTTTAAATACTTCAACAAAACTGTTATTTTCATTCATAAGATACGAAAAAACTACCCTGCTTTGAACAATATCTCTGAATAATATATCTAAATACATCAATAATATATTAATATTAACATTTCCAAATTAAATTCTCAATAATTAATCGATAATTTATTTAGCTGTGAAAAAATTTTGGATTAAAGAAAGCGGTATTTTTGTGGGTGGACATTGACTTATATAGGAAGTTGCAACCAACTGGTTAAGAAATGGGCTAAAACTTGTATGGCAAACTGCAACATAATTTGCGGGTGGTATAATATTGTATCTGCATTCATAATCTTTCTTTAAGTATTCATGAAACATACATTGTCTTTCCATAAAATTCTTGTAATGGAAGGGCTATGCGATATCATTAAAAAGTTTGTCATTAACAATTTTATAAATGTGCCACTTGAAGCAATAAAATCAATAAATATATTTTTTTAAAATATAGTAATAATAAAGTCTCATTTTGTGATATTTTATTTATAACAACATATACATCGTTTATTAGAAATAATACATTCTTTATTAGGAATAAAGCAACATATAATATGCAAAATACTTTTTATCTAAATTTATACAATAACTTTGTGCAGCCACTAAAATTATTAAGAACATCACAAGTAAACAATGAGTAACAATAATAAAAATTATTTCGTTGAGAGACTGGTTCATTTTATCAACAAAATAACCATCTTGTTATGATATAACGTATAATGTCGAAGCAGTTAGATAAATTCTTGCCATCTTTGTGATTATGTGACATAACATGTCATATAATCTATTTCTCACGTTTATTCGTCATTGAATCGATGCTACATGACACGTATAGTCATGTGGACGCAATCTATCTGAATAGATGGATTTTGGAATGAAAGTACAAAGACAAATTTGAATAAACGCATATGGCTTTATCTCAAAAAGAGGTAAAAATTAGTAGAAAGGCAGAGGAAGAGAGATTCATAATAGGTGCGTCTCATAGGACATAGGTCATAGATGATTAGTCGAAGTATCGAGTGGGGCTCCCATGCTGACTTGTATAAAAAGGAGCTTCAAGACATCCGCGAAGCTTCAGTCCTCATATCAAGGAACAGCATCTATCATGAGGGCATTCATAGTGAGTAGTTCATGATGATTTCTCCAATTTCTCGTTTCCTCCTCTCTTCCTTTTCTCATTCTCTCCTCGATTCCTTCATCTTCTTCTCTCTTGTCTTCTCGCTTTTTATTCGGGTCCTCCTGTCTGTTTCTCTTTTCGCGAAAACAGAAAAGAGAAAAACAGAAAGAAAAGAACTTAAATATTGAGATTCTCTCCCGAGTTTATGTAACGCTAACACCATAAAACATTAAGTGCGGCCAGTAACTGAAAGAAAGGGATTATACATTCCACGTGCTCGTAAATCCGTGCACTTCCGGAAACACTTCTGAAACGTTTATTGCTTGCTTTTTAGATATGTTTATTGCAAGTACGAATAGAAGAATATCGAGGATTATTGTTCACTTGAAAAAAAATTAGATGAAAGCATTTATATTACCTTTGAGAAAGATGTACCTAATTTTTCTTCAATTAAAAACGTGAAAATTGTATATGTATTAATGTAAAAAAATAAATAATGTATTTTTTTCGCACATGTACATTTCTTGTATATAAGAAATATTTAGAGTTCGACTTTAAAGAATTCAACTTGACTTATTCACGAGATTATTTATTAATTTTATAATAGCACATAATTTTAGCATAATAATTATACTAAATTGCAATGAAAAAAAAGTGAAGTACCGAAAAATATTTAGAACATTATGATCTTGTTCCACCAATGTAAATTAACTTTAATTTTGGATCAATTTACTATTTATCTACTTCTAAAAATTAGAAAAAAGTAAATAGTAAATTAAACTGAGATTAAAATTGATTTTACATTAGTAGAACTGAGCTTTTAAAATCATAATAAAATAAACGTCCCAGTGTCCGGATATGTAATACCTATATATTCGGATATTTACACAAAACTGCATATTTGTTCATATTATTATTAATCTCAAATGCTTTCTTAAATATAATATTAGAATTTAATTGCAATCTTTAAATACCGTTAAATTATAATATTAAATTATAATAATACAAAGAGCATTTAAAATTAATATCTAATAATAAATTTTGTGCATATTCGGTTACGAGGGAATGTTTATCATAAATATATTAAAATATTTATAAAAGAAAAATAATAAAACTAAGCTCAAATATCAAAGTCGAAATCTCGATTTCAATATTTAAACACATCGGGAAAGTAAAATTGAATTGTAATTGTAGATCCTGGCCCTCGCCGCGATGGCGATGGCGCGGCCAGAAGCCGGATACTCTTATAGCCAGCCAAGCAGTAGCTACGGTGCTCCTTCCGGTGGATATTCGCTCGTCGGTGGTGTTGGTGGTATTAGTGGTATCAGTGGCATCTCAGCGGGGCGTCCCAGCGCAGGTTTCGGCGCAGGCGGTGGTTTCGGCGCAGGCGGTGGTTCCGGCGCAGGCGGTGGTTTCGGTGGTGTCGAGACAGCCTCGTTCAGAGCTAATGCTAACAGAGGTGCTGATAGCATTATCGGCGGTGTCGGCACTGGAGGTATCGCCGGTAGAGCTAATGCGGAGGCGGCAGCTGGATTTGGTTCTGCCACTCAGATTGTTAGAAATATCTATGTTTACGGACCATCTAAAGATCTTGAGCCTACCGCAGGCCGCGGCGCGGGAGCTGCAATCGTTCCACCACAGAAACACTATAAGATCGTCTTCATCAAGGCACCTACTCCACCAACTCCGACCGTTCCGGTGATCCCGGTGCAGCAACAAGATGAGCAGAAAACACTTATCTACGTTTTGGTCAAGAAACCCGAGGAGGCGCCCGAAATCAATCTGCCTACCATAACGCCCACACAGCCCAGCAAACCGGAAGTCTACTTTATCAAATACAAGACTCAGGTAAAGGAAAGAAACTTAAGCATAAGAAATGAGAAAAAACGAAAATCCTAAACCGATCTAATTACTTAATTTTTGTTTCTTTACATTGCAGAAGGAAGTCACTGGTGGCATCGGACCAAGACCCAGGCCGAGTTATGGGGTACCCGATGAATCCGGACCATACTAGTCAATTCACCGCTACCCCCATCGCGACTGTTCCGTCCTACCCTCCCGTTCATCACACACGTACACGCACTCCGTTCACATACATCTAACATGATCAACGATAATAATACTTACCGTATTGACGTATCACTGTTATATGCGCGATCGCCAAGAAAAGAAGTTGTCAACAAAATTGAAGACGGCGATGATGATAACGTGTTGAATACGATAACGACGACGACGATGATGACGATGATGATGATGAAGATGATGGCAATGATGAGAAGAACGATGATATCTATCACAACGACGACCATTATAATGATGATGACGATGATGAAGATGATGATAATGATGATGATGATGATGATGATGGTGTTTTTTTATGACGACTAGAGCGAAGGAGAGATATTTTTTATTCTTATTTTTTGCAAGAAAACGGTGGCGAAATAAACCTTTTTTTATGTATTTTTATATAAAACTATCTACGCTTGTTAACTTATGGTATACCTTTCCAATTCGAATTGATTCTGGAATCCGATTTCGTGGAATTTGTACATTTAAATTTGCCTAATGTCCGGTACTACCAATTAAGTAATAGCAGTATTAATAAATAATGCAGGTGGAACTATGGCAGTCGCCTAGTGTGACCTAGATCTCTAGAATTCCATTATTTCTCCCTACTTGTTTCCTAAGTTAAACGGTCCAGCCCTGTACCAGGCTTATGAAATCGTCTATTTGTGCCATTTAGATCCTAGGATATTAAAAACATGGGACTCCAGGATATATATCTTTTACAGACAAGCAGAATAGCGATATAGAAGATGCACGATGACCTTACTTTCCTCTCCACATAGCCGACAGTCTTTCTGCTCGACCAGTCCAATGTTGAATAAGTGAGCTCTCTGAGGAACAAGTGTCCAATAAGAAGGCCTATACTCGTTGTTAATTTGTCTCTTCCCATTGATGCCAGCTCTTTTGTTCTACCCAAATTGGATTGTTTCGTTAATTTCCTGGCTCACCGGCCCTTTGCTTCTCTCCAAGATTTTAAATGTTTCTTTCAGTATTTTCATGATCTTTCTTTTACCTAGTGAATGAATCTCCGACAATCTGCAGTTCAGTCGCCCAGTCAGAAATGATAATGAAATCAATATTGAATCGACGTCGATTTGATGCTTTTGACATCGAATTGACATCGAGGTTTTATGCGTTCCTTAAAAAAATACTTAGAAATATTCGAAAAGTTTATATATTCTCAAGAATTTTTCATACAAGTGAATTCCGAAATATTCTGAAATTTCTCATTCCATAATTTTTAAAAAGTATTTTTAAATTTTTTAGTTGTCATATCTATGAAAGGTCCCACGAGTACCGCGGTCGCGCGATCTTACCCAAGCCGCAAATGCCCGAGGTTTGGCTATTTGTTTCTGGAGGACACCCATCCTCCAGGAGGCATTGTTCGGAACGCAATTTCCCTTGCATTATGCAGCTCCAGGCACGGTAGCTCACATCCTAGCGTGAGGAATTTCTCTTAGTTGATCGACCACAGGCCCACCCTTAAGCCTCGCCACTCGCTATAGCCAGGGAGCTTATGACCTCCAAGGACGCTAAGCACGCATTTCCTTGCTCGATTTTAATCTTATCAGACGTTTGGCGATGAAGACATCGTAACAAGTCAAAATTAAGCTTCGTGATGTATTGTTGTGAAGCATTCAGACCACGTGCCCTCCAAGTTCACGCGCCCCTCGGCCCGCGAGACCCGCCCAATAACTATTGCAAGGTGAGAATTTGATGAGGAGGAGGGAGGCAGAGGGGGTAACTGAAATTGTATAGACAAAACATCCTTAACTGATTCTTGTCAATTCAATAATATTTAATATAAAAACAAGTCTTAATAAATAAAATAAAAAAGCAGATTCAGTTTATTATTTAAAATTTTTTTATAATTTTTTTTACGAGGAAAGATTAATATTTTTGTCGATAGCAGTATTTTAAAAAAATCTGTTTTGAGAAAAAAAATTGCAAAAATCGAAAGTTATATGTCGATATACACATGACATTACTAAAATTGAGATTTCTTTTTTTTTAATTGTGAAATGCATAAAAGGGTTACGAATCATAACTATTTGCTTTACAATATTGAATAATTCACAATTTTTATGTATTTCCCAATTTATTGAAAAAATATTTCAATCTTATTTAGTACAATATACGCGCCCCTAAAATATATGGCATCCTCTGGCCGTGCTGAACTCGCTTATCATGTTCCGCCGCTCCTTGTGATGTGCCAGGTACGCTTTCTACAAGGTGCGCCGAAAATCACGCTTTTTAAACGCATGCGAACGCATACGCACGATAATGAGTCTACACAGAACCATAAAACACAATTTTAATTTTTCTCACGGATTTGAATAGGCGGGCGGACAATATCAGTTATAATCATCGTTCTACAAATCAGTTCGTTTCAAGTCAAAGTAGAGGCTCTCGCGATTCAGCCTGTCCTCAGCTCTCACTCATGTTTTCCAAAACACGTAGTTGCATTTAAATGTGATTTAACTACCCTTCGCAGGATCCATGCTTACTTATTATTTATCATACTTATTATTTGTTTATCCGAATGTATACGTATTATACGTCCGCATAGAAAGAATAATTTTGCTGAAACATATAAAAATTTAGATAGATACAGATCTGAAAATAATTTCGTTGAAAAAAATAATCATGTAGGAAATTCAAGCATGATGAGCAATGTTGTAAAATTAATGCTTTTAAATTCTATCAACTATACTCCAACAATTATTTTGATAGTTCATAAAATTATTTTCAGATCTGTATGTAGTCAAATTTTTAGATATTTCAATAAAACTGTTATTCCTATCCATAAGATGAAAAAAAACTACACTACTTTGAACAATATTTCTGAATAATATCTGAATAATATCAATATTAACGTTTCCAAATTAAATTCACAATAATTAAGCAAATTTATTTAGCCGTGAGAAAATTTTGGATTAAAGAAAGCGGTATTTTCGTGAACGGACATCAACTTATATAGGAAGTTGCAGCCGACTGTAGGAAATAGGCTGAAACTTGTATGGCCAATAATTTGCGGGTGGTATAATACCTGCATTGATCTTTCTTTAAGTATCCAATAAACGTACATTGTGTTTTCTTTTCGTAAAAGTCTTGTAAAGTAAGGGCTATGCGATATTATTAAAAATTTGTCATTAACAATTTTATAAATGTGACACTTATACCTGTGAAGCAATAAAATCAATAAATATATATTTTTTAAATATAATAATAATGAAGTCTCATTTCGTGATATTTTATTCACAATGACATATACATCATTCTTTATTAGGAATAAAGTAACATATAATATGCAAAATACTTTTTATCTAAATGTATACAATATCATTTTGCATCCACTAAAATTATTAAATAAATGAATAACAATAATAAAAATTATTTCGTTGAAAGACTGGTTCAGTTTATCAATAAAATAATCATCTTGTTATGATATAGTGTATAATGTCGAAGTAATTAGATAATTCTTGCCATCTTTGTGACATAACATACAGTACATTTCTCATGTTCATTCGTCATTGATTTGAATCGATGCCACATGACACGTATAGTCATGAGTGGACGCAACCTATCTGAATAGATGGATTTTAATGAAAGTGTAAAGACAAATTTAAATAAACGCATATGGCTTTATATCGCAAAAAGGTAAAAATTAGAAAAGAAGATGAAGAGACATTTATAATAGGCGCATCTCATAGGATGTGATGACCTATGTAATAGATGATTAGTCGAAGTGCATCGAGTGGGGCTCCCATGCTGGCTTGTATAAAAAGGAGCTTCAAGACATCCGCGGAGCTTCAGTCCTCAAATCAAGGAACAGCATCTACCATGAGGGCATTCATAGTGAGTAGCGTTCATGTTTGTTCATGATGATTTCTCCAATTTCTCGTTTCCTCTTCTCCTCCTTTTCCTACTCTCTTCTCGATTCCTTCATCTTCTTCTCTCTTGTCGCTGTCTTTTTATTCGGGTCCTCTTTTCCGTTTCTCTTCTCGCGAAAACAGAAAAGAGAAAAATGGAAAGAAAAGAACTTAAATCTTGAGATTCTCTCCCGGGTTTATGTAACATTAACATCGTAACGTTAACATCATGAAACGTTAAGTGCGGCCGATGACTGAAAGAAAGGGATTATACATTCCACGTGCTTGTAAATCCATCGCCGTGTCCGGAAACACTTCTGAAACGTTTGCTCCTTGCTTTTCAGATATGTTTATTGCAAGTACGAATAGAAGAATATCGAGGATCATTGTTCACTTGAAAAAAAATTAGATGAAAGTTTATATTATCTTTGAGAAAGATGTACCTAATTTTTCTTGAATACGTGAAAACTGTATATATTAATGTAAAAATATAAATAACGTATTTTTTTGCACATATACATTTCTTCTATATAAGAAATACTTAGAGTTCGACTTTGAGGAATTCAACTTGACTTATTCACGAGCTACATTATTTATTAATTTTATAATAGCACATAATTTTAGCATAATAATTATATTAAATTGCAATGAAAAAAAAATGAAGTATTTAGAACAGTATTTAGAACCGAAAAGTATTTAGAACATTATGATCTTGTTTCACCAATGTAAATTAAGTTTAATTTTGGATCAACTTTTACTATTTATCTACTTCTAAAAATTAGAAAAAAGTAAATAGTAAATTAAACTGAGATTAAAATTGATCTTACATTAGTAGAACTGAGCTTAATTTTAGAATCATAATAAAATAAACGTCCCAGTGTCCGAATATGTAATACCTATATGTCCGGATATTTACACAAAACTGCATATTTGTTCATATTATTAATTTCATATACTTACTTAAATATAATATTATAATTTAATTGCAATCTTTAAATACCGTTAAATTATAATATTAAATTATAATAATATAAAAAGAACATTTAACATTAATATCTAATAATAAACTTTGTGCAGGTTCGGTTACGGGGGAACGTTTATCTTAAATATATTAAAATATTTATAAAAGAAAAATAATAAAACTAAGCTCAAATATCAAAGTCGAAATCTCGGTTTCAATATTTAAATACATCGGAAAAGTAAAATTGAATTGTAATTGTAGATCCTGGCCCTCGCCGCGACGGCGATGGCGCTGCCAGAAGCCGAACAGTTTTATAACCAGCCAAGTCCAATCTACGTTGGACAAGCCTATCTCCCCTCCTATCCTAAGGTCATCAGTGGACCTTCGAACGCCGGTGGTGTTGATCCTACTGGTGGTATTCAAAACATTCCAGCAAGGCGTTCCCGCACGGGTTTTGGCGCAGGGGGTGGTTTCGGTGGTGGTTTCAGTGGTTTTGCTGCAAGTGGCGGCCGAGATCAACCTGCCTACCATAATGCCCTAGCAAACCGGAAGTCTACTTTGCCAAATACAAGACTCAAGTAAAGGAAAGAAACTTAAGCATAAGAAATGAGAAAAAACGAAAATCCTAAACTGATCTAATTATTTAATTTTTGTTTCTTTACATTGCAGAAGGAAGTCATCGGTGGCATCGGACCAAGTAGATCCAGGTCGAGTTATGGAGTATCCAATGAATCCGGGCCATACTAAAGAATCTACAATCAGAGTGACCCCATACGAGTATCACTTGTGATTGGTCCGCCATGTTTTAGCCATTCCCTCTAGTTTTTTACGCATTATTTTCTAAATTTTGAATTCATGCTAAAAAATGCTCAAAAATTGTGACAAATTAAAAAATGATAATAAATAAATATTGTATATAAAATAATAAAATTTTTATATATATTATTTATTATAAAATTTCATTTATTTTGTATTATTGCAATATTGCACATTTTGTAATATTGCACATTACTTTATACAACACGTTATTTATTGCACATTATTTGCGCTATTAAATGCGCTAGTTTATTATCCATTCTCTGTTCCTACATCAAGGAGCAAAATGCATCTGTAATAATATAAAAGAAATCAAAAATTCAGAAAAATATTATATATGTATATACCATTTCATAAAATATTATATATTAAATATCGTAATTATCATATTATTTGATTTAGACTTACAATGCAATGATATATAATTGAAAAAATTACGATAAAAAGAGAAAGAATTAAATTAACCAATGTGATGACTATACATATACTTAGTGCCAAGACACCGTGTCTTCAGATATTATAAATTAATCTGTGTATATTTTATGTTAATTTTTATTTTAATATTTTAAATACATTATTTATAAAGAATAAATTATTTTACTTCACATATAGATGAATTTTTTAACAGTGTACAATTTTTATATTTGCCATTTATACTCTTTAACTAATTCGGCGTTCTTGTCTTTCGGAATTATTTTCATAACATATCTTTTTTTTAATGAATTATTACAAAACGGTATTGTACATCCAACCATCTAAAATAATTTCGATAATTTTATTTTTATCAATGTACCTTTATGTATTTATGTCGTTCAATGCTGTTGCACTTAATCCTAAAACTGACAGTCTGTTGGATAGACTAAGACCGTATATCTCTTTCTCTCTCGCAGAATTTCGCTAAAATATGACGTCATCTCTCGGCGCCACTCTGATTATAGGCTCTCTAGGGCCATACTAGTCAATTTACCGCTATCCCCATCGCGTTGTTATATGCACGATCGCCAAGAGAAGAAGTTGTCAACAAAGTTGAAATCGGCGATGATGATAACGATGTTCTATACGATGACGACGACGACGACGATGATGATGATGATGATGGCAATGATGAGAAGAACGATGGTATCTATCACAACGACGACCATTATAATGATGACGATGATAATGATGATGTTGATGATGATGATGATGACGATGTTGATGATGATGATGATGACGATGTTGATGATGATGATGATGATGATGATGGTGATGATGATGATAGTGGTGGTGGTGTTTTTTTTATGACAACTAAAGCGAAGGAGAGATGTTTTTTATTCTTATTTTTTGCAAGAAAACGGTGACCAAATAAAACTTTTTTTATGTATTTTTATATATAACTATCTACACTTGTTAACTTATGGTATACCTTTCCAATTCGAATTGATTCTGGAATCCGATTTCGTGGAATTTTTACATTTAAATTTGCCTAATGTCCGGTACTACCAATTAAGTAATAGCAGTATTAATAAATAATGCAGGTGGAGCTATGGCAGTCGCCTAGTGTGACCTAGATCTCTAGAATTCCATTATTTCTCCCTACTTGTTTCCTAAGTTAAACGGTCCAGCCCCGTATCGTGTATCGCTTATGAAATCGCCTATCTGTGTGCCATCTAGATCCTCGGATATTAAAAACATGTGATCCCAGGATATATATCTCTTGCAAACAAGCAGAGTACAGCGATACAGAAGCACGATGACTTCGCTTTCCTCTCCACATAGCCGGCAGTCTTTCTGCTCGACCAGCTCCAATGTTGAATAAGTGAGCTCTCTGAGCAAGTGTCCAGTAAGAAAGCCTATACCCGTTGTTAATTTGTCTCTTCCCATTGTTGCCAGCTCTTTTGTTCTACTCAAATTGGATTATTTCGTTAATTTCTTGGCTCCAGCCCTTTGCTTCTCTCCAAAATTTTAAATGCTCCTGTTTCAGCATTTCCTTGATCTTTCTTTTACCTAGCATGAAGGAATCTCCGACAATTCAGCCGCCCAGTCAGAAATGAAATCAATATTGAATCGACGTCGATTCGACATCAATCGACATTGATTTGATGCTTTTGACATCGAATTGACATCGAGGCTTTATGCGTTCCTTAAAAAAATACTCAGAAATATTAGAAAAGTTTACATATTCTCTCAGAATTTTTCATACAAATGAATTCCGCAATATTCTGAAATTTCTCATTCCATAAATTTTAAAAAGTATTTTAAAATTTTTTAGTTGTCATATCTATGAAAGATCCCACGAGTACCGCGGTCGCGCGATCTTACTCAAGCAGAGCCGCAAATGCCCGAGGTTTGGCTATTTGTTTCTGGAGGATGCCCGTCCTCCAGAAGGCATTGTTCGGAACGCAACTTCCCTTGCGTTATGCAGCTCCAGGCACGGTAGCTCACATTCTAGCGTGGGGGGTTCCTCTTAGTTGATCGACACGGGCCCATCCTTGAGTAAGCCTCGTCACCCGCCATAGCCAGGGAGCTCACAACCCCCAAGGACGTTAAGCACGCACTTCCTTGCTCGATTTTAATCTTATCAGACGTTTGGCGACGAAGACATCGTAACAAATCAAAAGTAACTTCTGTATTGTTGTGAAACATTCAGACCACGTGCCCTCCAAGGCGCCACACAGTGATTACTACTTGTAAAATATTTGTTAAAGATTTTTCAAAAAAATTAAATTAAATTTTTCGATTTGAAGAATTAAACAATAAAAAAAAAATAGGAAAGTTATATTCGATTATTCACCGATTATTCACGCGTATATCTCTACTCGAACTTCGTAAAACAATCATTAAAAAAAAACAACAAATATTATGTAAAGGAAAAAAAAGAAGAGTGTTGAGAAAAAAAATTGCAAAAATCGAAAGTTATGTCGATGTACACATGTTACTAAAATTGAGATTTCTTTTTTTTTAATTGTGAAATGCATAAAAGGGTCACGAATCATAACTATTTGCTTTACAATATTGAATAATTCACAATTTTTATGTATTTCCCAATTTATTGAAAAAATATTTCAATCTTATTTAGTACAATATATGCGCCCTTAAAATATATGGCGTCTTCTCGCCGTACTGAATCGCTTATCGTATTCCGCCGCTCCTGGTGATGTGCCAGTTACGCTTTCTACAAGGTGCGCCGAAAATCACGCTTTATAAACGCATGCGAATGCATACGCACGATAATGAGTCTACACAGAACCATAAAACACAATTTTAATTTTCCTCACGGATTTGAATAGGCGGGCGGACAATATCAGTTATAATCATCGTTCTACAAATCAGTTCGTTTCAAGTCAAAGTAGAGGCTGTCGCGATTCAGCCTGTCCTCAGCTCTCACTCACGTTTTCCAAAACGCGTGGTTGCATTCAAGTGCGATTTAATTACCCTACGCAGAATCCATGCTTACTTATTATTTATCGTACTTATTATTTATATATATATGTTTATCCGAATGTATATATATTATCCGCATAGGAAGATTAATTTGCTGAAATATATAAAAATTTAGATAGATACAGATCTGAAAATAATTTCGTTGAAAAAAATAATCATGTAGGAAATTCAAGCATGATGAGCAATGTTGTAAAATTAATGCTTTTAAATTCTATCAACTATACTCCACATAATTATTTTGATAGTTCATAAAATTATTTTCAGATCTGTATCTAGTTAAATTTTTAGATATTTCAATAAAACTGTTATTCCCATCCATAAGATGAAAAAAAACTACACTACTTTGAACAATATTTCTGAATAATATCTGAATAATATCAATATTAATATTATAACGTTTCCAAATTAAATTCACAATAATTAAACAATAATTTATTTAGCCGTGAGAAAATTTTGGATTAAAGAAAGCGGTATTTTCGTGAACGGACATCGACTTATGTAGGAAGTTGCAGCCGGCTGTAGGAAATAGGCTGAAACTTGTATGGCAAACCGCAGCATAATTTGCGGGTGGTATAATACCTGCATTTATCTTTCTTTAAGTATCCAAGAAACGTACATTGTGTTTTCTTTTCGTAAAATTCTTGTAAAGTAAGGGCTATACGATATTATTAAAAATTTGTCATTAACAATTTTATAAATGTGATACTTGAAGCAATAAAATCAATAAATATATATTTTTTTAATATAGTAATAATGAAGTCTCATTTTGTAATATTTTATCCATAACAACATATATATATATATATATATATATATCATTTTTTATTAAGAATAAAGCAACATTATCGCGTATAATATCGAAGCAATTAGATAAATTCTTGCCATTTTTGTGGCATAACATGTCATATGGTCCATTTCTCACGTTCATTCGTCATTGAATCCATGCTACGTGACATGAGTGACAACCATGTAGGACGCAACCTATCTGAATAGAGGAATTTTATTTAAAGTACAGAGACAAATTTGAGCAAACGCATACGGCTCTATATCGTAAGAAGAGGTAAGAATTGGAAGAAAGAAAGAGAAAGAGAGAAAGAGGGAGAGAAATTTGTAATAGCTCCGTCGCATCTCATAGGTGATGGGTCGGGACATCGAGTGGGGCCTCCATGCTGGCCTGTATAAAAGGGGGCTTCAAGACATCTGCGGAGCATCAGTCCTCAAATCAAGGAACAGCAGCTACCATGAGGGCATTCATGGTGAGTAGCCCGTCCACGACGATTTCCCCAATTTCTCGTTTCCTCCTCTCATCCTTTTCTCACTCTCTTCTCGGTTTCTTCATCTTCTTCTCTCCTGTCGCTGTCTTTTTATTCGGATCCCCCTCTCTGTTTCTCTTCTCGCGTATACGGGATCTTTTTCGGAAAATAAGACCGTGAGAGAAACGAGGAGAATTCGTGATCAAGATCGAGATCGAAGGTTTCATCCGGGGGCGGGAGGCGGGAGAACGCGGGAGAAAGTAAAAGAGAGGGGAGGGTGCACAGGGAATATTGTGTGCGGTGTCAATGTACTCCATGATAGTGACTAACCCGAGAACCGGTTCAGTGATTGTGCCACTTCTCTAGTTCCGTTTGCGCGAAAACAGAAAAAAGAAAAACAGAAAGAAAAGAACTTAAATGTCGGAATTCTCTCCCGGGTTTATGTAACGCTAACACCGTGAAACATTAAGCGCGACCGATGACTGAAAGAAAGGGATCTACGTTCTACGGTGTAAATTCACCACCGTGTACTTCCGGAAACACTTCTGAACTGTTTACTGCTTGCTCTCTAGATACGTTTATTGCAAAAACGAATAGAGGAATACCGAGAATCATTGTTCATTAAAAATAAAATTAAATGAAACATTTATATTATCTTTGAGGAAGAGGTACCTAATTTTTCTTCAATTAAATACGCGTGAGAATTCTTTATATTAATGTATACAAATAAATAATGCATTTTTCGCATATGTACATTTCTTCTATGTAAGAAATACTTGGAGTTCAACTTTACAGAGAATTCAACTTGATTTATTCACGAACTACATTATAATTTTATATTAGCACATAATTTTAGCACAATAATTATACTGAATTGCAATGAAAAAAAAGTGAGATATCGAAAAGTATTTATAGAACATTATGATCCTATTCCACCAATATAAATTAACCTTACTTTTGTTTCAATTTACTGTTTATCTACTTCTAAAAATTAGAAAAAAATAAACACTAAATTAAACCGAGATTAATCTTATATTAATGGAATTAATCTTAATTTTAGGACCTTATTCTGTAACTCTTAATGACTGCAACGATATCATTACATTGTCATTGCGCAGATTTCGTATATAGTAAAAAAGTTACGCAACGACAATTTAATGATATCGTTAGAGTCGTTAAGAGTTACAGAATAGGATCCTTAGAATCATAATAAGTAAACGTCCTAGTGATCGGACATGTAATTACTATATATCCGGATATTTTCATGAAATTTTATATTTGTTTATATTATTATTAATCTCAAATGCTTTCTTAAATATAATATTATAATTTAATTGCAATTTTTAAATACCGTTAAATTATAATATTGTAATAAAAAAAAGCATTTAAAATTAATATCTAAATAATAGATTTTGTGCATGTCCGGTTACAGGGATGTTTATCTTAAACATAATAAAATAGTTACAAAAGAAAAATGATAAAATAAAACTCAAATATTAAAGTCGCAATTTCGGTTTCAATATTTAAACACATCAGGAAATTAAAATTGAATTGCATTTATAGATCCTGGCGCTCGCCGCGACGGCGATGGCGCGGCCGGAAGCCGGATACTCTTATAGCCAGCCAAGCAGTAGCTATGGCGCTCCTTCCGGTGGATTTCCGCTCGCCGGTGGAGTTGGTGGTATTAGTGGCATCGGTGGTTTCGGCGGCGGCGGAGTCGGTGGTTTCGGCGGTGGTCCAAGTGTCGGCGGTGGCACCGGAGGTATCGATGGTATCCAGGGCATTTCCTCGTTCGGCGGTGGAGGTGGCGGAGGTGGAATTGCTAGCATTGGCGGCGGTGTCGGCGGTGGAGATGGTATCTCTGGTGCATTCGGCGGCGGTGGCGGTGGATTCGGAGGTGGCTCGCTCATTCAAAAACACATCTACGTTCACGTACCGCCTCCAGAGGCTCCCGAGGCAAGACCGGCTAGGCCCATAAGCGGAGGATATCAGGCACAAAAGCACTATAAGATCATCTTCATCAAGGCACCTACTCCACCAACCCCGACCGCTCCGATAATTCCAGTGCAGCAGCAGGATGAGCAGAAAACGCTCATCTACGTTTTGGTCAAGAAACCTGAAGAGGCGCCCGAGATCAACCTGCCCACCATCACGCCCACTCAACCCAGCAAACCGGAAGTCTACTTTATCAAATACAAGACTCAGGTAAAGGAAATAAACTTAATAAAGAAATGAGAAAAAACGAAAATCCTAAATTGATCTAATTACTTAATCTTTGTTTCTTCACATTGCAGAAGGAAGTCACCGGTGGAGGTGGTGGTGGTGGCATCGGTCACGGAATTGGTGGCGGTGTCGGCGGCGGTGTCGGCGGCGGTGTCGGCGGCGGTGTCGGCGGCGGTGTCGGTGGCGGTATCGGTGGCGGTATCGGTGGCGGTATCGTTGGCACCGGACCAAGTGGACCCAGCACGAGTTACGGGGCACCCGGTGGATCCGGGCCATACTAGTCAATTCACCGCTACCCCCGTCGTGGCCCCTCCGTCCTACCCTCCTGTTCATCAACACACACGCACACACCGCTCACATACCTCTAACATGATCAGCGACGATAATACTTACCGTATTGACGTATTGCTGTATTATATGCGCGATCGCCGAGAGAAGAAGATGACAACGATGACAAAGTTGAAGACGGCGATGATGATGACGATGTTGAATACGATAACGACGACGACGACGATGATGATGATGATGATGGCGATGATGAAAAGAACGATGATATCGATCACAACGACGACTACCATAATAATGATGATGACGACGATGACGACGATGATGATGATGATGATGATGATGATGATGATAATGATGATAATGATAATAATGATGATGATGATGATGATGATGATGATGATGATGATGATGATGATGATGATGATGATGATGATGATGATGATGATGTTTACGACGACTAGAGCGAAGGAGAGATGTTTTTTATACTTATTTTTTGCAAGAAAACGGTGGCGAAATAAAGCTTTTTTATGTATTTTTACATAAAACTATCTACGCTTGTCAACTTACTGTATACCTTTCCAATTCGAGTAGAATCTGGAGTCCGAGTTCGTGGAATTTCCACATTTAAATTTGCCTAATGTCTAACTCTACCAATATAGATTAATTTTGATCTTGGTTTAACTTATTTTTTTATCTTGTTCTATGTAAAGAATAAATTTTAAGCTGAGATTAAAAGACTTACATTGATAAAAATATTTATTTTTGTCAATGTAAGATTAACTTTAATTTCAGTAAGATTTATCCTTCACTCCTTTTTAATTTTTTAGTTTTCAGAACTGGAACAATTGTTTATTGTATATACTTATAAGTATAAGAATTAAGTTATACTTCTCTTTCAAAAAGTTCTGAAGAAAGAATCCAGGTAGATTTGTCAATTTTCCAAAGAAGTAAAAACTCCGTTTTTCAAACAAAAGAAATTTGAAAATTATTTAAAAAAATAATCGCAGATGAGCGCGCGATTTTTTTTCTCCTCGTAGAAATTCGCAGCGCCATTTTTACGGATTAATCTCACGTCAATCAGTACGTGTCAACGCGGCATTTTAATCCCGATTATACTCGAGCTATGTGTCGTTTTACGCACGAGTAATTGACGTATTTTGCGTACGATAGTATTAACTGACATTTCACAGAACGTTTGGTGAAAAGGGGGTGAAAGGGTAGACGCCAGCTTGATCCCGATTTCGTCGGACAGATGGGCCACAGGGTTAATTCCTCGTGGCGACGATTTCCTTTCTCAGTGCGTTTCCGCATGAGAACGCATATTGCGCGACAGCGACAACAATTCTCTCATCAATTCTCGTCATGAAAAAGAGAGAAGGGGTCGCAGGTTGATGGGTAGAAAGGAGGAGGGGGAGGCGAGAAGACGAGAGGAAGCCGCGTTTATCTCTTTCCAAAAAGGCAGCGCATCTCTCGCGAGCGGAGAAACTTTCACTGTTCCTAAACAACCGCTAATCAAGAGACGAGAACGACGCTCGTCGCCAGATTTCGTTCAACCGTTTCCCTTACTTTTGTCTCTCTTTTTCTTTTTTCTCTTTCTCTTTTTCTCCCAAAGAGCGCTTCGCGAAGAAGACTCGCGAGTTACGATGAGATCCAATGGAATCCATAAAGTAGCGCAGAAGGATTTCCCACGATGACTAGATGAAATAATGCTTGTGCGTTTCTTAGGCGTCAATGCGCATGGGAAATGCATAGGACACGCGCGAAATTTGCACGTGTGTTTCTATAATGTATTTATAGGATGCGAGACAACTAGTAGTTCAATTATTAAGGCGGCATAATTTCCCGCGAAATTAAGATCTGTTCGCAAACGATGGTATTTGATTAATTCGCTTGTGAATTAACAAAATCTATCCAGTAAACATTAAGACATCTTAATTAAAGAAATCTTTAATTGAGACAACTTAAAATTCTCTCAGACGTCCAAAATTTTTTACTCAACTGTGTTTAAATGCAGACATAAGACGTCCTAAAAACGTTATATATTCCAAATCCAAATGAATATAATTATAAATTAATACAGGCGATTGAGAGCAGAATTGCGACGCAGTTATTCGAGAATTATATGTAAATTATATTTCTTAAACCTATATTTATACAATATCGAAAGTTTCGGCTCTGTTCAGCGATCAAGTATCAGTTTTAATATCATTTATTATCGTTTTCAAATTCAAGATTGCAGTATGGAGAGCCTCTTCAATTTCATTGTTGGGAAGCCTCTTTATCAATTAGTAGCAGCTAGATGATTACCGCTGCAATCTTCGAATCACACATTAAAGAAGAAAATTATAAATTGAAACGAAAAATTATGAATTAAGAAAACTTGCGCTTACAGAATATAACTTTGAAATGACAATTACAGCATGAGCTTGAACAGTGAAGCATTGTCGAATAACAAACCAGATTTAGACAACTTTTAAGTTGTCCTTCAAAATATTTTTCAAGAATAAAAAAATAAAAATAATATCATATTGAATCACGACAAATAAATTCGGTCAATAATCGGTCAATATAACGTCAAAATTGACATTATTTGACTTTCTTCTTGAATTCAGACACGCATGTTTACTATAGGTACATATATTGTACGTAATATTCTTTCTATCTTTCATATGATGGAATCAAATTGGGCGTTACGTGGCGATATAGCTGAATGTAACATATAAAGTTGATGACTTTGCAAAACACATTTATATAATATATCTCTTTATATTTGCTTAAATTTTTTAAATACTATTTGTCAAACGTTCCTAAGACTTACATATGTTGTAACACCTAATATTTACAATAGTAAGCGAAAATCGGAGTAATATTAATTTTCTTTAATGAAGAAAAAAATTTTGTGTTACTTTAATTTTATTTACAATTTATGTAGTCTTTAAAAAGAAAGAAATGCAAATTACAGAGAAGGTGGGAAGAGAGTTGGATGTCTCGATGTTTCACAAAGGATTAAGAGATAATGCCATAATACTCGAAAGGAGAGAAAATAGCATCTTGGCTATCGTTTACCGAGCGACAGACATGCGTGATGAAAAGCGTATACACGTCGCACGCATCAACAGCACCGAACAGCTGGCTGCTGCTTGAAATTGGAGGGAAAGATGAGACGATGAGCGAAAGCGAGGCTCTTCTTGCTCATTGACACGAGAATTTAACAGGAGAGAAGCCGAGAAAAACGAAGAAAGGGAAGAAAGGGAAGCTCACTAACATGTTAACGCGACAGTCTGTATGTGTGCTTTCTCTCTCTCTCTCTCTCTCTCTCTCTCTCTCTCTCTCTCTCTCTCTTTCTCCTGAGGCTCTCACGTGCACGTGACGAGAGTAATGATGAGAACAGACGATTCAAATCGCTTTGAATTCACGAAGTGAATAAGTCAAGCGTCCTATACGCGCGAGGTCGTGAGTTTTAGTTGCTTTGTTTTTCCGCGTTACGTCGTGTGTGAATGAACCGAAGCAGAATCTCCAAAGAAAATTTATAAGGAGAGGACACAGTGAACTCTTCACGAATTTTGATCTCCCTTAGTATGATGAATCTACATCGAAAATAAATTATGCCATGTCTGAACGTTTTATTGAATGGGCTTAGTAAATAGTATTATTCTCTCCCCTCAGTTGATCACACACAATTCTTAAATAGGAGTTTATGACTTTTATAAATATAATATCGTGATTTCGTATAATTTTTAATATACTGGTAGGTTTATTAAAAACAGATGCAACTCAAATTACTTTCCCAGATACAATGAAACATCTTAAAGACGTAACGAAAAAATGTTGGTGTAATTTTGAAAAAAAATGGCGAAGAAACTTTGTATGTGAAATAAGATCGAATATACTTGCGAGCAAAACAGGATAAGAGGTTGAGCACAGCGAAGAAGTCGGGGGGATAAGTTAGGGAAGATCACCGGGAAGCCATGACGGCACTTCGTAGTAGCCAGAAGGCAACTTTCACGGGAACATCGCTTCTTTTTTTTTCTATCTGAACGAGAAAGAGAGAAGGCTGACACGCAGTGGCAGCAGGGAGGAGAAAAAACACTTTCGAAAGGTTGGAGCCGGCCTCCTTCAAAAATCGGACAACTCCGAGGCCATTATTCGGAGATTGCGTGTTTTCGATTATAATATCATACTCCTTTTCTCTCCATCCTAGTGAATGACAAATAGACAGATCTATGCATTATTTATAGATTTACAAATTTTTTTATACATTTTGATTTCTTGGATACGATAAAATTAAAAAGTTATTCCATATACGTATACGGAATTGCGCCGTCACACAATAGAATTTTTTAACTATACATTCCATTCAAGTTCCATTTTATAATTTTCGGGGTTACTTTATAATTAAAGTGGGAATATGATGATATTTTTACAAAATTTTTAAATTAGTAAGTTGATGATGAAAAATGTTAATAAAAATTGTAAACAAATGGAAAATGATTTATTTATACGAAAATGATAAATTAAAAATAACCTATCCAGAGAACAATTTAAGATTTTTTAAATTAGTGTCTTGCATTTTTTAGCACTAATGATTTTGGACGATATAATAATTTGAATGTTCGCATAAACAACATTTTTTTAAATTTCTGCAACTTACAACAGTGAATAACTTTAAAAAAAAAATCTCAAATTTATTTCGCGAAACATGTGTCTCATATTTTTATCTGTAGAATTATGTCAATAAATTTTTAAAAAATAAAAAATGACAATGTTTCAAAGATGCTCGCTGGAATGCCTCATATACTTTCACAACTTTGCTAATTTCATATATAGCAATATAAACGAATCTAGTATGATGCACGTGACAAACTCGCTTAATTAAGCTTCTTCATCACTCCACATTAACTCTTGTGTCATCATCAAACTACAGATTAAGGAGCACTGATATAATGTTTTAAGAGTAGTATTATATGCTATTAAAACATATTCTTTCGTTTAAATCGCATCGATCTTGTAGAAATTAGAAATAAATTGCACTTAGTTTCTAACACAAGATCGATAATCAGGCGATAATAACGTGTAATGGAGCGTGAAATCACGACGTTTACACGAGGCGTTTACGCTAACGCGTTACATTTGAACAACGATGTGTTTAATATCACACTACTATTATTACATTACACTATTATTACATTTAGATACTTTGCAACTTCAATTGAGGAATTGACTATATTATAATGCTAATGCATTCGTGATTAATTATTCATGAAAAATGAACCTCCCACGAGTAACTCTCATTGTGCTCTATGTATGAGTGTCGATCAAAAATAAAGGATTCTAATTGCTATATTGATAAAAGTTATCGTTAATAATTACGGAAAAAACAGTTTTGCTAAAGTATCTAAAAATTTGAATATATGCAGATATAAAAATAAATTTTATTAAACCATCAAAAATAATTATGTAGGACGTTCCAACTGGTTGCTAAAATGTCATCACTTTTTACGGCGTTGTTCATTATACTTGAGTGTCCTACATAATAATTTTGACCCAACAAAAATATTTTCAGATTTGTAGCTAAATTTTTAAATACTTCAACAAAATCATTTTTCCTGTGTAATATTTAATTAAAATGCGATATAACACAGGATAATAATTAATTAAAATGCGATATAACACAGGAATTATTGCAAATTATACAAGTTTTACATGCTCTATAAATCAATAAAAAATAAATATTGTGATACCATGTGATGAGAGAATTTATTATTAATGATTATTTATTAACTATTTCAATAATTAACTAGATACTTTTTACCAATTAAAATAGCTCATTTAAAAATTGTTACATGGCATCGCAAAATTTTTTTATTAGATTTTTTACTTCTATACTTCTGTAATAAATTTAGTGGACCGAAATCTAATGCAAAAGAATTTGATTTTATATCTACATAATTTTATTTCCAATTGTAGTAATAATATTATACTTTATATCATTATCAGTGGGAAATATTATACTTTGTACGAAAAATAGATTTAAACAATTTAATGAATGTATTTATATACGGAAGAAATTTTAACGCGAGAGATTTCTTTCCGCGGATCTCATCCCACGGGTATAAGAATGAATGCGTGATTGGCGTGCAACTAATTTATTAGTATTAAAACATCAGAGGTACATTCGCTGGAGTCGAGGGATAACTTTCACTGTCCTGAGTTCCCCGATACTGTTCCATCGCGTAATTTCATCTTTGCGGAAACGATGAATTGAAGAGCTCTTCACGAGATCTCCTAATAATAATACCATTATCTGCGCAAAATTAGCAATTGGCACCATTACGGATATTCAGCGAGGTCGAAATTTACATTACCTATATTGAGAAAAATGTCTGGTTGGAAATGAACGAATCAGAAGATTCTAATATTATCAGAATTTTAATTATTTCAATTACAATTTAGTAGATTTAATCAGAAAATTCAGATTCGTCTATTTTCAACTAAAATTAATCCAATTAACCAATCAGACATTTTTTCAATATATTCACAGTCAAGATTTAAAAGATTTCTAAAGCTTTTCATTTGTTTGGCTCACATTCAGTCCGATTCATAATCAATTCTTAATATATTTGAGACTGTTTTGAATATAGTTTTAAAACGTCACGAATTAATCAGAAGTCATATTAGCATTTTAAGACATTACTTAAGACAGTCCTGAAATAAGAACGGCTTATGAGTATACCGGTTCCAATCACTCTCAGAAATTTTTTTGCGCTCACGCGCGATCGTCAGTCTTGATAAATAATCTGAATTATTATATCCCTCGCGGCGTCTCTGCTGCAACAGCTAATAAGCGGCTGTCGATCTCGGTTAATCAAGATCCACGTTCGAGATTCCAGTCTCCGGGTCGCTTCCTTCTTCATGAGGAATGTAAGAAAAGCGGAATTGATCGCGCTTTACGCGTGTCATTACGAGGGTAATATTCTCCAGTTGGAGGCAGTAAAAAAAAATGCGATTATGCGATCTTTGTATAAGGAGAACCGTGGCTTTTTCCCGCGTACATTCCTTACGTAAGACCAGGGCACTGTTTAACACCAGAATCTATGTGTCGAACGAGCGTCGTCGTGGACACGATATTATAGCTCACGGATCGTGCAGCAAGAGCTCTCAAGACGAAGGCACGTTAAGATCACGATTTGCAAGCGAACGCTATACAATCCTTCCGAATATGATGGACCGTGATGACACGCGCTCGGTGAAAGGTGCCGAGAAATTAGTATGTACATGGCATGGTACCGTACGTTCGTCCATTTTCGCGGTATTCACGAGATGCGACGTTAAGATAGAATCGTAGGAGATGTATAACTTTAGTAACGTGTGTGAATTATCGCGATTACATTGGTCGCACATTGAAATGCGTTACATCAGCAGCCTGACAAAGACATTTTAGATAGGAAGATACACGCTGACAGACATATTTTATGTATTTCTTGTATATATGGTATGGCACAATCGGTTAAATTGGGCAAAATATATTAATAATTTATGAATAATTTTTTTTTTTAATTTCCGTCTCGTTTCTTTCGCCGTAAAACTTTTAGAAAGTATCTCATTCTAAAGAATCTCATTCTTAATCTCTCATTCTTAAAGATTAAAAATTGAACCATTCTTTCTCAAGATTGGTTCAATTTTCACTCTTTAGAGTGAGATTTCACTTTAAATATGTCTTATATATCAGTATAAAAATATTATATTTTTTTCTCTTTCGATAAAACAAAGATATATCCTTTTATGATAGTAAATTAATTTAACTGTTATACTAGCTGTGAAAATTTAATCTTTGAAATGTATATCTAATTTCTAATCGATCTGATCATCACTGTCATGATGACTCGTAATGAAAAATGATGGTAATTAAGACATTGCCGCGCTGTTATGACAAAGTGATCATCCATGAGTAGCATAATCACGTAATAACAAATAGCCAACTATTACATCACGCACACCACAACGCTAAAGTATAACTCACAAGCCACCCAGGAAAAGCCATTCGCTTTTCTTAATTTGATCTTCGATATTTCATTAATTGATTGCGAACTTCGAAATAATTCGGTTTCGTAATCATTTGCAGACCAGAGTTGCGTTATGAAATATTGCGAGAGATAATGAACAACGCCAAAGTAGTGCACACGAGGTCCGCTAGTGTGACAGAGATACATACATTCCCGCTTTCTCATACAGGTCTCTAATCTATCTCCGTAATCTAACAAACCTTAATGTAACTTTGGTGTAATCTGCTAGACTCCGGGGTATTCTTCTTTGCTTTTGCTTACGACAAGCCTTTGCTAACTCCTCGCTTTATTTTTAATCATTCAGATGACTAATTCTATTATACATACATATCTATTATACTGATTATTATATATTATTATGTATTATATTATGTATTATATATTACTATGTGTTACTTTTTTGTAAATGTGTGTTATATCCTTCATTCATTAATTCTTTTTATAAATAAAAATTTAAAGAA
The DNA here is from genome assembly GCF_024713525.1 of Acromyrmex echinatior. Classification (NCBI taxonomy): domain Eukaryota; kingdom Metazoa; phylum Arthropoda; class Insecta; order Hymenoptera; family Formicidae; genus Acromyrmex; species Acromyrmex echinatior. The sequence continues at coordinate 22,055,887 of NC_141853.1, forward strand.
ATCAAATAAGAAATTAAATAATTGACAAAAAGTTAAGCAAATAAGAATACGATACGGTACTTAGTGCGTAAACATTTGAAGAGTTTAGATGTATAAGTAAATTATATTTAAATTGTTATTACAAATTTGTATATTTTACTCGCACATAAATCGTCTAAAATTAAATTTGTATGTTAATAGCGTAATAAATGTTAAAATTATGGTATAATCCACAGAAATTTATTTTATATTTAGTTTAAAAATTTAGTATTTTTTCTTTTCATTTTTTATTATTATAGAATCAGAATTATGAACTAATGTATTGGGTCTATAATCTGTTGATTTATGCTGTGTTCTGACAAGATGATCTAAATCAACAATAACGATGATTCAGGATAAACTTTCCTTTTATACTTTATAACGAGCATGTCTATTCATTACGACATAGAATAAAAGGAAAGTTTATCCTGAATCATCGTTGTTGTTGATTTCGATTATCCCATCAGAACATATATCAACGATAAGAAAAAATATCAGCGATATGGCGGCGATTCGAGATATTTAAAATTACAAATGAGTTTATCGTGTTCCCATGTTCTGTTTTGTTCACATTCTATTTGCTTTTTAAATTATGAACGTCTCATTAACTCTTTCTTTAATTTTCTGTTAGACATCATAGCCGCCTCTCTAAAGTCTTATCTTTTGCGTGTATCTCTATCATGTTCGCACAGCACATTTATCCATCAACTTATCTGTCAACTATCATTATCATCTCGCACATAAAATAAACTATTATTATTATTAAATTATTATTATAATATTATTATTACTTTTAAATTTCAAAGACGAAATTTTTTCATTGGCAAGTTATTGTTTCTGGAATAATTTATTTTGATAAGAAAGAGGGAAATTCTTCTCAAAGAGGGAAACCAATTTATCAATCATGAGATTTGCGTCTGAAGGATCTCATAGAAAAATTCAATAACGACAAGATTCAGTGTTATTCGCAAATATATATCCCTTCATACAGATATTACATCACGGCTGTCTAAGTAGGTGACCAGCGAGGACGAATCCGCGATGAGGGCTACAGGCTAGTACGGGGAACGCAGGACGAAGTGAGTCGACGAGACGAAGACGCTACCGGGTGAAAGCATGGGTCAGCGTAAAGGCCAGGTACCGCATATCTGCCTGATACATACAACCCGCATATATCTCTAACTCGCGCAATTACACGCGCGCGTGAGTTCAGTTCAGTTCGGCTGAAAGAAGAACTATTTCCTTCTTGCTTTCCTCTTCTGATGCGAATTCGCGCGCGCGCGCGATGTATTGCTACATTCGCATGCGAATAACGTGTGGCACGGAACGGTATCTATGTACACATTAGGAATTATGTATTGCGATTTTGCAGTAGATAATACGTGGACGGTTCACGAATGTATTGTTTCGTCGCAACGATGTGGGATTTTATTTCGTCGACTTGTATCCTGGCGTTTTAATTTTATGCTACAATAAAGAAATTTCATTATTGTATCAAATACAAATAATATATTTTGTCAAATATAAGAAAGAATAGAATAACAATGGTAATATTAAATATATTAGATATATTTAAATATTAAATATTAATATGTTTGTATATATATATATATATATATATATATATATATATATATATATATGATACAACTTAGGAATACATAATTAATGATTCACTGATCATCTTGGAAAAAGCATCCAAAGGTATTAAAATCATCAAAATGTCATTAATTTATAAGATACTTTATATTTTATTTTGACATGATAAAATATGAAATGTCTTATAAAATATATTTTACTTTTTAATTATCTTGTCTTTAGGCAACATAAGTTTAAGATGTATACATATGAAATATAAATTCTAATCTTGTACTAATATATATAGATATATACTGGTACAAGATTATAATTTATATTTCATAAAAGACACAAAATAAGTAAAATTAAATATTTTTTACGAGACATTTCATATTTTATTATGTTAAAATAAAATGTAAGATATCTCATATATAAACTATTGATGCTACTGTTTTGACGATTTTAATACTTTCAGGTGCTTTCTCCAAGATGACACAGTGTAACACACTAAATCGTTATGTATTCCTAAGTTGTTTGCTAATGTTAAACAAAGATGAAATGATTCACTGCGTGTAGCACTCGCTGTGTCATTATTATACGTGTTTCTATCTGGAAAGCACCTTTTTGTCTACAGAATATCTGAGAAATTGATTTATATATAATGTACAAAAATCTTTATTTAAATAAATACATCTAAAAAAAATGCAATTGCATTTTTTACGATATATTATTATATATACATTTACAAAAAAAATTTGAAAAAATAAACATATAAAAAGATTGATTTTAATTATTATAGTACGTACAGAATCTTTTTTTATACTTTCTATACTTATCTTTTTGCTACTTTTATTTCTTTTCTTTTATTTATTTTCTTTTCCTCGCTCTATCAAATATATTTTGTACTTTTGATGCAATTAATGACGCATATAACTGAGTAATATTTTTTTATATCAATATAGATTAAATTTATTAATCTTAATTTAGGGTAAAAATTAAATTAAACGAGATTAAATTTAAGTTAACCTATACATTGATAAAAATGAATATAAATAAGATATATTCTTAATTTTCAAGTAATATATAATACAATTAAACATATATATTCATTTAAAAGATATATATGCATATTCTTTTGGAGTACGAGTCATACTCCAAAATCAAGAGATTCAAACATATAATTTATGAATGACGAATTATGAATTACGAATAATGAATTGATGATTGTATACCGCCAGCGCCATCCAACATTCTCATTCAGAACCAGCGATATGTACTCACGACACTTCCATTCTAGATTGTATACCGCCAGCGCCATCCAACATTCTCACTCAGAACCAGCGATATGTACTCACGATAACTTCCATTCTAGTGGCGCTTTGCTCGTCCCAACAAGATTATCCGTGCAGTGCCCTTCCTTCGGTTTGATACGGGAAATGGGGGGCGATTCCCGAGGTTGTTTGAAGACAATTTGAGTAAACACGTACTCGTGCGCGAACTTGTAACGTTGATTAAATGTGCCCTGACAATAATGTGATAATCACTCTCATGTAATGAAAAAATTATGTGTCGACTGTGTGCGATGGCAAGCAGAGTAATGACCGGCCATCAGCAGCAGTTCGTTGAAGAAATCGATTATAATGAAATCGAAACGGAGCAGGTAGTTCATTCTCTACCTTTTATTTTCTTGATCTCGCTCCGCGAACGCTCGTCGGATGTTTCTTATAAATTTAACGTCGTTTCGATTGTTAATTCTCACAGCCGAAGCTTGTTTTGCAATGATGTTGTCCCTGCGAAACATTTGATCTCAGCAGGATAACCTCAAATGAGAGAGAACAGATCATTCGTACACAAGAGAATACAGGATGATTTCGACGAAACTTCGACTTTCTTTTTAAGTAATGTCTGTAATGTCCTGTTAATGTAAATAAAATTGTCAATTTTTTATCATTTGATATATGGGAAGAAAAATTAAATTATGAAACAATGAAGTTTAATTTTCTGATAAAAACAACGATTCTCTCGATTGAATCGATCGTCATTTAATTGGAGTTTGATCAAAGTTAGTTCATAGTAGAATTCCTGAGTTAGTCACTTTCTTTAAAAAAGAGTATAAAGATCAGATGACATTCTTTTCTATTTCACAGTTATGTCATACAAACTTAATATTTAAATATACAAGATCAAAACGTTTAGTTAAATAATGTCTATATTTCCATCAATATCGATTAGTTTTAATTTCGATTTAATTTACTTTTTAGTATTGGGAAAAAAAAATAAGTCAAGGTTTAAGTAAATCTACTCTCTAAACTCTAAAACTTAAATTCATTCTAAAGAGGAAAATCTCATTATTAAAGATCAATCATTAAAATAATCAATCATTATTAAAGATTGAAAATTTATTAAGACTGGCTTGATTTTCACTTTTTAAAGTGAGACTCGACTCCAAAGAATTTAAAAAGTACATTGATAGAAATTAAGAGTATCGCTGATTTATGCTTGATCCTTATTTGATTATAGGTAGTTGGTAAGGGATCCTTTGGAGTTGTTTGGAAAGGAAAATGGAGAGGACAGGATGTCGCTGTGAAACATATAAATTCAGAAGGAGAAAGAAAAGCCTTTACTGTGGAAGTTCGGCAGTTGTCTCGAGTCGCTCATCCCAATATTGTTAAATTGTACGGTGCATGCACCAAGAATCCAGTATGTCTAGTGATGGAATATGCAGAAGGTGGATCATTGTATAACGGTAATGTCTAGGAAGAAATCATTTCTTCTAATTAAACGAACTAAATGATCCTATTAATTTTTTGTGTTTATATGGACAGTACTACATTGCAATCCTCAACCACATTATACTACCGGTCATGCTATGAGTTGGACCCTTCAGTGTGCGCAAGGTGTCGCTTATCTTCACAATATGAAACCAAAACCACTGATACATAGGTAAGAAAACATTAACATGCTTGTGATTGTCCTTTTGAGAAATGGAATTGAGCAGTAAATTTTATAAAACTTTATCCCACAGAGACCTAAAGCCACCTAATTTGTTATTAGTTATGGGTGGACAGAGGCTTAAAATCTGTGACTTCGGCACAGCCTGTGACTTAAATACATATATGACTAATAATAAAGGCTCGGCCGCATGGATGGCACCAGAAGTATTTGAAGGATCTAGGTATACAGAGAAGTGCGATGTATTTAGTTGGGGTATTATTTTGTGGGAGGTTTTAACACGCAAAAAACCCTTTGATGACCTTGGTGCTTCAGCCTATAGGATAATGTGGGCTGTTCATGTAGGGCAGAGACCCCCTTTAATAGAAGGATGCCCAAGACCAATCGAAGATCTTATGACTAGGTAAGAAATATGCAAAACACAAAGTGTCTGCTAACGTATGATATTGTATATCTATACATCTAAGTTTACTATCCAGATAGCAAAATGCTAGCAGTTTGCTAATAGATTGGTAGCAAATTTTATTAGATTTCTATTGTAGATCTCCATAGCCATCTATATATATGTATTGAATTCCTGGATTTGTGTCAACAGAGTCTGGTGATATGCTATGCCAGCAAATTGATAGCAGAAATCGAGTAGGATCTACATGAACAAATAATATAATGTCACATTAGCAGTAAATATCGAGTAAAAATAGTACATCTTGCTCGGTTTCTGGATTTCTGCAGACAAAACATATTAGCAAGTCTTATTTTTGGCAGCAGTTTGTAATATCAGATATTACAGACTGTGAAATTTGTTGCCTTTTTGCCATTAAAAATAACTACTTTTTTCAAAATTTGTCTGTGCAAGCTTGGTTGTATGGATATCTATATTCATGAACAGATCTGTATTGCTTATGGATGATATTTAAAAATCATGTAATTGTAAAAATATATATTCAATATATAAAATTTATCTCTCTGGTGCTTATGTTTGCTATTTTTCTCAACAGATGTTGGCAGAAAGCGCCTGAAGAAAGACCTTCTATGGACGAAGTAGTAAGGATAATGACTGAGCTATCAGAATTTTTCAGTCGCCATTTAGAACCTGTTGAATATTCTTTAAGTATGCATAACATATTTGATTCATAGTTATTACATACATTATTATGTAAAAATATACTGTATATGTATCTATTATAGGTAGTGAAGATGAAGTAGACGAAAACAAAACATCGAGGGAGGACACACTTGATATAGTCAGTACATTAGATTTTCGAATGAACGGCTCCGTAGAAAACGGCACTATTCGTACAATTCCAAAACCTGTAGGAAAAACTAACGAATGCTCGAATGAAGAGAATTCATCGCCGTTTGCATTACCTCGTACCGCGTCGATCAGCGATGGGTCGACAAAATTTTCACCGCGGCAAAATAATTTAGGATTTCAACGAATACCTGACGAGGTTCTAGTGTTGAATAATTTTTATGGGAATGTGGATAGCAATTTAGAACACCCTAAATCATCACAAAATGCAACAGCATCGACGGCACACAATGACAAACTCGCTGCGTTGCAAAGCAAGAACTGCAATTTCGCTCCGTTGCACGTGGAGTGTGATCCGGTTAGTAATTCTCTTAATGTGTATTTTGAATATCACTTTTATATTGTTTAATTATATATTTTTATTTTTTATACATCTTTTACATTTTATAACTATCTTTTCAATTATTTTATATATTACTGTTTATATAATTAAATCTATAATGTGTGTGTGTGTGTGTGTATGTGTATGTGTGTATGTGTGTATGTGTGTTAAAAGTATATGAATTTATCTCTCTCTCTCTCTCTCTCTCTCTCTCTCTCTCTCTCTCTCTCTCTCTCTGTTAAGTAATTTTATGTATAATAACTTTTAACATGTTATAGAATGCTTGGGATTTGCCCAGTTCTTCTGATACATCTTGGGAAATTCCAAACAACATGGCCGGATTAGACAAAGTGGTTCAAAAGACAAAGAAAAATAATCAAAGTAAGTGTATTTTGAATTTTATTTATTTATATGAAGATATACTTTCTGCGTAATACTGAATTATTAATTAACACATAATTATTTTATAAAAAAATATACTAAATAGAAAAATTAGAATTTGTGCGATTAAATTCTAGTTATCATGCATTATGTTTTTGTAAAAAAAAACATTTATACTTTGAAGTATACTTGTACAAAGTACTTTTTTTTTACTAATTGATGTTATCTTTTTGTACATGAAAATGTGATATTGATTGCTTTGATTTTGATTTACTCATAAATAAACAGAAAGAGTTTTATGTGAATACGTATTCACGGGGCTTATATGTGAATACGTATTCACAAGTCTTTCTCCGAATAAGTGCCGAAAAAAGATCGCAGAGAGGCTGTGGCACCAAACTGGCTGTCTATACGAGACCTGTCTCTGTCGCGTTGAAGGCACATTGCCAGGAAAATTAGCACAAGAATTATTCGTTTAATGCCTTGTGCAGCAATCAATGCATGAATTAAATTAATAATATGTACAATCACATTGCATTATCTGTAAGTACAAAAATATGAAACAAGTTGGAAAATAGAGAAAACCTAAATTTATCTTAAGTGAAAGATCTGGATTTATGTATATTTATAGCACATATCAACATTATATTATAAATACATAGGTTTATAAATTCTAGAAATTGAACAACATATACGATGCACGCAATATTATAATATTGCGTGTATGTATATAAGATACCATTATATTTGTATTAGAAATACCATAAATTTGATTTTCGATATGATCATCAATCATGATAGAAAAAAAGATATACTTTTTCTATTATTGGTTACTATCATATTATCATAATTCATCATATTATCTCATATTTCGACACAATTATGAAAAAGGTACAAAATTTATATGATTGATAAATCAGATAAAAAGTTTTCATGGACACAATACCTCAGGCGAGCTGACATGAGCACGCATTTTGAGCTTACAGAGTAGCGCTTTGTGGTACACGAAGTAGATTATTTTCGGCCTAGAATACTAAGCACTGACTCACCGGGCGCCTTCCACGATCGCGTCTTCGTCTCTCGTCTGCCTTGACTAACGCATATTGCTCATAATGTACTTCCACATATGCGATTTATCGTAGTTATTATCTCAATATGATAATTATTTCGTTTATACGGTAGTCATCCAGATGTAATCGCATCGTTTAATATCATCTTTCTATAATTTTTTATCTTTCTCTATAATATATTTATATATGGATCTATATGTGATATAAATTTTGTTAAATAACTTTGCTCATGAAGCTTGTAAAAATTCACAAATATATACTACTGTCTATGTATAAAAGAGAAAAGTATTTTCTTATGTACAGGATTATATATTTTTATATAGCGATAAATAATCGTATAAATAATTTAATTGCAATCTCGAGATGCAACCAGAAGGCGGAGAAGGGACGAGTTATAAGCTCAGCATGCTATATTCATCGAGGGTTCGTCGATCGGCGGAGTTCGCCGGTGGTATACCCTGGCAAAGGGCCCGTATAGCCGCAATAGCATCCGCGATGTGCGCGTGCACTAAATTTAACTGACGACTAATCGGTAGGACGTGTGACTCGCTTTTGATTGGCACGTTACGACGACGAAGAAGAGGACGACCATCGCGCCAGCAGAGATGGAAACGTGAGGAGGAGAGATGTTTATGAAAATAGCGGAAGAAACGTTGAGAAGAAAGAAGAAGAAACTAAGGCATTATGCGCAAAAAAGAAAAGGATGAGAGAGGAGGAAGATGATAAAGAGATGACGGCAAGATGAATAAAAAATGAGATTCTCTCGAGGATGAATCAAGCCACGAAGCGCGTTTTGTTCTTGGCTCGCATATACGTTCCGCGACGTTCCTCAACGTCGGAGCCAGGGTGGGGAGTATTTAGAAGCAGGTGTGGCTGAGTCAGCATCCCCAATATAGACGTACGTTTGTTTAGTAGAGAGCCGACTCCCTACGGAGGAGCACCTCCCGCCGATCGCAGGTCGCCAAGCGCGCAATACGAGCTCGATTTTATCGAGGACACATCGATCGATCCGACCGGGAATTGATATACTTTTTTAACACGGCCATTCCCGGATCATTCCATTAATTAAGCCGTCAGCAGTACCACAATAATTATGAGAATTCAGCCATCTCAGTGAGATTCTTGATATTCCCACTGCGATTCTCTATCGCTGTTTTCGAGACTGCTGCCTTTTACACCTTAGGATGGAGACCCAAACCTGATTTCGAGGAACCGAACGAAGGAATTATGCCGACAGGATCGGCCGCATTGTCGGAGGATAATCGTGGACGTTAACATCATCGAGGTAACTGTGGCTCGCGTGAGAGCAGCGGCTGCTAGATGATCGACATGTGCGACGACTATCCGGAGATCGTTAGCACCGACACTCTCAAACGCTGCTGGGTCCTACTGCGTTAGTACATATATCATCGAAGATACGCAGTGTAGAAGTATTTAGAATTACGTTTTTGAACAACTAGCATTGAAAGCGCGTGATAGTTTGATAAACTAATTCGACATGATAATCTTCACGAATTATTTGTCAGTGCAAATATATAATCTTGTAATATTCTGAAGATACGCTCAAGTCTACACTTGTACATTTAAGACTATATTCCTAATAATGCGTATTTCATTGTAGCCGGATATGACGAATTTCATGATTCAACATCCGTGATAAAATCTTGGAATGTCGTAGGTAGCAGCACTACGACCGAAGACTTTTGTCGCCTACTTGATGCCGACCTGAGGCCTCTCACGCCCGACGACACGTGCAAACTCTCGCGAGAGATCTTCGAGGAACATAAGCAGATAGCCGAAGAATACCTCAAAGTCCAAACGGAGATAGCGTTATTAAGCCAGCATAAGAACGAGATGTTGAAGAATCTGAGCCTCGATAGTCTCCGACAGCAGCAGGAGTTACGAAAACTGGAAGATGAAAAGGTTTCTCTTTTTTATATTGCTCTTTGTATAAATTCTACATTCGCTTGCACCGTTGGATCCAGTGGATTAGTTCTTATTACATGATAATTTAACTTTAAAAAAAAATCCTTAAGTTTAAGAAGTCTTCAACTTCGATGATTATCGCGATTAACGCGGTGACTTTCAGGAATCCCTGGTGAAATTATGTCGCAACCTGACGCGACAATTGCAGATCATGAAGGATCAGAGGGGGGCGTTGACGAGTGCCGCTGCCGCACCGACGATAGGGCCCGCTGTTTCCGGAAACAACGGTTGGGTGGTGGTACCTCACCGTCAAGACCCGTCGAGGCTTTCTTGAGATGCTGCGACATGATTATTCGAGGGTCTCGACAAAAAGTGTACTTACACTACGTTGCACAATTCCGACGTTGAATGATGCGCAACGCGGATGGAATCACGTTAAGATTCCAATCTAATTTCGTATGAATGCAATTCAACATTGCATCGCTTACTACTGATAAAGTATGTGAGGATATGCGAGTCAGAGTAATCAGTCACGGAAGATCATTTCCGATTTTATCGAACTTGCTGTCTACAATGCACGATAACCATACGATTGATTTCCGGACATAAAAAGCGCGAATTTTAGGTATGCACTTAATACAGATACACCTTCTGTTAGGTTCTTTTTATTCACAATCATATCTGCGCGTTCTCGTTTGCGGTGTGAGTTTAATTAATACAATAGAATAAAATATCCCAAGCACATGCAAGTGCTACCATTGAGATATGAATACTATTGAGAATGTTATAGAAGATTTTTTCGATTGCAAAAAAAGCCTCGAAGGCATTATTAAACAATGAATTGCAATCTAGTCCTTTCGATTCATATTTTATTGAATCACTCGTTTGCCTTTTGACATATAAAATGTATATTGTGTGAGATAAAATATGCAGCTTTTATTATTTAAACTATTGTGTTTTCAATGGAATTTCTCTATGTTTAATGTAATCGTAAAAAAGGAGGTATTTTGAATTGAACAATAACAAAAGATTTATCGCGTGACTCACTAACGCGAATCATTCTTTAAATTACATTTAGATTTTTTTATATGTTATAAGCTATATATATATATATATATATATATATATATATACAGGGTTCTAAACCCATCTTGATACTCGTTAGTGACTCCTAAGATCATTTGGAGATGAAAATCCTAGTATCAAAATGTCAAGGCTGTATAGTTTTTAAAATAAGAAAATATTAATTAATATCCTCAAGTATGACACATTGCATAAATTAAAGGTATGTTTTCGAGCATTCTCGAAATTGATACAATTCTGTTTATCTTTATTACTGCATAATATATATTGTTAATTAATCATGTTAATTAATCATCCAAAATACAGTCTACATCTTTGTCATTTTTATTCAATTACGCTGCAAGAAATTAAATATATTTTTCTAATTTCTCGCTTTGCTAATGTGTGATTGTTTATGTAAATAAGAATTTTATGCCTCTCTTAACTGTGAGTTTGATTTCTCTGCAACGACAAGTCTAACAAAATAAAAACAATATTTAAGTCAATGCATTATTAATCACATATACATATAGAAGCATAATGAAATATTTTGATTCGTTTTTAATGTTATAAATGCAAGGTATCAATAACCGGAATAAATTCGCGTGAAATGTATATCGAAAAGATTTTAAACAGAATTGAGACGTGAAGTACTCATTAAAATTAAGATAGGTACAGAAAGATACGCGTATGTCGATAGTGGTTACAGTGGACTATCTTTTCGTATAAAATAATATTGGAAATGTGTGATAGAAGTTGTTAACGATTGGCAGCGGCTAAAGCAGCTCGTAACTAACATTCTTATTTCTGTTCCTATATTAAAATTGTGTATAAAATGTAACTAAGAGCTTGAAACTATCCTCGTGCGTTGCCTCGACAGCAGTCTCGGTAACGAACAATCAAATAATTATACTCTGCGACAGGTTTTCTCCTGAGAATCTATGATGTGAAATTGTTGTTCAAACATGTAAAAATGTAATATAGAATTGTAAATATATCTGAAAGCTGCCGTAAGATTTACTGGCGTGTTCAAGATCTTTGATTATATGTTACCCGTTACAGAGATGCTAGCGCTGGTAAACTGTTCATTTTTACTAATGTAAATTAATTTTAATCTTGGTTTTAATTTACTCTTTATTCTTTTCTAATTCTTAGAACTAGAAAAAGATAAGTAAATTAAATTGAGATTACAGTTAATTTACAGTTAATTGCAGGTAGAAATTTAGCGAGCATTAGAGGAAATCTCGTATACAGAAAGAATTTTCTTAAAATTTACCCTGAAAATATGATAGTTGTGATATAATATTAGGTGTTGGAATTAATTCGTAGCGTTTTACAAGTGATGGGAAGTACTTTCATTAATGTATTTTTTAATGCTCATGTGAAATAAATAACATTCTTTCATTAAAAAACGCTACGAATTAATTCCAACACCTAATATAATATTTAAAAAATTTTTATCATGCATTTCAATAAAATTGATCAAACTTATTTTATACTTTATTGTAGTTTTATTAATGAATGAGAGAAATTTACATTAAAATTTTTCGAAATACAATGTTGTTCCACAAATGTCATATTTTCAAAATAAATTCTAACAAAAAGTCTTCTGTTTATGTATGAACGTATGCTGTTGATAGATAATTTACAAGATTGATGAAAAGCTAATAGACTGATAAAGTTATTGAATATTGAAAACTGGAAAATCCAATTCTTATAACGCATCAGACCTGTTTCTCTACAAATAGCGAGATATCGAGTTTATATCATATAAACTTATGCATATCGTAACGATCTGATGCGGAGATTCGTGCGCGCGCGGCTTATATATCTTATTAAAAAATAAAGCGCAGGATGAGTCTTGCACGCGAAATGTAGTTCCGGTGAAACTGGAACCTCGTCACCGACGGGAAAGATATATACGTCGCGGAATCAATAAATCCAGCTGCCAGTCGTTCTCGCGCTTCGATACTCGACGAAGGGAAAACACGAGAGATAGAAAAGAAATAGGACGCGACCGGTTAACCGGAGGAGAAAACTGGGAGGCTGCGAGGGTGGGATGAGATAGATGAATGAAGGGGGCGGAAGGGAGGGTACGAGGGGTGCGCATACGTGGGTATACATGTTGACGAAGAGGATGCGAGCCTGGCGATCCCCGGTTTACCGAGAACAGAAAAGAGAGAGAGGATAAAATATGGGGAGGATGATGGGGTGTGATTGAGGCTCGCGGTGGAGACGGAGGGAGAAATTGGTGAAAATATGTGTACGCGCGTGCGTGAGTAGAGGGATAGAATAAGGGAAGCGGATCGAGTGTGCAAGAGAGGGAGAACGGATAACCAGAGGGGAAAGACGAGAAGCTGAAGAAGGGACAGAAGACAGGCCGGAACTTCAGACGTCTACGGACCTGTCCGCGAATCTCGTTCCCTCCCTTTAAGTTTCGCACTAGTTTTTTTCGCGCTATCATTTCTCCCGTTAAAGTTAGGCCACCTTTACCGCAAAAGGATCCTGATTACAAGATCAGGATGGTCCACGCTGCGTCCGATGTCAACGAGAAGAGCTACATCCTGGATGCGAGAGAGAATTTCGAGGATGTGAGTAAGCCATCTCTATCTTATTCTGTTCAACGAAAGACATAATTTCCGCGTCGACCGAACACGTCCCCATTTCGCTTTTTTCGGAACGAATAAAATCGTTGCCGGCAAAGCGATATGCAAATTAAACCGCGCTACAATGTCTCGCAACTCTCTTTCGTGTGTGTTCTCTCTTCCCAATATCTTTTTTTTTCTTATGTTTTTTCGAAATTTATTACGCGAATAAAATAGAGTAAAAATTATTTGATATCTTGGAATATATCGAAAGAATTTAATTTAACTGAAAAGTACGAAAGTTATGATATTTTTATTCACAGATGTTACATTTTACAAAAGGATTATTCGAATATTTTGCAATTTAAAATGTCCAAGTTCTCGTAAAGTGAAAGAGAAATCTTACATCTTGAATTATTTTTACACAAATTTAAATTTTTTGTAATGAAAGTACAATATTAATATAGACATAATATTTTTTTAGATATAATTAAATTGATATAACAAAATTGATTGATTGCATTCTAAGCTTCTATATATATTGTAGCACAATGTAAAATATCTGCATAATATTTCGTAATATATATAATATATTATTATTTCTGCTAATCCAAGCAAAAATAATTAATAATGTAACGGATTCGATTGGACATAAACGATGAAATCCTCAATACATTTTATTGCTATTAAGTAAAATATATATTTAATAATTTGAAATATTTGTATTTTACTTTTACACTTAGATTAAATCGATATACAACGGCTTTAATATACACTAATGCGTTTAACCGAATTCGCTATCAGTTTTTATCAACAACATATGCTGCAAAGCAAAATACGTTCTTTATATTTCTTGTTTGTCATAAGATGTTTTTTCCTCCTACTAGAGGAAATTTTGTTCAGAAAATAAATATATCTCTCGGGATCTTCTAGTTCCAGTCGCCATCAACTAAAAGTAACATAACATCCGTGTTATAACTTCGCACTCAACAATGTAACTGTCGTGTAAAACCATGTATTTCATTCAAAGTTGAGAGGTAACGCATTATTTGAAACGCTGTTATCGTTTTCATTACTCTTGTCGGTAACGATCGTTTCTTTTTTCTCTATAACGATAACAGATTCAGCCATTATTTTTAGTGTTATTTTAATCCTTTATTTTTAATTACTCAATAGATTGTATTATTTTTTTCAAATGACTAAAATATTTTCTAATAGAAATTTAGATATTGAAAAATGTTTTGTACTTCATATCTTATCTGGATTCCAATAGTCAATATATGGCATACATATATATGTATGAACTATAAATTTTCAGTATTGATAGTGAATTTTAAAATGAATTCTTAATAACGATTAATGTTTACAAACAATGTTTAATAAAACCTATATTTGTAAATTATAATCTAATTTTCTCATAAAAATAAATTTGTTAAAAAATAAAAATATTAATATAAAGAAGTCTCAAAAATTTATTAGATATAAATTTAATATAAAGAAAAGCATAAGAGTAGCTTAGAATTTTAAAATTGATTTTTACAAATTAATATTGATTATTAAATAATATAATTTTTAAATTTAATATCTTACTTTAACATTATAAAAAAGAAATAAATTACTTTCTAAAAAGTAACGGTAACGTGTTGCTTTTATGTATCGTTTCAATATAACTTAATTTTAATCTTGGTTCAACTTCTTCATCTATTTTTAATTCTAACAAGAAGAGGCTTTAAAATGACCCTCACCGATTTGAATGAAATTTAACTGGATTATAGAATATGTTCTCTTGAATACAAATCACCTTCCATTTGGGTGTAGGCAGTCTACCATTTCTGAAATATTTCAATATTAAATTTGTGATAACGACATTTTCTTTAGTTATTAGAGCATTCATACTCGAGTATTAATTTGTAGTGTAGAGGATATGGTAATAGTCTTTTAACTTACAGACTCGAGTTCAAACCACACTAGCAATTAATTAATAATTGTAAATATTATATTGAGCATAAACATTTTAATGAACCGTAAAGGAAGTTATCAAATTTAATATTGAAATATTTCAGAAATGAGTAGACCGTCTACGGCCAATGAAGGATGATTTATATTCAAGGGCATACACTTTTAATCTTGTCAAGTTTCATTAAAATCAGTGAGAGTTACTTCAGAGTCTCCCCTTGTAAGAATTAAAAAAAGATGAAGAGTAGGTTAAATCTAGAATAAAGTTAATAGAAATAGGGCATTACTAACATTTCCAATCCTGAACTTATATTACATTTATGTTGTGTGCAAAATTATAGCAGATGATATGTTACTTTTAATTGGTTTCAACTGGGAAGTAGATAGTCGCTACACAATTATCGAGCAACCCCGTCGTGTGATTTGCAAAATAATTTTGCAAACGACGCGTTGGAGAATCGCGAGTATCCTCTCAGTTTTGCCACGTAAAAAGTTTACGAGAAAGTTACTACAACGCCACTTTCGCTACCTCGTTAATTCTATCTGCTCTTAATCCGCACGGTTTTTAAGCGCAGGAAAGTCGTAATCTTCATTCCGTTTCGCGCGATTTTCTCTCGATTCTCTCCTGCTTGTAATCACGCGAATAGAAACGCGCAATTACGCCTTTTCTTCTTACGAGCGATTCTGATATCTTCGAGATTGGAAGTTTCCGTCATCTTGAAAAGAAGAGAGAAGAGAGCGAGAGAGAGGGAGAGTCCCTTAACAATTCCATCCGCGATGAGAAATTTCTGCGATGACATTTCGCCCGATACGCTCGTTTCAATCAATGCCTCTATGATTTCTCCTGCGCTGGTTTTTTTTTCGGAAAGAGCAGTTATATCCGTCTGGAACTATTGTCAATAAAGAGTATTCGTATGGTTGCATGAGCATCCGCGAATGAGGGAAAATGCGAGCAACAAGAGGGATGAGAGAAGAGCACATTACCCTTTTGAGTTTTCTTTCGATATGCGAGCGAGAAAGAAATCGAATACATTTTGAAAACCGATACACGGTTGTCGCTAACTGACTAATACATTGTTTTAAAAACTCAACAGGTCGGCAGCATCGCATCAGAAGAATCCTATGATGATATGAGACGATTAGTTAGGGTAAGAACTCTGTATATCTACAAATCTATATGGAAGGAATGGTTTTGCCAAAATATTTAATCTAAAATTTAACTAGATGGGGAATTTGATCTTAAATCAAATTTTTTCTTGACAATGTAAGCTAAAGTAATAAATTTATTTCATTCTAGTTAGATACAAATCTGAAAATAATTTTGTTAGACAGTCAAAATAATTATAGGACGTTCAAAGCATAATGAGCAATGCTGCAAAAAGTTGTGACATTCTAATAACCAGCTTTGAGTGTCTTACTTAATTATTTTGATAGTTCAACAAAATTATTTTCGGATTTGTATTTAATTAAATTTTTAGATATTTTAGTAAAATTATTCTTTTCATAAGATACAATGTAGAATACTTAATCGTTGATGACAATGTGGCAAAAAGTTTGAACATTTTAGCAACTCATTTAAATGTTGTACATAGTTACTTTAATAGTCCAAACAAAATTATTTTCATTTTGTTAGCTAAATTTTTAGATAACAAAATTTAGCAAAATCTTTCTTTCTGTGCTCTATTAATTATAGAAATTAACTATTTCGCTTTCTTTTATCCGTTTTGTCTCCCTCTTATTGGAACGACGAGAGAATTGATCGCTACGGACGCAGCGATTCATTACGTTCTAATTTACAAATCTACACGATTAGATTCCTACGAACAACAAAGCGGATTAATTGACATGCAGCAGAAATTTCCTAAGTAGCTTCGCTGATACTGCCTATCGATTGATCCCGCGTAATGTTATTCCAGCAGGACGATGCACTCTTTCAACGCTCAATTCGTCAATTTGTCACGGCCGTTGGCCTTCGACCTGATGTATGAACATGCGCTATCATTCCCGCTTTCAAGGAGCGCTTTTTTATCACGACGCCCCTCTACTTCACTTTCGGTATCGCTCCAAATTATTCCGTTGACTGTGATCGTGTAAATCATTTAACTCTTACTTGCCAACTTTATTTACTTTACCACCAACGTATTTTTATTATGCGCCGCTCTGGAAATGACATTTTCATTCCCTTGTGCCGTTAATATTCATCAGCATGAAAATGTGCTCATAGAATATTCGCAGATACGAGTTTGTATACGCAACGTGACGTTTAATTAACGTAATCATGAAATTCTGAATGTGTTGAGATTCTTTTCTAAAGCTTACAAATATAAACAAAAGCAAAGCATTCGTTCTAATGTCAACGCATATTATAGGATGAAGAAGTAGAAGACAAGTCCAGCAAATTTAGCAGCCTGCCGCTCGCGAGTTTCAATTTCATCAATTCCATCATCGGCAGCGGAGTCATCGGTAAATATAAAAAAAAATGATAGTTTCGAGATCGCGTATTTTCTGAAAGATCGTAAAAATATAAAAGAAATCCATTTGATATTCTGTGAAGCCGCGCCCTTAAAGTATGTCGGCTAAATTAATATAAATTTTTCAGGAATACCGTACGCTCTGCATCAAGCCGGTTTCGGTCTTGGTATCGCCCTGTTAATTTTAGTAGCGGCGTTGACCGACTATTCGTTAATTCTCATGGTGCGAAGCGGGCGTATTTGCGGCGAGATGAGCTATCAGGGTCTGATGCGAGCGAGTTTCGGTCGTGCCGGTTTCTACATTCTTACAATATTGCAGTTACTGTATCCATTCATAGGTATGTACCTCACACAACTCATTACATCAATATTATTATTAGTCAACAATGTAATTGTTATGTGCAACATGTGTTATATTACATTTATACTGTTTAGTGAGAAATTATAATATTGATGTAATGTTAGTGGCAATTTATATTAGTTATAATAATTATTTAAAAGAATATTATCCCATAGTACTTAATAAATGATAAATAAATAAATAATATAATGATATTTATCTATCTGCTTTGACTTTTGTATCGATCATGTTGACTTTTGTATCGATTATGACACAACTCAAAGACATGATTTTCGAATAATTATCATGAATGAGTTAAATAAACATTATCCAATCAATTATAAAAATAAACTAATTTAACTTTATAGAAACAAAAATGTTAAGAACGTATTCTTTTCGTCGATTATTTGATCAATCATTTTCTATCAAGTTGAAAAATAGTTTTCTCTTTTTTTCTAAAATTATTTGTTTTAGTAGTGTCACTTTTAAAAGTAGGGAAATTATATATCAGCCTTTAATCAACGGGCAATTATGAAATAATTTTATTAACGTTACAGCAATGGTTTCATACAATGTCGTCGTCGGTGATACAGTGACCAAGGTTTTAATAAGAGTGACAGGGATGGACGAGACGAACATTCTCGCTCATCGACAAGTCGTCATCCTCCTGGCAACCTTATGCATCACCGTCCCGCTTTGTCTGTACAGAAACGTCGCGCGATTAGCAAAAATCTCCTTTCTCTCTCTAGTCTGCGTTGGATTCATTCTCCTCGCCATCGCCATCCGGATGGACACAATGTCTGCCTTGGTGTAAGTGAGACTTTCTGTAGTTCATTAATACCTCCTATAAAATCTCTATATGTAATCATAGATGTCGATTGATTACAGTCCGAGTCAGAAGGACAGCTGGAGATTCGCCAATTTCCCGGGGATCGTTCCGTCCATCGGTATAATGGCGTTCGCCTTCATGTGCCATCACAATACCTTCCTGATTTACAGCTCAATTGAAAGAGCAACCCAAGAGAAGTGGGATATCGTGACACATTGGTCCCTCTTCACGTCTTTCCTGATTGCCGCGGCTTTCGGAATCGCCGGTTACGCGACCTTCACGTCGTACGTTCAGGGTGATCTTATGGAAAATTATTGTTGGGATGACGATCTGATGAATTTCGCCAGGGTGTTGTTTAGCGGCACCATACTGCTTACCTTCCCCATCGAGTGCTTCGTTACGCGTGAGGTAATGTCTCCGATGATCGTCTTCTCTTTGCACTCTGGCCAATACTAAAAGTAATTAATTACTTATTTTGAGTTTTACAGTACTTTTCATACTCAAAATAAATAATTAATTACTACCTTTTAGTATGAAATCCAGCATTTATAATCATAAGAAAAATTGGAAAATTGGTAAAATGAGTTAGTTTCGCATAATATAACTTATAATATAGTAAAATATGCAATAGACATAAGGCTCAATAAATGAATATCAAAAGTGCTTTGTAAGTATAAGGTTGACATCTATCAATATTGATTTGTATTCACACAAAAAAAAAGTCTTATTGGTACTTGAACTACCCATGTAATTAATATAGAATCCTTTTTATAAGGGTAATCTCTATAAGTCATATAAAGTTTTACAAATCGGAGCATTTGCAAGAATTATTATAATCGCGATTTATTATCGATCCAGGTACTTATGACAGCAATAAAAGGTACGGACGAATTGGAAGGACACGAGGCTTACATACCTAATTCGGACCGCGAGTACCTGATAATCACCTTGACGATAATATGCATGGCATACCTGATCTCCATGTTGACGGATTGCCTCGGCATCGTTCTCGAGTTGAACGGAATCCTCGCCGCGGTGCCGCTAGCTTACATTCTACCCGGTCTCTGTTATCTCAAGCTCGAGGAGGGGCCGGTCCTCTCGTCCAAGAAACTTCCGGCGCTCGGGCTGATGACCGCCGGTATTCTGGCTGCACTCTCCGGCCTTTTACTGATTATAACCAACACTTGCTCTGGTACCTGTTTTCACGGCAAGGTAATGCCATATTGCGTCGACAATTCGACGACAACGCTGCATCTTAACGCGACTACAGTGTCCACCGACGACTTTGTTCTCACGGAATGCGGGATCTAAGATTAACGAACGAGTACAGTAAATCTTTAATTGTTAGTCTGCCAAATTGCCGAATGAAAGTATAATATGATTATAAATGTCACAGGATAAATAACGCAGGCATCATTTAAATTGTCAGATGGATAAAATAAGATGATACTACGTACATTATGTATATACATGATAGTACCAAATCGAAAAATTGAGACTTGATATTGGCTCATTAATGTTCCACATTTTAATGCGATAAATTCGAATACATAATCTCGAAAATCTTGAAACGTGAAATTTTATATATCACTAACTTGCGAGAAAAAAAGTTAAAAGGTTTTACAAGATTAAATAAAGCAGGATTTTATCTAGGAAAAAATATATCAGTGAAAAGATTATAATATCGTCATTGTACGGAAAATAAAGTTGCGTAAATCAGGTTTAAAGAGAATAGCGACACTATTGGATTTATAGAAAATAGACGTTATATATTGTAACGTCTTAAATAGATAGATGTTTCACGTTGTGGAAACATTTTATGCTCCAAAATAGACTTTAGTATTAAATATGTGAAACGTAAATTTATAGAAAAAAGGAATATTGTTTACGTTAATAATCGGGAATATTTATATACGTTAGATAATACGATTGTTCCTTACACGATTCTATTCCATGATATCGACGCGATGTGAAATCATGTGAAATCATGTCATCGAACGCATGATTATCGCAATATAAAATCAATGCAATATGGAATTTAGCTTACGAGCGAGAAATCCAAAAAAATTGGCAATAGATATTATATGTAATCGTTCTCTTTATGCCCCGTTTAGTAAAATACATAGATTTATGAATGTTTATTGCACGCAAATTTACCGAATTACACACAGAATAAAATTATAATCTTTCAAGTTAATCGTGTGCACAATAAGCTTGAAATTCGTAACTGAAAATGATTAATTAATTCTCCGCGATGCACATTGTTATAGAAACAGAATTTTAATGTACCAATCGAAATAATTATTGAATTTCCGATATTATATATATATATATATACATAAAAGGGACTCTTGTATTTAGTCCTGATAAAATTCCAGAGGTAAAGTTTTAACGGGAAAAAAAATCTCTGTGGTTATAAAAAATGTGCGAATTTTAAAAATTGTATTATAATTTTAAAAAATAGTTACCGCGATTATAGAAAATTATGACTAGATAACTAACGTATAGAATACGTAAGTTAAAATCTCATTGTATTTTTAAAAAGATGTTGAACAGAGACAAATGATTTATAAATGAGAAGATACATACATATATATATATGTACACACGTACATATATATATATATATATGTATATACATATATCTATTATATACACTACACATACACATATGGACACTACGTTTGTATTTTTCGTGATAAGGGATTAATATCTATTGAATGTTGAAAGTAAGAAATATACAAACAAATCTTTGCATTTATAAGTGACAATGATTCGATAATTAGCGGCTTAAAATGTGTATTTGCAATTCGTTTTATCTTATTTTATGTAAATTCTTGACATGTTTTTTTTTTTAAAGAAAGAAAATTCACTATTATTTATTTAATCTTTTACGAGAAAAAGTCGTGAAATTGTATTTAAAAAAGTATTTTTTTGTATACGTTTATAAGTTTTTTTTTTTATTAAATTTATTAAATATTGTTTTGATATGAAAATAAATAACACATAATATAGCATAAAATAGACGAACATAACAATTACGAAAATTGCAGGACATATTGAAATCATCGATTAGATTTCGTGTTCTCTCTTGCAAAGTTTAGTTGCTCGGAGATATTGGCTTTGAGGAATTATATTGTATTTTTATAGTTTAAAAAAGACAAAGAAAGAAAAGGGGAGTCAAAGTGTCTGTAATACAATCAAAATATTATATAAAGCCACAATGAAAAATGGCACAATTACACGGAGCGAAAGTAAATTTCTCCTTCCGCAAATAACGCTTTACAGAAACATTGATGACAAAAAGACCACATATACAAGAGGAAAGTATTTATCGCGCATGATTCGCGTACTATAGCATGTAAGGCAAAAGAATCAAATGTTTATCTGTTTATGTATATTTGATGAATATAAAAAAAGATATATAAAAAGTCTATTTGAGATGAGAAACTATAAAGAGCCTATATATATATATACATATATACGTTGGAGTATATTATAATAGGAACAGTCACGGCCTAGAGGATACGGGATGCATTATTAACGGGATAAATATATACGATGATATACGTGAGGCAAAACGATAGAAAAAAAGAGAGAGAAACATTTACGTAAATATATATATATATATTATATGTGATTTGACAAGCGCGTGTTATCACGCACATACACACCTGCTGTTTCGTGACATGATAAAACAGAAGTTTCGTCGAGCGACTTATTGTATGTTACGTTTGCAACGATGTTATACACGTATATATGTTCGTCGGTATACTGGCTGTGTATTCCGTACATATAAATATACATATAATTTAACTGCATGGCAAAATAAATGTAAGCTTGTAGCGCATACGAGAAGGAAGGACAAGTCCCGCGTAATTTGTATACATTTTTTTTTAAATGCACAACCTTACAAAATACTTCTTAAAAATATATACGCAAGATCATGTAATAATTTTTGTATATTTGTTAAAGTAATGAAACTCTGGACATAAGAATGACCTATCGTGTGTAGCAAAGAACCGGGAAAATTGTGTGCACCAAAGATTAATATTGAAAGATAATAATTAATTATTTATTTTGAATATTAAAGAACTAAATGACATTGCTCTTAAAACTAAAAAATAAATAATTAATCAGAATTTATTTATAAATGATTATTTATCAAGTAATCTATCTTCCAGTATTAAATTTCTGTAAAGATTACAGAGAATTAATGCCCATATTCATAGAGTCAGATCTTTAATAGATATTTAAGGCTTCCTTAAATTTATCTTCAGATACTCTACGAATTATTTCATTGGCTACTGAACATCTAAAGATAAATTTAAGGAAACGTTAAGTACAAGATCTGATGAATACGGGCATAAGTCACGTTTCCGCTTTTAAAAATTCGCATTCTCTTCCGTTCTCCTTTGCGAGACTGCTCAATTGCTCGTAACTCATAACTTGATGGTTCGATAAACATTACGTGGTTGTGACAGCTTTACAGTACTGTAACGTTAAGATTATCGTTATTGATTTAGATGCATGGGCGCGCGGACATAAGTAATAAAGTATACGCGTAGACACAAATAGGTCTTATAATTAAAACATGCAAATAAAGACCCCATGCAACTTTTCCTCTCGCTCTCGTAATGTGATGCGCTAAGTAATCGTATAATTTAACACGACTCTCTGTATAAACAAACAAGACACATGTAAGCGACTAACTCGGACTGTCCTGTGATATTATTTTTACAACGCTTTTCTTATTATAGTTTGCTTTTGTAAGCTCGACCACACAGAGATGGAATTTTTAAACTGTGTCTGGTATCTGATGCAAGATTTAAAAAGTTAAAAGTTAAAAGGATTCGATTTAATACAAATAACAGACTGATCTTTTTACGCTATGAGGATATATTAAATTCGACTATTTCGCGTTACAAGACACTGCATAGTAAAGCTAGTATCAATTTGTTGCATCCGAGAAAATGTTACTAGTGCCAATTTTGATGAAAGAGAAAAGAAAAATTTATTATACTAACTCAATCTTATATGAATATATGAATGTGTTATTTATAAATTACTCTATTGATGTTAGGTAAACAAATGTACACAAAGATCGAACTTGGTAAGGAGAAAGTCTCAGAAAAAACTACCAGACATTTTAAATAATGAAGCATTAAAAAAACAAGTATTCAAACAAAAAATTTGATATTTAAAGCGAGGAAATATGATACGTGTAAATTTTATAACATGCATTTTTCATAAACTTGTTCTAGATATCCTGTTATTTTAAATTAATGGAACCATAAGATTTTTGTATCCATTAAAACCGCATAATTTGTTTTTATTCTAAATATGAAAATATTAACATAAAGCTACACAAAATTCGTTAATTTGCGAGAGAGCTGAAAAATATTTTGATAAAGTGAAATATCTTATAAAATAATTTTTCAATTTTTCAATAATTTTAATTCGATACTTTCATACATGAAATAACAAGATAAATCAATTAATGCTAAAAAAAAACTCATAAAAAAGTGTATAGATTTTTTATTTTCTATATATATGAGAGTTGCAAAGGAAAGAGAGACTTTCTTCTTATAAGAATGTAAATTATTCGTGCAATATTAGTTCTATTCTATAATTTTTATTTGATAACTTGATATTTTTCTAACAATATTTGCTTTGACTTAAATGTTCTATTTCTTTCTGAAAACAAGTCAGCGTAATTTGTTTGCAGAGCGTTTCGAGTAGTTAAAGCATTAGACGAAAGAGGTGGACGTTTCCTCCCCGGAGACACTTTCTCAATGCGTGAAAGTATAGAATCGTGATGAATCACGCAATGGGGGAGTTACACGCGTGGGAAAATGAGCCGCGACGTAATTTCACGCAAACGGGAGGAGTTCCGTGTGTGTATGCGTGTGCGTAGCTACGACGCGCGGCGATTGCGTAAGAGATAGTAAAAGTACCTCGCGAACGAAGCGATCGCGCATTATTTTTCACCGTGTCGCGGGTCTTCCGACCATATTTATTCTGTGATAGACACATATGTGTTTACAAAATGAACGCGTGGGTGTGCATAACGCGCGCGTACCCGCGATGCTACGTACGCTATGATATTACCTAAGTTTATTTCGCGAAATAAGACGAATTGAACGCAGAACGTTCTGTAATTGTTCCTCTTTTCCGTATACCCATCCTCACATCCAAGGATTGAACATCCAGATTTTAATGCCCATTAAAATGCGTACATATCTCGTGTACGTTTTTATTTTATATATAAAATTGCATTGCTAAAAATTCTTTATTATTCCGATACTATGTCGAATGCTGATACTTATATATATATATATATATATATATATATATATATATATATATATAAAAGTATATCAGCATTCGACACAGTACCGGAATATATATATATATATATATATACATATATATAATACTTAATATCGATAATAGATATATAATGAAAAAATAATTCTTTTTCTAAATCTTAAATCTTAATGCATATTTTTTCGAATATTTACAACAAATAAATATTTACTTAATAAATATCTACTCAATAAAAAAATGATAGTTATATCAAATTATTGGTTTTTGTACCAATTAAATATATGTTCACATTTGATAAATATTTGCTTAGAATTTTTCAAATAAATATTTAAAATTTTTTATTTTTTTCAGGCAATGCTCCGATAATTTATATGTATTAATATTATTGCTACTATTATTGATATAAACAATGCGATATTCTCGTAGTATTCGTGATATATAGAGTGTTCCATTTTATTTTAAACAGTTTTAAACAGTTTTCTTCGAAATTATTAATGATACACAAATATTTCAAAAAGTAATACTTCAAAAGATGATCAAACATAAATGTAAAATACTTCATAAAATATTGATTTTCTGATATCTCTATATAAGGTGCTTTCCAGCAAGAGACACAAATGACACAGTGAATTATTATTTTGTTGTTTGCCATTGCTAAACAACGATGAAATGATCACTGTGTTACACTGTATATCTCTTGCTGGAAAACACCAACACGGTGTATGACTGTGGAAAGCACTCGTAGTTTAGTACTTTTATATATATATGCAGAATAATGAAAAGATATTATGTTATGTGAAAAAAAATATATAATTCCATTTAAAACATGAAGTGACCTTCATATCTTTTGGCCTTCATATCTTTTCTTCATATCTTCCACTTAGAAAAAATATAACGTGACTAAAACATCTCCCCGAAATTGTTCCTCTTTTATCTAAAATATTTTTTTATATCAATAATTTCGAAGAAAGTTGACTATTTAAAATAAAATAAGATACCCTCTATATATTGAAAAAAATTATATAAAAGATATAATAATAATATAATAATATTATTATTATATAATATTATTATTATATCTTTTATGTATTTTTTTTAGGATTTATATATATATATATATATATATATATATAAATTAATGTTTGTAACAACATAATCATAGTTAATCATAATTAAATTTTATCATTCGAGTAAAACACAATTCGTAAGTCGTCATTATATTAAAATCATTTTAAATTAGTTCTAAAATGATTACTAAAATAATTTTCTTTCTAATTAATTACAGTAAAAGAATCATTTCCTAAGTAATTATATTTTATGTCATTTTGACATTATCGTCACTTATTAATGGGCATTAATATGTATATAATTTAATGTAAACAGTAGCAATTGTAATTAAAATTATGATTGTGTTACTATGTATATTAATATTATGTGCATACATTAATGTACACAATCGCATACATTAGTGTGTATCATGAATCATAATTATTGTGTATATTAATTATATTCGTACATGATAATATTTTAAATAATATAGTATTCATGCACTATAATATGTATATGTATATTTTGAGTTCTTTTAATCAACAATAATATTCTTAATTTTTTTTTCTAAATATTTTAAATATTTATCCGAGTTGATTTGTGCAAAGTTCTATTGCGATGCAGAGAATAGTTGTTTTATAAATAAACAAATAATTTTTTTATGTTTTAGAATGTAGCCTAATACAAATACATTTATGATTAATTACGATTACGCTACTGTATGTATTAATTTACATACATTTTTTTTTTGCTTGGATTGCATGTTATTTCTCTCTCTCTCTCTCTCTCTCTCTCTCTCTCTCATTTGTATTTTTGTTTGTTATTTAATCTGTTTTATTAAATCTGTTTGTTATTTTTCTGTTATTATTGTTTAGGATAGTATCAATGTCCAGTCATATTAATCATATACATACTGATTTTTATTTCGATTATTATTATTGATTTTAGAACAAAGACTTGTTAGTTTTGTATTTTATATATATATACATATATATATATATATATATATATATATATATATATTCAGAGAGAGATTTTTTACAGTCTTTAATTTTTGCCTAGATTGAAAACAAGTCTGACTAATAGTATTGTATTTTTACATCAACAGTCGCTTGTTCGTCTCTCCTATCAGAATGATTTATTGTAGGATTTCATCCGCGACGATGAGAAGAAGAGGGAGCGAAAGTGATTAGAGAGAAACACTCGTCCGCATTTCACTGTACTTGTGTTTCCAGAGAAAGTACAATCTTTATTGTCTCTAATTACCGACTTGATGTATTCACCCGTTCGATTTCTTCTACGTACTTATATACTAAATCAAGAATTCGTAGAAGTACTCATGAATTTTTGTTTATTATGATAATTAATTCAATCGCGACTTAGGTTGACTTATACTGATATGCACGAAGTGAGATAAAAAATAAAATCTATGCTACAAAAAGTATTACTAAATCTTAATACATGTTTCTTTGAATAGTACTAAGGGTCTCTTTCACCAGCTTCGATTAACTAATCAATGATTAACTCAATCATTACGATTGCCAACGTGAGAATTAAACACAATTTGTCTCGGAGGACGAAAGGGCAGAAGTTAATTCTGAACTGTTGTTGGCACTTCTACGAGTTAATCGTCGATTAACTTAATCAGAGGTTGGTGAGAGAGGTTCTAAGTCTAAGTAAACATTTACTGAGAGTAAATATATATTTACTAAAATAAATGGTAATTAAATCAAATTAATGGCTTTTGTATCAAATATATATTTACATTTAGTAAATATTTAGAACTATTAGAACTTTTTTAGTAAATATTTACTTAGAACTATTCAAACAAATATTTATCGAAATTTAAAATTTTTTCCTAGGGAGAAATAATTGTCAATAATAAGACTCGACATCAAATTGATACCAAAATTACCGATGTCAATTCGATATCAATTCGGTGAGTCATTTCTGACTAGATTTTTGGATTTATTAGTGGATCGAAAAATTTGTCAAGGAGAGACCATTGCCAAGCCATAAGAGAAAATTTTTTAAAGATTAAATATAAAAAAATAAAATATTAAATTATTATTTAAATTATTATATCAAAAAAGTATTATTTAAATGATAATTTATAATACATGTTTAAAATTATATTAACATAAAAAAAGAATAATATAATAGAATTAATCTATGTTTTTTATATCTAGGAATTTCTTAAATTAAAAAAATATTTTTGGAATAGCAAAATTGCGATTAAGTATTTTTGAATTATTAAAAATATATATAACATTTTGCTATAAATATTTTAAAAAAGAAATCCCTAGAGCGTTTTGAAGTTCCCATAGCTTCCTTCATGAATCCGCCAGTGTTTTGGCATTGTAAACGCGTGTCATTCGTACTCTCGACACCCGCTGGATCAATCGATCATTATATCGAGATGAAAGATCATCACTTGCGACTCCAAATCCCTGACGGCCGCGCAGCTCTGACTCGAAAGCGCCGATCGGCCTAGTTGGTCCGTTGGCAACCTCGAGTAGCTTCATTCATTTAATGATTATTTATGATATATCATGCGAGGGTCATTGCGTAGGTCGTATATTTCAAAATCATTTCGATCGTGAGCGAACAGGTCGAGATCTTTTTAGCTGCATTACGTTGTACTTTCGGCATTTAAAAATTAGAAGGGAAATTGAACTAGCCAATACAAGCACAGATCATTTCAACAACATTGCAGTAATATCGCAAATATTGCAGCAAATTACTTAAAATTGAACGTGACGAATAACCCCGTCTTCCTCTATTTTTTTTAAGAAAAAAGATTTAAACAATAATTTAATTTAACATTATACAGTATTTTTTTTTAATAATAATTTAAACAATAATTGTAATCTATTTTTATACAACACTTTTACAACGTTTTTATAAGTTACTTATTATTTTTTTTAATTAACGTATACTTTTTTTTTGCTTTATTTTAGAAGAATCAATTTTTCAATAGTCACTTTAATTCCTAAATTAATTGAATATAGCCTTATAATAAATTCGACTCATTGTCAATGCATACTAGTGCATAGTCATTGTATATGAATTGACATGTGTTTAATATAAATATAAATTGCAATATATAAATTGAATGCAATAGTTGCATTTAGCAGAAAAAGCTTTCCAATT
The DNA here is from genome assembly GCF_024713525.1 of Acromyrmex echinatior. Lineage (NCBI taxonomy): Eukaryota > Metazoa > Arthropoda > Insecta > Hymenoptera > Formicidae > Acromyrmex > Acromyrmex echinatior. The sequence continues at coordinate 22,085,219 of NC_141853.1, forward strand.
GTAAAATTCTTAATATAATTAGTCTCATTGTTAGTATGTTAGTTCCTCTAAAAATATGTCAGTAGATCTAAAACTGCATTCCAAAATATCTTCTTCAAAGAAAATTTTACTCCAATAATATCCATGTACTATAATATATATATATATATATATATATATATATATATATATATATATATATGTATATTTTAATCAACAATATTCTCAATTTTTTTATCTAATTGTAAGTACTTTAAACCTATTCAAGATGATTTATGCAAAGTTCTATTGCGACGCAGAGATTAGTTATTTTAGAAATAAACAAATAATTTTTTTATTTTTTAAAATGTGACCTAAATGTACAAATCAATTATTAAATAATTTTACAACAGTTGTAAAGCTGCTTTCTCTAAATGCAGCCATTGACGCGGTGAGACGCTCTCTCAAACCGCGTCGTCTGTCGTCTCGGTAACGGCGTCGCGTCGTCACCCCGCCGTCGCGCACGTTCGCCGCCGCCGCCGCCGCCGCCGCCGCTGCGACGGTCGGTGGTGAAGGTTAATCGCGAGCGTTCCATGCAGTCAGCGCCGAGAGCTCGATAGTGAATATAGTATTAGTAGCGCGTTGTGTTGACAGTGGTTACGGTGATAGTTGGCGGCAATCGCCGCTGCTGATTAAAGGTACGACACGCAGACGAGATACGCGCGCGTAACGACGCGGCCATGCTGTAGCATTTGCCGCGTATATTCGACGCCGCTGCGTGTTGACAAGCATTGTCGTCGTCGTCGTCGTCGTCTGCGCTGTTCTCTTCTTCATCGTTGATCATGAGCAACGTGGTACACAACCCGGGCGGGCTGGCGAGACTGTCGACACTTCTGGGTGCTCCAGAGGCCGCACTGCGTCTCCTCATCTCGATTTTACTGGGTAAACCTAACCGTTTCTTTTCTCCTTTGTGTTAGTTGTTACCTCCTCGTTTCGTTACGACAAAGGACGATTCGTTCTCCTCATCATGGGATCCCAATAGGACCCTCGTCTTCTATTCTTTGTTTTTTTCTCTCTCTCTCTCTCTCTCTCTCTCTCTCTCTCTCTCTCTTTCCTTTCCATTCCCGAAATTTCTTAATTCACTCCGGACTGCTCCGAACAAATCAATCCGCGTTCATTCATGACTTCGCTCAATCGCCGATGTGGGACTACCCTCCCCGTATTCCTCTGTCCCTCCCCTTCCTACCTCTTTGATCCCTTCAGGGACATCCCTCGCTTCGCTGTATTACGTCGTTATAGCGTGTATGTACATAGTTGATGGTAAGCTATAACGGCGTAATTGCCTCAATGTGAAGGTTGCTCATCTAATCGTTAGAATACACGCATTCACTATCAGCCTCTCGTTCTCAAGCTGCCTCATTTCCGTGTCCCGTAAAGACATGTACACCGATTCGGATCTTGACTGCGTCCAACTGTTAGTTACTATATTCTGAGGAACATATAAACCTGAAAACACAATGAAAAGCACAGGGAATAAGAGATTTCAACCTATTAGAAAATGTTTATTCTTATATGCTTTTTGATAGATTTAATTTTGTTACGATTTAGGGAAATAACTTTGTTGTTTAACTTTGTTATTTTTTGTTCTTATTGCTTGTGCTTTTCATTGTGTTTCCAGCTTAAGAATCAATAAAAAATCAAAATGACTTTATTTTAATTTTTTTACGTTAATAAACAGTAAAATAAAGTCATTTTTAAAAAATGAAATCATTACTCCCTAAATTTCTATTGTGTTTTCTAAGGAAAACAAAATAAAGTATCATTTATGTTGGTCGTAAACTATTAACTTAAAATTGACCAATCGTAGGAATAAGGTCGATTATTCTCCTCACATTCGACTATGCCATGTAACATTGTCCATTTCTTATAGTTTATGGCATAAATTAAGATTTTACGGTCAGTATAAATGATCCTCAATTCCGATCGGAAATCATTCCGACTTGTTTCATGATAGACACTATAAAAATCTATAGATATGTAATGTGAATTATAAACTTACAGTGACTAACGGAATACATTCTTATGAATTATTTGCTTTAACTTTGTTTTAACATCGATAATCGCATTTTATTTTCTGAGATTCTTTTCTAATAAATAATACAAACTTTGTACTTTGTATTTTGCTCTTATATACTAATATCTGATGACATTCCTTTTTTCGCAGTAACATGTAATTATAATTGGTCACTTTAAAAAAAAAATATAGTGATAGAGTATATCAAATTATGTGTGTTTAATCAATGTAAAAAATCCGAGATATGAAAAGTGCGGACATACATATCCGTGTCTGTAGATATAAACACAGGTAGTATGTTATGTTTATTTATGACCGCGTCACGTTATATAACTGTCTTACGCTATAATTCACTGCTTAGAAAAGAGATGCGATCTATTCTATCTTAAAATAAAGCTCGATTCTCGATCTCATTTTTAGTAGAGCTGAATTTAAAAATACATTAAATATTTAGCGTTCGAGATGTGATTACTAAGAATAATAATAATTTTATTTCTTACGTACAAGTTAATTCCCACAAGTTGAGTAATGACAGAGAGCATGAAATATATATATATATTTTTTTTAAATAGAGGCAAGGTTGTACTAAGATGGCTCTTCGTAGCAAAATGATAATTTGATAAGAGAAGAGAGGCCACATATTATGGAATTTATTGAATTATTCGGAATAAATTCCGATCGAACTCCAATTTCTTTAGAAAACATGATAGAAATGTAGGGAATAATTAAATAATTTCGATTGGAATCCATTCCTAACAATTTAATAATACGTGCCCAGAATTCTCATATTCTCGAAAAATATGGCACACGAAAATACTATAGTACGTTACGTATATTATAGATTTTTGTGTGCGATATAAATTCAAGGAAAGGCTCAGAACATAGAGTGAGAGACACGGAATTTAAATAGACAAATTGCGCAAGAATACAGGCATGAAACTAGTTATGTCTATACGAATAATGAGATTCAATAAAACAAAAAATGGTAAAATAAAGAAAAGAATAAGATAGACAACAATAAAGAGAAAGGTTTTATCTTTGATAAAACCTTGATTTTCTTTATACTTTTATCTGATAAAAATTCAGTTTTATTACAATCTTAAATTTTCTAGTTGTAACTACGATAACTTATCAGAGAACGAGATAAAGATTATTTTGATCGTTTAAATGAATTCAAAAAATCGAAACAATTATTGGCTGACATATATATGATATATAATAATATAATTATATGCATATATATATATATATATATATATATATATATATATATAATGATACGTTATAATTATATTATTACATATTATAATTGTAATATTGTACAAGAGAAAAATATGGTATAATGACATATTATATATTACACTGTACATAATATAGCATAATATACTATGATATACTGATGTATATTAGAGTCATAAGCGATTGTCGAATCACGTAATGCTATTCTTGACCAAAACTGAGTCAAAAAGTTTTCTATTATTTTGTAACTTTCGTAATACTTACTTGAAAGTAAATTAATATTTTACGTGTTTTCTTTTTAAATGATTTTATTAGTATATAATACTTAATCTATGAGACATTCTACGTCAAACCGAGCATCTTTGAAACATTGTCATTTTATTTTTTTTTAATTTTTAAATTTGCTAACATATGTTCTACAGATAAAAATATGAGACACTTGTTTCGCGAAAAAATCACATTTTTAAAATCAAATTACGCGACGTTTTTTTATAAATATATGCAATTTATAAGTGTCAATGACTTAAAAAAAAAAAATCTTATATTTTTTTCGCGAAATACTTATCTCAGTTTTATCTGTAGAATATATATGTTAGCAAATTAAAAAAAAAATAATAAAATGACGATGTTTCAAAGGTGTCCGATTTGACGTGGAATGCCTCATAGATTGTAAATATTATATGTATATACTATTAGGTGTTGGAATTAATTCGTAGCGTTTTACAAGTGATGGGAAGTACTTTCATTAATGTATTTTTTAATGCTCATGTGAAATAAATAACATTCTTTCATTAAAAAACGCTACGAATTAATTCCAACACCTAATAATAAAGTCATTTAAGGAAAAAACATGTAAATTATTAACTTACTTTTAATGGTATAAATTCAGTTGTATTAATTTTTTCCCTTGTGTTTTTTTTTATGATCCTGCTAATTTAAATATTAAACTATTGGTGTAACTGTTTTTTTTTGGAAATGATACATAATATAGAATTGTTTTTGGCAATACAAATTCAGTCATATTGATTTCTGATATTATTTTTCTTTTCTTTTTTTATTTTGAATTGGTCCTGTCAACTCAATATTAAGCCAGCAACGTCACGATTTCTTTTCAAATGGCACAAAATGATACAAAATTATCATTAGTGATTTAGTACAAAATGAATACTAAAAATTCTGATAGGTCCGATTCGATTCTGCTGTTTTAGTCCTGCTAGCTTTATAGAGCTCATTTGGATTTATAATAAGTAATCAATTTCATTTAAAATAAGCGTTGATATTTGATACAAATTTTTTACAAATACAATTTATACAAAAATTTAAAAATATTTATGATAAATGAATTATCATATAATGATATGCGTTAGCTGCAAGTATAGCTTTTACGGAGCAAAGTTATATTTGCGCATACTACGATTGATCAATTGATAAATTAAAAAACTTCATTTAATCAGTATGTAGTGGCTCAACAAGTACCGTTTATTCTTATAATTTATTGCTGTGCACAACATAGCGATATTACATATATTAATAATACAAATGTATGTATATGCAATATATGTATACATATTTAATACATACATATATATGTATGTTACATAACACATATTATATGCTTTTTTATTATTTTAATTTTAAAAAATCATTCCAAACGCACAACAAAATTTATTAAAACATTGATATAAATAACTGTCAGGTTTTTAGGGGCTTTTTATAATCACAATTTTATGTATAAATTTTATGTATAAATTTTATGTATTTATATAAAATTTATATATCAAGATTAACATTTACTGCTCTCATTCAAAATTGATACAAATGAAAAAATGTAAAAAGGAGTACGCAGAAAATTAATGAAATAACGTTGAGTTGCAATGACCGAGAATAATAAGAAATTATGTAATTTGATTTCAGGCTTCCCCGTTGCCCTTTTTCATAGGTATACACTCTATGGCAAAGATCCCATTCGTCAGCACTTATTTTTCATAGCGTGCGGTCTCTCAATTGGTTACTGGAATTACGGTAATTTATTCGAACAGTATCTCAATTTAATTGACACGCAAATGACACGCCGGCGTTTATCTATTCATAAAGACGATCATAGTAATAATAATGATTTTGCAGATTATAACATACTTCATTCATCAACGGCGGTATGCGGAACGTATCTCATCCTGACGGTTCTCGGCAGCACCGGGTTATCCGTCATAATAACATTTCTCTTCAACATGACGTATCTACTTTACGGTAAAGCAACACAATATCAAATTTAAAAATTTATTTATAGTCGAAAAACCGATCCACGCATTTACATATTTACCCTGCGGCACTATCTATTTAGTATTCTCGAGCTATCTGGCACGATCGTGGACTTGGAGTAATGCGTTCAAGGTTTCCAGCAATGAATCTTTTTTGATTTATGATTTAAATTCACATTCCTCGTCTTCTCGGAAACTAAAAGGGTGTCAGAATACAACATATCTTACGTTAAAAGCAAACAATTATAATGATAATGAAAAACAATTTTTTTGTATTGTAACATCTTAAGTCAGCGACATACATTATCAAGGTATACTTATGCAAGGTATACTTATGCAAGTTTATCGGAATGTGTGTATTGTATTTGCGATAATTGTACAATTTTGTTATCTACACGTTCCGATAGACTTGATTAGCATGCTTGTGCACGCATACTTGATAAGTTTACTTTAACATATGTGGCCGGCTTTATCTGTCATTATAATGTTATTATGTATTTGGCACTAGCTTTAATCATTCGAACAATTGAGGGCGATACGAAATAATTAATATTTTTAATTTTTTTTTGTCATACAATAATATATTTATAATTTGTTGTATAATTTATCGAAATATTACTTTTTAGTTTTACAATCGTTTGCTTGCGTTCGTAGACAACCTTTATCGTTTTCTCGTTCTTTTTCGTCGATTGTTTCGAGCTGCAAAGCATTTAAACGAAATTATTTTTCAATACAGGCTATTACACCACCAGTACCCAAGATTATGATATAAAATGGACAATGCCGCAGTGCGTGCTAACCCTTAGATTAATAGGGCTTGCATTTAATTTATGGGACGGTCAGAAACGTGACGTACGAAATGCTATTTTTTTCATAATTTTATTATCTCATTTATTCCTTGGCGTAATATTCACTGACTGTATTGTAGGAGGAGCTCTCCGATAGTCAAAAGCGGGTTATCTTGAAAGAACGACCATCGCTATTGGAAATTGCGGCGTACGTTTATTTTCCGGGCGCCTTCCTGATTGGACCGCAATTCAGTATGCGGCGATACTTGGACTATGTCAATGGTCAGCTTGCAGAACGCGTACGTTAATAAATTGGAAAAATATTAGTCTAATAGCTTTTAAATGTCTATCGACGAATTCAGGGATCATTTAATTCTCTAATTTCAGAAAATATTTCCAATTTAATTATTAATATAAATAGCACGCTTTATATTTTAGGATTCTCAAACTGGTGCCATCAAGCTGCCAGATTGTGTGTCGGCGGGATTCTTACGAGCTTTTGTCGGATTCATATATGTAGTGATATTTCAAATCGGTACACTTTACGTTTCTGATCAATATCTCTTTGAACCATCATTCCAGAAGCTAAATTTAATAAAGAAATGCTTGATAATCGGCCTGTGGGGCCGCATTAATCTCTACAAATACATCAGCGTTTGGCTAATCACAGAAGGAGTATGTATAATTGAAATATAATTTTTTAATTTACCTGTATTTGTAATATGTGCTTTTGTGTATATCGATTGTTGATATCAGGTTTGCATCGTCTTTGGTCTTACATATAATGGAAAAGATTCTGAAGGTCGTGTTAAGTGGGACGGTTGCGCGAATGTTAAATTGCGGACATTCGAAACTACTATGCAATTCAATGACTACATTCTCTCCTTCAACATAAACACTAATCACTGGTGTGCGGAATACATTTACAAGAGGCTGAAGTTTCTGGGTTCAAAAATGTACAGTCAAATAATGACGCTGCTTTTCCTTGCTCTCTGGCACGGTTTTCACTCCGGATACTATCACTGTTTCTTTATGGAGTTTGTTGTATTATACTTCGAGCGAGACGTAAGTATCATTGCTCACACAGAATTTTACAAGATTTTTCAAAATTGGATTGCTTCTTTATTGTTTAATCCTTATTTTCCATGTGATTTATTTTTCCTAGATTGGACCGGTATTAAAGAACAGCGAGATAGTACAAACGATGCTGAAAATACGATGGGAAGCACGCGTTCTCGCTTGGATCTTTCTGAAGCTTTACACTTTTGTTTTCATGGGCTATAGCCTCGTATCGTTCGTACTTCTTTCGTATCCGCGATATAATGAAGTTTACGCTAGTATGTATTATTGCGGACATGTGTTCTTCCTCTCTTATCCACTGCTCGCGCCATACATTAAACGGTTGCTTGGTCAAAAACCAAGTCAGCGATCGCACCAAGAATAAGATGATTCGATCTTTCTTTTTTTTTTCTTCGATATTAAGGTATTGCTCTTGTACTTGTTTTTCCTTCCGTCGCCCGATACTTTAGAAGACATATAACTGTAGTGTAATGAACGCTGATGTTAGTTACATTCACTTACAGTCACTAGTCTTCAAAAGAAATGTGATAGTGCATATCCAACGGAAGATACGGGAAAAAATAAAGTATATTATCATTACTATCGTGTTTCGTAACGGTTATGAATTTTTTAAAACATGAATTTCTATCGCTTAAATATATCCTCGATCGAATTTCATAAGTAAAAAACTTCTTTGAAGAATCTTGCTGAAACGAAATAGCGATAGTAGTGGAATATACGGATATTACTATTAAGAACATTATTAATTTGTTGCACCGTTTAAAAAAAAAATCCGCTGGTCGGTAATTTCGTGTGCCTGTACTTGGAAGTTTCTACGATCAAACTTTACGACACGAAAATTCAAGAAATATAATTCTACAATATAATTCAACAATATAATTCTATAACAAGATACTTCAGTATTTTCCTATAATAATACGTTCTTACGTCTTCAATCATATTTTTGTATATCTAGCATATTCAATTGAGCAAAGTTTTATTTATATGTATAATAAAATCTGTTAAAACGCGTTATGCCTTTTAGTGATAAGGACTGTTATGATAACAATAGTAGCGTTAGCTAGTCAAATATCATAATATCCTAAAAAGACACGAACGAGAAAGCAACTGTGCATTTAGATACCGCAATAAGAATGTCTATTCACAAAAATAAATTCAGAGAAATTGCATTACAGAGGACATTTAGAGAATAATACCGTGATTTTGTAAGCGCAAAAACAGCTAAAACAATATAGTCAAATCATGCGATATCATGCACGATTTCAATTGAAATATATATATATATATTTTATCGTAGTGCTACGTTTTGTCGATCTAATACAATTAACTACGTTTTACTATACCTCTCTAGATGTAAATACGACGATAACAGACCGTAATTCTAGTCGGGTGTGTACCTTCTACCGTATGTACGCACGCTGCATTAGTATCAATATGCAGTAACGCAAGAAGCGATTTTCAATCTTATATATTCGCAATTATTTTTGTAGGTAAAAGTCTAACAACGATCTACCTATCTATTCGTATTGTAGTAGGAATACGCAGCTCTTATTACGCACACAGCCTTCGAACACACAGCTCATCGAAATTAAGAGAAACTAGTAGATACCAGTTCGATATACAAAATGTCCAGACTCTGACATGCTTTACGATCATGACACCCTATCATATTCAATGATCAAGTTAGATCGACAAAAATTATTTGTAGTATTTTGCCTAATGACTTTAATTTGTCGATCTCAAATGATTCCAGTGTCTGGAATCTTTAACATAGTCGCGTAGATTTACAAAAATTTAGTTGTACAATATGACTATACAATTGTAGCTCAATTAGAAGCTATATTGCATTTGCCGATAGCATTTATTATAGGATTGAAACTAATAAGACGATCCAATATAATTCTTTTGACGCGATGTACTCTTGTACCTAGTTCATAAGCCGCGGAAGTATGAATTTTAATTTGGGAATTTAATTATAATTAATTGTATATATTTATAATTATAATTGTTTAGCAATTATAATTGGGAATTATATAATTATTAATTGGGAAAAAATTAAAATTCACTCGCTGGTTATTCAATTTAATGCTAATGTAAAATGTAAGTATTTTTATGAATACTTTATCTTGGAATCTTACGTTCCAAATGTCTTCATTTTATTATCATTATAATAATTGTAAATTTAGTTAACAAAATAATATTTGCCGGAAAAAGATACATGTTGGGTATAGATTTTCTAAAACATAGTTTAAACATTAATATTTGTTTCGTGATCTAGATTTCAATAATTTCGATTTTATATCGCATCGTTAATAAGACATGAACGAGAAATATGAGAGAGAGAGAGAGAGAGAGAGAGAGAGAGAGAGAGAGAGAGAGAGAGAGATAAATAGATTGTAAGAAACGAAAGGTAGAACTGACGAAGAGAAAGGCGGTGAAGTGATTAATAATACCAGAAATTGTTTGATATAAAAAATGTATTTAAAATTATTTTCTTAAAAGATACAAAAGAAACATCGACATCTCGTATATAAAAATATTAAAAATGATTCTTTTTTTTTTTATATATCAACAGAGAATCACGACAAATGTACTCGGTCGTTCAAGAACTTGTTATGTATGCGTATGTGTGAGTGTGAATTGTATATGTGAATTGTATACGCGAGCGACATCATAGGCTTTAACAACACGAAGCGTCTGCCTTTTAAGCACCTTTAACACCATGCGGCCTATCTTACGAGATATAGGCGATATATACATCCCTCCTAAAATTATTAAGATCCATCCGGGCTTGTGCGTTTGCGCTCACGTATCTCGAAACGGCTGCGAGAATAATCACCGTTAAAGATTTGTCTTCGTAAAATACCGGAAGTCTCGAGGGTGGTGAGGGTGCTCTCGTGCGATGAGCCTAGTATGGTCCACTGGGGCCCGGGCCCGGTTGTGGTGCTCCGTAACTGTCGATGGGTTGTCCTGGTTGTTGTCCCGGTGGCCCATATTCGCCGCCACCTTGCTCCTTCTGTAATGCAAAAATAAATGCGTAAGAGACAAGACAAGAGAAAAAAAGAGAGATGACACACGCATGTCGCGCATATATGAATTTTATATATTATGGCTATCACGCAGCCATGATTTTTTCTGTGATGGCAATTAACAGAGTTCGGTAGTTAGTCTGCGTATTCGCGCATAATTTTAAATTTTGTCGATATATTTGTAGTTTACCTAGCAAGCCAAGCAATTTCGGAAAGCGACTTAGGCTAGAAGAGATTTTCAACGGTTAATCGAAGAATATTCCCTGATCGACAAAAAAAGTAAATCAAGGATCTCGATCAGATATTTGTAGTTTACTAAGCAGAGCACAACATGTATAGTGAAAGATATCTTTTGTAACGAAGAGTTATAGCAACTTAGAGTGTGTACAATACAATTAATCTTTAAAACCTACTACGATTGTTGTAGAAATCTCAACAAGTTCGCTTAGATAGGCATTATGGGAATGCCATATTCACTTGAAGAGAAACTCTCCATAATTACTCAAATCGTCGACACGGCAATCACCTTGGTAGTTTCGTTTTTCTTTTTTATAGTTGAGCCATGAAAAGATGATTCGCGTTCGATTAACTGTAAGGTCATCTGAAATATATGATGTGTAAATATTTCGCATCTAACATCCGGATTCCTTTATATTCAAAGCAAAAATATGCACCGCACCGCTCGGCTCCTCATCGAAATGAACAATTTACATGCCGCGAGGCATACTTTCATCTTTCAGTGTTCGCCATTTAACCGAAATCGCTTCTCGATAAATTGCTTTGAAAGTAATAACTATCCGTACATGTATACGCGTTTGAGTAACATTTATGCTCTGAGTAACTGAAAATTATGCAACGCACTACACTTATCCGATGATAGAGACGTCGTTATTTTTGCCAAGGCTCGAATTCGCGCGCTTAAGCAATTTCATTTTTTTTTAAAACTACATGAATTATATATAATAAGATTCATTTTTACCAATGCAGATTGATTTTAATCTCTTTCTAAGTTATTCTATCTTTTTCTAATTTATTCTTTCTAATTCTTAGAACTAGAGTAAAGCCATATCGGACTAGAGATTGAGATTGAATTGTAATTTGATCAAAGTAAAGTTCACTGAACTTGATATTGATTTTCTTTCTTCTAATCAGTTAAATTCCAATCCAATCTCAATCTCAATCTATAGTCTGATTATTTACTTTTTAACTTCTTCCAGTTTTAAGAATTAGGAAAGGATGGGTAGAGACATAAGTTAAATCAAGAATGTTAGATTAAGAAAGTTAATCTATATTGGTATGAAATGGTAGAACATGGTGAATGGATTACATCGTCGAATAATAAAAAAAAAGTGAAAGAAGATAAATCGTTACCTGAGTTTTATAGCGGATGAAGTAGACCTCCGGTTTGCTGGGCTGCGTCGGTGCCTGCGTCGGCAACACAATATCGGGTGCCTCTTCGGGTTTCTTCACCAGAACATAGATCAACGTCTTCTCCTCATCCTGCTGCGGCAGCGGTGGCAGTTGCGGCGCGGTCGGCGTCGGCGGAGTTGGCGCCTTGATGAACACTATTTTGTAGTGTTTCTGGGCCGGCTGTGGTTGCGGCACATGCTTGGGCGCTTTGTACTCCGGCGCTTCTGGTGGCGGCACATGGACATATACGTGCTTTTGGATCACCCGGGCTTGCTGTGGCGGACCATAAGCCGGAGCTGGCGGCCCGTAGCCGCCGCCATCGCCTCCGCCACCGCCACCACCTCCAGAGGGTGGAAAGTATGAGTTCACCGGTGGCTCCGGCGCCGGTTTCGCGACCGTTAGTGCGATCGATGAGCAGACGATCGCAAAAATCGTGCTCTGTTAAAAGAGAAAATAGGCATCATGATGATCGTGACTGCAATGTTAACGTGCTCGAAGAGTGTAGCGAAAGTTACAACAAAGATTTTGCTATTCTGTGAGACATATATGGTATTACATGCAACGGAAAGTGTGACACTTTTATTCAAAAATTTTATCTGCGTTATGTATTTTGCAAAAAAAATTGTTTTGATTATTTGAATAATTTAATGTTTTTCCAAATCAGAAACAAAATTAAATTTCATTCAGAACAAAATTTTAGTGCGACTTCAATGCAATTGCTTTTATGCAAGTTGTACATTTTGTTATTAATAAAAATTACAATATTGATAAGAGGATTTTTTGAATAGCAACAAAACATTGATTACAAAATAAGCGTTAGAAATTGAAAAATGTACCAAATTTTAATAAATATTTCTCTAAATAATAACTAATTAAATATTTACTAAATATAAACATATTTATTTGGTACAGGAATCATTAATTTGATTTAATTATAATTTTTTATTAAGTAAATATTTATTTAATATAAATAAATTTAATTAATATTGTTGAAAACAATGTTATTAAAGTTTAGTAATTTTTGTCTCAGTATACATATAAATTTTAATCTGATTCAATTTTAAATGCATAACTTTTGCAATGTGCATAGTAATTTTTATTAATGCGATTTGTAAAAATACAATTGATTGGCAATTCTCAGTAACAAAATATTACATCATATTCCAACTTACAAAAAATGTTAAATGAAATATATATATATATATAATTTTTTTATTGGAAAACACAGTTACGTCTTGGATGTAATTTACTCTCTTTCTCCGCATAATCAATAATTTGTCGATAATTTAATCATTAACGATTGGCATGTCGAATACATCACGTTCGTGATAAAATGCGCGTAATAATAATTTATTTTACAGATTACGTCGACCAATGATTCGGTGAATGGATAAAATACACGACATGGTATTGCTCAACTTGCTTCAAGAACTCAATGCGATAGACATTTCTATTTAGCAATTTTTCACCGCTATCGGTCAAATTATAAGAATACAATGACTCGTTTATTACGAATTCCTGTATGATCTGATCGTAATCATGTATGCGACTATTCACGTATTTATCTTCAATAAAAAGATAAATACGATGAGATGCAAGTTCTTGAATTATTCGCATGTCAGGGAACTCATTAATGATTTTCAATATACTTCGCATTATATTCTTCATTCTTTTTTTTCTATTTGATTATGAATTTCCAAACAGGGTCAAAGATCACGTTTTATTTAGAATCTGATTAGCTTACAATGTTTAATAGATTTCCAAATAATGTATTTCACAAAAGTCATCCATTATCTTGATTAGAAATTAAAAATAATATTTATTCAACACTCATAATTTAAATTTGAAATATTTAATAAATGAGAAAAATACATTTCATTATTTTTAAATTAAAATTATTAAGTCAAAGAAGGAGAATTAAAAAATTTAGTTAAATATAGGTCTGAAAATTTTATTGGACTATTAAAATAATTATGTAAAATGTTCATAATGAGCAATGCTACAAAAAAAAGTTTTGAGCAACATTGTAGCAATCAGAGAGTTTGAGCGTCCTAGATAATTATATGATTAGATATCAACATGTTTAATTATTTCGATGGTCTAACAAAATTATTTAAGATATATCTAGCCAATTTTTAATTACCTTAACAAATCATTTTTTCTATGTGAGTCCATCGCGTGTTCATAATAAAGTATAATTTAAATCCAGAATGTTACAAGCAGGAAGGCGAGCTACAAGCTTAATCTCGGCAATTATGGGCCTCTCTTAAATGAACGTCAATCGTCCGCCCGACAAATCCTCCTCGGAATTCTCGATTCCTGATCTTTTCCGCGAGAGAGTCCATTAATTCCGAATAGCGTTTCCCATTCCATACAACGGGCACGTCCCATTAGCGTGAACGGAAGAAGACGCCGCGGCGTGCGATGTGCGCGATAACTCACTCCGCTCGAGCGAAGCTTCCTACTTACTTAACGACCGCTCCGATCTTTAATCATGCTTTTAGTGCCGCATCGAAACTCCGCTCCGCATGCTAGAGCTGGAGCCGCTTTCCCCATTTTCCTTCGCGCTATAATTATCGAGACCGTGTCGGTGAATAGAGCGGGAGCATAGGCGGGATCCTTTTACTTTTGCTCGCACTGCGAGCGGTTTAATCCGCGGGAGATTCGTGCCGATGCACCTCGCGCACAGTGGGATGCACGCTCGACGTATTTTTTCTCTCCTCGGGAAAATGCGATCACCGTCACTTTCCATCGTCTAAAAAAAAAAAGGCCGAACCAACCGCCGGAGTCGGTGATGTAAACGCCACCGGTTCTCCTCGACGATGAAATATCATCTGCATTGTTGGAAGGATATTTCAAATAAGCCAGGCCTTTCGATAAATTCCATCGTATACTTATAAATTATTAATCTCGTATAATGCCTTGCCTACGTGGAAAAATACAGGAGAAAAACGAAAGGCTCGAGATGAGCTGGATGTATCCAGCGATGGATTGCATGAGGATTTCGTAAGAACGAACCGAAAGTTACTCTCATTAAATGCACCTGGTCATTCGATCAATTGACTTACGCATTTACTCGGTAAGAGGATTGCGTCAGTCGACGTTTAAATTTAGTAATCGGTCTTGAACATTGCGAAGAAGAGAATTGAGTGTTCGTTCCTCGTAGATCGCGCTCGAAGAGAACTCCATTCGATTCAGAAAAATTGCACTTGTCATAAACATATTAGTCATCGATATAAAACGCTTTCCCGACACGGATGATGGACAATCATTCATGAATTTTCACAAACGAAACGGCAAGCGTATAATACGCTTCAATTTTTCAACATCTCTCGCCTTGCGCCTCATAAATGAAAGCGACGATTTAATTGAGATATTTCACTTGCCGATGAAATGGTCTCCTCGCATTCATGTTTGAATTTGAAGGGATGTGAATTAACGCTGATAATGGAAAAAATGCGCACTGATTGTATCTTTGAATAATTGCGTTTTAATGCCCGTTTTTAGCAATATAAATTAACTTTAATCTCGGTTCAATTAAGCCTGTTTTCCATCAATGTATAATAAATTAATTTTAATTTCGATTCAACTCTTACTCTTGTCTTTAGAATTAGAGAGAGATGAAAAGTATATGTTATTATGAAAACGTTAGGATTAAGTCTAGTTTTAACTTAAAAAAAAAAAAAAAAAAAGGTACACTGTAAAAAATAAAATATTAATTTTAATTTAAAGACGTTTAGTGGATTTTTTGAGAAATGTTAATTTTAACATTTTTGTTTGTTTCAGATAGTCCACTAAACGTCTTTAAATAAAATTAACATTTTTATTTTTTACAGTGTAAGTTCAACCGAGATTAAAGTTAATTTATTATAATAATATAAATTAATGTAAATTTTGATCTCAGTTCAACTTATTCTTCATTCTAAGAACTATAAAAAGATGAAGAGTAAATTAAGAGATTAATTAAACTAAGAATTAATTTTGTGTGCGTGTGTGTGCACACACATTGGAAACGCATTATCTTTTTTCTATAGTTCTAAGAGCTAGTTTCATCATCTCCAAGCTTGATCGGTCGATTAAACGTGATAAACTGAATCTAATCAATTCTGATCACTTCTGCTTAACGACAAATGCATACATAATTGATCAGTTTCAATACAATAACCGGCTGATAAATTAACCAAAGTGGTGAAACCGACCTTAAGAATTAGAAAAAGAAAAAGATTAAGTCGAATAGAAATTAAAGTTAATCTACTCTCTAAAATCTTCAGAGTGAATTGTCACTCTGAAGAGTGAAATCTCACTCTTCAAGATTGAAAACTGAGCCATTCTTTCTCAAGACTGGCTCAATTTTCACTCTTTAGAGATTCTACTGTAAAGAGATTCTCTTTGGTGGGAACGTACATAAGGGACCGACAATCGAAACTCAATAATTAAGAAGAATCTGTGTTTGCGCGCGTTGTTACTTACCGCGGTGGTCCGCATTTTCTTCCACGTGTGCGCTCCGGAGGCTCAAGGTACTCCCGAAATGTAAGGCACGTAGAAAAAGAGATATGTCGAGCGTTTCACTTGCAAGCTTTCACGCGTGTGGCGTGCGGTCGAGACTCTTCCGAACTTTTATAGAGGCCACCGAGGGGATATCCACGGAAAAGGAAGGCACAGGAAGGTAGACGGTATTCGTGGTCGCGTCGCCGTCGTTACGCGGCCTCTTCAAGGGGATTTCTTCTTTCGCTGCTGTCGCTGCCGCCTCCATCGCCGCCTCTTCTTCGGCCACAGCAGTTCAATCTGCAGTTCACGGACCAAAGGTGCGCGACACAGCTAGAAAATGAAAGTACTCTAGAAATGAAGATTCATCGTCTCGCGGAACGATTTACGCGCCGATCTAACTGACGTTACTTGGCCGAGATTTTTCCTTCCGTATATATCGGAACGAAAGTATTCATTCTCTCATATCCGTCGATAATTCCAATCGGCAATTTATTCACCAGGCAGATATCATTCACCAACAAAAGTTAAAGAATACGGTTAGAGCTTCAATTATTAAATCAAATTCAATTTTTATCAAATTTCAGCAAATATTGTATGTGATACACATGTATTATAAATATGTTTATTTGTTAGCTTAGACAAAACGTTAGAAACGTCTTGATAAAAGACGTAAGAAGGACTATGGTATCTAAGGATACACAAATTATTACTTTAATTACAAAATTTTTAATGTTGGTTGCTATTTCTTTAATTAAAAAGTAATATAATATTAGCCAACATTAAAAATGTTATTATTGGTTTGTAATATTCGCTACTCAGTTATATTACTTTTCAACTAAAGCAGTCATTAAAAATCTTGATATTGTTAAAAAATAATTAGCGTGTCTCGAAGTATAACATATTCCTAGCCTAGCATAAATCAGCAATATTACAGTAACATTGCTAACTTTGCAATTGTGAGTCACAGCCCCTCTTGTGCATTTTTTATATTCAGTATAATCAGTTACATATATGGATAAATAAAATATGCAGTACTTATAATCGATCCTTTTGTTTCCTGATTTTTTTTTTTAATTATTATATAGAGATTGCAGCAAATTGTTTATAGAAGAAGATACTTAGTCGAGATTAGAAGATATTTGATGGAGAGTATAATGGAGAAAATGTGTTTAAAACGAATGAATGTTTGCGAATACGATAAAAACTATATCATTCACTGCAGTAATTTTTCGCTTTCTTAGTACCGTCGTGGTTACCGCACAGTGCACATTACATAAAATGTGCGAGAAGATATTTCTGGACGATGGCTTTTGTTAATAAAATATAACATCTTATCGAATCCTACTGATTTAAATATCCGATTAATCGGAGGCGTCTGAAACTCTATAAAGGTGAGTTTATTGCGTTATCATAATGCCAAGAATGCAGCAAAATCGCTCTTGACATAACTATCTACTCGATCGACGGTACCAATGAATTATTCATTATTTACTACAACTCGTAGTAAGAGTAAAACGTGATAGCGTGTAAAAGGAAGAATCAACTACTGTGTAAACCGATCGTCTAACGTCCCCGTTATCCACATCGGGGACCGTCATCACCGGACGCGATCGCTCGTTACCCAATGTTACTTTCTTCCGCGAATACTTTGTTGCCGTGCGATTATCCATTGCTCGTTTAGGTGCTAAGAAAGAGAGAGAGAGAAAGAGAGAGCAAGAATTGGAGAACAGCGAATCTATTTCTGCGGATAGGTAGGTGGTCGTCGCTGTTACGCGACCGTATGTGGCTGTCAGGATATGACCGGCATTCGTAACGTCCTCTTGAAAAACTTTGATATGCGCTACGCGCAGTGTACGAGGCATTTCACTCTGATTTCATCCATGGGTGCTCGACCCGCGAGTTATTTATTGGATGCTCGTGCCCACTCGTCGAAGTAAGCTCCATGAGAAGAGAATCGTTGATCGGAGGTGATCGTAAAGTAAATGTACCAGTGGACATAACCCAATTATTGGACACCCAAATATTTGGACTATGAAAAACATTTTAAATGTTAAGCTTTTAATGATATATGTATGACTTTAAATAAATTTGTTAAAAAACAAATTTTTCTCCAATTATTGGGTCATTCATTAACTGTCCAGTAAGTGATACATTTATCTTACATGTCTATGTAGGTCAATGGTCCCTGTATCGAAGAACGTTAATCTCGAACTAGATTATACATTTAAGGGAGATGCGTTTGCAATAGAATGAAATATGATGTTTTCACTAGGAGCATCATCAACCATTTTGACAGCTTCAACTTCAAGTTTCTCTTTAACTGAAGTGGATATGAAAAGAATACAATTTCTAATATACATTTTATCAATTGCCATCATGAATTGAACTGTTGATTATTGAAATCACGTTACGTAGTGTTTTATAATCGTTAATGTCGATATTTCGAGCAGCCTTCGAAAAGATTTGAATTCGAGATACGGTTTCAAACAGGTACGAAAGCAACATCGAGAAAACATACTTTCTTACTCCCAATTGTATAGTGAATGCAAAAAGTATTTGTACAGGAGAGATATCTTTTAAAAAAATGATATCTTTCCTTTATTTTTTAAAAATTAATATTAACTAACAATTTGTTAACAAAGAATGGAATAGATTTCTTTACATTATTTTATCTAAAAAGATGTGTAATAATTAAAAATATATTGTTATAAAATTTTCTGTAAATAAGTCTTTCTTTATAAACATTTGCCCTGTGTAAGTACTTTTTATACTCAATGTGTATAGACTGAAAAAAAATTGTTTACTTCAATAAATTCAGTTTACATGCAGAAAAATATCATTTTATTGCTAAAAAAAATGATTACGCAACGGTTATCTTTAAAGATTATTTTCTTAATAATAATCTTAAAATATACTTATTACAAAATGTATTAGAAAAACTCATTATTATATGCTCAAAACAAAAATTTATTTTCTTTTGAAAAATATAAAATTGATCAAAGAAACGAATTTTCCATAATAAACAAAACGAATTTGTTTTAATTTAATAAATTTGATTGAAGTATTAAATTTGATTGAAGTATTAAATTTATTAGAGGAGATTCAGAAGATATTTTGAATAAATTTAATGCTTGTGATAAACTTATAATAGATTTTCGAATATATAAATTTTTGAAATATTTGAAACAAGTAATTATTACTTGCTTGGAGTAATTATTACTTACATATTTTTCTGCATTTTTATTTCTTTCGAAAAATGTATGTATTTAAATCAAACATTATATTTGACAGAAAGGCAACTAAATTAATTTAGTTATATAAACAGCTTTTTTTCTCAACAATACGTATACATATGTAGGCGAAGGTGTTGGAATTATTCTCGCATCTTTCCGTACCATTGTTTTTGCGAGAAGACAAGTAGTACCGTGGTAGAAAAGCGCTGTGCTAGAGATGATCCGATTTCAAGTAAAGAAAAAGACAGAGAGGAAAGTTCACGCTTCGGTGATTCGGTTCATTTTTCTCTCCGTCGTGTTATTATCGCGATCGCGTTACTTGAAGCGGGCATAGAAGAAGAATCTCGAGGATATCGGCGGGATGTACGTAACGAAGCGAGACTATATAAATCGCAAAATCGTATTCGAGTGAACGTGCTCGATGTGTAATATTACATGTACGCAATATGACGCGGCTCACTCTCTTAACGGTTTATTACCACACGTAGAAGGGTACCTTATTTGCTCGCAAACGGCGGCCGATTGCTCCCTCATCAGAGCGATTTCATTCTCGTTGTTGCAGGCCAGACATCACAATAAAGGCTTGCAAACAATTATCCTCTGATATAATCGGTGGTCGGTTTCGCTATATAAATTTCAGGCTATTCTAGGCAATTGTGCAATATCAATTTTTCTTAGAAAATCGATCAATCCGTGCTAAAACAAAGCGTGCGAAAGCGGGTACATCGTGAGTCAAATACATATCGTGCAGTGCATATATTTGTAAATGATGAATTGTATATTTATGTAAATAAGTATGGTCTGTCGCAGGAGAGCGCGTGGGGGCGATTGCTCCCGCGTCCCATTGCCTTGCAAAATTTTTTGTGTCGTTTGAAAGACCATTAGACGCTCATGTCATTACCTAACTCTCATGCTATTACCCAATATAATATTCAGTTCAGCTGCCTGGCAGCGTTTCACCATACTTTCCACTAAATTTTCAGTACGTGATACGTGTGATGATCGCTATATCATTTTGGAAATGTGACCACTTCAAAATGGGCGCATATCTGTTTCAAATCTCCGTCCCGATGAGAGCCCAGAGATTTTTTGCTGGATCAGCCGATCGGGATGACCAATCTAATACATTAAGGCGATTTTCTACTTTCCAAGCCGAGCTTGTTTCAGATTATTGTATTATATTATGTTATTACATTATCTTTTATCTTTTCAGATAATAGCACAAAAATGCTGTCTAACGATCTTTCAAACGGTACGAAGAATTTTAATTTCAAGATAATGATATGAGAGTAAGTAATCGCCCGCGCGCTCTTGTACAACAGACTGCACAAATTGTAAATACGATGGTGATTTTAATTAATAAATTGTACACATTTTGCACGAAAGTTTACACGAGTAATGGTTACGTTATCGGAGACGAGTTTCACCGACATGGCATCGAGAAGTAGGAGAGATCGTCGTCAAATATAATTGAATTTTTTTATTCCAAATTTCCTTCAGTCGTAAGATTGTGTTTCAAGTCGGCCTCGAATAATTTCACCCGCCTTCATACCTCGGAAATATAATAGAATTGGGCGTAATAAAACCCACATTTTTAGCTCGTTCGTCTAAGAAGTTCCTTGCCCTTCGCTGCAGCCGTTGGATTACGATAAAATTTTCTTTTAAATTTAATATGACAAAATAAATATGATAGTATGATTTGTCCGCGATATTTTAAACTATTCAAAATCTCTGGAGCATACTTTAGGAGAATTTAGTTCTTATCAAAAGAATATATTTTACAATGAAAACAGTGAACAGTAATAATAATGACCATTACGTAAATAACACAAATAAGCAATATGTGTTTATTTTATATATATATATATATATATATATATATATATATATACATATGTATATATAATATACATATGTACACATAAAGGCACAACAGAAAAAATATCTACATAGGAACTATGTGATTCAGTGACAGAGTCGTTGTTTAGAAGAAACTTGGAGACCAAATCACGGTCCGAATCCCGCAGTGTGTGGAATGCACTGATTTTCTCTTGTTGTCTTGCATTATGAAATTTCGTAGCAATTTGATGTATTTATCTGTAGATTGAGACAGTAACAACGGACCGAGTCTATGTTTAATGGTTACGTATTCTTTAAAATATAACTCACTAAAAACAGCCCAGCCTCTGTATTTTGTAATACGTTATGACAGTAATGATATCGTTATATTGTCGTTGCGTGGATTTCGTACACGGTAAAAAAAACTACGCAATGAAATGTATGATATTGTTACTATCATAAATTACAGAATACACAAAGGCCGGTCCGTTGTTAATGTCTCTGTTTTGGACTCTTCTCTATTTCCAAGATAAAAAAATTTAAGTAGATTTCCATTTATTTAACGACTTCGTGCATAATAATTTTTTTATCTGTGTAAAAGATCGAAATTCTTGTGAAATAATATCTTATTTTTATTTTGGCGCGATATCACGCCTTTTATAGTGAGAAATACTTAGTAATATTGACTCTTCACATTATTTTCCATTTCCAATATCATAAAATTTAAGTATTTCTTACTTGGTAATTTTTTATAATTTTTTATTATTACTGTTACCTCTGACTTGTCGTATTTTATATATGCTGATTATATATATTATTATCTGTATCTTATATTTTAATATATGTACATATATAAATTATTCTATACACGCAATCGTTTATTTCCGGTGATATAATTTACAATTACAAACAGTCTATATTAATACAATAAATTAATAAATTAATTTGCATTATTGAAAAGGATGATTTTTCTTTCGCCATTATTCAATGTAATCGCAATGAAGGACCGGGAGTCTTAATGTCAAATGTGCACGCTTGGCTGCCTTGACGATCTGTATCCCCATTACCGTAGCACAATTTCAACAGAATAATCTCGTAGAATATAAAGATGGTAAAAGAAGATCCGCCTTCGAGACGCTCGTACAATCTTCAGCAGATGTTCCGTAATATCGAAATTGCCGTTGCATTATACGGGCGCTCTCTCGCCCACCCTTAAATCTTCAATAGATGCCAAAATTCGCGTAATCAACTTTTCTAATCTCTTTCGAAACCTACCTGATATTACAGAGAATCTTGAGACTTTCGATGGTTCTCAAGGCTGACGAGATAATCGAAAAAGAGAAGAGAGATCTGACTAATAAATATATCGCCGATATTTAATACGATATCGATTGCGGATTCAAAGTTCTCCCGTGCGTCGCTTGTAACCTGTATAATGTATGATAATAACAGTAACGGACAAAGAAAGAGAGAGCAGGAGAAGCGAAAATATGTAAGATAAAGAGAGAGAGAGATTCCGGGGAGCCCTGAAGAATTTGTGTGTCCTTGGCCGATATGTCGTATTTACATATACACATCGCGATTACAAAATCATCTGTCATTCGCATGAAAAATCGCACCGATGACAGTTGTTGGATCTCGATGGCTCTTAAATCCACGAATACGTTGAGAGACTATCTGTTTGGACGGTAGTGGCGGCGGCGATGGCGGCGGACGGTACTCGACATGGATGGCGACCGCGATAGGTGAAAGTCAAACTAATTACAACGAGTACACGCCGGCTGTGTTGCAAGATCCCAACTCGCTAAAAACGACGCGATTCACGCCGGGCGAGTGAATACCGGGCCGTTAAACCGGAACACAAACCGGAGCGCTTGGCTTTCTTGGGTATCTTCCTTTGTCTATCTTACCGCGATCTTGCGAATAAAATTAATTTCCTTTTTACGCCGACTACCGTTGTTGCGTACGTAATTTGCGTATTTCTATGTACGTATTATACATCCGCGGTATACGAATACTATCGCTTGAGACACACGAAGCAGATTATTTAAGTTATAGAATTGAGACATTAGTATGAGCTAAGTTGGCGCATTTGTCCATCCAATCTGAGTGTATCACGAGTATCACGAATTATCTGATCTGTAAAACGGGTCACCTGTTCGGCAATGCTTCATCGTGCCCGATTTAACGGACGCATTTCATCGCATAAATTTCACCATGCGAGCGTAACATCGTTAAAACTTGCGAAAGTATCAGAAAAACGACGTGGCAAGATTAAGTCGCTAAGTGTGAAAGAAATGCTTAAATGCGAAAGAAGCTCAACGATATATTGTTTCACTTCAAATATATGTATTTATTTAATTTAAAAGGATTGAGCAAAAGCTCTTGAAACACTCTAAATATTTACATTTCTTTTTATACTTACATTTGTGAATACTTAAAATGTTTTTAAATATTTTATATAATTGTAATATAAGATTAAAAAAAGCTAGAAGAAAATTTTGGAAAAATAAATTGGGGAAAATAAATACAACAACAAAAGAATTCAGCCTGGTTCAACTTATTTCTCATTTCTTTCCAATTCTAGCATTAGAAAGAGATGAGGAATAAGTTAAACCTCGATTAAGAATTAACCATGAGTTGTGAAAAACTGAACCTAAGTAGTGGTAATTGAAAATATTGTATGGAGTTTATGGGGTACAAATGTGGGGTATAGTTTTCCATGTGAAACTTTTTTAATGTGCTATTGTTTTTCACAATTTGATAATTATTATCAATATATCATGGCAGAAATTGTGAAATGGTTTGGCCGATCGGTTCCTTTTGGTAATCAAACGAAAGATCTTACTGGGTCTTCCTAATAAACCAGAATTATGAATTGAAATGGATTCAAATTTTCAGAAATGCGCATTCGCGAACGTTAAAATAAATTCTTTTTAATTCAAACATATTTTTATTCATTTATAGGAATTGTATAAAGGAATGATACATTTCTATGCCTTTTAATTTAAAAATAATATTAACTTTTTTTATGCATCGTAAAAACTGCTCAATTCAAAATTCTGAATAGAAAATGCAGTTTTTCAATCCAATTTAATCCAGTTAAATTCATTTGAATAGAAATTCAATTGAATAAATTTTTTTTAAATTCAGGATTCAATTGGATTCTTAAAAGACGCATAAAAATTTTAATCCATTTATATCCATTGTCGATTACTGAGATGATGTAATTCCATAGTTTTTGTTTGTTCCATCGATATCGCAAACTTCGCCTGCGTTTATCTTTTGATCTATGTAAGAGATTGAAATTCTTGCAAAATGATATTCTCACTTTGGCGCGATATTCTGTCTCTCCATGGCGAAAAATCTTTTTCTCATCTTTCGATTCGTTGTCGTTATTTTCTGCCGGCAATCAAAACTAATTTTCCAGTGGAAGTTGGGAGAAGTTCTTCTTGTCCTTTTGCTCAGTGAAATGTTTTGAATAATGTGTTATTATTGGACGGCCAAATAAATACCAAACAAAATGGGATTCTGTATGAATTCTTTGTTTGACCGGATTTTCAATTTCCGGGAATATTGTGCTTGCCACCTCCTCTGCATAAGAAATAGAGATTCTTGTAAAATATTTTGTCAATAAGATTTTGTGAAAATCAACTGATAAAATATTAAATGAATGAAAAACGCCATATTAATTCAAAGCAAATCTTCGTGCTTAATAATATTTTTTGTAAATTTACACAATTTCCAGTTTAAGCAAACTGTGCGCCGACAATCTTAAAACACAATCTTAAACTGAAACTGGAATGAATGGTTAACTGGTAATAACATAAACTAAATTGATAAGCAATTAAATATTAGTGTTTCAAGACCAACAAATAATCGGCACACAGTTTGCTTAAACTGGAAATTGTATAAATTTAAAAATATTAATATGCACAAAGATTCATTCGAATATGATATTTTTTTCCACTTATTTGTATTGAATATTTGTTTATTTTAATGTGACATCATACTGTTCTACACACAAAAAAATAGGCAAGTAATAATTACTTTAGACAAATAATAATTATTTATTTCAAGTATAATAATAATTATTTATTTCAAAAGTTCATATATCTGTAAATCTTCATAAACATTAAATTTATCACAAACATTAAATTTATTCAAAATATATTCAGAATTCTAGTAAGTTTAATACTTTGACCAAGTTTATTAAATTAAAATTAATTTTATTTGCTTATATTATATTATGAAAAGTTCGTGTCTTAAATCAATTTTATAATATTCTCCAAAAGAAAAGAAATTCTTGTTTTAAGTACAATAATAAATATTTTTAAAATTTTATAAAAAATGAGTATATTTTAAGGTTATTATAAAAAATATTCTTTGTTAAAGATAACCGTTATTTAAAAGGAAGGAAATAAATTAAGTAATCACTTTTCTTAGTAATAGAATGATATTTTTCTGCATATAAGACAAAGATCTCTCTTACCTATCGGACTGTCGTCTTTTGGGTGCAATGGAGACTCAGTCTTATCAGACAAGATCTTATCAGATGTTTCTTTGGAGCTATCATTATTATCTGGAGTGATCTCCTTAAGTGAGTCTTGCTTTGTATTTTCCCAATTGATGGGAAGCAGTTTTGAAAGCCACTCTTTCAATTCAGAAAATGTATTGTTTGATATTTTAATATGACCTGTGTAACAATTCGAAATTCTTCTAAGTTAGTCTCTTTTTTATTTTGACACAATGTCGCGCCTTTCTATGGAGAAGAAAAATCTTTTTCTTACCTATCGGATTAGCTTTAGGTCCTATGGAGAAAAAAAAATCTTTTCCTTGATCAGACTGGGAGGATTTATTGGAATTTTGATCAATGATACGAGTATTAGCGCTCGTCGTAGTTCCTTTGGATACCTCTGATTTTGTTTTTAACTCAGTCGATGTGAATCCATCTTCATGTGTGGCGTAGCTTTGTACGACGATACAGTACAAGAGTAGTAATTGCAAGCTCTAAGAAAATATAATAACACAGTTTTTTATCAATTTCTTGTAAGAGCGTTTTTACTGCCGGTTTAATATCACGAACATTTTAAGTTTATCCCTTTGCAATTTGTAATATTTTCGAATATTCGCAAATTACTTATTATGATATCCAGAGATAAAAAAAGTTGACCGTCTGCGTGCAAAAATAATTTTGTTACCCAAGAAGACAATAACCTTTATATGATTTAAAAAAATTGATCTTTTAAATTTTTTTTCATTTACCACGAACTTCGATTGCAGAGTTGATTAAGTTTCATCTTATATAACAAAGATATCTGTCCAATTATTTTATCATTATCGACAAAATCGTATGAATGAATCTTCTCCCGAAATTGAAAGCAGCGTGAAAGGTCGCTGCTCGTTTCTAATTTTTTTTTGTATTAAAAGGAGATACGTCTTATGGTTTGTCTTGACTTGTATAAACGCGGAATTAAAATTTGTTTCAGTTCGGATTAATAGAAGAAAAGGATTCTATTCACGATGTAGACAGATAGATGCCGCGTTTATTTCGATTACAATTGTATGATTACGTTACACGAGTACGCGAACGAATTTGCAAGGAGTAGCAAACGGCAGCTATAACCACTTCCGTGTCTAGATCTCGCTCTATTCCGCTCGTAAGCGTCGTAAGTCCTCGGAATTATAACAAAGTATGTACGATTACATGCAAGCACTACCAGGAGCAATTATGACTCATTAGGTCCTCCGGTCTGGCGGAATTTAATTACGTGATTAGCGTAGAAGTGCGTGCTCGAGGAGAAAATAACGCTGACGATGTTCACGCCGTTACATCTACATATTCTACGTTTCTATTTTATCACGATTCTACGACGGTTTCTATTGTGGCGCGTTTGATCGGAATTGACTTTCATGATTCGCCAACCGCAGTTTATTGAAGTTTATTTACAAGAGTGGAAGAATATCTGATGGAGGAACATATATAGTTATTTAAAATTGTAATATATTTCCTGGAATTTTTTAAAAGAAAATAATGCAGATGATTACGCACCTTTATCTGTCCCGCAAACATTTTGAAACGCTTCCTGATGTATTGTATTGGAATTCGAGACCAACCGCCAATTGACTTATCTAACTTCGAGATATTCTGCTCTTTTTAGGCTAGTATTATATTTGGATATATTCTAGTACAGATCAATAAAAGAGATTTAAAATGTCTATTGTTATAAGTGCATATCGCTAAAATAGAAATATATGAACAAATTTAAATAAATTTTTGTAATTATTTCAAAGCTATTTTATACTCAGATGTTCAAAAAATTATTAAAGGAAAATATAATTAGCTCCTAATATATTTTTTGAATTTTTAATGTATTTTAATGTATTTGTAATGTATGTTTTAATTTTTTAAATTATATTCAGGTCAATGATATCCCTAACGATTTATTTATTGAAAGTATTAAAAATATTAAATTATTCTAACATCCGCATTCCGGTGAAAAACCACGTAATGCTCAGAATTAGAAGATTCTAGAAAATGGTCGAAAAGGGAATATATCATCGTCTATTCCAATTAATTTATCTATTGCAATTTCTTTAAGCATTCGATAATAACAAACTTCTAGCTAATCCGCATTCCGACGAAAGATCACGAAATGCTTCGAAAATTTCAGGAAATAGCCGAAAAAATGATGTATTATCGTTTACTTATTCTACACGATTCCGTCATGCGATTCCCTGGGAACGAGAAATAACAAATCAAATACAAAGTCAGTAAGTTTTGGAAGGCAAACAAGATAATTGATTTATTCTATTATTTAGTTATAATCAGAGGAAATTGTGAGAGAGAGGTACTGAAGGTACATGTAATATATTGAACAAGAAATATAAGTTGTGAGATCTTTATTGCACGAACGCCTGATGTTAAATATTTATTGCATGTGCTTCTAATATTTTTTGTTCGTATTTCTCCTCTGATAATTAAATTCTAACATCGTATGCATCCGCATTATCGTTAACTTGATGATATGATACATATATGTTTTTTAAAATTTGTTATTACCTTCTCGCCACAGACCGAAGAATTGGTTTACAATATAAATTTTATAATATGGACATCATTAAAAACATTAAATATATAATGATTGATTACTGACAGGAGAATTATGTAACATCTGCATTTATTTATACATGAAATGAGATTCTTAAACAATTCGGTCTGTTATAAACTTATAATTTTTTTTTTAGTTGCTGAGGAAGATTAAGTAAAGTCCGAAACATACGTGCAGTATATACATCTCATAAAAAGTAAAATAACAGAATAAGTTAATCAGTCATCATCTTGTATGCTCGTTTAAATCTGTCGACTTTGTATTTCTTTTATTATTGAGTTATTTAAGTTTAATATAAAATACATTTTAAATGATTAAGACAATTTATAAAATAAAAAAAATTTTAATGAAATGTTTAAATAAAAAGAAACGTGATTGACTATTTAAACGTAATAGTAAAGTGTGTTTCCTATATTTTTCCAAAATTCTGGATTCTTCAATTTTTTATTTTGGGTTTTCCATGCTTGAATTCATAAAAAATTCTGATTGTATTAAAATATTATACGATTCAGAAATTTTCTTTTATAAATACAGTCTACTAATAATATTCTTGTATTGATCCTGTTCTTGTGAATGTTTATGAGCATTCTTTCTTGCTTTGTAGATATATCTTTAGGGACTTCTTAAAGGACATTTTTTTAAATACTAATCGAGTTTTCACGAAAAACAACTCTCTGCAATGTACATAACGAGGCCCACATTAATTACTCAATTGTTGGAGGCTCAATATAACACAAAGAATATAATAAAGAATACAATAAATATTTTTTGAAAATTACATTTTATTATGTCCCAGCGAAAACATAGTTATCCCTTACCTCTATCTTCTCAAAACAGAAGAACAGCACTTTAAGAATTAATTTAAAATGTAAACTCGTTATTTATATACTTTAAGTCATATTAAATTTGACATTGACAATCATATGAAAAAAATTTTGATATATTTCGTAATAGAAAAACATCAATTACCAACAAAACGAACGTGTCATGGTGATAATTTTTTTACAACTTTAATACTTATCTAAGAACAGTTAAAGATATGGAAAGAAAAACCTTTAATGGTTAAGTTAGATGTAATCATTTAAATTTATTTAAATGACTACGTAGGTAGTATATAATTCATATAGAATTAAGCGATTCAATTTGATTATTAAAGACTTTCTTTCCTTCTTTATTGTTGTATGTTTCATGTAAGATCCTAGAAATTTTTTGTTTAATAAAAAATTTTTTTCAAGAGATTTCTATTAATTATAATAGATTTTTAAGTAAGATCTTACCAGCAAAAGTCCTTCTTCTACCTTCTTCTGTATTATAAATAGGAGCCTTTGTTCTCACATCTAGGTACTATTAAAACTGAATGTCCATGTCGTGCTTCACTGGTCCTAATATATATACCATCTTACATACATGTATCTAATGGATCTTACGACCCTATATTTTTAGAAGTCTGATAAAACACTCATCCTCAAATGTTATTGATAATTTTCCTTTTATTTTTATCCTAAACTTTATGACTTGTCCAGCTAGATATTAACATTCCTTTTCGAATGTATGTCATGCATTCACTAGAAACATCAATTTTCAGAGCCTCTTATCACTCGAGAATAAACGAATCCTCTAACTCCATTTCTAAAATTGTAATTACAAAAGATTAACGCAACAAACTAGAATCTAAATTCGGGATCCTTCACTCTTGTATCTAGATATTGTTAAGACTACATGCCCACGACTCTTGTAATTATTCCAATCGTCTATAAATACTTAATTTTTATGAACTTATATTTCTACATATTATATACAATATATTTGAAAATATTATGTAATGTTCCACTCAATATCTTTCTCGAAAATTTGATATCCTGTTTTTTACACAATTGAATTCGTCTTTAAATAATTTAATTTTTCACAAAGTATTTTTCGTACTTTTGTCAGTAAACGCACCATGTTGAGCTATCATGCCTTCACGAAATGCTCGTGGATCTACGAGCTTTTGCTTTCACTTGGAATGTACGATTACGAGCAATAATGAATAATGCATATGCATAAAGCGTAAGACATGTTATTTATTGTATCAAGATAAGAGTGTACGCACATTGTATTAAAATATAACTATTTAAGTGTAATTTGCGCGAGAAAAAATTTACATTCCCTATATTAAAGACGAAGTAACAAAAGCAGAGTGTAAGAAATAGATGTTAGCAATCCATAAATTACATAGAAGTTGCATAAATTAAGCCAATAAAAATATATGGCTAAAGTGAAGAGCAGATGAGATCAAATATTATTTTATTAACATATATAAAATTAGTAATTTTTTTATATTATGCACGTAGCACATTTATTATGTATATAATGTTTCAATTTATTATTTATATTATTGCATGCATTATAAGGATTTTGTATTTTAAAATGAGGAAAAATTATAAAAAATGAGCGAATTTATTAGAATATTTAATTTCATTGGTCAATATATCTATTTACTTACTTTTATAATTTATTTTAAAGTACAGGATCTCTTGAAAGATAATGGGCGATAATCGCAGGCAATAATCTGAAAAATATGAAAATGCTCCTCTGTGAAATTGGAAAACCAAAGGAAAACATTTTTAAGCAATAAACACAAGGTATTGCACTATAGAGCTAATTAACATTTTAATATATAAATGCAGCTACATGTCATAGATATACGAATTTGTATGTGATTATATCACACCGATTTAATAAACTGATAACCAGTAGCGACAATTGCATTTCTATGAAAGATGACTTAAAAAATTTATTTTTTGCGTTTATATATCCTGATTATTCTGCGCAAAAGAATTTGCTTCACAAAACTCTCTGTGGAAAAGTTGTAAAAATAAAATGGGCGTATATTGGCAAATAATATAAAAAAATACTTTTTCTCGTATCTATGTTGTATGATGTACTTTAAAGATAGAGAATCCATCGTGATATCCACGAATCCACATACCACAGATGGTATGGATTCAACAAACATAGATACAACAAACATTATAAACTCTAGATGAACGCGTGACACGTAGAAAGAATTAAAAAGAAAAGAATTAAAATTCACTCGAAAGCTCTTGAATTGTACTTTTAATTCTGTTAACTTTAATTAGAAACAATTTTTTTACGGAAAAATGTAGAACTCTGTTTTTGACTGTATTTTACAATTAATTAAAATTCTGACAGGATATCCAAATTTTAAAAATGGCATTGTGTTCAACGTGAAAAATCTTCAGAATCTACTGTCGCACTTCGGAAAAAATTTGACATAAAACTATATAACTATATAACTATATAACTATATATTTTTAATTATTTTTAATTAATTTTAATTAATTATAATTTCGATTATTTTAATTATTTTTTATTAATCTTAATTATTAAAAAAAAATATTTCTGTTGCAAATGACGCGTTTTATATTACTTGCGAATTCTTATATTACCTTACATTAATTTGCATAAATTGTTTCAGTAACATTAAACTATTCATTGCATTCGTTTAACATGTATCTTCAATTTTTTTAAAAGTTTCTATCTGTAACTTGCCTCTAAAGGCATCTTCTATCTGTGTTTTCGTCTTCCCCAGTGTCTCTGGTAAAGCAATCATTAGAAAAATAGTAGCAATAATAAACATGCAGTAAAAACAAATGCATTTCTATGCGTTACCATTACTGGATACGATTGTATTATGTAGCTGCCCACAAGAGAGATAAAAGTAGTAAGCTGCCCGAGAACGGCGAGAACGTTCACATATCTGGTAAGATACTGTTCCGGAATCATGGACCAAGGAATCGAAAAAAATCCAAATGATCCAAAATTCTGCGATTTAGAGATTGATTCTAAACTTTATAATTAGCTAATATTGACAAATCATTTTTAAGATAATACCTAAAGTTAAATTTATGTTAGATTTTTGCCAAAATCATCATAATAATTACTTTCTTAAAAAAAATTATATAACTATTGACGAAATATTTATGAAAACATTATTTTCTTACCACATAGAAAAGGATACAAACAATGGGAATAGTTGTAATGCCAATGTTCTCAAAAAATTGGAGGTACACTGCTAAAACGCTCAAAGAAATTGATATACCAACACCACACAGACACAATCGAAATAGTTCGACGACCAATTCTAATAAAATTTCGAAATTTATTATATAAATCTCTGGAATATTATCAATTTGAAAGATATATCATAACGTGTATCTAATGAGCATTTTAATAGAGCAATCTACAGATTAATCACAAAAGTCCATAAAAAAATATCCCGACAACTGTTGAGTTTAAAACATTTAAAATTACAGGTATAATATTAAATTTTCGCTAATTAATAATTACCGTTCTTGTCATCGATTATTAATTTTACTTCAACTATTGGTGTTTGATTTTTTATATGTATTATGTTTTTATAAAAAATTCATATTGAATGTAATTGTAAACTGTACATAATAAAGAAAAATAATTACCTTTTGCTACAACATGCAGTGATTACAATACTAGTTGAATTATTCCTACTATTACAGTGATCAAAAATGGATCTATTGTTATGTTGATCCTGGTGATAAGATCAACAGTATAAAATATAAACATATAAAGTTCACAAAGCTTCTTAAAAAAGTAAATAGAGATTTAATATCACAAAAGATTTCCACACTTCTAGTAGAAGGATTGTTCTCCAAATTCTTTTTAATATGCTCCACACATTCCAAGTAAAAAACCTCTGTCCGGTTTTTTTAGTCGAGGAGAAATCTATTCGGTAATTTTCAGATATTTCAAATTTATTTTTCGACTCGATATAGTTTGTCATTTTGGTAAACTCTTCTTGGAATTCTGTAGTTTCCTGACGCAGTCCGCGGATACAAAGTAGAATCCTAGCATCTTCCTTTCAGCCTTTTAAGAGCAACCACTCAGGACTTTCGTGGATGAAGAAAATATTGCATAGGACAAACAATATGGAGAGTATGGAAAAAAATGCTGCTATTGATCTCCAATCGTTCTGAAATAATATAAATGTGTTTTAATAAATGTAAATAAAATAAAATATAAATATTAATTTATATTTATATTTTATTATATATCTATATGTTAATTACATATATTATATGTATATATTTATTACGTTAACAATAGTAACGTCTAAAGTTTTAATTTGTCTATTTTTAGTAAAATCGATATTAATGCACTCAAATAAAATTCAAAAAACAAATAGAGTACAATAGTTTATTATCAGAATGGCAGCAAATTAATAAATAGTAAATTTGATTTAAAAAATTGAACAGATTTGATTTCGTCTGCGTTCGCATTGCTCTAGCGAGAGCCTGTTGATATAACTGATGGCAGATTGGCAGCAAAAATCGAAAAAACTTATCAAATGTAGATTCTGCTCGATTTCTGCTATTAATCTGCGTCAAACTATGTGCAAGTCTGCTTGATTTCTATCATCAATCTGTTTTGAAGTCATGTAAAGAGTTTTTCTCTCACACTTGTATGGCATTTGCCAGTATTTCATTTCACGGATTCTGCATCAAAGTAACCTTTCTGTTGACAAAATTTATCAGCAGATATTTTGCAAAATTTCAAACGAACTTGTTTGACTGAAATTCTGTATTAGATAACGTGTGATGATTAACTCAAATTTTATCTAATTATCAATGATATTTTTATTCTCTTATTAATAAAAAATTATTTAATGCTCTTACCTGTAGAACAAATCCTAGAAGATAAACGATCAGAATTCCGGTGATAAGAGCTATGTTCGGGATAATTGTAATGACTGTTTTCCATGAAGTAATAGAGATTTCTGCTAAATATATTCCAACATAAGCTGCGCATATACCCATTGCAATTCCTGAAAATTTAAAAAGCATTCCTACGGATTGTTTTTGTTTGCTTTTTCATTAAAGAAATAACCAGTTTCAAGAAGATTTGGTTTTCCTTTTTCAATTCGATGAATTTCTCACCTGTTAGCATTCTACCGATGAAAAGTTGTATCACATTATAACTACTCGCAATGAGAATCCATCCCAAAGAAAAATTTACACCACATACTATCATAGTACAGAGTCTTCCATAGTTCATTATGATAAGAGGCAACCAATAATTTGGGAGATAGATACTGTAGAAGCTAGATAAAAGTTTTTCGAATAAATTTTTGTATATAATTAGGTTCATATAAAATTATTCAAATTATTGTTGTTATCAACAGATATGTTAAAAGTCATAAAAATTGAAATCGTATTATTTATTACAAAATATGTTAATAAGTACATTCTGTAGTAGGAAATAAGATTAAATTTTTTTCGTTGAAAACAGTTATTACCGAAAAAAGATATCTCCATTGCGTTTAAAATTATTGATGATCTATTACTTGCCAGTACTGGAAGTACTACGGAGGAATATCCTAAAGTGGCTCCTGCATTAATTAAAGCCAAATTGCAGATAATAGTATAAAGAAACTGCAATAGATTATACAAACTGATATAAAAGAAATTAAATATTAAATATAATATTTTATCATATTTTTCATTTTTATTGTGTAAAAATTAAATATACGCTATTTCTTATTTAAGATTTTAGAAGTCTGTAGAACTCTACATTTTAAAAATTCATTTTATAAAATTTCTGCAGTAGTAAACCACATTAATTAAAGATAATTATCTCTTTTCTTTATGCTATTAAATATATATATAAATAATTAGCTTGATCATATACCAAAAAGAGAAGTTCTTTTTGTATATTCAATCGTAGATACATTCTTGTATTTGCCATATTATTACTTCCTTGCAAAAATATATCACAAAATAATTCTTGATTATCTATTTTTAGTCATAAAGACATTATGTGATTTCTTAGATAATACGTGAATGGCTGTCTGGATAAAAATTAATTGTGTACAAGTTGCGTTTAGCAAACACGAAACTATATTACTAATATATTTAAACACAAAGTTTCCAGAAACATTAGCAATTATTCACTTTATACACTTAAAACAATTATTCACCCTATACACTTAAAGTATATTTCAAATAATAATATAACCAATAAACAATACAATCCGTCTTGTTAAAGTAACTTTGAACTTTGAGCCAATCATCTAATTAGACGTAAAAAATGTACTGAATTTTTCACGCAAGACTTCTTGCAATGTCGAAAATAGTTCTTAAACTAATCGAAAATAGTTCTTAAGCTTTTTAATATATGACTTACATATACATGGTTACTTAATATCTCATTACGAAGTAATAAAGTATAGAGATATTTTTGTTATTCACGTACGTGTATTGCTACATATTGTTTTAAAAAATCAAAACCATTAACTCATTCAAGGTCAGCAAATAATATTACAAACATAATTGCGCGATAATTCGTGAAAATTATCGTACTTTAAGATATTTTGTTAATTATTTTGCCAGTTATATTTAACCTTCTTTTTAAAAAAATCGCATTACCTCAAGAAACTGAATTGCATATAGGTAGAGTTTTTACTATAAGCTATAAGGCCTATAAGTAAAACAACGTTGAAATAAAGTCGTTGATTACATTAGCTAAAGTTTAGTCGAAGTAATTCTAACTCTTGAATTTGTGTTCAAACTGAAATTCGATATATCGATTGCGCATATTCGAGTGCGCATCGTCGTGGAAAGGGATCCATCTTTGTTCGCACTTCACGTGAAAGAGAAAACGGTTCAAAATGGCGACGTACTTGGCAGGTTTCTGTTGTGCAAAATAGGTTATCGAGTAGTTCCTATATGCGACCGATAATTCAGGATTTAACGTGAAGCTAATAGTGCCGGAAAGTATTATGATTAGTTCCAGATAAGATTCGTGTACACGGCGCGTTTTAATCTCCCGTATTATCGCGCGCACCCGGAAGATAATGGCCGATAATGCCATTGCGGGCGACGACGAGCTCCTGAAAAATATTAAAACGCTTTTGTGGGGTTCGACCGTCAAGGAGGACGTTTTCAAGCGATGGGCGCAAGGTATTGAGGCTTTCTTCTTCAATATGGCTTATTCTCATGTAGACACAAGAATTTTATATGGGACCACACCGATCCAATGGTCAATCATTAGTGTTAATAGCAACTTTCATGCAAGATAACCTGTGAAAATTCATTCATTTTGCCTTACCCAATTATTTTCTATAAAAGTATTTGCTTAACAGCAATGTATAATTGATTAAGTTGATAACTTAGTGTTGAATAATGCTCATGTACCTCTTATATAATATATACAAAACGTAACATTATAAAGTTTCTAGAAATATTATAAATGTATTACTGTATTATTACTATGTAATGTATTACACTGTATGTTCTAATTATGGTTACATTAATTAATTTTTTGTAGGCTTCTACTTCAGTATAGATGAACCTACTGCGCTTGTACAGACGGAAGGAGGACCCTGCGCTGTGATAGCTGCGGTTCAAGCATTTATTTTAAAGCAGTTACTGTTGGAGAGCGATGTTATAACTTGGAAGGATATCAAAGATGAAAAATGTGATCAATTACTTGTGAAAGCCCTGATTGAAATTATAAATCAGGCTGCTGATGTTCAAGATCCTAAGTATTCAGTAGTACACGCCAATGATTCTAATGACTTCGTATCTAGCAAAGAAGGCACTGATTCTAAATCAGTGGAGCCAATGGCAAATTCAACCCAAGATATTAGCGAAGGTAATCAAATTAACGAAACATCGGCTACCAAACAAGTGTCATTAGAATCAGAAGCTTTTCATTCTCAATTAAGGTAAGCTTATATTAGAAAATAATATTCTAATAAATTTTAATTTTTTAAATATTTTGCTATTAATTCATATTTTATAGGATATTTACTACAAATAGCATCGATGATGTAGAAGATTTCTTTACGGAACGAATTGGAATGTTAAAAGATCAGTATGGTATATTACTTCTACTTTATACAGTGATGTGTACAAAAGGAGTTCTGGAAATATGCTCCGAAATGTCGGATCCCACAGAACCCATGATCGATTCTACCTATGGATATGGAAGCCAAAGTTTAATAAATTTAATGCTTACTGGCCGGGCAGTTAGTCATGTCTGGGATCACGATCAAGATATTAGTGGATTAAGTGAGTTGATTTTTCTTTCTCTTTAAACTTGATTACATTGTCATCTCAATTCTATGTATATTTTAATTGTACGTAGATTATTCTTTCTACATCAGTACTCTATATTACGTATTTTGCAGAATTACGCGGTATTGATAAACAGAATACAGTAGGATTTCTCACTCTGCTAGAGCATTTACGGTATTGTGAAGTGGGTACATTTTTAAAATCACCGTCGCATCCAATCTGGGTGCTAGGATCGGATACGCATCTAACTGTACTCTTCTCTACGGAGAAGCGATTAGTGAGTCCAGAGACACCGTCGGAACAAGCGCGAAGAATTTTCAAACGCTTTGACCCAGAAGGGAATAACTTTATCGCCGCAAATTTACTACAGGATGTATTGGCGGAACTAGGACTAGTAGCCGTTGCTGAATAGTATGTATTAACGCTTTCGTAGTTTATATATTATTTACATTTTGCATTAATAGGCGTGTGTGAAATTATTTATATTAAATTTGATTTTAATTTTAACTATCGATAACAAATTTTATATCTAAATGTTCTTGCAGTGTCGATATCATGAGGAAGAGACTGGACAGTGAAAATTTAGGAATAATACTTCTTGCATCGTTTATGGATGAATTTTTTCCTGAGGAACCATGTATGTGCCCAGATATGTTCGTCTTATATCACTACAATGGTCTACAGCGTAGCAATCCGGAAAATAGAGTGAAATATCACAAAGGACAAGCGGTATTGCTTGAGTGTACTGTAAAATGTATTATGGATAGCAATCCTATGCTGACGGTCCTGCAAACAAAGTGGCCAAGGATTGAGATACAGTGGGATGTAGGACGAAATCCTAGTTTAAATTAGAATTTATAAACTGTAATATATATGTATACAATGGAGCTGACACATAGAGTGACCTGACCGAGCGCTTCTATAGAAATATCGTTGAGGATTACCACTTTAAGATCGTAGTCTAGTCAAATCGGCCATCTTCTGGTTTACATTGGTGAATACCGTAAGGCTATTGAGTATACTTGCCAATAAAGAAATATTAATTATTTCTAGGGAAATATGTAGTATTCATAACGCATGGTCAGTATAAAAACTTACTAATTTAATACGTACAATTTATTGTCAAAGTATTGCTTCACACTGACTACGTCAACGTGATTTAAGTACCTTATTTTTATTGAATATATATTAGACACAATTTAATTATATTCTTCAAAAGTATCTTAACGAAATTTTTCAGCACATTAGGATTTAACGGTGGTCGATTGCAAGTAATTTACAATAACACAAGCATTCTGTTATCTCGAGCAGTTTACTTCATAATGGAGATTTTGATTATATACGGAAAAAAAACAAGTTCTATGTGGATTTTAATAAAGTTCATTTTGTTGTATATTATATAGATGAAATGTTATCGAGTATTGTGAGACATATTAACACTTTCCGTATATTATTATTTCGCAGTTCTTGCCATAAAAATTATTTGAATCAAATCAAAAATTTTTTTATAAAAATTATTTCAGAAAGCTCTGTTTTAACAAAATTGTTAAATTAAATTTCAAGTCCTCTTTCTCGATGTAATAAAGATGTAATAAAAATTAGAGCTACGAATTCCCAAAAAATTGATGTGCTAAGTAAAATATGCGTGCACTTTCGGAATACTACTTAATACATAATTTAATAGATATTTGGTCAATATTTATTTTATATGACTTTTGCAAAACTGCAGTTACAGTGTTAAATAATAAACTTACTACTTTTGAAATACACTTATCGCAATATGATTTCAACACTTTGGAGTAGTGATTAAATTCCTGCGATAAAGATTTTTAAGGATCAGTAGGAGTGACGAGCCAACTTATTTACCAGATGCATGTTTACACTCTACTATATTTTGCCTTATTACAGTGCAGTTGGAGTACAAATAATTTTATTCATTATGTTTCAAGACCAAATTGCAAAATCTGGCTCTGTAGAAGCCTTCACAACTTCGTCAAAAAGATTTGATAAAATATTTCTTCTACAAGACAAATATGTAGAAGAAATTGACGACTTTAAATATGTATTTATTGATTTATTTACATGATATATGAATCAGATATTACCTATAAAATTATTAAATATTATTTCATGCTATTTGCATTGTGTGTTGTAATGACATACCGTAATAGTTGTCATAAAAGAAAACTACTAAATTCTGAATTATATATACATTTTTAATCACTCGCATCATCAACTTGATTATCGTCTCCGCCGCTACCCGCAGAGCTTTCAGAAGTGGATTCTTCATCTGAATCTTTTAGAATTTTTCCTTTAATATTCTTTTTAGGTCTGTGTGTCTCAATATCTGATCCTTCCTCATCCGAAGAATAAATATTCGATGCTGAAATAAAGCGTTTTTTAAGTTACAAACGAAGAATAAATTAATAGTGAACAGAATAAATTAATCTAATATAACACATGCAATGAAAATATAAAGATAATATATCTTGAAGTTAAAAGATATTACATTTTACAGTGCAACGTAAAAAATTTTTTTTTGACAGAAAAAATATTAAGATCATGTTTTAATAATAATGTTATGAATATTAAAATATGTTCTAATATAATGTTATGAATATCAACCTTTAGAAGGAATCGCTCCTTTTTTATATTTATTTTTTATGGCTGCTAATGATATTGCACCATCATCATCAGAACCATCATCGTGATAAGCATCACCACTGTACGCTCCTGTAGCACGATTAGTATTTCTGCTACCACTAGTACTTTTCTTCGTTTTGTTTTGAACTCGCATAGCCATACGTAGCTTTTCTTCCTCTTTCTAAAAAAAAAAAAATTAAAAACAGAATGCAATGACAATCAATTTAACATAATACATATATAGAAATGTTAACATGTACAGTATATACATACCTTTATCATTTCATACCTATTCTGATCTGGGTTCATTCCCACTTGAGAAAGAACTTTAATGCCAGATGTCTTTTGCGATCTGTCGGCCAAGGACATAGTCATCTTCCTGTGTGTGAACGATTCAGTGGAATGCGGCCGGAATGTTAGTTTTGTTCGAAATACTGCTTGACCCTGTAGACCTGTACCTTGGCGAATATAGAGGTGGTTGTGATCGCCCTGTAATGGCTGTTTATACACATCGAAAATTTCTGAACCCAAATGCAGCGACATACTACCGTCCGACCACTTAACGAATCTCGCGTTACTCTGTTTCACCATTTTGCCATCGTCACTAAATGATTCCTTCCACCTCAATGTATTTTCAACTTTGAGCTTCAGTCGAGCACGACCTTCTTCATCTAGAGTTTCTTCTTCATCAATTTCATCTTCGTAGGTGTCGTGATCGAATGGCCTTGTTTCGACAGATAAGAAATTCGGCAATTTCACAAAGTGAATCTCGCGTCCTAGATCGGTAGTAATTTTCGGGATTTCTACGTCAATTCGAGTCTCTGGAGGTGGTTCTGGTTCTTCTTCCTTATCTTTATCGTCCTCCTGCATATGGAATAAAATTAATGTTAAAATGTATTCATAGTCTTCTTGTCAAAATCCATTGCACTTTTCTTATCATATATTAAAAATAAGTGACATTCTAAAATCATTAAAAAAAAAAGTAAAAATTTGTTTAGTCGACTTACGTCTTCGATAACAGATCGACTTGGACCTTCTCCGCCACTCTCGGATCTGCCGCGGCTGTGACTCCTACTCCTACTTCTACTTCTGCTTCTGCTTTTGCTTCTGCTGCGACTTTTACTTCTACTTCTACTCCGACTGCGACTCCGTTCTTTTTCTTTTTCTTCCTTTTTATCCTTTTCGTCGTCTGTACTAATGTCACTTGCATCACCAAATAATGCGTCCGCAGTTGGAGCGACACTGTTTTCCTTGTCAGCTGTCTCATTCTCAGAATCTGAGTCTATTATCGGCTTACTTCGTTTCACAATTTGTTCCGTATCTGATCCGGAACTACTATGTTGCCGTTTATTCTTTGATTGTTCTTCGTCACTCTCATCGGATTTTGGACTACGATCGTTAACTAATTGAAGAAAAAATTTCAACATTAAACAATAATTAATTAGCTAATACAAATAATAACTTCAAGCTAAAAATCATTCTGAATATTATAATTAATGAAACTAAGCAAACCTGTTTGTTTGAAGGATTTGTTCGATTCATTATCGCTTTTATCGTTTTTCGGACTTTTAGATCTTGATCTCTTATCATCAGATCTTTTATAATCTGCTTTTTTTGGTTCATCAAATTTCCTCGAAGATGCAGAAGAATTCGATCGCCTTTCTGTTGGACTCGCTGAACCTCCTGACTTATTACTTCTTTGAGAAGAAGCACTTCGAGATCTACGACTTTTCGGGGAATCGTAACCAGATGCATTGGATGCGGGGGAGGCCGGAGTCTTGGATTTTCTTTCCACCGATCTAGAACGTGCAGATCTTGAACTGACGGGTGACTTTGGACTCGAGGAGCGTATGCTGCCGTGTGGTGATGGCGAGCGTGATCGAGGAGACTTTGGAGAATCCACCGAGCTGTGAGAGGCTGCTGATTTTGGCGTGCCGCTTCTGGATCTCGGAGAACCGGATTTTTCGCTCTGGACAGAACCCACGCTTGAACGTCTCGAGCCAGATCCAGCCGGTGATGACGGACTTTCCGATCGACGACTGCCGTCCAACTTATTCGACCCGACTGGACTCTGGCTGGTAGACCTCGAGGCGCGGCTACCGCTAGCGTTTGATGCGGGTGAAGCTGGTGCTCCGTTCTCGTCCTCGGAATGCTCGTCCCTAGCATTGGTTAACGTTTGTTGGGCCGGAGCCTGCGATGCTCGGCTATCACTACGGCTCGATCTCGAGGACGCGGAAGCATTATCGGACTCCGATCCTAAAAACAAAATCACGAAATCAGAAAGTCGCTCGCGATAAAACATAACCTCAAGTAGATAATTAACAAATTATCCGTTCTGTTTAATATTGTGAATATATTAAGATATATTAATATTTTATGGAATTGCGATACTTGCAGATGAATGATAAAAATAATATAATCTGTCGATATTACATACCAGAATCGCCGCTAGAATCACGCAAAGTTTCTCGCACCGGTGACATATTTACCATGTGTTCAAGATTGGATAACGGAGCCACTTCAAAATAGCTCAAATCGCTTAAAGAGAAACAATTCGTACGCAGATTTCAAAAATACATGGTGCACGGGAAAAATAATATATCAGTTATTCACCTTTCATTTTCTTCTTTTAAGAAAAACAAGAAACTAATATAATTGATTTATACGTTCCGTACAGCAGTTGCTATTAAAACTATCATGGTTAAAACTGTTTGTACACTCCAATACACTTTTTTTATTTTCCTTCTCTTTCTCTCTCCAACGTAACTGTGTTCTTATTTTATTTTAAGTGTAGAAAATATAGTACAACTATGTAACATTTTTTTTATATCTCAGAATTCCCAAATCATAGTTTTTTCAATATACATATCTTGAAATGTGCATCGTTATTCTAAAGTGATATAGCATATAAATATGTAAATATTGCATATACATATGTAAAATACACACACACACACACACACACACACACACGCACATGCGCGCGCGCGCGCACACACACACACACACACACACACACATACATACATACATATATTATATATATGTACAAATAAGTAAATAAGTTTACAAAACAATATGTATGAAATATATACATAAAAATTACGTAGAAAAAATTAAGCAAATAATTAGAGATATAATTGTTACACATTTCAGTCACATATTGATTCAAAAATATATAATTATTAAATGTTCTATTAATGAAATCAGATAGAAAAAAAGGATAAATCGAGGAATAAATATATATAAAATTTTTTAAATAATTTGTATTTGCAGGAACATAAATATGCATGTGCAAAAATCGTTATGGATATAATAATTATAAACATTTATATAGCGTACATTGCACAATTTATAATTATATACTGAAACAAACGCTATTATATATCATTTCAACTAAGGTTTATAATTTGGATATCTTTGAAATAGTTTAATCATTTTTTCAACTCCTATTTATTACAACACAATTTTATAATACGCAACAAATAATTTCTGATATTATTTTCATATCATAGTATCGTCGAATTTTTATCAATTTTTTGATTTTTAATTTCTATTAAAAAATTCTGTTGATGTGTTTGAAGCTCAATGTCCACGATGCTAGAAATCAGTCCGAGATCTCGGACAGAGAAAAAATTAACAAATCACAAGTTGATTACATGATCATTGCGATTGGTCAATTTTTTCTTCATAAAAAAAATAGATCAAAAAAAATAGATCAAAATAAAATTCAGAAATATCTCCAGGTACACATTGATTTGACATTTACACAAATATCAGAGAATTATGTCAACTCTATAAATATGTGTGTGCGCGCGCGCGCACACACACACACACACACACACACTCCCCCGCACGCACGCACGCACACACACACACACACACATGTATATTAGAATCTGCTAGAAATATTGAATTTTTTACTTTATACATTAAAATTATAGCGAACTTAATATGGATCGTGAACAATCCTATGTCAATATATTATCTGTAATCAGAAGATCGACAGAAGAAAATTAAAATTAATAATTTTTAAGTGAAAAGCAATTTGACATAATATACATACAGTGTAAAAGTAATTGAACTTAAATTTCGTACATGTTTATAATTAAAATCAATATATGAAAC
This sequence comes from Acromyrmex echinatior, assembly GCF_024713525.1. Lineage (NCBI taxonomy): Eukaryota > Metazoa > Arthropoda > Insecta > Hymenoptera > Formicidae > Acromyrmex > Acromyrmex echinatior. The sequence goes on from NC_141853.1 coordinate 22,129,614, forward strand.
TTAATACAAAGGTAGTAAAGTAGTTAATTATAACCGGATAAATTCATAATTAATTATAACCGGAGAACTAAAATTCGAATATATATTTCAAAATATTTCTTTCATTTTTATTAAACTATATATATGATCGCAAATGAATATATTCTCAATAGTTGCTAGAAAGGCATATATTAACAATCAGCTGTGCAATAACATTCCAAAAGTAAAATATAAATCATTGACACCTACACAGATTTGTTCATAATTTTTCAGTTGTAATTGAAAAAGGCATTATTACGAAATAAATTGGACCCGCAAGTCTGGTGTTCTATGAAATTATGTATATGCATGACATATTTATCCCACCTATATTACATCTATATAATCATACTTACAAGTACTAGGCTTTCATTTTGCTTGTTATAAATAATTGAGTATTCAGAAAGACTGTCATTCTAATAATTTCCTAGTACTGTAATATTGCTTGAAAAGCTGAAGAGGCAATCACACGAATATTACATTAATTTATTTTTATAGATAATTTTTAACAGTCTTTAAATATATTCCTAACCAAAATTTATATATATATATCAGTATATTTATACATTTGTTTTGAGAGAATAGAAATCATTGTAAGCCAAACAAAAAGAGGTTTCTTACACATTTTTTCACTCAAGTTGTATATATATATATATATATATATATATATATATATATATAAAGATTAAAACTTCATTTACTTTACATAGCAATCGTTCATCATGCAATTTAAAATTTATGCATGATTATGAATGAACGGCTAGAGCAATTCAAATATGTTTAGTATGTTGGACATTGAAATATACTCTGATTTACTCTGAGTGTATAAAGACATTTATATGTAACTGTATTCTTTTATAACAAATTTTCATTATACACCCAAAGATAATTATACATGTGTAAATATATTATACATCTATCTACAACACGCAAAACTTCTATTTTTAGTTGACATGTTTTATATATTATGCTTGCAGGTCTTGTAGTTTTTTACACGAAGGTGTTTCGAGACTTTTAGCTTTAAAGTACAGATCTTGATCTCCCAAATTACGGGCTTTCCACATTATATTGTCCCCTATTAGATTACATAGAAAATAAGTTTAAAATTTTCAGAATGTTTATAAGAAAGTTATGTTAATTAGCATCATAGTAGTATTATAAAAAATATAATAAATATATTGAAAGAGATATACGTACTGTAATTTTTCTCTCTGGCGCAAGTTTGCCTCAAGTTACTCACATACTCTTCTTCAATTGAAATTTCTAACCTACGTAAACTGCCTTGATATTCACTATGAAAGTTCTCCTTAACATAATATGACACTTTTAAAGCCTGAGTTGTTCTGGCCACAGAATATTTCCTATAAGTAAGAAAAAAATCATTATGTAAGTTTATCCTATAAAAATCTACATTTGTATTAATTATTCGTCGATCATACTTACGAACTTGCATGTAGACTATATACTGGATCGGATATGAAAAAGCTGCTCATCATGGTTAACATTATTAGTAACAGAACTGGTAACATCTGAAGAAATGTGGTATATCCATTTATTTGCTAAAAAATATTACATTATGAATGAAAAAAAATAAGGAAGTACTTTTGTAGAAATTATGCTAACAACTCAAATTTCTTTGTGCTCTACCTGAGAATGAGCATGTTGCGCTTGAGCGTCTGTCTGACGCATCCACCTTCCACCTGGCCGACGCATATAAAATTCTTGTTGTGGAAAACCAACACCGAAAAACATGTTGAATAATTCTTCGGCTGTGATATCGGCTAAAAAAGAGACAGATTATGTTTCGATGCATAAACTTATACAATGTATCTCTGTGTATGAACCGCTATTTTTCGCTAACATCGTATCTATTTCTATAATGCTCTATCCGTCTCACTTTCTGAAGCTTTGCTTCAGAATATAATAAAATATTTCAGTTTTACTTTTGATCGTAAAAGTCGTTCAATTTCTTTGCCGGATTTCGATATTGTTACATGTTTTTTGCTAACGCAGTGTGAACTACGCTCACGACTTATTTGTTCGCAGGATCGCAGCAAATTGACAAAAATTATTGTTGAATATTTTATAGTTGTCTGTATCATGGGATTCATGAGATCTGTTTTTTTGTGGCTGAAGTATCGTACATTTATATGTACATACCGCTAGTGTACATTTTTGAAACTTAAAGTGAGATATATGTTTAATAATTGGCGAAAGCAAAAAAGATAGTTCTAGTAGAGTCTAGTGCACGAATAAAAACCAGAGAATATGGTGTAATAAGAATGTGAAACGTTGCATAATGGAACAGCAAATTGCAATGCTACAGCTACTTAAAATTTTGACTATTCCTCAAAAACTCACAATTCACACGCAGAGTTGTGTTCCAAAATTCAACTCTGTCAACCTGAGTCTTATTATCCTTGTTGGTCACTGAATGTTGAATAAAGATAAAAGATACTCGGAGTTGACAGAGTCAAGTTTTGGAACGCATCCCAGGAATATGCGGTTTTTCTCTTAAGGAAATTCTCACATTTAATGAAATATAAGATGAGTCTGTAATATACATGCAATACAAAAGTTAATAATATCAATAATATGTAGAAAAAAATTTCATTGACTTTTACCGTACCATATAAAATTAACAATAATTATGTATAATGGCATAAGATATTAGTAATTATGTATAGTGACACAAGATATTATTAGTAAACCTTTTTATTCCATTATATATATTTTTATGAATAAACTGTCCATTGATTAAGAAGTAATGCGAGATTCTCCTTAATCTTCTTAAATCTCTATTACCTTCAAATCCACGAGTATAATTGTAATGTGTATGGCCTTGGCGGTTGTGTGCATTCTGCACTCGTTCTTCTTCGGGACCATATGTGTCGTATTGTTTCCGTTTCTCCGTATCGGTAAGAATAGCAACAGCATTGCCAATAGCTGTAAAAAATCAATTTTTTACATGTAAATATATTCGCAACTCTATTTTTTAAATATATTTTGATGTACCTTTAAAAGCTTCGGCAGCACCTGGTGCTTTATTTTTATCAGGATGTAATTGAAGTGCTAATTTCTTATAAGCTTTTTTAATGTCGCTATCTGTAGCATCTTTATTAACTCCTAAAATCTCATAATAATCCTTGCATTTTTTTATCCTACAATAATAAAGAATTCGTCTAAATGATTTATACAAAATAATTAAAATAATTAACAGATAATAATTGAAGAAATAATAAAGATCAAAAAATGAAAAAATAAATATTGCTCATTTACTACAATATAACTAAAAATATTGAAATTTTTTATTTGATTAAAAAAAATAGATATAAAGAAAAAAGATTTTTTAAACATTTTTATTCTTTTACAATTAATTATTACAGCAAAATTGTACTGTAGATTAATAAAAAATTTTAATGATTGAGTTCATTCAAACTCATTTTTTTTTTAGAAAACTTTGTTTTCCAAATTGTATTATTATATATGTTGTAATTGTATAAATGAACAATATATATTCCACAAATATTATAACTGTTTTAAAACTCTATAATACACTGGAGCAAGCCATCGAAATGTTTCAATTCTTAGACAATGATACTTTAATGCAAAGAAAATATTGTTTTCTTTGTCAGGCATTCGCTGATTGGCTAATGTTATTTTACTACCATAAGTAGGAAAGAGTCAGAATAATAAATATTTATCTTCTTTTCTTCTATTGGACTGCAGTTTTCTATATTTTAGTACAGGGAAAGTGTGCTCTGATACATTATAGTTCACTGAATTAAAATAATCTACCTCTTTACATGCTCCAACTGTTCTTTGGAATACTCTGAATTACCCTGGGAATATGTACTGTCTTTAGCTACATTTTGCCGCTTTCTAACATTAGGTTCAGTCGTCTCAGATTTCTGGTTCTGCTTTGAGAGTACCGTCACTTCCGCCAACAATTCTACAAATATAATTATTTAATTCCTGTAATCATCATCATTCTGACAAAAAGAAGAAATGTATGTGTACTCTTGTATAATAAAATAAGTTTTATTTTACCTAAATATATGTGGATAATGTAAACACAACAAATTCGTGAATAGAATAAATTCATTATATTATAAATAATAAAAAAACAAAGAAAGATTAAGTATACGAACAAAGGAATGAAAAAATAATTTCATTATACATATATTATACATATATTAATATTTATATAATATATTATTCATATATTAATATAAAATAAAAGGATGTTTTGATTTCATTAAATCTAGCTATAAATATAAGACTAATCATCATGTAAAAAAATAAATAAGAAAAATAATAAACAAGATAATAAATTAAAATATATATACAACAAAAAACTTGGAATAAATAAATGTAGGCAAACTCAAAAGTCTGTAATACATTCACATGCAAAGTATGCCAAAATTAATATTCTCGTGTCAATAGTACGTTAAACAGACTGTATGAAAATCTCAGGCTCACCGTCCGCCTTCTTGGTCGGGTAAAGTTTCTGAGCTTTGCGAATGAACTTTTCGGCCTCCTCGTACTTTCTTTCCCGCATAAATCGCTCCGCGAGTTCCATGCATCGCTCCGCTTCATCCTTGTTGCTGTCCATCTTTACTGTTCGTCACTCCGAGGTGTCCCGAATCCAAAATTCAAGCGTGCTCGTTCGTGGTCACAGTGACAGGGCAGAATGATAAATAAATCGCGAGGTGTGAATCTTCAGGCCTGACACTCCATCATAATAATTCAATATTAATTTAGTTACGTCATGAGCATCGTCACAACTGAGCGATTGCATACAGACAAGATGAGATACGGAATGAGGATAGTCGCTATTAATAATTAATCCATCGCTTGCTAATATAATTCCTTGTTACACGAACGAGCTGTATGTACGCCGAGGAAGAATTTCGAAGCGATTTGCAAAATAATCAATCTCCAGAAACTCGAATGTTCAATCGACTCTTCTGAATCAGAATATCTTACACAGTCACTCTTGTCAGTACTTGTTGAACGCGGATTGGCTATCGAGCGATGGCCACGAGTCTGTTCATTTTATTTACAACTTCTGCACTCATATATTTCGCTCGTTTTCCTCCGAAAGAGTAGAAACAAATCATTCTAATGAGAATAAACATTAAAATTAACACAGGGTCTGTTTTTTTTTTCAGCTAAAGTTTTTTTGCATGATTCATCTTTCTTCCTTTTCTCTTCACGTTGGAGAGAAAAAGAGAAAAGATGAACCGTGCAAGAAATTCAGCTAAAAAAAAAATAGGTGAACAGTAAAAATATACGAAAATCCGAAAGAAAAACGAAAAATTATTCGCAATATTGTATAATTCCTTAGAACAAATTAAAGAATAAAAAAATAATTCAAAGAATAATTTTGCTTTATCCTTGGAGCGGCATTTTAGTGCCATCTATAATTCGTTGTGTTTAAGAATTACAGTCTCAAAACGGCTGCGTCAGCGAACTCAACAATTGAATAAGTCGCTATTGATGCATTTTCTAATTAGATCTAAAATGCTGATTGGATGATCTAAAAGAATACACCAATAACAGCGAACACTCACTCAACTGTTGAGTCCGCTAAACGCAGTCAATAGTCTCGCCTGGTTTCGCCTTTACCAGAATTCTCAGCTGTAATTGGTGGATCCATTCAGAAGGAAGTCCATAACTATATATCGAATACCCTTCTAGAAAATATTTTAACCGCGTGTACGTTCATGTTCATTTTTTAACCGCTTTACTCTCTCATTTGTCGTGTTTTCATAGAAGTGTGAATAGGCACGATGGTGAGTTTTACACACATTCTCGATATATCCATTTACTTTCTTGCAATCTTATCTTCTTTCATATAAAATCATTTAAAAATCATATCTGTAAGCTTTGAATTTGTTTCGTATTTGTTTCAGTCGGCTCACAAGACATTTATTATCAAGCGAAAGCTTGCGAAAAAGTTGAAGCAAAACAGACCAATTCCCCAATGGGTGAGAATGCGGACCGGTAATACTATCCGGTAAGTTTAAGTTAGATTAGTGAATTATTATATACATAAAAGAATGCTTACTTAATTTTTAAGATGCATACGGATACTTGCTTCAATTTCTTGCATTGGTTATACGTCGCTCGTTTTCTCCTTGCACAAACGTTGCTATAACTTTGCTATATAGTATTTGTATAACAAGAATAGAATTATAGTTTTAAATTGCGAGAAAAGATTAAAACATCAATCTGAATAAGATTAATAAGAATTAAATGTTTTTTTTTGTTTAAAGATCTTGTAATTTGATAGATAGTTTTAAGAATTTCAATTATTGTTGTAATTTTCTTATTATGGATGTAACACATAAGATTTTTATGAAATAATTATTTTATAATATATTAAAAAATATAAATATTTCAATTCTTGATAATTACTTTTGGTATATATTCATAAAGCTTAGAATATCTTAATATTACAGCAGCATTGAAATATTTTAACTACATTAGAGTTCAATCATATAATAAAATATGGAACAAAAAATAACATATCATCTATTAGAAATCGTTGCGATAATATTATATAAATATTGAAGATCTGTGTATTAAAACCAATTTTTTATGTGTGTTTTTAGATATAATGCGAAGAGGCGTCACTGGAGGAGGACTAAACTAAAGTTGTAAATTAATACATTTGCAGATGATAAATAAAGATATCACTTCTGCATAAGAAATAAAATTTGTCATTTTCTTTTGTAATATCTCTATGCTATACAATATTAATATAATGGAGCATAATTTCACGTTATTGTATCAATGTATGATTTAAAATAAAACATTAACGTATTTTAATTTATATTTTACATTTCTCTGCAAAAAAAACGTTTTACACATTTCAATCTTTTGGACTTTGTTATATTTTCGTCACAAGTTAAATATATTGAAATAATTTTACCATCATTCAATTATAATTTGTTTTATAGAAGTTAATATATAGCAAATTTTCATATTTAGATTGCAAAGTATTCATCAATGCGTTTAGCGTCATATATAACAAAACTGTGATTTGATTAAGTACAAAACCCTTTTTAGATTATAACAAGACTTTATTTCCATTTTAACAGGATGAAGAAAGATCTGTTGCAAGTTAGAGTTACAATCTTAGAGAAATAGCACATTATTAATGAATCACTATAAAAATGAAATAAGTGCTGAAAGATGTATCTTTGATATATGATGATTTGTAAATATAATAGTTCTTAAATAATATATTTACAGTATTACAATCGTATTTCTAATATTACAAAGAATTCGGTATTTTGCGCATACGCAGCTGTTTCATCCAATCGTTTAACAATTCCTCGCCAGTTTTGGGATGTGGCAGATAATAGTGCTTAGGTGGCGGTCCTTCTTCCAAGCGTACATAATAGTGGCAATATCTGTAATGTATAACTCCCATGCGTGCCTTAGCATGTCGTCGTATACCCTTTATTACAATACCTTTGGTGCTGAATGATTCCGCTGCACAAGAAATAATTATTTCCTTGATATTAATTGAATGATTAAAATTTAGTAAGTATAAGAATACATAAAACAGAAATCTCGAATATTGATTGATTCACATACTCACCGACCCACAAATTACTTTTAAATTCAACATTGTGTTCTTCTACAGCCAAACGTTGAGCTTCCAATATAACTTCCTTTGCAATCTCAGCGCCTTTCTTATACATAAAACTCAATTGTTTTACAGCTTCGTCCACAGTCATTCCTCGTACAAAGCTTGCGATGTACCACATTTTTTTCGGACTGTATTTTATATTGGCTTTCATATGACATACATACTAAAAAATAATGAACAAGCGAAATGATCAATAAATTAATAATAACCAATATTTAGTACACATACACAATATATAACTTACAGCAGGTCTTCTTTCTTCACCTGGTTTTTGAGGTGGAAATACAGTTTTGTTATAATCTAAAAACCTCGTCGGAGTATTGTATTTACTTAAATCAGTTCTACAAATTGCAGAAATATGTACATTACATGTTGGTGTTCGTGCAAAATTTGTTGCACTTGATAGTATACTCGTCTTGTTTATAGCAGATTTGCTATATGATGCTAATTGTTTAACACACTGGCGAATACTCTGCATATTCTATAAATATAAAAATTTGCCACATATTCTATAAATTAAAATTGAATAATAATAAAATTATTATATTAACTTAATACTTAATACTTCGACTTAAGACTTAATACTTCGAAAATATAACAAATTTCAATTTATATTTTTTTGACAATTTATATTTTTTTAAATGAGACTTATATCCAGTAACAATAATTTTCGTAAAACGTTTTTTTACAGAGAGATATGTATAACATAACCTGTAATAATGTTTATTAAGTAGAACGATAGACACATACTTACTGTAAGTAAATACTCTTGCAAGAAAGAAATTTTCACTTTGCAAACGTATTTAATGTATATTTTCGTATTTAATTACACTTTATTTCGTAACAATAATTGATTTTAGCACGCATATGATAACCGATTCAAACCCATTCTACATTGTTTAATATTGGGTGTCGCTGGTATCTACAACTTGTTACGTCATTAATATATTGGGTCATCTAAAAAGTATCCGCGGTTTTTTGTCACTAGATGTGTGTTGATGCCATCAACACACATCTAGTGACAAAAAACCGCGGATACTTTTTAGATGATCCAATATATTGCGACTATGAATTTAGAAGAAGGCATAAAAACAAAAGTAATAGTACAAGGGGCTCCGCACAATAAAAGGAACAGGGAACAGAGAATAAGAATTTCAAGCTATCAGAATATGTATCATGTATTGTGGAATACACAGTGTTTCTGATAGATTGAAATTCTTATTCTCTGTTCCTTGTTCGTTTTATTATGCGAAGCCCCTTACTGATACATTGGCACAGAAAACATAGTAGATATGAAAAAAAGCACTTTTTATAGTTACCAAAATGGTCGAAAGTCAATATATCTTAAGTCAGTCTATCTTAATTAATGGATGTGTTATCAGCATCTAACGTTAGACATTCTGTTCAAGTTATTTTCCATTTTATTTGTTGTATAAGAAGAAAGTAATTACTAATATATCATACATAAATATGTAATTATATATATATATATATATAAAATGTAATATTAGTACATCGGATATTTCTCCCTTTATCTTATTAATTTTTGTAGTTTTTATTATTAAAAAATACACTTTACTTAACTTACTTTTATTGACATTATGTGATGACAAACAGATTGTAACCATTAAAATTATAAATTGATTTTTGTTAAAAACCATCATAAAAATTTTATTCTAAAATTCCTGTATTACAATATAATATAATAAAATGTACAAAAATAATCATTTGAAATATAAAATTTATATGAGCCCTATTTGCAATTTATAACTTCTCCGTTAATTCGGGAACAGCCTTAAATAAGTCTGCGACCAATCCATAATCTGCTACTTGAAAAATGGGAGCTTCGGGGTCCTTGTTAATAGCTACAATCGTTTTGGAGTCCTTCATTCCAGCAAGATGCTGAATTGCTCCCGAAATTCCAACTGCTATGTAGAGATTCTGAAATCATAATCATAAAGTTATTGGTATTTGAACACCAGCAAGATTGAAATGAGAGTTATTCCAATAAAGTATGTTCTAGCAACTAATTTTTTACTTACAGGTGCAACAATTTTTCCAGTTTGCCCTACTTGCATATCGTTTGGCACAAAACCAGCATCAACCGCAGCACGGGATGCTCCAACCGCCGCATTGAGCTTATCTGCCAATGTATACAGCAGTTGAAAGTTTTCTCCAGACTTCATTCCACGTCCGCCAGAAATCACAACTTTGGCAGATGTTAATTCTGGTCTGTCGGATTTGCTGAGCTCTTGTTTGATGTATTGCACTTGATTTGAAGTATAATCGTCAGTAGGAACAGTTTCACACTTAGCGTCTCCACCTTCTAAAGGTAGCAACTCGAAAGAAGTACCTCTCACGGATATTATCTTTACATTATCCTTAGATTTAAGAGTTTCAATGGCATTACCAGCGTATATAGTACGTACAAAGGTATCCGAAGCTTTTATGTTGATAATATCACTTATTGGTGATACATCTAACTTGGCTGCAACCTTCAATTAAACAGATTTATATGAATTAACATAAAATTGACACAGTTAGTATAATTTCTTAGAAGAGAATAAATTGTAAACTAACTCGGGGAAGCAATGCCTTGCCAAATGCACTTGCACCAGCTAATATATGTGTAAATTTGTGTTCGTTGCACAGCTTAAGTATAAGTGGCGTCAACGATTCTGCAGTAAATCCCTTAAACGCATCGCTGTCTGCGAGGAAGACCTTAGATATGCCTTTGGCTTTGCATGCATTCTGTGCAACTGCTTGGCATTTCGTACCAGCCACCAGTACAGTGATATCGCCGCCGATCTTCTTAGCAGCTGTCAATGTGTTGCAGGTGAGTGGCAATAAATTTTCATTGTTATGCTCTGCAATGACCAAAGTAGATTCGTAACGCGCCAATGAGGCAAACTGAAAATAAGTGACATTTATGAGACATTTAAATTAAATTTCAAAAACAATTAGAAAACAACTATAAATCTATGTTTAATAACAAATTCAGACACTTGCATTGCACTAAATTAGTGCTTATCGGAAACTGCACACAAAATTAGCAAAAAGCAAATGTATAAATATTTTAAATGATTAAATACCAATAATAATATTGTCACGTTATTTAGAAAAAATATACACGTATTATTTCATTGTCAAAGTTGAGCACATTATGTCACAATTTACTTAGATACTTTATATAAAGCAACTTTTAATGTATACTAATTCACTGAACGCAAGTGACTATATTTATCATAAGATACAGTTATTTGGAGTAATTTACAATTATAAACAGTGACTTATCTCTATCTTACATGCTTTTCATAAAAATAAGAAACGTTTGTAACAACGAATTTTAAAGTCAAAGTCGATGGAACGCAATGTACTTATATATATGAATCATATGAATAGAATCAACGTAACAAACGAAAAACGAAAATCAAGACAAATTCGAGAAGAATCTCACTTTGCTAGTAGTCCGTAATATCTTGACGCAGGTAGAAAACATCGTTGCTTCTTCAGATTCTTTTCTCTCGTCTTCAATATTCAACTGCAAAAAATAGCGCTCCCTAATCAGTGACGATCAAGTCCAAAGTCCTACCAGTTATAGCAGAAGCACCAATTGGTAAAGGTATCGATTACAGCACACGATGATATAATGTTGTATATTATTACACATTAAGAGATCATATTAGGTATTTATCTCAAAAAATAGCGTTTGCTTTATTTAATATCTACTTATAGATCTATTTGTAGATCTACAAATATTTTAACATGTAACAACGTTAATATAAACTTTATTTTTCTTCATGAATGCGTTGACATTTAAGCTTTATTTAAACAACCTGCGTAATTCTTGTATGGAACCTATTTGACAAAATTATGTGTCAAGATTAAAGTCATATTGCTAAGAATGCTAAGCTTTTGTTGCATGAATGATTGATTTTTTCCGTTACATAAAATTACAGTATATACAAAATCATATGTGAAGCCTCATGAGCGGAAATTTACAGCGGAACGAAACAGCGAGACCAATCACAATCTCAGAAAGCTGAATAATGACTGCAGAATTGTGATTGGTCGCACTGTTCCGTTCCGCTGTAAATTTTCGCTTATAGGACGTCGGCCTAAATCTGTATGAATTAGAGTTCCTCTGGTAAAAGTTACGACACCTGTCTCGCGCGCGTCCGCCATTCATAGGAATATAAGTATGAGAGAGTGAGAAAACAAGCTATTTTCTCTGTCTTACTTAATCTTAAAATAAAAATTAAGGATATCGCTTTCGTTCCCTGAATATGGATGAACTGAAATAAAAAATCATCACTCGGCTTAACTCTTACTAGAGGAACTCTAGTATGAACAAGGCTGAATATATTGTATGTTACAATTTACTTCAAGCTTTGTTTTTTCTATGACTGAACTTTTTGTATTTTCAATTTTTTCTCTTTTTCTTCAATATTATTTTAAGTGCAAAAGATACACGTCGTGCAGTTACAAATAAGATTAAATATTTATGCGAATTGTCCTAAAAGTTTCCATTCTATGTATATTCTATTTCATGCATTGCTATTGATGCTTCGTGATCATAGACATAGGTTATAATTTTACCGCCGAGATTTGTTTGGAACGCATTTTTCATTATAAATACTTATAATTTACTACTAGCGTATGCGATACTGAATATATAATCACAGTGATCTTTTGCAAATTATCATGGTAAGTCTTAACGTAAAAATTTTCACAATAAAGAGAAGTGTAGAATCCGGCTTTTCATGGATGTGAATAACACCTGGACGTGTATCAAGTTCAACTGAGCGTATTTTTAATTTCAGTTGTTTTATTCCTTCTTCAAATCCTTGATTGGAAAGGACGTAGTGGTCGAATTGAAAAATGACCTCAGGTGAAACGTCATCACATGGTTGTTTTTTGAGCAACACTGATTGTGATCGAATTCTTTATATTAGATTAGTACATATTAAAAGCTACTATACATGAAATTAATAAAGTTAAGTGTAAAAGTATATAAATTTTTTAAATGATTAGATAATATTACATTATTTAACAGAATATACTTGTAATTTTATTGTCAAAGTCGAGTTTATTATGTCACTGCATTTAGATACTTTATTTAAAACAGCCTTTAATGTGTACTAATTCAGTGTAGTGTGACTGGCCATCACACACATTATGCAATGTGATATTTTGTTTTAGTATCTGCGGCACATTATATTCTGTTGATCAGTATCTGAACATAAAATTGGCTGACATTAGCGTAACAGATTCAGAGAAGTATCCTCACATGGTACGTTAATTACCATTGATATTATCATATAAGAGGTTTTGCATTAACTATTTTTAGAAAAGGATTTTAATTAAATTAGCTGAAACTGTGATATTTTGGTTATTCATTCTAAGCATTGAAAATCTATATTTCTTGTTATATAAGTATACTATAGATATTCAATATTGACAATGAATAATGGAAGGCATCTTTTATAGCTTATGAGAGATCTGATTAAAAGAGTCTTCATAAAGCACAACCGTATTTAAAAAATGGACACATTTCTGAAAGTTGCTACTTTAAATCTAAACAAATTGAAAAGTATTTATAGTTTGTGTTTACAATATAGTTTGTTTTTTCAACTGTGTAGACATTTATATATAATCATACATAAAAATGTCAGGTATACTAATATAATACTACCGATGCAAATACATACCAATATACATATTAGATGTAGTAAAAAGAAATCCATTATTTTTCCAATAGATGGCTTTACTAATCTGTATCTTGTCTACGCGTGATACAGACTAAAGCCATCTATTGGAAAAATAATGGATTTCTTTTTACTACATCTAATATTTAGAAGCATACTATCCTTTTTCTTGCATAGACACTGAGATATGAATTTCAAAAATGGACACACATGTGGCTATATAAGTGTTTTTAATTGCTTATAAGTTAAAAAACAAACTGTACTGTAAATAAAGGTAAATACTTTTATTTTATTAACACACTTAGACTTAAAATAGCAACTTTTCAAATGGTACTACAATGAATTAGTCCATTTTTTTAAACACGAAAGACTGTACCTGTGGAAATTTTTTATCAACATCTCATAAGCTACAAAATATAATAACAGTTTATCAATTTGATTAAAATCTTTTTTTTTCATATGAATGGAGGGATTATGCAAATTGAATCATCAATAATAGACATGCAATGCAGTCATTAAAATTAATGTTCAATTAAATAAAATTAACGAATTGTATATTAAATTGCAGTTATCTGTAAAAAATTGCTTTATCCGTGGATCTGTGGTGCGATATGTACAACTTCCAGTGGATGAGGTAGACATCCATCTTTTAACTGAAGCGGCACGGAGGGAAGCAATGAATGCTCAAGCAAGATAGCTCATAATTTCACTAAATATATTGCTTACATTAAGAATCCATTTCTTCTCTTTAATTACTACATATAATATTTTGTATTTAGTATAGAAATAATATATGGAATCGTTTTGCATTATTCACAAATTTTTTTTTGAAAACGTGAGTAATAATGTAACATTCTTCAATATATATTTTTATTTAGTTTTAATATAAAAGACATTTGTAGCAAAATAGTCTCTATTTTTTGTAAGTTCTTTGTTATCCCTAAGCTAGAAACACATAAAAAAAACATAAGGCAGTAAGATATACTTACTGTGAGCGAAACGACTTACTTTATCTTCTCTATTGTGATTGGCCGATTCGCTTATTATTTACGATTTTTTATTAAATTTATATTATAGATAGTTTATTTAACATTCACGTATTTGTTCATTTATATATTTGAACATATTATGCATTGTAGGTGCGGTGCAAACCAGTTTACCTATCTGTTACATATGCTTACTTCCAATCTGCTAATGTCTTATCGTACCAGATAAATTTTCCTTTTATCTCTGTATTTTTCGGCAACAATGCGCAGTAAACAGGAGCTACAGCCCCTTGATCTGGTGTCAAAATTCCTTTATGCAAAGTAGCATCAGTATCTACATAACCAGGATGTACAGCATTCACCGTAATGTCTTCTCGGGGATCTGCATTGAACATGGATTGATGAATACCAGCTAAGGCGCTAACGCTTATTTTACTTGCCGTATATGCTGAATCTGACCACCCGACTTGTAAATGCGTACCAGATTTTGCAGCACTGGAAATAAATCCACATATAAGAATATAAATCTCGAAAAATTTTTCCAAACGTTTTTATTTAATTTTTTAACATATAATCAATGCAATTGTTTTTTTAAAAAATGTTGAATCTTACTCGACAAATTCGTGCATGATTTTATCCAATTCTGTTTCAGTCAAATTTGAATTGGTTAATTTCTTTTTTAAGTTATCACCAGTAATTTATGATAGACATCCAAAACTGCTCGAGACATGAACTACCCGGGCATGTGGTCTGAGTAATGGATAGAAAGCAGTACACATTCTACGCAAGCTGAAGTAGTTTACTCGTATAGTTTCTTCCGCTTGAAACCCAAAAGGCTCCGTAGCATCGCTCTATAATAAATAAATTTCAATATATCTTCTCGATATTTTATTTTTACAAAATCATTCAATTATTATTCAGTTTATATTTAAATATGAATAGGGTAGCAATATATAATATTTTTTCTCTTTTTAAAATCAAGTTATTCTTTTTAGAAATAATCGCATTTTTGAAAATAAATAATTAGAAATGCATATTTGTCGTAAACTGCGTTTACTATATCAATAATGTCTTTAATTATTAATTAATTACTATAGCAATATATCTTTAATTACTTGAAACATTATGGCAGCATTGTTAACCAGCACATCGAGGCCACCATACGTATTTTGTAAATAATCCCGGAATGTATTAACACTATTGTCATCATTGATATCCAATTGATAGAATTTCGGATCCAAACCTTGTTTTTTCAATTCACTGACGGCATTCAAGCCGCGGGTGATATCGCGAGCCGTCAAATAAACATTTCCATCGTATTGTTGGCACAGAGCTTTGACAATGGCAAAGCCGATACCCTTGTTTCCACCAGTTACCTGATTAATATTATTATTAAGATATTATTTATTAAGATTTCTAAACCTATGCTTTACATATTCTTATACTTATATATTAAAATAAACACATTCTGTGCCAGATCAATTTCAAGAGACTTGACCATCACATGCTATGGGTTATCAGTATTCCATAGTTTTTGTGTTACATTTGTTAAATAATATATTTGTTAAATAAATTAAAAAATTGTAAAGATTATACAGAAAAAGCCTAATCATGTATAATATTAAAAATGATTTTATAATTATTTTCTTTTTATAATTAGTCACTGAAAAAAAAAAAAAAAAAGAAAAATAGAGTATGAAGTCCAAAGAATAAAAATTATGTTAAACTCTCTCCCTCCCGGGACAAAATATTTTATATATAATTATATAAAACATTGACATATTTTATAAATATATATTCAATTATATAATATATAATTATATATAAAATATGTTCACATGTATATAACATTTTTTCCGGGCTATATTTTAATATGTTTAAAGTTATACATATAGACAATGCTGGGATTTACTCGCATTTCATTTACATTTACTTTTCGATCGATTAACTTGATTTTCTTACTTCACTCACCGCCGCCACCAACTCGTGCACCGATCGACATTTAGGCTGCGTGCGAATTGGTGAAGTAAAGAGCAGGAATCAGACAAGGTTGAAAATCGGCCGAAATGTGCAAGTAAATCCTAGCACTGTATAGATATAAGATAGGAAAAAGAGAAAGACTAAAAAATACAGACAATTCAACTACAAATAATAAAAATTACAACTGCTATTTGTAATAGTTAAACTTTTCGTGTATCTTATCTTTTTCTTTCTCCATTTAATTAGATTTGTTATGTAATTATGTTCTTTAATATATTTCTTTAATATATTATACTTTAGTAATTGTTAAGGTATTAGGTGTTGGAATTAATTCGTAGCGTTTTACAAGTGATGGGAAGTACTTTCATTAATGTATTTTTTAATGCTCATGTGAAATAAATAACATTCTTTCATTAAAAAACGCTACGAATTAATTCCAACACCTAATATAATAAATTGCAGCTATATAAAAAGAAAAAACTATATGTCAATCTGGAAAAGATAATCGACGATAGAAGTACAAAGATTTTTTACTATTACATTTTATAATTTTTGTTATGTACCACAGCAACACGCCTTATCATTTTTACGCAAGATGCTGAGTGTAAAAAGTGCAAGCAACGCGAATAGCCTATGATGTAAATATGCATTATGGTATAAAAAAAACTTTAAAGTGAATCAAAAAAGATTTACAGTGAATTATGAAACGCAACTCTTTTGTGAGGAGATAACCGGAATAATAAAAAAAAGAGGAAAATAATAGAAACTATTGTACATGAGAATGTGACGTTCAAAAGTCACGCAAGACCATGGGACACTGATTGGACGAGTGATGTTAAGCTGAATCCTCAAAACTATTAAAGGTCTGTTCTCAGCTACGATTCTGTGATTGTTGTGCGATGGTTGTCAAACGCCAGTCAAAAATCGTTTAGAATGTGGGAGAATGCAATAGAATGAATTCTGATGCGTTGTCGACCAACAACTTGAGTATCGTCAATAGTAGAAAAATTCATTTGATAAAGTGTGATATTCTTTTTTAAAACCGCAACGATGCACGACGCTTACGAAGAAACGTCTATATTAAATATCACTGTGCAAATTGAGTCTATGGCTGCTTATGGTACGAGATGAATCTTGGTTGATCATGTGCGATTATTAGAAGAATTCCTGTGAATAGAGAGAGCATTTATTGAATTTTTTTAATTGTTTTAGATGACAACCTACTAATAGGCACCAGGGAAGGTCATCTTCTTATGTACAATGTTCCAGTGGTATTTGACGACAGCCACAAACTAGAATTGTTACGTCACAGCAAAAATTTTAACAAAAAACGCATCAATCAGATAGATGTTGTGCCGGAATATAATTTATTGATCATTCTAACAGGTATACTTGATGTCATGAGTTAATTGATAATTATTATCTCTGTCTCTCAGTCTAATTGAGGAAAATTTTAGATAACATTGTATGCATTCATGATTTAAATTCACCAAACTTTCAACAAATATGTCAATTACCAAAGACTCGCGGCGCCACTTTGTTTACTCTGGAGATTCAGTCAACCGAAAGCCTAACAGGAGAAAAGAACACTGTGGTTCGTTTATGTGTCGCTGTTAAACGTAAATTACAGCTGTATTATTGGAAGGGAAAGAAATTTGAAGAATTTAACAATTTTGAGTTAACAGTGCCAGATATACCTCGTCAATTGTCATGGTAACACATGCTGAACAATTATTGAAATGCTACAGCATATACCTCTATTTTGATAAATTTGTATTAATTATTGAGGTGCGGCGAAACATTAATATTAGGATTTCGTGGATTGTCCTATACGATTTTCGACCTAAATGATAAACCTAAGGAGCTCTTTCCCACCGGTAAATCTCCAGAACCAAGTATTACGAAACTATCAGATAGTTCTTTTGTCCTGGGCAAAGATTCTCAATCATTTATCATGGATACAAAAGGAGAATTGGTTCAACACAATCCAGTAAAATGGTCAGATGCGCCTAATGCAATAGGTATAGAGAATAGACTACCGTTATTATTTCTCTCTTTAATTATAATTAATCAAATTTTTTTGTAACATTTTAGCATGGGATGATCCTTACTTGCTTGGTATCGTGCACGATAGATTGGAAGTGTATACATTGGAAGGATGTCTACATATTCAGACAATAAAGGATTTAAATAAAGCTAGACTTATATATCGATGCAAGCAAGGAAGAGTCTTTGTGGCATCCATTAGTCAAATTTGGTGTATCAATGCAATTGATGTTACTTTACAAATTAGGACTTTGCTGGAGCAAAATCAGTTTCAGCTGGCATTAAAATTAACTGTACGTTACTTATATCTGATGTTAATGTAAATTATAATTCATTTTTTATATATGCAATATTATTGATATGTATTTTAGAATTTATCAGACATAACAGATGAGGACAAAATCAAACAGACATATAAAATACAAACATTGTATGCACATCATCTGTTCTACAATAAACGGTTCCAAGAGGCAATGGATCTATTCTTGAAACTGGGAACTGATCCATATGAGGTGATAAGATTGTTTCCAGATTTAGTTACACCTTCGACCAATACTCATGAACTCAATGAACCAGCACCCAGTTTGCCAAAATTGCAAGATCATGATTTAGAAAAGGGCTTACGTGCATTGATAGTTTTTTTAACTGAAGTTAGGCATAAGCTAATGGCGAAGGACAAAGAACTTAGTAAGGAAAAAAATGGAGTAAATGGAGAAAAGAATTTAACCGCTGTAGCTACGGAGCAGCTTCTAAAGATTATAGATACGACCCTTTTAAAATGTTATTTGCAGGTAAAAGAGAAGAAGGATAATAAAAATCTATACGTGGAAGAAGTTTCCTTGCTGTACACGGAATAAACATTGAACGGAATTTGTTTTAGACTACTGACGCCTTGGTAGCTCCTTTACTTAGATTGAATCACTGTCATTTGGCAGAAGCTGAGAAAACTTTATTGATGCATCAGAAATATCCGGAACTTATTATATTGTATCAAACCAAAGGACAACACAAGAAAGCGTTGGAGCTACTGGAGAAACACGCAAAGGAAAACGATTCTAGTCTGAAAGGTACTGAGAGAACTATACAGTATTTGCAACATCTCGGCAAGGATCATATGGATCTAATACTAAAGTTTGCTGGATGGGTTTTAACGGAGGATCCTGAACAAGGCCTTAGAATATTTATGGAAGATATACAGGTATTTTTTTGTGTTCCACATTTAATTTTCCTTATTTATGCATTTTTTGTTGCATTTGTAGGAAGTTGAACATTTACCTAGACCAAAGATATTGGATTACCTTCTACGTTTTCATAAAGACTTAGTGATACAATACTTGGAACATGTAGTACATGTTTGGGAAGACACCAATCCGTTATTCCATAATGTTTTGATACATCAGTACAAAGAAAAGTGTTTAGCTTCTATGAATGCAAATGCAACGCCAGCGGAGAAAGAAACTTCGCAACACATTCGACAGAAATTACAACAATTTCTAGAGAAATCGACGCATTATACACCGGAAACAATATTAGTGCATTTTCCATTTGACAGTTTATTTGAAGAACGTGCAATTATACTTGGACGACTTGGTCGTCATCAGCAAGCCATATCGATATATGTTAGCCTTTTAAATGATATACCACGCGCAATACAATATTGCCAAAATGTATATACAAGATATCAAAGTAAGTGGATTTTAAAATATTCAGTATTAATCCTAATAAAGATAATATATAATTATTTGTATATTATATACTTTAAGATCAAGATCGTACATTGGAAAAACCAAAGCAGACGGATAATGCTGACGAAGTATACGTTTTGCTAATTCAGCAGTTATTGAAACCTGACAATGAAGGAGTTTTGATGGCTGGTAAATAATAACATAAACAAAATTTGTTTGATACAATGTTACGTATATATAATTATTTTTACTTTTTAAGGTTGTAATCCGGAAATTCAAAGAACGACACAACCAGATTTAGAAATGGCCCTTCGACTGTTAGAGGAGCACGCCTCGAAGATAAATCCTATGAAAGTCCTGGAGGTGCTACCGGATTCCGTTCCTATTGGTAGAATAAAACATTTCCTGGAAGTTAGCTTACAGAATAACTTAAACGCAAGGCGGAGAACGCAGGTTCTCAAAGGGCTACTTTACGCGGAACATTTGCAAGTGCAGGAGCAACGAATGCATTACGAATCACAGAGTGTCCTCATGACAGAATTTAATATATGTCCAGTTTGTAAAAAACGATTTGGTAACCAAAGGTTTGTATATGTGTCTTATTATTTAAAGTATTTAAAGTATTTATCGCACGTGTATATTTAAGGCCCCTATTCTGTAATTTTCAACGACAACGTCTGTATCGTTACATTAATATTGCGTAGTTTTTTTACTATATATAAAACATGCACATTGATACGCAATGATACTGTTAAAGAATTATAGAATAAGGGTCTCATAAATTGACATAATCATTTGTAATACTAATCAATCCCTGTTTCCTTAGCGCTTTTGCGAGATATCCCAATGGTGATATAGTGCATTACTCTTGTCAAGACCGTAAAGGATAAAGGCGGAGATTGCAAGATTATATATAAGTCACATAAGTTTAAGATTGTATATATCGAATGTACGCATTTTATATATATGAATTTCGCATACATGAAATTCCGATATATGTATTGTTACGCAAACTAAAAAATTATCCACTCTGCAGTCATATTAAAAATTAATAGTAAAACTATTTTTCGTAGGAAATTTATTAAGTCGATCACTGCAATTTCTTTCTTTTTTTCTGATGTGCTTATTATTACATCCCATAAAAGAGAAATGCAAACGAAAAAAATATTAATTATATAGAATACGTAAGATGTATTTTACCGATTGAAATCTTCTAATAATCGAAGTGGTCGAACGTGAAATAAAATTTGAAAAATTACGAAAACTAAGAGCACAATCGCGTTCTCGGCTATTTGAATTCCTCTGCGAGTATTTTGATGCCGAGGCGCGATTGGCTACACAATGCACGCCCGCGTGACATTCGAAATCGAAGTTTGCGAAGTTAAAAATCAGTGGTGGCTTCTTCGCGACCGCGGAATTTTTACCATGCGATAACGACGGCGAACATAGCATCTATTTACATAATCACGGAGGAGGAAAAAAAGAGTTAAAGCTCTAAGGAGTGCAGTGTGGAGGATGGGGCGTGACCGTGGTCCAGAATACGGATTGATGATGTCATAAGCGATCATGTATTCCTACGCCGGCCGGTGTAAAACGGCCGAGAGACAGGTACAGTACAGATGAGAATGCTCGCAATTGTTCAAGGCATGATCCTACACCATGTCTTCGAAGGTTGATTTGTTTAATTGAAAATCTTATTTATGTCAATTTTATTTATTTTTCATATTTAATATATTTATATATTCATTTTATATATATAATATAATTTGCATCACGGGAAATTTGTAAGATTTTTTTTTAAGACATCATTCCAAAGAGAATATTTTTTGTTGTTCAAAATTTTCCAAGCGTATTTAACGTTGCGTTATCTATAAAAATAAAGACAAATATCTTGTTTTCAAAATAACAGTTGAACTCTGTCTCCATGTTGCATTTATAAATTAAAACATCGAACTACGATTTTGTAGAATCGAATATTCGAAAAGTTTTGTTTTCTTAAAGAAAGGTTTGAAAATAGTATTACATCGATTTGCTCACTCAAAGAATCTTATATCGCATATTCGAAATCAAATGGCGTTTTATTCGACGCATACTTCATTTCATAGCTGAACTTATCGATCTTTTCTTTCCGATGACCAAGACGCACCTTAGACAAATTTAATACTGTAAGTCTTAAATTAAGTGATTAATTACTTACCTATAAACGTATTAACAACAATGATTTAATTCTCAAAATAAATAAATAATCATTAATCGATTTAATACGAGATTATATTTATTAAATTTTTCTGATGTGACTTTCTACCAATGTAGATTAATTTATCTCATCTCGGTTTACTTTATTCATCTTTTTCTGATTTTTGACTAAAAAAAGATGAAGAGTTAGTTGATTAAAATTAAACTCTATATATGTGTATAAACGAGCATAAGGGATTATTTTATCTTGGATATGTGCGACGTGTTACGTGTACAGTGCGACATAAGTGACGTCCACATCGAGTGTTGGTACGTTTGACATCGCATACTGTACCAATTCCCCACAAATCCCCGCGCTCGTTCCGGAGTCCAGTTCAGTTCTTCCCGACCGATATTCGGAATTCAGGCGAAATTCGATCGGGGTGAAACCAGTGGAAAGACGCGCGCGCGCGCGCGCGTTTTGCCTTTTCCAATTTTCCGCGTCGACCGGGTCAGCGCGCGCGACGATTCGGGGAAGCGCCACTTTCAGCCACTTTTTGCGCGAAGGGACTAGCTGCGGCGGCGTAGGTGCGCGCTGCGCGCCGCTCAGTCGGTTGCGCGCCGGTCGAGTGTGTGGACGGGCGGATCGGTGTTGGATCGTAATTTGGTGGTATTTTGGTGTACCGGACCGGGGACTTTTATGCGAGTTGTGTGGCGGAACGGTGCCGCGGGGTGTCCTTACGCGAGGGTAAGTAAACTCGACGTTGTACAAGTCTTTCTCGCCGTCCGGCGTTTCAGTGGAAACGCGAAGGAACGGCTTCGGAGTCGCCGCCTCGACTCGGTGACGGGTGGATATTGGTGTCGGGATAAAAATGGCGTGCGCCGCCTCGATTTCTCTCTCTCTTTTCTTCTTCTTTCTCTCTCTCTCTCTCTCTCTCTCTTTCTCTTTCTCCGTATACAGTAGTACACCAGATAGTACTATGGCCTATCGGTGCCGGTGCGTCGCGACGGTGAGTCGCGCTGTCAATAATGATCGTGCGGATATCGCGAATCGCGTCGCGACGACAGTGGTGGCGGCAGCGGCGTCGTCATCGCCGTGTCGCCCACGGAGACCGTGGGGCCCTACCGGCATCGATTGCCGCGTCGTCGTCGTCGAGCGTGTCCTACTGTATTTATCTCATTGAATCATTGCCACCCACCCTTCCGCCTTCGTCAATTCCTCGATTTCTTTCGCGGTGTTCACCGTTTGTCTGGGTTTGATTCTCCGTGATATCTCGCGCGGGGCGTCGTCGATTCGCAAAACCCCTCTCTCTCTCTCTCTCTCTCTCTTCATTGGCTTCGATCGGCGACTTTTTTCGCGGCCCATATCTCTCTCGACGGCGAGGTCACCGCCGGTCGACTTTAATTTCCGCCCGTATCTCTCCCACTTCATCGACTCCTCTTCGCCATCCGGCCATTCGTCCATTCGTCCCTCCCTGCTGCCAACGGTTTTGTTCACCTGTCACAAGACGACCTATCTGCCGGTGACCCAATTTCCCGGCGCTTCCATCGAGCGCCGAGGAATGGAATCGAACGTAGCTGAACGTAACTAACTCGGCGCCCGCGCTTGTGCGAACTAGAGACCCTAACAGAGACTAGTAACAGAGTCCGGCTAGGAGCAATTTTTTGTCAAAACAAGAATGAGAAAGAAGGATATATATATATATACTGTCTCTTTTTATATTATTTGTCTTATTCATTCTGACTTATTGAAGTTGACGAAAACGACGTGCCAATCAAGAATTTGTCATCTCGTTGCCAGATTCTGGATGCATTCCAGTGAGAGATACAGATGACAGAGTAACACAGTGAATCATTACATTCTTATTAATTGCAATGTCAAACAAAGATGAAATGATCACTGTATTAAGGTAGGAACAAAGATTCTTGCATAAAGCATAAAAAAATTAATCAATTAGAGTATTTTATTTCATGGAAAGGAAAGAAGACTTTGATTGATTAATTTTCTTATGTATTATGCATTATGCGTAATGCATAAAAACCTACAATTGTGTAAGCATAGTAAGTGGTTGTAGTTGTAAAAATTCATCAATGATCAGCTGAATACGAGAAGAATATTCTGATTGGTCAATTTTTACAACTACAACCACTTGCTACAACTACCAATTGCTTACGCAATTGTAAAATTATATAGGCTTAAGACATAAAAAAACATCAATTAGACATCAATTAGTCAGACTTTCTTATATATCATATAAAGGAAGGATCATATAAAGGAAAGGAAGACTTCGATTGATTAATTTATTTTAATGTATTGTACGTTATGTAAGATTCTGTGCTCCGCTCTTATACTGTCTTTTTTTGGAAAGTATCATCTGCAGTTATAGGGTTTCTAGTTGACCAGTATCAGATCTTATATTCGAGACCGTCTTAAGTTTAGCCTTGAAGTCTCACAAACCAATCGGAGGACCGCATTAGCCCGGATCTACAATAGATTTTTAAGCCTTAAGCCATAAGGAATGGACGAATCACAATCGATTATTTTCCTCGCATTCGACTACAATTGGTCAATTTCTTACGGCTTGAGACTTAAAACATCTATTGTAAATCCGGACTTAGCGTCTTAAGACATTACTTAAGACGGTCTTGAAACAAGAACTGACTATGAATACCAGTCAACGTGCCGCCTCGTACACAGAGAATGGAGACGCGTTTTCTGGATGTTCCCCCCCCCCTTTTTTAAATTAATTACTTTACACCCTGTGACACGAATGCCAGAGAACGAAGGGTACTCGACAGTGTCCGACGCGACAATAATCGCGAGGGCTCCCTCCGCAGCGCGTTGGTTTGCTTTAAATTGATGTCAATGGGCGTGGAAAGGCAAATAAAGCGATCTCGCGCTACGATCGTGCGAGATAAACCCGTCCTTGTACCTGCCCGCTCGAAACTTTATCGCCACGCGTGAGTAAAACGTTTGACGAGCGTCTTCCAGCGAAAAATCGTCGCCCAGATGATATGAGCGAGAAATTAGGTTTACGAAGCAAAGCGGAAGTTCAGTTTAACGGTTTACTTTAACAGTTAAACAATCCCTCTTGCTCTTTGACGTAAAGGTCTTGGACGACGCGACACGTCGACGCAACGTTATCGCGTTTATGTCTACTAGGCAGTCTGTTATGTAAGAATTATTGTTCAAGAATCATTATAGGAATCTCATATTTCAGTAATGTTGTCAGTATCAATAATTATACTGACAATATTGATCGTGCGTGATTAATATTGATAGATTGATAATAGATTATTGACAGTAAGCTGGATTTCTTCATTTTTGATCAAAAATTACGAAATTTGGATCACTGTGAATAATATTATTCACAAAAATATTATTTTTTTTCCGCACAAAAATATTTTTTTATTGTTAAAAAAATTGATTATTCAATTTGCTTTCTTCTTCAAAAGACTTTATGTAATATGCAAATCGAATTTGTTTTAATTTAATAATTTCAATTGAAATATTAAACTTATTAGGATTCAGAATATATTATATTTTGAATAAATTTGGTGCTTGTGATGAACTTGTGATAGATTTGCGAATATATGAACTTTTAAGATACTTGAAACACAAGTAATTAGTAAGGTAAATAAGAAATGAACTGAAATATTGTAATAATACTGATTATGTAAGATTGTAGAAACACTGATGCATATTATCAGTATTTCACTGATTCAGTATTACTAATCAATATATTATATTATTCATCGAGTTAAAGTTCGCATTATAGATAAATTTCAAAGATCGCTGGACTTCATTCGGAGCTCGTTAAGATCTATTCATCGAAAGACGAATGCTAAAAATCAGTTAGGTGTCACGATTGACCATTTCCTCGCTTCAGTTTCAATAAATATTTTTTCCGCATTTAGCATTCTCGAGGAAAATGTTTTCAGTCATTAATAATCTCTTGAAAAATGGTCTAATAAACAGTTATTTTTCATCGAAATTTTAAATTTTGCAGTAGCAAGCTTTTTCCTCTTTTAATAGCATTTGATGACGAGTTTCAAGCTATCTCTTCTTTAAATGCTATTAGTCTTATTGTTCTTTTTAGCTGAATTTGCACTGCTCACATTTTTTTTTCTTTTCTTCAACGCACAGAAAAGAGAAAAAATGAAGCGTGCAAGAAGTTCAGTTGAAAAAAACAGACCTATTGTTACATAGCCTTTACATGAATTTCCATTCTAATCTCAGGACGAAAAGAGAATAGTAGATTTTCTATCGTTCACCACAATAAATTTGCAAACGAAATTTTTACAGCTTTGACCGAGATGTTTGTCAAATATGTGATCGCGAAGCTAACTGAAGGTTTGTCGAATCTACGATCCTTAAACTTTACTGGAAATTCCTTTTTCCCACGAGAAAAGTTCCACTTTTTTATAATAAAAATTCCACTAGTATAAAAAAGTGGAACTTTTCTTCTTGCTTTCATCAAATATTTCAAACATATACCTATTTCACTTTAAATATAAAATGTACACTATAGTTCAGTTATAAAAAACAATCTTCGAGTCTCATCTCGATTTACGGCCGCTTCCGTGTCGATTTCGTGTCCAGGTCTTCCGCCACATCATGCTCGACGGAAGTGCGTGCGTGCGTGCGTGCGTGCATTCGCTCGCTCGCTTGTTCGTTTGCGGATGCAGGGGAGGAGAAAACAAGAGCGAACAAGCGTACGCACTCGCCGTGTCGTTTACGCGGCATGCGCTATTTCGGGAGTACACGCAACGACGTTAATCTGTCAGGAGAAGGCAGAGTAAACTCCTCTCTCGCGAGAGACGGAGAAGAAAATTTCAAACACGATCCTCCTTTCTCGACATTCCTCATTTATGTATTCCTCATGTACATGTTTCTTCGTGTTTCTTTCTGTTGAACTTGATACCACGTTTACAATCGTTTCCAATCACGTTTGCACGCGAGGGTGTTGTTTCGTGGAGTATCCTATTGCAACATTTAATTCTCAAGAATGAAACGGGTTAAAAGTTAAAATTAAAAGTATCTTCCTAATGATATGATATGGCGCATTCATTCTATTCTATAGTGTTTATAACTTCCATAAAAATGAGTGAAGAGAGAGTAAAGAATCAAAGAATCTTATTATAGTGCCTATTAATGTTTCTTTTACTGCATACACGTTGAAAATTCCTGGCTGTTTGGAACACTTCAAAAAGAGTCTAATTGCATTAATTGAAACTTTGATTGAAAATATTAAATAGAGAAATTAGAATTTTCTGATTGAATCTATTATAATTCTAGTTGAGATTTCTGATATGATTGATATAATCAGAATCTTCTGATTCATCTATTTTCAATCAAAAATTTTTCTCAGTGTAGCGCTATTAAAGAAGAAAAAGAAGCTCCTGATTATGCCGATCGGAGCGGCTGCTCTTTGGGAAATCGCGAACGGTTTCGTCATCAGCGCCGAATCCAAGAGCTGAGTCACCCCTAATCGCGAATCGAGCGATCGCGCGGTGCGAAATGTTAAGGTCGGCGAATAGCGTCGCTAACTCGTTCGATATACGATGTATACACGGCCTCTCGACTGTATGTGAAATAGATGGGAGGGGAATAACCCCCGGAAAATAGGACTTCCGTTTCGACTCCCCATCCTTCCCGTGTATAACAGTCGTTAATTTTTCGCGGAAATAATGCTAATTTTTCTTTTCTTGGGAAACTCGAGTATCGCATACTGCTTACTGAAAGTTTAGATACACGTTTGTTACATATCTATTTGTGTGAAAAAAAAAAGATGAGAATTTGCCGCGCGAGTAGAGATTACGTCCATTTCTGTCAACATAGATTAACTTTAATCTCGTTTTAATTTACTTTTTATCTTTTTCTAATTCTTAGAAATAAAGAAAGATAAAGAGTAAATTAAATTGAGATTAAAGTTGATCTACATTGGTAGAAACAAGCATTAGCGAACATATTTTTCGTGTTCAGTTGAATAGTGATTACATACTTTTTTGTGGAGTTTATCTGGCCGCAAAATAATCGATTATCCATCATATCACTGACCTTTGACTGCATTTAAAATATGTGTTCCGTCGACGCCCTCGATCACAAGTGATTCGATCAATTCAACCGAGCGTGCTGTGTTTACAGTTACGTCATAGCGTATGCCAGCAGTGAGCATACGTGTCTCTGGCATATATTAATAAATTAATGGTTTGGTAGTTCGTGTCTGCATTGAAGACTTAATGCTTGTTATCGTCGTTTAACACGCTCCAACCGTAACATTTTTAATATTCTGAATATTTTGTGGATAACCGCGATTTGTCATCTTTAACAGAAATTAAAGAATCGATTAGACTTTATCTTTTTTAGTTCTAAGCATTTGATAGAAAGGACTGTGATTTTTATCGAGAATTTGTTTTGATTTATCTTAATACATTTTAATATTAGGTCTACTTTTTCAGCTGAACTTCTTGTGGTTCATCTTTTTTCTTTTTCTCTCCACGTTGAAGAAAAAAGAGAAAAGATGAATGAAAATGTAAAAAATTCAATTAAAAAAAAACAGATTTGTACGTAGGCATAACAGAGAGAGAGAGAATCTACGTAGGAGCTGTATGGTTCACTGGCAGAATAATTACTTAGTAGAGGAAACTCGGAGATCAGCTTATTCTGTAACTTTTAACGCAAATTTCGTTATCATTATAACGCCGTTGCGTAGCTTTTTTACCATGAAAAAGCTGTGCAGCAGCGTGATAATGATAACAAAATTTGCGTTAAAAGTTACAGAATAAGCTTGCAGATTTCGATTTGAATCCCTGCAGTGCCTTGATATTTCTCTCGTATTACAGTCTTTCAGAAAATAGAATTCTTGCTCGCTTTCTCTCGGAAAGAGAACCCGAAGGAACAGTCTATGATTCACAGTAGCCAAGAAAAAGCTTGACGATAAAGATGGACTCCCAGGAGGAGGAAGAGGAGGAATGCCATCAAAGATAAAGACACATGTCGTAAGTCAAGTTGCCTAGAGATGGCTTTGGAGAGTCACTAGGGATATTCGAGATCGAATGTATTGTCAGTTGGTCGAACTGACATGCATAAGTAAGCACAATAGAGCGACATAGGAGCTGTTGTGTGGCTCAATGATAGAATAAGTGCTACCTAAAATAAGTGGCTGAGTACGGGAAACTGAGACATAGATTCGGTGAATTCCGGCAGTGCCAGGAACGTCCTAACAAGTACGTATTTCTCTGAATATGTACTATCAAAAATATCGACATCAGTTACTCTGATAATCCACAACATTGTTGGTGATTATTTTTTGAAAAAATCTAGAACATTAATGACATCAAACTATATATTTGAGAAGCTATCGTACTCTTATATATCTTGAATATTGTACGTTTAATGTCAACGCTCTATTTTCTTTATGAAATAATCACCGACAATATTATGAATCATAAGAATAATGTCGATAACTCTTCAGAGAGTTTTGGATATTTTTGATTGTACATATTCAGAAAAATACATATCGGGCACTCCTGATACTGCAGGAATTTAAAATGAGGTTTGATGTCTCCAAGTTACTCCTAAGCAATCATTTCTGCCACTGTTAATGAGCCATACGATCCCTAGGTGGATACTCTCTCGGTTATACATATACAAATCTTACAGTATGATTGTATTGTTTTTAGTAAATCTTCCAAGAAAGAATTGTATGTACTTGATGTTGAAATACTTAGTTCGCGATTAAAGAATCATTAACAATTAATATTATTATCGAAATAATAAGGCAAACGTGAAACAAGGCAATTTATTTCTTCAAATTAGCCACGAGTGAACATTGTTTTATAATGTGACGTTAATTTTTTTGTCTCTTGCGATAAAAAAAAGAATCATAGCCTTTCATTGGTTACACGATGAATATTATTCATTTATCTGAAGACACACAAACGTCTCGGTTTTCTCGACTGAGTCATGATGTATCATCATAAATCGAGCTAAACCATATGACTAGCGGTATATGTTAAGTCAGAGCGCGAAGGTTATATGACGAGAATGACAATAATTACACGCTTAAGTTTCTATATATTTGCGCTTACCTCAGCGTTACCTTGTGCGTACAGTTATTATCTAGCCGATTACAATTAGCGAAGTGTGTGCCTCGTGATACGAGCTACTACTCTTGAAAGTCAGCCTGATTAAACCATACTTTTTACAAATTATTTAATTTTAATACTGAAACATAATATTAACATAAAATTAGATTACGACAGAGTACATTTTTTTTTACCTTTTATAATTTAATTTGTGTTAAATTTTTGTCATGTTCCAATATTTTATCATGTCTTAAATGACTCATTCAATTTTTGTGTTAATTCAACACAAATATGAATAAATTAGAATAGAATACAATATTATGCAAAAAATTAACATTAAAAATTGTAACACTTTGGCACAATTTGGAAATGAAAGCATATTTCCTTGGTAGAAATTTCATTCATTTTTTGAGCAGTTACTAACCAATTACACCAACTTCTGTCTAGTAATTAAGAAGGAAAACTGCTTACGATCCCAATCAGGATGTAACGCTTTGTTTGCAGTTACTGCATACAAAAGTTGCGTAAAATCTGAATCCATTTACTGAATAGTAACGATACAAATAAATATGGATATTAAATTGATTAATAAGCAAGCCAACTGTTTATGAAATGGACAGAATAAAACTCTATCAAGTTCTTGTCCATTTCCTACTCAGTATTGGCACAACTAATGAGAATACAGTAATATTAGATAATAACTGGATAGGTGTCTAGGAAAACTGCATACATTTCTACCAGGGTTCTTCAGTAACATTTATAATAAAATCTTATACGTGAATTATAAACTTTCATTGTATTATATATTTCGAAACATTCCGTATATTAAATTAACGTATAGATTTTATTCATTTGTCTTGTATAAATTATGTTTTGAGAAATTAAATATTATTTTTCTATTATTTATTTATTCATAAATTGTGTTATTTTAACATTAAAAAATGTCAATATCCATTTATCGCCAAAATATTTGAATAATACAATCACTTTGTGTTAAATTAATAACACTCGAATATATTAAAAGTTTAACACTAAAATTTTACAGTAACAAAGAATAGTTTTAACATAGATGCAAAATGTCTTTTACTGTGCAGAAAAGGAGTTGATCGATTTGGCTTCTAAGAGGTTCACATAATAACGCGCCTGTTCACGCTTGAGCAAAAGTTACTTCACCGTGACACTTGCACGTCGTTGAGTGACACGTAATCCGAATTTCCTGTTTTATTTTTTTTTTTCCTTTTTGTTCCTTTTGCCCGTTATCAATGATGTACAATCTAAATCGAGTGTATATTTAATTTTTAACTGATTGATACGCTAAGAAAAGACTGTTTTTGCAAATTTTCCTTCTTTTTAAGGATGCTAAATCGTAACAAAAAATTTTTTTAATTAAATTTTTTAAGAAGAGAAAGAAATTTGAGCTTCTGATACATATATCACGTATAATGTGTATATCTTTTGAAATAATATTGTCATTTATCCACATAATTAAATTGTTGTCTCTTTCGCTTTTTCCTTATAAGCTTAATCACGATTACGAACCAGATATTTTTGTTTGTACTTCTAATCGATCCGTTAGCTCTTATCTTGTCGAGCATTGAAGCTAACTCACAATACAAAGAGTACGAATTACATCCTCAATCTACTCGCGAATTTACTTCAGCGGAGATTTAATTAACAATTAAAAATATTTATAAACTGATCTGTTTCAAATCTCTTACGTTTAAATACGTGCTCCAGATATCAAGAGAATCAGCATTAAAATATACAAAGCTAAGAAGAAAGCTTGAAGCTCTCTCGACTCAATGCAATGGTTCGTCCGCATAACATGAATAGAAAATGTCACGTTTTGTGAGAAACTCAGATAAACGTTTTCTGAAAGCAAATATAAACGATAGAAATATACGGGGATCACACGAAGAAAGGCAGGCTATACAAATATTATATTTAGCCGAAGTTTCCGAGAAGTTTATTGCATCTAGCGAGCGCGAATAGTGGTCCATTTTGCCGAACAAGAGCAAGTAACTTAATCGGGCCGATGCGTATATCGTTAATTATGTAGTTTAATTTTTTATTTCTGTAATATCATATCTCTCGTAGACGAGATATGAAAATAGCACAAAATGTTTGCGCACTATAATCGTGGAACACGAATGAAAGAGATCAAGGCAACGCGATACATTAATGTTAACTCGTGAATGTTATAGCGAGGTCGAACATAATCCTAACGTAGATATCTGATACCCTTCTAGATTCTATGTGGAATACATATGTACAGTGTATCCCGAAATTTGCGAATCAAAATACCGTAAGAGTTTTCAAAAAATTAACTAGAAATGTTATTTGTACATTTTTATCTTAAGCAATAATTTGTGAAATAAGGGTTTATAAATATGATTAATTATGGACTACATTTAGATAGACTATGTTTAAACACTGAAATGCGCGCGATTTTTTTGGACAGGTGGCCATCTAAACGTAATCTGTATGTAATTACATTTAAGCCCTTAGAAGAATTACTGCTTGAAATAAAAATGTACACATAACTTTTTTATTTAATTTTTCGAAAATTTTCTTTCTCCGGTATTTTGATTCGCGAATTTTGAGACACTTTGTATATGTAACTCGTAAAATGAAGAAGCGAGTTGCATGATGCGAACCCAATGAATAATATACTACACACATGTGACCTGAGGATCAATCAAATAAGGGAGCGATTTTTTTTTTATTTATTTTATATTCTGTGAATCATTTCGAGCATCACTGAAACACACCTACTTTTGGAAAAGAAATCATTCACTTTAGGAAGATAAAATATTAGGAAACAGTATACATATATTAACTTATGGCTTATTTTTTTGATTTTTCAATGAAAATGAAAATAGTGTGTAATGAATGAGTAACGAGCTATGAATTTATGTCTTCATATAGGAGCAAAAAGTACTACTTAAAAGTAGAAAAATATAATATTGTATAATATTGCAATATAATATTGGTTATAAATAAAAATAAAATTGCCGTTATATCACAATGTAACGGACACTAATGAGAAAGTTAGGGCAATTTTTTTTCACAGTAATCGATGCTTTCTTCTCTTGTTTACACTACACGGTCGATCCCGCGAAGCGTAACTACTTTCGAGGAAAATTATCGAACGCGAATAATCTAATCTCTCTCGCTTTACTTTCAGAGCGGAAAATGCCTCGCGACGCCTTGGAGATCGCATTAAGCCATAATCACACTATAAACTCCTGACTGTGACTCAACTATTGACTTGGACTCCCGACTATTATTCAACCAATCGCAGCAAGGCACCGATCGACTCTGATTACTGACTCGTGAATAGAAATCACTCATCAGACTCATTTTTAATCAACAACGCTGAGTTAAGTCGAGTCAGTTCATTCGGGAATTTGTATAATATCATAGAAAAAAAAGATTAGTTGCAGCAGCAAAAATTTGCGTGTGGTAATTAAATTTCA
Organism: Acromyrmex echinatior; assembly: GCF_024713525.1. Lineage (NCBI taxonomy): Eukaryota > Metazoa > Arthropoda > Insecta > Hymenoptera > Formicidae > Acromyrmex > Acromyrmex echinatior. The sequence goes on from NC_141853.1 coordinate 22,163,448, forward strand.
GTCGTAACATATGGATACTTAACGTCGTTTCTGCGAGGTCTAATTTCCATTAGCTGTGAGCCCTAAATATTATCATTGTAACAGACAAGCATTTTGCTATTATATCGATCTATTGATCATTGCAGCAAATGTTTTCTGTAGCAGACAATTTGGTAGCAAGTACAGTTTCAGCAAATCATATTTAGCTGTGGTAGAGACAATTTTCTTTTACACTGACATATCAGATAACTATGACAACTAATTTCATGCTGCTAAATAAATTGATCTGTAACAGACAGATGCATACTTTGCTATTACGTCCTTATATTAGCCACAACAGCAAATCCTTTTTATGTATTAGCAAATTTCATAGCTGTAGTAACTAATGCAATTTCAGCTAATCAGAATTAACTGTAGTCAGCAACATTTTTTTTCCGTGATACAGCTTTTTTACTCGTGATGTAAACTTGATTACTTTCTGCTTCTTTCTCGCTGTATATACGTACGTACATAATACATACATGCGTGCACTCGTATCTTTCTTTTTATAGACGAGGAAAGAGGAGGAGGAAGCTTCCGCTTTGTCAACTCAAGAGACAGAGACCGTCTTTGGTATCGATTACTTTAATAAGCCGCGCGCTTCCGTTTAAAGGGGGTTCGACGCAACCTAGTTTCCAGATTACCGCATCCAGATTACGCGTAGCCTCGTTCGCGAGACAACGCTGCATGTGAACGTAGACGCGAAATGTTAGATAATCGATGACATGCGTCCTGCATCCTTCTTATGACAGAAAGATAGGTAGACGAGTTTCTGATTGTCGATTCCAACGCGTTTGTTTCGATTTATTGAATTCTCGCGTAAAGGGAACGGTATAAATATGAAAAAGTGCGTTTCTTATTGCATGCTTAAAGCTAATTAATGCGAAGATTTCTATTTTCTTAAGAGAGAGTTATTGATGCAGTCACGTTTTTCATTTTAAGTGAGAGAGCTAATAAAGTTAAAGTCTCATACTAGCTAACAAATCGGTATCATTGTTCATATTTACGAATTATTATAACCTACGAATTATACTTACGAATAATGATAATTAAATTCATTACTGTTTAGAACAGAATTTTAAGGAATTTTATAATAGTTTATTTTTTAAGCGTTCACCTACAATCTGAATTTTTGTTGATAGAAGCGAAATTTTACTGTCAAATTTCACTCTTATTTTTGCTCAAATTTCAATTCTTATTAAATAACTATTTTAAGTTTCGAGTTATAAAATTATTTGACAATTAAAAAATATATATCGGCTCCTCTTTTACAAAGCAAATTTTTTTTTTTTTTTAAAAGTAAATTTGGTAATGTAACAGAGAAATTGAAAAATAATCTTGAATTTTTTCTGGAAGCTTACAACAGTAAGAAGCTGAAGAGCAGGACAAAAATCCAGATTATAGACGGAGAAAGTAAAAATATAATTGCAGACGAGAGAGAGAGAGAGAGAGAGAGAGAGAGAGAGAGAGAGAGAGAGAGAGAGAGAGAGAGAGAGAGAGAGACAGAGAGATAAAAAATTATTTTTTCCTCGGCGCTGTAATTACATCTATGCAGAACTCGTTAAGTCCTGCATTAAACAAGATTAATTACTGTTTTGGCATACCTAAATCATTATCAAAGGTTTATTTTGTTGTGGATGCGTCGACGCACATAGTAAATCATCATCATAGACGTCAGCCTAACTGTACTTTCTTACTTCCACAAACGTTATTTCACTTCCTGGGATTGCGCAATCGCGCCAGGCATTTTACAGTTTCGATTGTCCGATAATAACGAAACGTCGATCGAGGTACCGTTAAGAATCTTTTGTTGTTGATTGAACATATCCGTGTACACTGAAACCCATCAGGTTTACGGAGTTTGTACCAAGAAGATTTCTTCTTGTTGGGGATGTTAATAATAACTCGTATAACAGAATGAATAGCAGCGTAGAATTTGTACCTTGGAGTTAAAGCAATGTTCTAACCATACGTATTTAAAATGTTTCGAACAAGTTGTCCGACGGCAGATCAGCGCAAATGCGGATGTGACGTAGCTCCGTGTACAGTAACAACTGTCGGCTCTCCGTCTAGAAATAGGTACTTCCAGCAAACGTCTCCTCTGTATAATTCCAGATAAAATACCGTTTTGTAGTTCGCATAGTAATTTTGTTATCGTATACGAATATATTAGAAATTATTAAATTTTTGAAATTTTATTAGAATATAAATATAATAGAATAAAATATTTTACTTCAGTTTACATGTGCGAGAAGAGAGACTTGGTTTACTATTAAACTTTACCATATCCACCCATTCTTTATTATAAATAATGGCTAAGTAAAATCTATAGTGTAAATCTGTAGTGTAAATAAAATCTATAGTGCGACTAACATACTAATATTATCAAACATACAGTCTTTTCTTATTTTATATTAAACTTAACACGTTTTTAATGTCCAATCTAATTTTATTGTCTCATTACAATATATTTTATAAATATACACTATAAATTATACAAAATTCTTATGCAGACTTCTCATATCTTTCTATTTTTCTCTTTTTATCTTTAATTTCTATTTTTATTCTTTACTCTTATTTTTGTTGAGTTCCTTTGAAATACCCTTTGTATAATTATTGCATTACAAGAAATACAAAATTATTTTATAGCAAAAGTTGAAAAACAACAATGGTTGAAAGATTTCTTTCACGTAATTTATATATTCCATCAATTGGCACGTAAAAAACTCAACTGTTAATTACATTTAATCTATTCCATATTAATAGATTTTCTAATATATTATTATTTTTTTTTCTCTTCGACTCTTTAAAATTACTAGTAGAAAATAACAATTTGGATTTTCAAGTTGATAACTTTTGCGTGTAGACAACGACAGAATATAGACTTTGCAATTGAAAAGTTGCGAGTAGTTTTGAAGCGAGATCATTGCTAATTAGTCGGCTTAGTAAACTTTAATTAGTTTGTTTCTCTGCATCGAACAATTTGCACTAATGAATACGGTTGAGTACCAAGTCCCTCAATTGTGTTTATGCCATTGTGTTTAAAGATCGATTTTTTTAGATCAATTGGATCTCGTTGACATAACGTGATTTGTTGATCGATATGGGCGAGACGATGAACGGAACATACGTGAATTACTGAAAATTGCTGATGTCGGCTGCAAGTTCCGTGAGAGTCACAGACAGGAATTGTGCTCGAGAACGATATGTTCGCGATTCGACCTAATTCGCCGCTCCATTTCATGGCAGATTTCATTGGTACCGTGAATAATCGCGTACTTCCTGCCGCGTCCCAGGAAAATCGCACGAACTTAATCGTTGCATAACATAGCTGTCGCTATAGATTTTCTCAGATTTCTGCGAACTGAAAACGTCTGAATTCCTCATGTTCGAAATCACGACGAATTGCAATTTAATTTGACGTGAAAATCTTTGGATGTTGAAAGATTGACGATTTCAAGATGTGAATGGAACTTTGGTACAGCACGACGTATGTGTATATGTCGCCTGAGATGTTACATTATTTATGTCGCTTGGCGAGCGCCATGCTGAATGCCTTTGGTAGTACGCAATCTCTTTCGTTAATATTATATATCTAATGCAACAATCGTCTGCTATTTATAATAATCTATCATATGTATCGTCAAATGCAGGATGTAGTAAAGCCTCCAAAATTGCTCTCAAATAGTTTCACTTTTTACATCGATTTTTAACTTTTACAGAACGGAAAAGCCACTAATAAATTATTACAATTCACAAGGAAAAGCTGCAAGATTTAAAAAATAAACCCCCCCTTCTCGCTCTCTAAAAATCAATAACGTTCGTAAATATTTATTATTTTATTTTTGAGAGCTGTTGAGTTTTGATCTATTTTTGTCTTAACTTCACTGATTTAGTGTAAAGCATATTCCTGTAAAAATACACTTGATCTAATCGGGGAGATGACTAATTAATACTGGCACGGAAGGCGATTTCATACGCAATTAATAAATTAATTCGCAGTGATGCATCGATACTATAATCGATACTATAGTTAAGATACTGGATGCGGAATTTTTATCGTGAGCACTTCTGTTCGTCTCACATTCGTGGATATTTATAACGTTCAAAACAGCGATTCTTTTATCCAATAACGGGTCTTTAATAAGAACACAACGGGGGTTCGGTGATTCAGCAAGCCTCTCAGCGAACCCTTGATGACACGCGAAGGAATGCCATGACCGTTCGCGAAATTATTCTGAGAAAAACCGCGAGCATTTTTTGGTCGCTACACTCGCCAATATTTTTAAATTTATTCTGCATAAAATCAAGTTGTGATATTTATTGCTGACGACGACGATTCTCCCGTGTCCCGACCAAGGAAAGAGCAAATCGGGTCATCGTAAGTCGTGAGGTCGTTCACCCCGCGCGGGTCTTCCGAATCCTGCCCTGTTAATTTTAATCTCCAAAAATGGATAGTTATTCTGTCTAGAACAATTATACACTGTTTTTTATATTTCTGTTCGAATGAAGACCGTAAATACACGTCTTATAATAGTTAATCTATAATTAATCAGATAAATTCAGGATATCTGATCTGTTCAAATCTGTGAAATCGGATTAATTTCACTCGCTAAACACGGAGTGCAGAAATTCATTGCAATCTCTGATAGAAATTTTATGCACTTTTTTAGCAATTACTGGATAGTTACATAAACTCTGTTCAGTAATTGAGACATAAAATTACTTAGGATTTCAATCAGAATGTAACGCTTTGCCTGCAGTTACTGCACACAAAGACATCCTGCACACAAACATCTGAATCCACTTACTAAACAAAAACAGGACAATAAATAGACTATGCTGTATTTTAACTATTATTAATAATAATCTATTAATATTAGACAATACCTGGGCAAGTGCCTACGCAAATTGCACATATTTTTATCAGGAAAATTGCATTAGTTACTGAATAAACTTTCAAGTTCTTGTCCATTTTCTACACTATTGTTATAACAAACATCATGAAGCAATAATAATCATTAATAGAGTTTTTTTTTTCAAAAAAGTATATAATAATCAAATTAAAGAACTTTTTACTGTTTTTTTACTATTTTTTAACATGCCAAAGGCAATAAAGTCAATCGTGAGATTGGAGGAACGAGTTGGACGTTACGTCGATGTAATAGTCTGAAGTTCAAATCCGAGCGAGCATTGAAATCTCGTTAGCCGGATAGTGCTCGCAGCTTCGGAGGGGCAAAAGGGGGGGGGTATGTTGCCGGGAAAACTGGGTCACCATAAGGGCGTTTACCCGCTTTACACCTCCACAATTCCTCCCCTCTAAAAAACTGCTGCTTACTGCGGTAGGGAATCATTTTGAAGAATACAATCACTGTGGAATCACCGGCGATTCCCTCGCGATTGTATCTCCTACATTGTCTACAACTGTGATTTTAATTCCCTCAGTTCCTCAACCCACGACAGCACGTTCGTCGGGCGATAAAACGTTAGAACGATTTAACGATCTAACGCATTGAAACAACTGGAAGTAATTACAAAGTGATTGTTAAACTGGCATGTTTGGTTGAGTTTTTAAACTGGTTTTCGAGTTGATAGACAGAGGATCTTCTTGGAAACAAATCGGTTGAAAATCATATGAACCAAATTAATTTCAGTGTCACTCTACACAAAAAAAAATATTCTGTTGCTAAGAAAAGTGATTATTTAATTTATTGTATTCAAGTCTTAAATATAACTTAATCTAAATTAATCAAATTCTATATTCTGTTAATTATTGCCTCTAAATTCAATTTTCTCAATCATGTAGCAAAAGCTTATGATTTTTAAAAAAATTTTTTTCAAAAATGCGGCCTCCTTAATTTTGCCACAAGTTAGCCTAAGTGTTAATACGTCATTAATTAATCTCGTCAGTTAATATGAGGTACGACATGAATCTCGTTAACACGGTACAGATCATAACTGCAAACAAATCGCGTCGATTTGTCTGCAGTAATGATCTATACCGTATTAACGATTTTTCTTGGTGTCCTAATTACAATTGTTAAGAATTACAGTTCGTGATGATAACAATAAGTAATGGCGTTACATAATGTATTTCCCATGCTTATTATATGCATGTTATTACAAGTGTTCTTTAATTAAGTCTTCTTTAATTCAGATGCTAACAAATTTTGCTAAGTGTAATATAGTATATTATTATCAAGGTTGAGAAGTAAAGTAACACGTTACACTTGCGTGTAATGAAGTTACAATTAGAGTTATTTTTTTCAGTAACTGTAACTTGACTTCCTTTTTCAGTTACTTACATCTAACTGTAACTTTGATTTTAGTTACATTTTGTTGGTAACTAGTAACTACTTTAATAGTTACTTTTATAACACAAAGTGATATAAATTATCGCGTTCGCAGAGATTCAGGATAGAGAGTTGCTTTACATCACTTATTCGTCAACTATAAGCTGAGAAAAACAAACTAGTTAATAATTACAAAGTAACTTTTCCAATCTTGATTATTACTGATATTACATGATCGCGTTGCCTTCTCTTTATAACAGACAAAGATCGGCTAATTCAAAGGATATTGAGAGCACAGGCACTTACCATATCATTCATGAATGCTATATTATTGACGATTAAAGCTTGGTCTTAACGATCTCGAGAGAGACTTAAAGGAAATCTCGCATTCAAAGTGATAAATTGTCACGTTCGGAGCGCGAGGGAATTCGAGTAACTCAGAATAGGGTACTTCAGGGGTTAAAGTTTCAAAACGCAGGGTATCACCTATCCTTCTCCCTTTACCTCACGCAGGTGCTTTTGACGTGTGTACGCCGCGGACACCGGCGCCACGGTGGCTCCGGTGGAAAATCAATAATCCTGGCTATGTATGTGCCTGTGTGTGTGCCTGTGTGTATGCCTGTGTGTGCGCGTGTCGTGTTCATCTTACCTTCGTTCGTTGCGACGACACGATGCGGTGGTTCGTTATATCGCATCTTTTTGCGGCGGAGAAGGCGCAACGAACTGTACACAAAAGCACGATTTAATCTACACGATTAGATGACGAATTGGCGAAATGCGGTTCCGCCGCGTATCTCGTCTTGAATTGGACCGACCTAAAGATAGACCGCCGACACCGAGAGGTCATCGTTACGCTTATTTATGCGTGATTTATGCGTGATTTTGTGTGAGCCGCAACAAAATATATCGTAGGAGTCGCGACACTGTGTAAATATTTTTTTATGAATTTTTTTTCTTCATAAAAATCACCATAAAAGATTTATAAGATGATTTCGAAATTGAGATGATGTGTATTTTAGGATGTATAGATTTAGAAGCTAAGAGAATATGGCTAATTATAAATAGCTAACTCCGTTGCTTACGTGGACGATATCGATTTTAATCTGTTTCTGCGATATAATAAGTATTGTACATCTTGTTGTATAAATTAATATTTAGTGAGGCATTTGACTTCTTCACAAGAATAAATTGAAAGTAATCATTTGCGATCTAATTCATTTTTCAAAAGTTTCTCGTTAAATGAAAAACCAAGAATTATCGTTTAAGAGATACTGTATTATACATAATATGGAAGTCAAGCAGTCTCGTTATCGAGAGAATTGAAGAAAATTTTTTACCTCTATGTGACGAGAGAAAGCTTCAGAATGAGTTGAATGTATTTAAACAACAGAATTCTGCTTCCATGAATGGCATTCGAAGCAGTGGAGACTCGCGATATATAGAGACGGCTGTTCTCGTTCTGGTGCACAATGAGCTTCTTGTTTTCCATTTTCGTTTTTTACTTTACCTCGTATTTTATCGAGTTCAATAGAGGGTTCTTCGTGATGACACATACACGCTAATTATACGTAAAAAAAACACTATTAATCTTTACATTTTTTTCCAGTTCATGATACAACTTTAAAAGATCCTTTTAGGAAAAAAAGTACTTTTGGACGTAATGTCTGCATTATTAAAAATACCACTATCTATAATAACTGAACCGCAAACGGTATAATGAAGTCATTGCATAAGTAAAATATGTATTTGTAAAACTTACAATTAGCAAGAGAGAATACTGTTATTTTATTTTATTATTTTTTACTTGCAGAGTTATATTTTTCAAGCATGCAGGTGTAATGTATATATACTATATTATACCTACATTCAGGGCCACAGACCTGAAAAAGTTAGGGACATTGAAATTGATCATGAAAACCGAGAAAAGTAAAAAAGTCTGGAATTTCGAAATTTGCTCACAATTCCCTGAAATTGCTCCAAATAATTTTTATAATTTTTTAAATATTATATCTGACGTTTTATAGTCAAAACTTGTGCACTTTAAACAATTTTAATAAAATAAAAATTTATATTTTATTCAATATTTTTATTTGATCCCTCTTTTTTGTCATAACTGCATTCTTTTTTTTTCCAAAACTAATTTATTTTATGTTGTGACTTGAATTTACATTCAAAATTGTACTATGCTACTAAGCTTTTTTTGCTAAGTTGTTTTTAATATAGACTAGCTTTTTTACAATCCTTGAGTCTAAATATTAAAATTTACATATTTTACTCATATTTACTCATAGAAAATTTTCTATTTTTCATCTGGAAAAATCAGGGACTTTTAAAATTCATTTTCTGTGCCGCAACTTTGTAAGTTTTCAATAAATTTTAATTAATTAATTTTTAATAAATTAATTGTAATTAAAATTTATTAATTAATACTTTTGTATACTATTTATTACTTATTTTTACAAAAATTAAATTTTATTTAGAAATTGTTTATGTAAACTTTTTTGAAAACGGAGACTACGTTCCGAACTGTTTCTTTTGAAGACAAACCAGAAAGTGTCATCAGTAAACTTAACCTTCCTCGATTATCGTGTCATTCACTTTGTGATTCATCTCACCCCGCCCACTAGATACGAAGGCATTAATCTGTATGTACATTCCCACTACGCCGGCCATTAAGTATGACGGCACTCGCGTAATTGCTCTTAATTCAACGTAAGTGACTGTCCAGACATTTAAGAATGCCATTCATACTTGCGTTCACCAGGCTTTGAACGTCGCTCGAGGAGAACGCGTCGATTTCGTCGCGATCGGTCTATCGCTTCATCGGTATTATTAACGATCGAGAAAGGATTAGATATGCAAAAAAACGTCATGTATCCTAAATATTCTTCTCTCTCCTTTTTTTCCTTCGTCACATAAATAATAAATTCGTGATAGCAAGCAGTGTAATTTTATGTATGACGATAAGCTTCGAAGATGCTTGTTAATTGAAAATGCCAACGCATAGTTACGTAATCGTTAATAAAAATTGTGACGTAAAACATGTAAAAATATAAGATTTATATAACTATAAATTGTGTAATTTTTGTATAACTTTTGTTGACAGTGCGTCTTTAATTTCAGTAGGATGACGTAATTCTGTTTGCATCCAGCTTTACTATGAAGTTACCCTTTTCAATTTGTCGTTTTCATTATTAGATATCGTATTGTTTTACTCTAGTTCTCCTTGAGTTTCTCGCGCGTCCGATATGCTGTGTTACTATGACATTTGGTCCGTTAAAGAAAAAAAGATCAATATCGTTAGCTCATGCAGCTGCAGATGCAACTGTTCATTGCGTTATCGATAGTAATTAGTAAATATTGTTCGCAATGAATCGTTATATTATAAATTGGACAATGCGGTTAATTACCCTTCATTTGTATATCGTTCTGTTTTAATGTTGATAACGCTGTTCCATACGTGAATTTAGGAAAAATGCGATTACGTAATTAATGCTTATTGATGTTAATTAATGTTTATATGCAAAAGATTAGTTGTTTTTATTCATATTCACATTTCCTCTTTTTTTATCAATATATATTTATATTAATTGTAACATGAAGACAATATATATTATAGAAAATATTTTTTGGTTTCATATTTCCAATCACAGATTTAGAAAATAATTTTCTGCATACCAAATATAAAAATTTGGCATTTAAATTATAAACGCGTAGTATTATATTTCGTATTTTGTATTCTGTTATACTGTAAAGTGTATATAAAATGTAAACAGTAATAAAAATTATGCGATTTATGTTTGAAACGTACATTTTAGTTATAAATCGTCAATTTTATATACTTTTTTACAATTTACAAATTACACTTTTATTTAATAAGTACATTTATCATATTGGTATAAATCTAGATTTTTGATACTCTTTGTAAACCTTTTTATTAACGAGATAGAAAAAGATAATTGATTTCATTTTTGTATCGATCTTTATTTCTGGTATCTACATTTAAAATATTCACTGAAAAAAGTTTGGTAATATCTACCAAAAGTTGATAATAATTTAATCAACAAAAATAATTTTAATCAAACGTTTAATTAATATAATTAAAAATAATTTCACTTTCCTATAAATATTTAGTAATTATTATCAAACAGTTAGTTATATTATTGGTGAATATACTTCCTGAACATTAAAAAAATTAAAATTATTTTTTAAAGTTATATTAATCAAACATTTGATCGTGTGAAATTATTTTACTTAACATTTTCGTAGTTATTACAGGCTCTTTTTTCATTGTTGAAAGTCTGCTTGGCACACGCTTCAAGTTTATCGTGTATATAAGCATGATGCTTGTGTCACATGTCGACGTGTACGCCAATGTCGACGAGTGTCTACCTTTCTGTTAAATCACCCTCCTGTGGGGACCAGTGCGACGCCGATGCCGACGATGTGTATTTCGCGTGTGTGACATCATTCGCGTGATGTAATCGTCGTATGGTGAGCGAGGCGGTCGCGTCTCCCACGCGGAGGCGAGCGTGGCAACGCTATCTATTAAATGAGCGCACGTATATATCTAAAGACATGCACTTCACAGACGTTAACAGAACATTGCCATCTCCTTAAACCCGGCGACTGCGAAAGCGAACTCAGTGATTAGAGCCATGTAATTATTGTTACAGTGGCCGAAGACAATTTGAAGAGCACGAGCATATGGGTAAAAAAAAAAGAAAAAGAAAAATGGACATAAGTTTTTGCTAGGAATGATGATTGCGACAGAACGTATTCTTCATCGATGTTTTTACACCATGTATTCAACACATAGAAATTTAAATTAATGTCTTCGATAAACGATCGAAAAGAAGATGATTCTCGTATAAAAATAAATGAAAAACGTAAGAGTTACTGTGTTATCGCGGAACATTATATATAACACTGACTGTGAGTGTTGATAAGGAAATATATCTTATTGAATGATTTAATAATAGATCTGACGCGAAGAATCAGATTTATTACACGGATTAGTCCATGGCACTGAAGTTTTTGCAGCTCTTCTCAAAATTGATTTATCAGTATTTACTTTCAGATAGTAAAGATATTATTTTTGTGATGTGAAAAACAAATTTCTACGTTATAATATAGATCGGATATTAACGCTGAGAGTTGAAGAGAAGAAATGTGCACGATATACTTTAGGCTAACGAAGCGCACTGAAGAAAATGAAAGATCTCTGCATTATGCGTGGGCGTAGACGCATTCGTACTCTGTTATCGAACAGCATTGCGTAACATTAATCCTCTCGAAGTCCCTATTATTTATCCAATTATTAATCGTTAGACCCGCCGTGCAAGGAGATAAGATTACTCTGCAATTCTTATCTGTACGTACGCGTAGATCGACTGACGTGACAACGCGCTGACCGTAGCTTGTCAAGACATGTTCTGTGCACCGTTTACCATTTATATTGCGTGGGTATAGCAAAAGGAAAAAATTCTTACGATTATTACCACGTCTTTGTTTGCATTTTATGCGTGGTACCGTGTTTCTTAGGTGTGTGCGATTGAAGGTCTCATATATTCAACATTGAATATTTCCTACATTTTAGATTATAACATGTTTTTTCTAAAAATTTTTAAAATGAAATCTCATTGTTAAAGATTGAAAATTGTATCACTCTTTTCCAAGACTGGCTCAATTTTCATTTCTTAGAGTGAGATTGCACTCCAAGAGTTTAAAGAGGCTAGATATACACATATAAAAGATTGTGAAAAATATTTGATGCATTTAATCAAGGATTTAAAAAACGTGCATGAAATCAATGGAGACATAATTTTACTATATAAAAATTTATAATATAAATATTATATATTTTATATGATAAGGATAAAATATATTTTTTTAATATTATGAGAAAGAAAATGGAGAATTTATAAATTATCACTTTCAAAAATTCCTCTGATTCCACGCGTTAATAAATTTATGGTATCATTTTCAGGTGCACCCTTTTTAAGGGTTCGGCAGAAGTGAGCTGTTGGTCTGATTGACAAAATGACGACCGACATCTCGGTGGTGCGCGGGGGTTGGGACCCCACGCTACAACAAGAGATTGTCGACGAGTACGAATACGACGGAGGAAACTCGAGTTCGAGACTTTTCGAACGCTCACGTATCAAGGCGCTAGCTGGTACGGAACTCTATCGATTTTCCTTTTCAATTGCTCCATTTATATATAATTATCTTTTATGTCTTTTATAATAATAATTGTTTTTTTTTTATATAAATTCAATAGTATGATTTGTTTTCATTGATTGGATATTTAAAGCTTATAATACTATTCTGTAATAATAATAATAATAATAATGAATGACGATGTTACTGGGGTATTATGAATTGTTTTTAGATGAATTCTATAGTTGGGATTATCAAAGAACCACATCCTTTTGAGATAATTGTTTTAAGAGTTCGATAACTTCATGAGCTTGTAACAGTTGTTTCTTAGACTAGATTGAACGTAGTCAAGATATTATGTATATCATTGAATATCTGTATATTGAATATTATAAAAAGTTAAACTTATTAAGTATACATAATTGAATCGATTAGAATAATATTGATCATTGTGCAAGTGAATATAATAAATTCGGATTATTAACTAAGAATGAATTATGATAAAATTGTGTTTGATCTTCGAGGTAAAGAAACTATTAATTATTTAAAACATCTCTCTATCTAAATTTTATTTAGTTATTTTTGAACGATGTCATACTAAATAATTTAAATACATTTAAAGTAAATTCAAAGTTAGCATATATTACGTTCCTATTCTGTAATTCATAATAATAGTAACGATGTCACATTGTTATTCCGCATGTTTTATATATGGTAAAAAAAACTATGCAACGACAATGCTGTCGTTAAAAGTTACAAAATAAGAGCCTTAATGTATATTCATTGACTATTCACTAAGATTACTATTGTGCGATCTTCTTTGCCAGGTGAGCGTGAATTAGTGCAAAAGAAGACCTTCCAGAAATGGGTCAACTCCCATTTAGTTCGATGTTCGTGCCGAATCGGTGATCTGTACGTCGATCTGCGAGATGGCAAGATGTTGATAAGGCTGTTAGAGATCTTGTCGGGTGAACGTTTGCCACGTCCTACCAAAGGCAAGATGCGCATCCACTGCCTGGAGAATGTGGAGAAGGCGCTACAATTTCTGCGTGAGCAGAGGGTACATCTGGAGAACATGGGATCCCACGATATTGTCGACGGAAATCCACGTCTGAGCCTGGGTCTCATTTGGACGATAATCTTGCGATTCCAAATTCAAGATATTACGATCGAAGAGACGGATAATCAGGAGACCAAGTCCGCCAAGGACGCGTTATTATTATGGTGTCAGATGAAGACCGCGGGTTATCACAATGTAAACGTAAGAAATTTCACGACATCGTGGCGAGACGGTTTGGCGTTCAATGCGATCATACATAAGCACCGTCCAGATCTGATCCAGTTCGAAAAGCTTTCCAAATCGAACGCGATCTATAATCTCAATAATGCCTTCAACGTTGCGGAAGACAAACTCGGTCTCACGAAGCTACTGGATGCCGAAGATATCTTCGTCGATCATCCGGACGAAAAGTCCATCATAACTTACGTTGTCACGTATTATCACTATTTCTCAAAGATGAAACAGGAGACTGTGCAAGGTAAGAGAATTGGCAAAGTGGTCGGTATCGCGATGGAGAACGATCGTATGATACACGAGTATGAGAGCCTCACCAGCGATTTGCTGCGCTGGATCGAGGCCACGATAGAAGCACTTGGTGATCGCAGGTTTGCGAATTCCTTAGTCGGCGTCCAATCACAACTTTCGCAATTCTCGAATTATCGCACAGTAGAGAAACCACCCAAATTTGTAGAAAAGGGTAATCTCGAAGTATTATTGTTTACTCTACAATCGAAGATGCGCGCAAACAATCAGAAGCCCTATACGCCCAAAGAGGGTAAAATGATATCCGATATCAATAAGGCATGGGAGAGATTGGAGAAGGCTGAACACGAACGAGAATTGGCCCTGCGTGAGGAACTGATTCGACAAGAAAAGTTGGAGCAATTGGCAGCTAGATTTAACCGGAAAGCTAGCATGCGCGAGACATGGTTGTCGGAGAATCAGCGGTTAGTATCGCAAGATAACTTCGGCTTTGATCTCGCTGCTGTAGAAGCTGCTGCGAAGAAGCACGAAGCTATAGAGACTGACATTTTTGCCTATGAAGAACGTGTGCAAGCCGTCATGGCGGTTTCACAGGAGCTCGAGGCGGAGAACTATCACGACATTGAGCGTATCAACGCTCGCAAGGACAACGTGCTACGACTATGGAACTATCTTCTGGAATTACTGCGTGCTAGGCGGATGCGACTAGAACTTTCCTTGCAATTACAGCAGAACTTCCAGGAGATGTTGTACATACTGGACAGCATGGAGGAAATCAAGATGCGACTACTGACGGACGATTACGGCAAACATTTGATGGGCGTGGAGGATCTGTTGCAAAAGCACTCTCTCGTCGAAGCGGATATCAATGTGCTCGGCGAGAGAGTCAAGGCCGTTGTTCAACAGAGCCAGAGATTCCTAGAGCATGGAGAAGGCTATCGACCGTGCGATCCGGCCATTATCGTCGAGCGCGTGCAACAATTGGAGAACGCGTACGCCGAGTTGGTGCGGTTAGCGATCGAGCGTCGTACCAGGCTCGAGGAATCTCGGAAACTCTGGCAGTTCTATTGGGATATGGCTGATGAGGAGAATTGGATAAAGGAGAAGGAACAGATCGTATCCACGGGTGACATCGGTCATGACTTGACTACCATTAACCTGCTGCTGTCCAAGCATAAAGCATTGGAAAACGAGATACAATCACACGAACCGCAGTTGATGTCAGTTGCAGCAGTTGGCGACGAGCTAGTTCGGCAACAACACTTTGGCTCCGATCGTATTCAGGAGAGGCTTCAGGAAATTCTCGCTATGTGGAATCATTTATTGGATCTGGCGGCTTTCAGGAGAAAGCGACTCGTAGAAGCTGTTGACTATCACCAACTTTTCGCAGACGCGGACGACATTGACATCTGGATGTTGGATACTTTACGACTCGTCTCGTCAGAGGATGTCGGTAGAGATGAGGCAAATGTGCAATCGTTGTTGAAGAAACACAAAGATGTAACAGATGAGCTTAAAAATTATGCCACTACTATCGATCAACTTCATCAGCAGGAATCAACGTTGGGCGAACAGGACGCAAAATCGCCAGAAGTCCTAGAAAGACTGACTTCAATAGATGTCAGGTACAAGGAACTCCTCGACTTAGCCAAGTTGCGTAAGCAGAGATTGCTGGACGCTCTGTCATTGTACAAGGTATTCAGCGAGACCGACGGAGTCGAACAATGGATCGGTGAAAAGAATAGAATGCTGGATACGATGGTACCTGCCAAGGATATTGAAGATGTTGAGATCATGAAACACCGCTATAACGGCTTCGAGAAAGAAATGAATGCAAATGCATCTCGCGTCGCCGTGGTTAATCAATTGGCCAGACAATTGCTGCATGTCGAACATCCGAACTCGGAACAAATAATCGCACGACAAAACGAACTGAACCAGAAGTGGGCCGAGCTGCGCGAGAAGGCGGAGGGCAAACGTGAAGAATTGAACTCCGCACATGGTGTGCAGACGTTCCATATCGAGTGTCGCGAGACTGTGTCTTGGATCGAAGACAAAAAGCGAATTCTGCAGCAGACCGATAGTTTGGAAATGGATTTGACTGGCGTAATGACGCTGCAACGTAGACTGAGCGGTATGGAGCGCGATTTGGCGGCTATTCAGGCCAAATTAGACGCCTTGGAGAAGGAGGCGGAAGTTATACAGAAGGAACATCCGGAGGAGGCTGCGGTGATACGCGAGAGAATTGCGCAGATTCATCTGATTTGGGAGCAGCTAACGCAGATGTTGAAAGAGCGCGATGCCAAGCTCGAGGAGGCAGGAGATTTGCACCGGTTCCTACGCGATCTCGATCATTTCCAGGCGTGGCTCACGAAAACGCAGACCGACGTTGCTAGCGAAGATACGCCGACCAGTCTTGCCGATGCTGAAAAGTTGCTTACACAGCATCAGAACATTAAGGAAGAGATTGACAATTACACTGAAGATTACCAGAAGATGATGGAATATGGCGAGCGATTAACGACAGAGGCTGGTGATGGTGACACGCAGTACATGTTCCTGCGTGAGAGACTGAACGCGTTGAAGATGGGCTGGGAGGAATTGCATCAGATGTGGGTGAATCGTCAGAACTTATTATCCAACTCCTTGAATTTACAAGTGTTCGATCGAGATGCGCGTCAAGCGGAGGTGCTCTTATCACAACAGGAACACATTCTTGCCAAGGACGAAACGCCGGCAAATTTCGAACAAGCGGAACACATGATTAAACGACACGAGGCATTTATGACTACCATGGATGCCAACGATGAGAAAATCAACTCGGTTGTACAGTTTGCCGGACGTTTGGTTGATGAAGGACACTTTGCGGCCGATAAGGTGAAGAAGAAGGCCGAGAACATCAACGACCGTCGACGAATTAATCGCGAGAAGGCTAATTTACTTATGGAGAAACTCAAGGATCAGCTTCAATTACAGATGTTCCTACAAGATTGCGAGGAACTCGGTGAATGGGTACAGGAGAAACATATCACTGCTCAAGACGAAACATACAGAAGTGCGAAGACTATTCATAGCAAGTGGACTCGTCACCAAGCGTTCGAAGCGGAAATCGCCAGCAACAAAGATCGCTTGCAGCAATTACAGCAAGCCGCAGACGAATTGATTCAACAAAAACCGGATCTAGCGGAGATTATCAAACCGAAGGTCGCCGAATTGGCTGAACAATTCGTCGATCTGGAGACCACGACTCATGATAAGGGTGAGCGATTGTTCGATTCGAATCGCGAGGTATTGATACATCAGACCTGTGACGATATCGATTCGTGGATGAACGAACTAGAGAAGCAGATAGAGAGTACCGATACCGGTTCTGACCTGGCGTCCGTGAATATATTGATGCAGAAGCAACAGATGATCGAGACTCAAATGGCGGTGAAAGCGAAACAGGTTACTGAATTGGACAAACAGGCGGAACATTTGCAACGTACAGTACCGGATGATAAAATGGAGGAGATCAAGTGCAAGAAGGAGAAAGTCGCCCAGAGATTCGCTCAGCTTAAGGCACCGCTCATCGATCGTCAACGGCATCTCGAGAAGAAGAAAGAGGCCTTCCAATTCCGACGCGACGTCGAGGATGAGAAGCTGTGGATCGCAGAGAAAATGCCGCAAGCAACTAGCACTGAGTACGGAACTTCACTGTTTAACGTTCACATGCTAAAGAAAAAGAATCAGTCATTACGCACGGAAATTGAAAATCACGAACCCAGGATCAATTTGGTATGTAATAATGGGCAGAAGCTGATTGATGAAGGACACGAGGACAGTCCCGAGTTCCAGAAACTAATATCCGAATTGACTGAGAAGTGGCGCGAGCTGAAGGACGCGGTCGATGATAGAAATAAACATCTGCTGCAGAACGAGAAGGCGCAGCAGTACTTCTTCGATGCCACTGAGGCCGAGTCGTGGATGAGCGAGCAAGAGCTGTACATGATGGTCGAGGATCGTGGTAAGGATGAGATCTCTGCCCAAAATTTAATGAAGAAGCATGAATCACTTGAACATGCGGTTGAAGATTACGCGGAGACGATTCGCCAACTAGGCGAGACCGCTAGACAACTGATAAATGATCAACACCCGTTGGCCGATCAGATCGCCGTGAAACAATCGCAGGTGGACAAACTGTACGCCGGTCTGAAAGATCTGGCTGGTGAGCGACGAGCCAAACTGGATGAGGCACTCCAATTGTTCATGCTAAACCGAGAAGTTGATGATCTCGAACAATGGATCCAGGAGAGAGAACTGGTCGCTGGTAGTCACGAGTTGGGTCAGGATTACGATCATGTGACGTTATTGTGGGAAAGATTTAAGGAGTTTGCGCGCGATACAGAAGCAATTGGTTCCGAGCGAGTGGAGGCCGTCAATGGTATTGCAGATTCTCTTATCGCCACCGGGCATTCTGATGCGGCAACGATCGCTGAATGGAAGGACGGTTTGAACGAAGTTTGGCAAGATCTGCTGGAACTGATCGAGACCCGCACACAGATGCTGGTGGCCAGTCGCGAGTTGCACAAATTTTTTCACGATTGCAAGGACGTTCTCGGCAGAATCTTAGAGAAACAAAACGCTATGTCTGACGAATTGGGTCGTGATGCCGGCTCGGTATCCGCCCTCCAACGTAAACACGCCAACTTTATTCAGGATCTGTCCACGTTGCAGAATCAAGTATCGCAGATCGAGGAAGAATCCGCCAAACTGCAGGCAAGCTATGCGGGCGACAAAGCGCGTGAGATTACAAATCGTGAAGCCGAGGTCGTAGCAGCGTGGAATAATTTGCAATCGTTATGCGAAGGCAGACGAGCTAAATTGGAAGATACCGGCGATCTCTTCCGATTCTTCAATATGGTCAGGACCCTGATGATCTGGATGGATGACGTTGTGCGCCAGATGAACACGTCTGAAAAACCGCGCGATGTTGCTGGCGTTGAATTGCTGATGAATAATCATCAGAGCTTGAAGGCGGAGATTGATGCCAGGGAGGATAATCTAATGGCGTGCATTAATCTCGGAAAAGACCTCTTAGCTAGGAATCATTATGCTAGCGCGCAGATAAAGGAGAAATTGGCAGCATTAACCGATCACAGAAACGCATTGTTACACCGATGGGAGGAACGTTGGGAAAACTTGCAACTCAGTAAGTTGCATTTGCTATTTAAAAAATGCATTTTGATCTTGTATACTTGTATGATATATTGTCTGTATGATATATTTAATACTCATTTATTTACGTTTGCTATAGTTTTGGAAGTTTATCAATTTGCTCGAGATGCGGCAGTTGCTGAAGCATGGTTAATTGCTCAAGAGCCATATCTTATGAGCCAGGAGCTTGGTGTAAGTAATTAAATTGCAAACACGAATTTTTAATTGAACGTTTTTTTTTTAAACTTATATTTTTCACAGCATACTATCGATGAAGTTGAAAATTTAATCAAGAAACACGAAGCTTTCGAAAAATCGGCAGCTGCACAAGAAGAAAGGTTTAGTGCCTTGCATCGACTTACTACTGTAAGTAGTTATACGGAAAATTTCTGACTGGATAGCATAATAGAAAAACTTGTAGAATACTTTCTGTTGTGTCATATGTCGTTTAAATAAGTAAATCTTCCACAGTAAAATGTACTGTCGTATTTCCATTATGTCAGAAATTAATACAATTTATAAGGTATAGAATATGATTTAGCATAAATATAGAAATAAATAATCTTCATATTTTTAATGCAGTTTGAATTGAAAGAGCTAAAGCGACGAGAGCAAGAAAGGGAAGAAGAAGAAAGACGCAGAAGGGAGGAGGCGGCAGCGGCAGAAGCTGCACGTTTGGCCAAGGCGACACCTGTTACTAGTCCAGATGAACCACCTAGCGATAGGTAATACAAATATTTTTGTAATCTGTGTCACAATATTATATACGATATTATGAATGAATGTTGTATATTACAGAGCTGAAACTGACGGGGCAACAAGCGGAGAACGTGGAGAAGATGAGGGACACGGTAATATAATTGCATATAATGGATATGTTTTGGGTTTTACTAATCGAATAATCTGTGACAACTTTTCTCGGTACTTACCGCATCTTCTAATTCTGTCTACGGTTTTGTATTCTATTTGAAGATGCTGATATAGAATAACCGGTATATAACACGCACATTATTTAGAATATAATGTTGAGTGCTTTTTTCTAATAGAATTGTATTTTCGAGTTTGTATGACTATTGATTTGGCGTGGTAATGATTGCGATTAGTAGTAATATTGTAAACCGAAAGAGAAAAAGCGGAATAAGAGTAACGTTTCATCTCTTCTCATGACTAATAATCGCGATGTAGAGTAAAATCTTGCTTTTGACGTAAAATTCAACTCTGATGATTTACGTATTATGAATATGGATTGTCTGGATAAGCATGTGACATCGCTAACAGCACGTTTATTTTTGCCTTTTCCCACCCAAACCTGCCGAAACTTATTCCGATCCGTATCGAATCCATCCTCCACGTCATCTCATTTTATCCAACCCCTAAATGCACCCTAATGCGGCACGGAATGCACAAACCACAGCAGCACATCGCAAGGCTTCTACACGTACACCACAGCCTCAAGACAAACCCAAGGAAGGTGAGTGTTACGCGATATGAAACTTGTCAAAGCGTGAGAACATCTTTCTAATTCCTCCGCAACTCTTTCGAAGCTACAATCTCAAGTGGATCATATCTTGTGTATAGGTTCACATAATTTCACAAACTGGTGATGGATGATCAAGTCACGTCTTCGTAGCAGTATTTAACGACAGCTTTGTTCTTCAGATTTCATGTTAGCATTAAGTCACACATCGCAATAATCTTACATTTTCCAGCATATTCGTAGCCACGTCGCACCTATCGCTTTCGCATAAATCACCATTTTATTAACTTTTTCTCTAGCAGGTGATGGCCCGTTATTCTACCAAAGATGTCTCTTCTGTCGTCTGACATCGATTATGTCACGAGAAAATAATTTATCAAACATTTTTGATATTTAACATGCACATGTGTAAAATCACATATAATAATTTGATACGATAAAATATCAAGCGAAATTCTAATAGTCACAATTTCTGGTCATACTAATCCATTGTGAACCATTTCATTCATCTGGTAGGTACATTTGTTAACTATACTATATTTCGTTCTCGTCTATCGTATGATTACGTTAAAATGTAATGCTTGAATATCTTATTGGAAGATAAGCACATTCGAAATCATCTCATTATTCTAAGTCTCTTAAGAAGCAAGAAATTGGGTTCTGTCCTTTATGTACGTGTTGTATAGGATTTACTTGAATATTCGGACGGTCATACCACTACGAAGAATTGAATTCGTGATTAACGTCGAGTTATGCTAATCATAGCAATCGAGTAATTGTTATTGGTATAACCGTGACGAATATATATCATGCATTTAACAAATGATGTATTATCCAAATAATGCATAGCATGATTTTGTGATTGGTGTGGTGTAGTGCATGCACAAAGACCTAGACAGCTGTCTTTCCGGGAAGGAGATGGGACTCAACCTGTCTCGCCAACATCTGTGAAAACTCCACCGCATGGTACTCGCACGCCAACAAGTAAGTGTTCGCAAATATTCAAATCTCAAGCTACATGTGTTAAAAAGTTAAACATTTATTAATATTTCCCGCCATTGATATTAGCTGCCATGATATTACCGTGAGTGATTGCTTCAATTCAATTAAAGTCTTGAATGATCATTCACTTTGATGTAAACCATATAATTAATGAAAGATTGCGTTCATCACAATTGAGGAATATAAGAATTGACACACAATCGAGATCAAGTCGTGCTGAAATAATCTTCTTCTCCTAAGGCGTTATTCGTCGGCATTGGTCCATAAGGACACAGACTGCCGTTTTTATCCACGAAACAACAAGCTTTTATAACTCGCAATACCTCATCCACTGATCGCGGTAGATCTTGGTCATTTATCGTCACGTGGCGTATAATTTGCTGTCTATCTATAATGAATAGAGCTCTATATGCATACCCTTGTTTCTCATTTAATACGCCGTAATCCCGCGCTATTTGATGACTCTTATCGGAGAGCAGTGGAATCTTCATTTCGCCCAAGCCTCCTTGTTTACGTGGGGTCATCACCCACGCGAAGTGCGAGAATTCAGAATCTGTTGAGACTGCTACTACCTCCGAGCCTAGTATAAAACGCAGGAATTAATGATAAGAGAAAAACATTATCACATAAGTATAAAAACTCGAAACAAAGCAGTTTGATAAGTAAAATAACTTCTTTATAAAATTTTGTTTCACGAATTTTTTTTTTTACGAATACTCTTTATTGACTCCGTTATTGAAAATTTTGTTTATACTGTCATTAAACGGGGAAGAAAAATATAACTTCGTACCAAGAGCTCGAAATTCAGCAATACGATCACTAAATTGGATAAGTTCGGTGGGGCACGTAAATGAGAAGTCGCATGGATAGAAGAGAAGTATCAGATATTTCCCCGCAAAATGCTCTGACAACAGTTCCTGCATCTTCAGATCGATTATTGCGACAGCCGACCAAGGTGGTGCGGGTCGTGACACTGCTGGTATTAGTTGCTGCATTAGCAGCGAACGCGGCGTTTCTGATCTTTCTGCACAACAAGAGTTCATCTCGTATAATTTTTTACACTTGAATGATAATATCAATTCTTTAAGATTAGGTATTCCACGCTCCTAAGCCGCAAATCATCTTGATCGCGGATATGTAAAACCATGGCGCATAAAACCGCCATGCACAAAACTTTTTACGATCGATTTGATTTTTGTTTCTCGTCAGACTTCATTCAGTGGCAAGTTTAAAAAAATAAACACACTTTGATTTCTCGTTTAAAAAAAAACTTTTGAAAACTATTGAAATATGTAATAAATATTTATATAAATATAAATTTATGAAATATATATTATGTATAATTATAAATCAAAATATTTATATTTATACATAAATATAATATATAAATATTTTTTTAATTAACGTAGCTGTTAATGTGATGCGATAAACACACGAAATATCTTCTACTTGTCACACATAGTTTGATAAGTGCATTGCTCATTTGGCATCTTATGCATGAGCATGTTGCATGTGTGTATTTTCGTATTACCATATATTCTCTGTAGTTAGAAAGCATGGAAAAAAAAGTAACGTGTAACACGTGGATGTAAGGACTATTAGCGGCAAATTGTTTACCTGATACAAATCTCTGCTACAAGCTAGGGTACAAAGTAAGTAAGCTAATGAACGTTATGTGTGTTGCGTACGTCGTAAAGCTCCGAAAGGAAGTGGCTCCGAGGCTGCAAGGCGTAAGGAACGAAGCCGCAGCAAGTCACCGTTCAGGAGTTTCCGCTGGAGAAAGTCTGCCAAGTCGCCAAGTTTAGATCGCAGTGGCGTGAGTGATGATGAGCACAGTATTCCTGGTAAGTGAATGAAAAAAAGAGACTTAAACAATCGACAGTAATTACACTTTAACGTTTGCTCGTTGGACGTCAAATTTCCTTTTTTTTTTCTTTTTTGTTACACACTTTTATCCCTTGTGTGATTATATTTCAACTTTGCTTTACATGCGTATATTTATAGTACGAAGTATAAAAACGGATGATCCAGACATGGATGATTGACATTTGAAAATAAATGATGTCATTACTAAAAAAAATCGAGAAACTATTATGAGTTCAATTCACGTTCGTGGAATTCTAAATTACTGTCAAAGTATTATTTAGATGGAAGTTGAGATTAAATGGAACCTGGCATTTAATCTCTTTACTAATCAACTATGTTTTGGTTACGTAGATTTTTAACAATCACTTTATTACCTGCTGTATATTCAAGAAGAGCTGCTACACAGTGATTATATGTTGTATGTATAATGGGAAAACACTCTTGGAACTAAATTATATCCTATCATTTATACGTTACGTCTAACAAATAAAGGAATGAGTAATCGGGGCTTGTTTTTGTCTAAGTGCTATTATAAGCATAAATATACAGTATATGTTGGTTGGGAAGTTCAAACGTTAAATAAATGCATTCTTTAAATTAGAATAATTGGTTCGAAAAAAATTGGTTCGAGAGAATTGTTATAACTGGGTATTCCATTGAATGAATGTTGCGACTAATCCCTCAAAATAATATCACTGATTATTTGCAGCTTCATCATCTACTCGAAGCAAGAGATGCAGGCGATTTCCCTCGTATAAATAATTCATAATTTATCCGAAATATATTTTAGTAAATTGCTCCTTATTAAGCGATGGATAGTAAAATCTATTATCTTTTCCAGAGCCACGAAGTCCGAGCGACGATGAGTTCGAGGGGCCGCTACAGCGGAAGCACGAGTGGGAAAGTACAACGAAGAAGGCGTCCAATCGCTCCTGGGACAAAGTATACATGGTCGTACGCGGGCAGAGCTTATTTGTATATAAAGATCAGAAGTCGTACAAAGCTTCGCCCGATCAATCGTACAAAGGAGAGGCTCCTCTTGATCTAAGAGGCGCGACTATTACTGTAGCGAGTGATTACACTAAGAAGAAACATGTCTTCCGAGTCAAGTCAGTGCTCGATATTATTATTATACATATATTTGCGTGTTCTGCGACATTGATGTAGATATCGATAAGTAAAGTATCTTTTTTTATAGGTCGCAAAGCGGATCCGACTTCCTGTTCCAGGCCAAAGACGATACCGAAATGAACGACTGGGTATCCGCATTAAATCAAGCGGCACAAGGAACATCAGGTGCAAGCACATCTAGGGCTCACACTTTGCCAGCCCCGACACAAGCCGAAACTAAGCGGCGTAGTTTCTTCACTCTCAAGAAAAAGTAAGTGTTCATTGGGAAATTTTGCTATTGCAATATCGTACACCAGAATTTTAAAATAATATTTGAACGCAAGAATTTTAAGCGAATAAATTGTGTAAAAATTTTACAATGTTGACAAATAAAATATTACTATCTTACGTCGTAATAAAATTTTAAATCTATGATGGACATCTGATAATGTTGCGAATATTTATATTACGAATTGTGTGAATTATTAAGTTTTGCAGCGTTTTAAGTCGAGACGTGTACTCTTGTATATAAGGTGTCTGTTAATTTGTTATTATCATTGCTTCATCCTTTCGAACACGTCCCGATGAAATTGATAGAGAATATTCTGTTAGCAATAAAAAAATACGCGTTTATCATCTTCCATCACTTTACTTCCCTTTAACAACATTCCTCATATTCTATTTTATAACATTAATTTTTCTTTTCGAAACAATCTTTCTTTTCTTATCGATTCATCTGTTTGAAATATTATTTCAATTCATCATTAAACGACACGAGCAATGTTTTACTTGATTATCGTAGAGAACATTCACGTTATCATTCTCGAGTGACAGACGATCATCTCGTAAAGCATAAGCTAATGATTCGCGAGAAGATGCGCGCCCTCACTTCACATCATATGAAATTCCATCCGTCGTTCCTATCGCATTCGATCATATTGCATTTATCATATTTTAGAAAAGCCAAAAAGTAGAAAGCGAAACCAATGAACGTATGAAACAGTACACAATTGGAACAACATTTAGAAATGCGGTGAGTCGCACACACAATCCTCTAGATCATTCTACCGTCGTACACTATTGCACGATTATAATCGATCATCATTCCAATTTTTTTCTTTTTTTATTTGGTCTTTCGTTATTATTAGCTTCTGAAAATACAACAGGAATGTTCTTCCAATTGTGAATGCGGAATGATTACATAAAAATTCTCTGAAACGAGAGGATTTGGATGAGTGTAGAGCTTTCTGTATTTCGCCAGCAAATTTTGCCACAAAGTGCTTAAGCGATACACTACAAGAATAATCATAATTGGAGAGATTCTATGTTGATGTAAATTTCTGCAGAGAGTCTACCATCTAAAGATTCTCGTGTAATGGCGGATATGTAAAACGCAATTGTTCTCTACACCGCATCGTTCGACATCTACGTAAATAGGTGCTTTTTAATATGCATATATATATATATCTATCCGCTTTCATTTTGAATACTTTTTTTATTTCGCATAAGATAGTGTGTTATGTAGATACTCAGATTATTGTGTATCATTGTCAAGTTCTATATTGTAGCAATGTTCGATCACCCGCTTCTGACATCGTCATTATTCTTCACGCTTTTCTGCTATCAGAATATTCCCAGGAACTTTTATCGTAGAGGTAATCGTCCGATCGTCCGCGTGTCTACTTTCAGACACATGCGAGACACATATTTTATAATATGTGGCTTTTTAAAGACGGAATATTTGCTATTTTTATATATTAGTTATAAGTGATATATAATTGTTTATGATGCGTTGAAATTCTTATATACTAGCATTCTTCTTATGTAACATATGTATTCCACAAATAATAGTGTATAAATGCATAAGCTGCAATAATTGAAAGTAGAAAAAGTATAACGAATTTTTTTTTCAAGTCTTGGGCGATGACTTATTGTCAATTATTGTGATTTATCTTAATTTAAATTTTTGCTAATATTAAACTTTATTTAACGCAACTCATTAAATATCTTGAAAAATTGTAAAATGCATTTTAATGATTTGTTTAAGGATTTTAATTTCCTATAGTATATCCTTTCTCTTATAAGCTCGTCGTCGTATATATAATTGAACTAAATTGTAATACAAGAACAATAATTTGAAGTGACTGTTATTGGTTATCATAATGATAAAATGATTATCACCTTTCACGTTTACTAATTTTCAGCTAAACTGGAGCAGTGAAGTACGGTGTAAAGCCGCTCGTAATGCGTCTGCACAACATCGTGTTTATCAGAAATGTTTCGTCGCTCTACATGGTTAAAGCAACGCTAATATAAAATTAGAAGACATGGCCACGGTGTAATGAAATGAATTGAAGGACGGATTGAACGCGGGTCTTTGAAAACGCCTACTTTCGAAGAACGGAGATATTTAACGGTTATATGTTGATATTTACAAGTGTAGGCTATTGAAAGTCTAATTAAATTTAGTTCTTCAATGAATTTTGGACACTTTGCAATATTGCTAGTTGAAGAACAAGCGACATTTTTCATGTCCCACGTTAGCGTGATCAGACTTTTAACACCGGATTTAATTCTATTACATTTTGCGTATATATTGTCACGCATTAAGATGCACGATCATTTCTTTGTCGCGGAAATAGTGAAATAAATGTCTTCTTTGTGGTACAAAGTATTTTATAAGTTGCTGTGATGTTTTTACATTCAGCAATCTTTTAAGAATGTAATTCGATAGAAGACGGATTCGATCTTGTTGTGTCTGTAAAGAACGTGGATTGGAGGAGATATATCTTGGTCCATGATTTATGATGATTTTTATAGTCTATATTCTATATGATGAGTTCTGATTTTTAACGTCTTTTAATGCATTTTATCGCATTTCATGCGAGTTTTCGCGTTACAGAGTAGATATAATCTCCGACAATATACTAAAAGGAGGGTGAGAACGATTCCAGCCGTGCTGATCGCTTAGGATATATCGCTTTCATTATCATATTATCGCACTGCAGTATTTTACTTGACTTTTTTTCCTGCAAACGTATCTGTTTGCGTTCGGATGACTGCCATATATTTTAAGAGCCACACTAACTTGGGACATAATATTATATAATTAGCTTTTAACAAATTGTTAAATATGCAGCGCCCTAAGGGAATATCACATTGAAGAATTATAAAGAAAATGTAACGCTAACAAGAGAGAGTTTCCTCCCTTCCCTTATCCCTTCCCCCTTACACGATTCCATATATCACACAATTCTGCAAGAGTATTTAAAATCTTTGGACTCGCGTAAATGATACAGTTTGTATTAAGTGAGCGCTTACGGTAAATTATTATAGCCGTGTTATATCATTGTTGCGAATCACTTGTATATCTCACTTGATTCCGACTCGACATTTGGCGTGACATGTGGACTATACTATTACTCTTTTGTAATTGTTAATTTTCTTTTTTAATATTTATCACGCTCATCTTGTTTTTTTTCTTTTTAGAGTATAAAGATTCTTTATTGGGAAGTTCTGAGAACTTCTTCGCTTTGGGAAAATTTTTAATTTAGTACACTTCGTAGGAACTATAATAATTTTTGGTAACGTGCAAGAAAAATTACATTTTATTCGTTTCTCGACTCGATGCGACTCGATCAATCAATCGATCCGGTGTGTACTTTGATCTTTCGAAACGTAATCTGCGATAGTCTCCTCAATTTTATGACTCATGTCGAATATTTGAGATATTTAAGTTCATATAGTAAAATTGTATTGTTAGCTAAGCTTACTAAAAGATTTGTATATACTATACACACACACAACACACACACATACACACACGCACAGACACACATACATTATGTCCGTCATAAGAATAATTCTAATCAAAACAATCGTACACCCGCTTTTATAATTTCATGCATGTGCATTTACAATTAGCCAAGAACGTTGAATATCAGAGTCGCATTGCTAAGCAAACAACATTTGGTATGTCATAGCTATGTGTTTTATATAAATATATCTCTATAAATATATAAATACAGAATGATGAAGAGCATTAAATTATAAGAAATAAAAATTATTATAATAGATAATATATATATATATATATAAAATAATTGTCGAATTTTTGACATGGTGATTCTTTTCGTTTTAAAACGAAACCTGTCCTCCATATGTTCTTAACAAGAAAAACGCGTAGTATTTTCAAGATAATTATATTATCAGTGATTATTAGCAAGATTAAATAAAAATTTCTTCGAGCATTCACGTAACGGGATTGCTTTAAAACGAAAAGAATGTGCAATATGCATCATTAAATATTCGCTTAAATTAAATGTTTGGTTGTATATTTCAGATTGTTATTCTTTCGATATGTTAAAATGCATTTGTGGCACAATATCTTTCTTCAGCGAAAAAAGTACTATACTCATTTCCTTCATAGCTAACGTTATATCGTATTATTGGCTTTACTAGTTTCATCTTCGCTTGTAAAACAGATTTGATACTCTCGCTTCATTCCTATCATTGTCATCGTGCGAGACACGAAAATGTAATTGTACGCGCCGATTACTTTACTCTCAAACTTCGTTAAGGTCAACGTGTAATTTTTTAATGTGCCTTTTTACAGCTTCGTTGAGAAATAAAATGCGATCAAATATCAAGCGTGATTGGTCCTAGCAAAAAGACCATATAATAAGGATTCGGCAGGCACGAGCAAACGCTCGTGAATCCAAAAAGTGAATCACGCAGTCGTCTCGTGAACATTTGTTCTCTTCCCAATTCTTTCTATAATATTTTTTGCGAGCTAATCGCTTTCAGTTATGATCCAGATTAAGCGAATGAACACGAATGAATAAGGGAGATCTAATTTCAAATCCTGGCTGAGATGATGTCGATAAATTCTCTACAGTATTTTGAAGATACTCATTAGCAACAGCAATATTAAATTATATATCAATTTAATTTGTAATATTTATACGTACTCCAGTTTCAGCTTATAGAACTATATTTCAAAACCAACAAATAATCGGTAGTTTAAACTGGAAGAAAATTTATGTAATATTATAAAAATGGTAATATTACATTATATTATAAAAAGTTACACAAAAATATTATTAGGCATCTATTTTGAATATTATCTTCTTTACTTATTTGTTAAACGAACGAATTTATTCCCACCGCGGCGTCATTCGCACGGCTGATTCAGACAAGCTGTTTGTTCGCATTCGGTCGATCTGGATCCCGCTCTTTCCGAATGGTTTGCCAAGATACGCGACTACAATAGTCGGTGCGTGACAACTCTCGGCTACAAAGTTGCATTTGCGAAATTGGTTCACGTTAAATGTCAAACGCGGGAGCACGTGTTGGCATGTGACAGCGCGAACACAGCACGCGGTATATCTATTTGCGACGGTATCGATTTCTGCACGACGTGCGAAGCTGAGAGGCTTTAGAAAAAAAAAACTACGCCGCACAATAACTTTCGCCCTAGTTACGTCTACCGCGAATTATCGAATTATCGGGAATAAGGCCCCGTAGACACAATAAAAGACACAGGCAATAGAAACGAGGAATAACACAAACAAAATTCAACCTTCCAGAAATTGCTGCGCGTTGATACGTAATTTCTGGTACATTGAAATATATTGCCTGTGTTTTCTATTCTTACACTGAAAAAAAAAATGATTTGATTGTATTAACTAGAAGTAGCAAACAAAACGAATTCTGATCATATTAATCAGAATTCTGTTGTAATTGAATTTCTGATTATCTCGATTAGAATAATTGATAGACTTATTACATTTTTCTATCAGAATTAACAAATCTTTTTTCAGTATATTGTCTGTGCTTTTTATTGTGTCTGAATCTTAAAAATGCACTCGTGGAAACAATTCTCGCGCTTCCCCAAAATATGAAAATCCGCCAATTTTTTGTATGAGAGGGAATATACGAACAAACGCAAGTTAATTTTTTATAAAAAAAGAGACTGATAAACGTAATCATGACGCGATAATGCTTGTTGCTTTCTCATTTAATCAATTGTTTATCTCGGGGTGAGTAAGGTAAGATATCGTTCTCAAATGAAGTGCTCCACAAAGGAATCATTTCAGAAAGGAAATTGATCTTTGTTTTATGAAATATGAAACGTTCTGTAGCGTTTTAATACAACTAAATGGAAGATTCTTGTTGCAACGGAGACGAAACGGCAACGTATGCAGAATTGTTGCAGAAGTATTATATTCTCTTCAGTCGACAGATAAAGGCAATAAGAGTAATTAAGCCAACATGCAGATGTCAATACGCAAGCGATATGCAAAAAAAAATATATATATATAATAGAGATAATCCGGTAATACGCGCTTTAAAGTTATGTTGAATGTTTCGGCCCCTAGTGTTGGAATCTTCCGTAATGATGAATCTGAAAATCAGAATTTAAATATCGCTATATACATATAAAGTCAAGCAAATATAAAAAATCGTGATATATGCAGTCAGAATTTACATTGTCGTTACATCAATAAAGATAAATCCAAAATAAACATTGAATTTTTTTTATTATACTATTAGTAACTTTATTAATTTTATTATTTATTAGTATCATTTTTAAGCAAAAAATTTTGGCTAATTTTAAAAAGAGAAGAAATTAATAGACTAAAACTGTTATTTTTGATCCCCAATTTCTGTTAGAAAATATCTTAACTATAATTTCATATAGTACGAAAAGAATCTGCAGTATCGTACATAATACAGTATAAAAATGCACATGATATAAAAAAGGAATGTTAGATTGCTATTTTGACCTTACATGAATTATATGTCTAAAGCAGGCTTTGTGCCATTTTTCGCATTTTTAGAATAGATAGTTTCTGGTGAAATATATTAAAAACCAAGTCTGCCAAGATATTAATACTCGATAATAATTAATAACAATCAGTGATATTGAGAATTCTGGGCCACGAAATGTCGTCTAATATTATATCCGTGCAACACAATACAGCTATTCTTTTCATATACTTTTCAATTGAATTTCCTGTATATTTCAATCATTCTTTAGTTGAAACTAATTTCGGCCTTTATTAAGGTCTTCCTCAATCAATGATGAAAATTAAATTCTCTCAAAGAAAGAAAGAATAAATATTAGTTTTATTTTAAAAGAATATATCTGTAATGTATTCGTATATTACGTTTATTACATCCGCTTAAACAATTATACTAAATTATGTTTTAAAAGAAGAAAAGCTCGTCATTTTACAAAAAATACATTGCAGCATCTCTTTTACGGAATTGCTATATTTCTACCTTCAAAGCTCAAACTAACAGTGATATTACATCAATATAATTTTTTATTCAACACTGGAACTGTTACATACTACATTTATTTTGTTGAATGGAAAATTATAATATTGATGTAATGTTACTGTTAGTTTGTGTTCTATGGATATATATTAACAATAAATAAACGATTCGATTTATTTAGTATCAGTTTTTAGCAAAAAGTTTTGACTAATTTTAAAAGGAGAAGAAATTAATAGACTGAATCTATATATGTCCTATATTTTTATCTTCTAAAGAAAACTGATTTCGTTACAAATTAAAGTTGTCATTCTATACATCAATTCGCGCGAAGAAGCTTTTTTAAAATATTTCTCAAGCCAATTATATATTTTCAGATCAAATCACGTATAAAGTAATCTTTTGATGTCGTCCAATAAGAGACATTTTATCTTGACATCCGTAACCAGTTTAATAGTCTTTTTATGATAAAAATGAGAAGTCAATAGTCTGCAGCGACGATTAATTAAGCTCCTTAACAATTAAGTTAGCGTTGGATGTGATAAATTTCATCCAGTTTGAACGCGCGTAATCAGAGTTTGAATAAAAGCTTTGATTTTCCCCCAACATTTTCGGAGTCTGGATCACATCGAACATTTTGCGGCGGGAGCTTCTACGTGGACGCGCCAATAATGTCATTCCAACTAGGAAGCAAGAGTGAGAAAGAGAGCGAATGTCATTATCTAATATACTTTTATTATTGTATCTGCGCGTCATCATTAAAACCACTCTCTGAACCTGACAGGCGATCCTTCCATCCGTCGTCTATCTGCCAAGGATGAGAATCTTTTTCGTTGTTTTTTTATTCTCGTTATCAATCGTTATTGATCTGATAATTTACCGAGTAGTATATATGTCGACTTTATGTACGTTTCTTAAACAATTACATCAGATACGTCATAGTGAAATTTTTTTTTTAAATTTTGTATCTATTTTCAGAACTATAAAAAATTCTTGTATAATTTTACAATTTTTTAAAAACTTTTAGAATACAAATTAGAATACTTCAAAAATACTGAAATTTACATTTTTTTTTCTAGAATCCTTTATATGTGTAAATTCTGACATATTTTGAAATATTCTCTATTATATTCTAATTCTTATTCTATAATTTTCAAAGAAAATTTATAAAATCTGAAGAATAAGTTTAAGTATTTTCGAAATTCTTCATTATAAAATATATAAAAACTTTTTTAAATATTATAAGTTATTTTTTCACCAGGACGTTTAGGAAACATAAAACATATGTGAATTAATGTATGTTATATTTAGATAAATATATCTTTATGGACACAATGTGCCACTATGTGAGCATATCCCTACCTCGTAAAAAGGAGGGATTCAGATAGGAAGACCTTGGTATTCGCAAACAGTTATTATATTCTTGGTAAATCGAGATGTTAAAGTTGAGTATTTTTACTTTTCATTTCGTATTCAAATAATTGCACGCAAATTTATATTTATCAAATGACGTTAATAAGTAGACGCTTAGTCATATTTTATTGTGCAAAAAATGGAATTACTTGCTCTTTTTAACTATCTTAATTACATTATTATTTTTATAAATAAGTCATTGCGTTGTCAAAAAAAGCCCAAATAATTAGCAAATTATTTCTTTGCTCATCATTATTTCTTTCGACATCCAATTATGGTGCTAATTCGTCGAAGGAAAATTTGATTTGTAATACAACAAATTTTTTCTCTTTTCAAAACTTTATGTAACAAATTTTATGTAGCAAATTTTATGTAATAATTTAATTCTTAATAATTATTATTATATAGAGAAATCGCCAAATACAAATAAATAAATGAAATGAATTAATTTTTTGCAAAATCGAAAACGAGCAATTTTAATAAAACATTAAATATAGAATGGTAAAAAATTACTCCTTTTTCTGCGATCGATTCTTCTCTCTTTTATATGGAATATAAATTTCGCGTAAATATTTTATGAATTTTTATTATGTGTACATAATAAAAGATATATTAAAAATGAGTACATTCAACGTCAAAGAGAGTTCGCGTATTAAAACGAGAATCACGATGATTTTTTTTTATTTGAAGAATATAAAATGATTCTCCTAAAAATGCTCAATATTAATATACTTTGTGCATATTATTGGAAACTTCCTTTGAAACAATTCAAAGCAATCTCGAGGCTGAATATGTAGCCTTCAGACGATCAATAATATTATGTAATATGATTGATTCATCAGAGATTCAGAGGTCACTTTACAGCAGGAACAAAATCTTATACTGCCTTCATTCGTATATAATTTTCTTCGTAAACAAAATACAATTATTTCTAAGAATTCGAAGAATTAGAAATTTTAATGTGAATAAAATTTTCAATACATATATTTTTTTAATGGACTTGTGGCGCCATCTACACGCATGACATCATGGTACGTTCGATCGTTTGAATCGCGAATGGCGTGTCTAGCGTAAACGCGTCATTCACGGTTCAAGTATAATACACCCGTTCTTGCGAGGAGCGGAGTCAGTCTTGGGCAAGATGGCCGGTCGGTCGAGTATGGCCCTCTATTATTACTTCGCGTTAATCCTCCATCTGGTTCTACTAACGGAGTGCGATTACGATGTGCGATACGGTGACGCGGCGAAGCGGTTGCACGTTGCGGAGCATAACGATCAGCAATACAAGAAGACGTTCGTTATTGACAAAGGGAGCGCGGATCTACGCGACCAGGATGACAGCGATCGGGAAACGTCATTTGAACGTACGCGTCGAGACGTACCATTGCCGCAGCATCCAAATAATAGTCCAAACATCACGGCAAAGGTACGAGTACGCGTAAACGATCGTTCGATCGTCCGAAGGTCACCACCGTTATCGTCGCCGTTGCGTCGCAATTCGACCGGCTGGCGGCTGCGGTGACGACGGTGACGAACACGATGATGATGATAATAATAATAATGATTTCTCTACGACTGCTTTTGCGCCCGTCACAAATAAGAGTGAGCGATGAAAAGTCCTACCGCATTATAGCGGTATAGTACAAATAGATGCGTCACACGCACACACGCGTGCACACGCACGTACACACGCATGCATTCTCCGCCCTCTGCTGGTTACTGCGTGTCGTCCTGCGGAATTTTTCCCAATGGACTGTCGCATCGGGAGAGACGCACAGCGCGACCTTTGTGCGCGGCGCGTGAATAAGCTGGGGCAATAATTGCCGTATTATCTCTCTCTTCCGGAGTAAATTTAATCAATCTCGGACGAGAGAGAGAAACGGAGCGTCGCGGATCCGCGCCGTCACTTACCGAGGGGTCACTAACCGTCACTCTAACTGTAATCTTTCCTCTGTTTTCTCAATTTTTTTTTCTCTCATTTTTTGATGGACTGCGCCGCCATGAGTTTTCCGGATCATCCGGGACTTTGTAAACAAGACGATATTCGTTGGAATGCCCGCCGCCGTTATTTCGAACACTGTTATTATTTTAGGCCTTTAAACTCGTTATTCTAACTAACTGCGTA
Organism: Acromyrmex echinatior; assembly: GCF_024713525.1. Classification (NCBI taxonomy): domain Eukaryota; kingdom Metazoa; phylum Arthropoda; class Insecta; order Hymenoptera; family Formicidae; genus Acromyrmex; species Acromyrmex echinatior. Next base: position 22,198,934 of record NC_141853.1, read on the forward strand.
AACTTTCCTCATTTTTGTCAAAGATCGTGATTTTCAACAATGATAGTTGAATTTCTTTTTTTTTCTGCGCAGTTACCTTCCTTATGTCACGTTACGTACACTTAGTCACATTTGTGACACACATGAGAATAATGGAATGCGTGAACGCACTTGCTTGCTTATTTTCCTGATAACAAATACATGATAACAAATCTTCATATTTTTAGTTGACATCTTTAATGAACATTTTAAGCCCTGAATGTTATTTAATGTAATTTTTATGTACAAATGAGACTAAGCTATGCTTTCAGTGGTCATTACTAACTGTTTAAAAATTGAAATCATTTATCATGTTTAATCTTTAGAACTAGAAAAAGACGAAGAGTAAGTTGAACCGACATTAAAGTTGATCTACATTGATGGAAAATGGCAATAATGTACTATGTTAAAAACTGCAATAAGCGGATAAGATTTAAAAAATCTTATCCCTTATTTATATATATATATATATATATATATATATATATATATATATATATCAGTTTACATTCCCTAGTAAGTATTATAACGGAAAAACATGATAAATAATTTCAATTTTTAAATAGTTTTGTGCATTATTACACTATTAAAAATAAAATGTTAATTTTAATTTAAGGACGTACAGTGGACTTTCTGGGACATGCAAAAATTAATATAAATATGTTAATTTTCACAAAAATTCTTTTACATAATTAAAACACATACAAAAAAAGTTGATTTAACAAGAAAATCGGAAAAAAAATTAAAACTTTGCAATGATACTAAATGTTATTTTTACTTTTTTCTATTTTGTCGTTAATTCGATTTTGAATATTTTTCGTGTATATGTTAATTGTGTAAAAATATTTTACAATTTGTACAGTCAATTCACAGTATCTTTTAACTTGTAATGTTGTCGATAATTCTGTCATTTTAGAATTCCCTTAAGATATTTTTAAATCAGATACAAAACTTTTAGTAATGCTTAGTGTTTTAAGGCGTTCTTGAAACGATTTTCGAATAAGAACAATTTACTGCCGACTATCTGACTTTCAATCTTGGGATTTTTCCTCCTTCCGATTTTAAAGCTAATTATGTAATTCTCTGCAGAATTACATAATTGCAGAATTACTACCCATTTCATTTCCTTTTATATACATTATCTGCAACAATGTCTTAAATTATTCATTGCTTTGTGTTTCTAATTTCTCTTTTTATGTGAACGTTTATAACATCATGTGACATTGAACATTGACCAAAGTAACATGATATTAACTGCTGACAGGATCAACTAATTGAGATAGGAGGATTTTCCACGAATGAATATTCAATGATTCATCTCCTGCTGTATATCCGCCCAGCTACAATTACGATTATTGAAATTGTCGCGTAACACGCACGTACATCTTGTATCCACGTACTAATAAATCATGCTGATTTTATATACAATGATTATTTCGCGTATTTATCTTCTCAGTATTTATTTATTTTATCGAAATTTCTTATCGATTATCTCTTATCTCCGCTTTATTTGTTATCCCGTTATCCGGATAAATATTATTTTATTTTTACGTTAAAGTTGATCTATATCTGATGTTGTTGATGCTTTCTAACAAAAACTTTGTTTCTTATTATCGTTACAGGTTAATCCTTTAAATGATTCGCATCAACAATTGATGGTACATTGGGTTGGGGAGGGTTCGAATGTAATAATATGTCTAGCGAGGGATAGCTCGCCCGTGGTACGCTTCCAAGGAGGCAAGTTCTCTTCCCCGAATCAACCTAGCGCTGTGTACATCAGTTACGATTATGGTGATAGCTTTGAGAATAAGACTGAACACTTCAAGGTTTCGTCTGAGGCCGATGCCCCATATGCTGTTGTAGACAAATTCACCAATCATCCTAAGTACTATCAACACGTGAGTTCCGCTTTACAAAAACGTTTCATTACAAAATAAATAGCCGGTATATTTTCCTGGCGCATCTCCAATTCTATTGTTTGAAGAATGTTCGCGACATTTCCCTTCTTTTGCAGTGCGTCTTTATGGACAGTCTGAATAGTTTAATTTTCATCACATATAATAATGGTCAAACAATTTTGAGGATCTCGTTGTCATTTCATCCAAATGAAGTCTCGTATTTCGAATTAGATCCACGGATACTTGTCGCACTAGACAAAACCGATACATCGCGGAAGGTATAAGACTTATTATTATTATTTTACAATTATTTAAATTTTAAATGTACATATTACCATTATTATTATCTTATTTTAAAGAATTTAAAATGGTCATACAAGAATTCTTTTTTCTGACTTTGGAACACCTCGATTTCAGTTGTGGTTGACAATCGATCGTGGATTCACCTGGATGCCAATTCATCAATTCGTAAAGGCTTTCTTTTGGTCTCCTTATCGTGAATTATTAATTGAACGCATGGAGCCTGATGGAGCGAATACGGTTTTGAAACTAGATCTGCGAAATATATCCTCATTTATAAGAGGAAATAATCAATTGCGAGCAAGAATGTCTATACGAAAGGAATTTATCGTTGTCGTTGAAAACGTTGAAGATTTTCAGATCAGAGGCGATTTCATGTTCGCTGTTAAGAAAAGGGTAAGGTATCGTCATCGTGACGATGCTACCTGTGAAATCTCTTATAAGATTCAGAGTTTAATTGTTTTCACTTTGAACATTATTTTATTTATATATTTTTTTAATAGAATGGAACGGAACATCTGGATCTCTTTGTCTCTTATAAGAATCAGACATTTGTCCAAGCGCATTTTAACACGGAATTGGATTGCAAGGAATATCATATTGTAGATGTATCGTTTAATCGAGTCTTTATCGCTGTGAAGCACGGCGACACTATGATCAATCTTTACGTGTCCGAAGTTATAGATCACGAGAAAGCTATATTTACATTGTCTTTGGAGAGTATCCTCACGTTTTTCCCCAACAGTACTTGGAAGGACAGCTGGTTGAAGTGAGTAATGAAATATAATAGATACTCATTCTTTTTATAAAAATAAAGTTAGAAATTTTACAAATATAATTGCTATGAAAGTTGTCAAACTTGTGAAAACAAGTTAAGATAACAAGTTTAAAAAATTCTTCGTTATTTTATTTAATTTTTTCTTTAAATTTGTTGATATCTTCTTAATTCATCTGTATTTTTATACGATTCTATATTTGCACAGTGATGTGGCTGATGAAACATTTACGGATCTCTATAAGGTCGAAGGTCTTCGAGGTATATACATAGCATCGCGGGTCAAAGGTACTCCAAAATCAAGCTCTATCGGACCAGAACACTTGGAATCATTAATTACTTTCGATCATGGCACCACTTGGAACAGTCTTAAGGCACCAATGGCGAATCATGAAGGCTTCTACATTCACTGTGGAAAAGACTGTTCGTTACATTTGAGTCAGAGATTCAGTCAATTGTATCCAGTGACGAGATCCGCTACTATTATGAGCTCGAAATCGGCGCCTGGGATAATAATGGCGACTGGCGTCATTGGGTCTAACTTGAAGGGTCATCCGGCACTCTATGTATCTAGAGATGCTGGTCTCAAGTGGAAACAAGTGTTAAAAGATTATTACTTCTTTAACATGGGCGATCACGGAGGTTTATTGGTGGCAGTTAAGTATTTTAAATCTCGCGGGGAGACTAGAGATATCTCATATTCGACGGATGAGGGCGAGACATGGCAGACGTACGAATTCAACGAAAAGATGTTGCGTGTTTACGGTCTCATGACGGAACCTGGAGAAAATACCACGGTATTCACCATGTTCGGATCGGACAGTGGACAACATCAGTGGCTTATCATCAAGATTGATCTACGACATGTATTTGAAAGAGAATGCACAGAAGACGATTACAAATTTTGGTCTCCAACGAGCACCGAACAACCGGTCATGGCTTGTGTGTTAGGACGTAAGGAAACGTATCAGAGACGTGCCTTGCGCTCCAATTGTTATCAAGGCGTAAACTACGATCGACCAGTGAGATTGGAGACCTGTCAATGCGACGCGAACGATTATCAGTGCGCTTACGGTTTCATACCTAGTGGGAATCCATATCACTGCGTCCACAACAAAACCATGCCCGATTATGATCCATACGCCGTGCCGACTCCGTGTCAACCCGGTATGTTTTATAATCGCACGAAAGGCTATATAAAGATATCTGATGATGATTGTACTGGCGGCCTTGCGAAAAACTATGAACCTGATGAGATTCCATGTCCGATGGATGAAAGACCAGACTTCTTATTGGTCGCCCAACGAGAACACATTACACGAATTGATTTGATGGACAACAACAAATTGGAGAAGTTACCTGTGCATGATTTAAAGAATGTTATTGCAATCGAATTCGATATGAGAAACAATTGTTTATATTGGGCGGATATCGTAAACGATACGATCGGTAGACAGTGTCTGAATGGAATTAGCTATCCTGAGATTCTTGTTGAGACCGATCTGAGTTCCATCGAGGGAATGGCTTTTGACTGGGTGTCCAATGTGTTATATTTTGTGGACGGTGTTAAGATGAGAATACAGATCATCCGAACAGATGTTGGCCCTTCTGTAGGCAGAATGCGCAGGACAATATTGGGACCGAATAATCTGCAGAAGCCACGAGGTATTGCAGTTCACCCTCTGCGTGGCTATATGTTTTGGACCGATTGGGCACCAGGCAACGCTTCAGTATCTCGAGCTAACTTGGATGGCACAGATGTTAAACGATTATTTCTTAAGCCTACTGTCGAATGGCCGAATGGAATAACGATTGATCACATCGCTGAACGTATCTATTGGGTAGACGCTCGAGCGGATTACATAGCTTCCTCGGATCTTGAGGGTAAAAGATTTAAGAAAATCATTGCTAATGAAGCGCGTGTCTCACATCCGTTCGCGGTTGCCGTGTTCAAAGACAATTTGTACTGGGACGACTGGAAACAATCAATGATATTTGTCGCTGATAAAGATCACGGAGTCGGAATCAGCACGATACTCGGCTTTCAGATCGCAGGTCTGATGGATTTGAAGATCTTTGCGCATAGCGTGCAAGTTGGCACGAATGAATGCGCGAAAAACAACACATGTTCACACATCTGTCTGGGCGCACCTTCTAATAGTTACGTTTGTCTCTGCCCGGATGGCATGGTGATGACAGAAGGTACGTGTTTATGCCCAGGGGGTATCAAGCCATACTCCAACTCGACATGCCCGCGCGTTGCTAGCACCTGCTCATCTAACCAGTTTGCTTGCAACAACAATGTATGCATCCCCGAATTCTGGAAGTGCGACGGTGATAACGACTGCGGCGACAATTCAGACGAGATTCAATGCAACCGTGCCACATGTAGCCCGAATAATTTTGAATGCGATGATAACAAATGTATTCCTAAATACTGGGTGTGCGACCTGGATCGTGACTGTAAGGACGGCAAGGACGAGATGAATTGTACGTACAGCAATTGCACCGAAACGCAGTTTAGGTGTCTCAACGGCCGTTGTATATCACATCGTTGGCGTTGTGACGGTGAGGATGACTGCCGAGATAGTTCAGACGAACAGAACTGTACCAAGAACATTCAGCCGAACACATGCCGGGCCGATGAGATCGTCTGCAAAACAGATCATTCGTGCATACCAACATCTTGGAAATGTGACGGCGAACCAGATTGCGAGGACGGTGCCGACGAGAAGGATTGTAGTAATATGGTATGCGAGTCATGGCAATTTACATGCAACAACACCAAAGAAAATGGACATCGGTGTATATATAAATCATGGGCATGCGACGGTGACAAGGACTGTATCGATGGTTCGGACGAGGTGAATTGTACCACCACTACTACGCTACCAACGTCGGTAATCCCAATACTACCGACAAATTCTTGTAATGACTGGATGTTTATGTGCAATAACAAGAAATGCGTGCCTTATTGGTGGAAATGCGACAGTGTAGACGATTGCGGCGACGATTCCGACGAGATAGGCTGCGGCAGCAGTGCGGATGGTGCATTGGAACCTACGTCTCCGGTTCACACGACGCAACAGTCACGCATCTGTCGCGAGCACCAGTTCCAGTGTTATAACGGTGAGTGTATTGAAAACGCGTGGGTGTGCGATGGCTTGAAGGACTGTCCATCCGGCGAGGATGAGCAACATTGTGACCGTGGACACACGTCGTGCCGAGAGAACGATCAATTTATGTGCCGTCAAGACGGTTCATGCGTATCGCTCTCGAGCATGTGCAACGGTGTCGAGGAATGCCCGGACGGTAGCGACGAGCTCGGTTGTCACACGAGTGAATTACCTGCCACGCCATCCTGCTATGCCGGTCTTTTCCCATGTGACGATTCCCGCTGCTTCCCACTGGCAGCTTTATGTGACGGTAATCGCGATTGTTTAGATGGCTTCGATGAGGAACATTGCGAGAAGAATAACTCGCGCAAATATCAAGTATTAGTGATGGGTGTTGATGAACGTTCTATCAATAATTCAAGTCTCTATCTCTTTTGGTGGATGCCAATACCATCGAACGTAACGTTTGAGTTCTTGCCATCAATTGCGCGGGCGATACCAGGGGCTCCGTGGAAAAATGCTACCGAGTGGATCGAAGACACGGAGTATCAATTCAATAATCTCGAGCCGTTCACTAAATATAATCTAACAGTTTATGTGAAGGCGAAGGGCCAATCTCTATCTGAGGTATCTCCACCGGCAAAGTATTACATGGTGATGACTGGTGAAGGTGTACCAAGCGAGCCGTGGAATGTAAAGGTCGCGCAGAAGAACGGTACTCGTGTAGAGGTGACTTGGAGACCACCCTTACATCCTAATGGTGTTATCTCTGGATATCTGGGCTACGTTACACCGCCGATACCACCATTAGAGTTTACTCGATTAAAAACCTCCGCAACCATCGATATAGCATTCGAGGCAGGCAAGAATTATTCCTTCTGGATCGTGGCAAAGAACCGACACTATAACTCAGTCTCATCACAAGTTGTTATGCTGACGTTCGATGGCACAGCTAACATCGATGATATTGAGGATCTCCGTGTAGTGGCCACGACGAATCACTCTGTCACTTTGACATGGAAAAAGATGCAGGACGTGGACGGATATCACATCACTCCCAGAGCACCACCGAATTATCCAAATTTGCAAACCGTCACAACAATGAATAATCTGATGGAAGTCGACAAATTGGCACCGGGTACTAAATACACTTTTGAAGTCGGCGCGATGAAAAAGAATTACGTCGGTAAGGTCACCTCGGTGACAGCAACGACAAACGGTACTGCGTTGCCCACGATAACTAAGTTTGACGCGCAGTTAGTAAAATCCCAGAGAACAACCGTAAAACTTACTTGGGACCCCCCGAAGAGCACCAGGAAGATCAAGTGGAAATATGCTATTCACTATGCTATCAACATGGAGGATTTCTTTAAATGTGAGGAATCATTTATATTTACTTTCTTCATATAAGGATTATTTCAATACCTAAGATGGAATAATCGATACCTTATTACTTTTTGATGTCATTTTGTTCTCTATATTTGGTTTTCTTTCTGAGGAATATATATTTTTATTTTTATTTTTAGCTGCCAAATTTATCACTGCTAATCTTACGGCTACGATTAAGGATCTGGAAGCGTGCGAAGCATACTTTTTTGCCGTTGGCGTCACTGGAGATTACGGAGCAGGACCTTTAAATCAACCGCTTACAGTTATGACACACTTCAGTAAGCGTGCACCTCCGAAGAGATTGCGAGTAGCGCCAGTGCAAAATAAAAATGACAGCATGATCGTTTCGTGGATGTCAAGTTGTCCAGCAGTCGACGAAATGATCAGTTACACGGTGAGTCAATAATGCTACAAAATATTTTCTTAAAAAAAAAATGACAATGCGAGAAATTTTAAGAAAGTCGAGATTTATATTTACGAAAAGTTTCTCGAAAATTTCATTTTTCTCTTATTAGAGAAAAATTTTTAAATGCATGTATTTTTTTTTGTTTAGTAAGAATATTCATCACGATTTCGTATCTTTTTCCCGATTACAGATTTCCGTTACGGAAATGATTATGAACAAGCACATAGTTGTGACATTGCCAGCAACTAACGAAACTGTTATGAAGCACATGTTCCATTCTATCAAGTATGGTGGGACGTACAATATTACAGTAGCCACAGATGTCGAAAATGCCATACCCACGCAACCATACATCTATATAGCGCCACCGATCAAGCCGCCTCATCAGCTCACTGTCTTACATGATAATATGGAATACTTGATTTACTGGCAAGAACCGGATTTGCCGGAACACATTCGAAAGGATACTGAGCGGTATTTTGAAATTTTGGTAGCTGAAGGATCGAGAACAATAAATGAAACAACTGCTAAAATCTTGGTAGTTAAAGATCCGCCGCCTTACCGCTACAAAGATGCTAAAACAGATACGATTTACACCTTCGCGGCGCGTTTGGTCACGAACGAAGGATACCAAAGTCCACTGAGTGAAACTTGGAGCACGCAGATTTCAGGTGAGTTGTCTTTAACATTTTAAAAATATTTTTTTTTCAATTAGCTTTTTTAAATTATGTTTTAATAATAATTTTTTCTCTTTTTTGTTTCGTAGGATCGCAGCTTCCGGTGATAATGAATACATCGGGCATATTATCCCTCGCTATACCGATCTGTTTGATTGTTATAGCGCTCGGTGCTGCGCTCGCGTATTTCGTCGTTCGACATAGGAGGCTATCTCACAGCTTTACGCAATTCGCCAATAGCCATTACGATACGAGACGAGGACAAGCCACCTTCCCTGGTACGACAGATGGCTTAGGTGAGTGGTGTCTCGCAATTTGGAAAAAAAGGGATAAGAATGATACAAAACAAAAGCGAAAAGAATCTATTAATTATTTTTCTTCTTTTTTTTTATAGAAGAAGAAGATAGTCCGGTAATCCGAGGCTTTTCGGATGACGAACCGCTCGTAATTGCATGAATACCATATGTATGTATAAACAAAATGTTTACATACTAGGGAAGATGTGCCAAGACACTATTAATATGATAATTCTGAATAAGTCAAATTTTATGACGAAAGGGAAAGCTTTTATGAAATTGTTTTAAGACTGAATACTGAATTGTGGTCATACTTGTGCTATAGTAATTAATGACTATTAATCGGTAAACAGGTTGCTTAGAGCGTTTACATGAAAGTTTTTCGCATCATTCATATGGTACGTAGAAATATGGTATATATGTACATGAGTGATGAGAGTAACTACCTGCCGTGCAGTTGGAGAGTCCATTATACATCTCAAATTCGACTGTAAACAAATCAAGAGGATTATAGGAAAGTGTTTATCGTCTAACGAAAGGATAAACGCCAAAATGATGAAACGGCAACTTGTATATAGTAAATATTTTTTATGGATTGATTGTGAGACTTTCGAGATGACACGCATTTACATTTTTAATAATATATTTATATGACATGTACGTATAAAGAAACTTTTTTTTGGTCCGTATTCAGATTTGTTGATATGAAAGTAAGTATCGGCATTCGGAACGAACTTTTTATTAAAAGTTGTTTAAATATCCATACAGAGGCCATAAGTTTTTTTCAATATAGCAAGTGCATGACCAAAGTAACGTTTTCTTTTAATGCCGCATCTAAGAGATATATTAGTGTCGTCTGTTCATAGAGTAGATTTCTATGACGTTCCATTCTCCAGCTTGAATAATCTTCATCTTAAGTAACTTTTTATAATCATCCGAATTAAAATTTTATATCAAACGTGATGCGACATTGAAAGAAGTTTTTATAAGCAAGTCTCTCAACTTCGCAAAAGGGTGACTTGACTCTTGTAAAAAGTGTGTTGCAATTGTGGTTTGAATACAATACTATGTACGGATTTTTTATCTTTACAAAAAGGGTAATCGCTGAATTTGATATTTGATTTGTACAATTAAAATAGATGACATTTTTTTAGCTTACATAAAAAAAATACATTTTCTCTTTATCAAGATTGATTTTTTAAAATTAGGAAAGGATTTACCAACAAGACGCCAATAAGAAAGCGACAGATCGGTGATGTTCTCAGTGCAAATAAAATTGTAGCGACACCATCGTGACTTTTAGATTATTGTAAATAATGTTTAAATATTTAAGCGTGTGAACTTTCATCGCTTAATCCATGTTGATTCATCCATAAAAGACATTAATGATTGAATCCCGTGATCAGTTATATTTTTATGTTGGAATAGTCTAATATTTTATATGTACGAACAGTTTTCCCACTGCGATTAGAAGAAATAATCAATTTGACAGAATCTTTTGCTGACATGACACACGTATATGTATACACAGGGACGATTTTACCGAATTAAACCATTGGATTTAAAAAATTAATACATTCTTATGTTTTAGGGCGCGTTCACATCTTGACGGAAAAGCAGAAAGCAGAAAAGCAGCAGAATTCGCGCTGATAGTAATAAACAGTACAGAAAATCGAAATTGTCGACTATCAGCGAATTCTAATTGGCTGCTGCTTTTCTGCTTTTTTATCAAGATGTGAACGCGTCCTTATAGCATTGTGAAATCGTGAATTAATCTAAATCACAAGTTCTCTCTGTAACGACAAGATTTACAAATCCCTATTTATATCTTGTTGCACAGCATATTTCGAAAATCTTACTCTTTGACGACCGAAAAAAACGTGATGAAGATATATACTTATACCGATATCAGATCGACAAAAAGACGTTTACAGAAGTAATGAAGCTTGACTTATTTCCTTTGTGTCTTAGCTAACACCCCCTGGGGTAATCCCCTGAACGAATGGAATTAATTATAAAAAAAAGATTCGCCTGCTATATAATATTCGATACGATTACATGCTACGGTCCACTAACGATTTACTTTTCTTTTTCTTTTTGCTACATGTCATTGTATGTTGGAAAAGAAAATATTAATGAAAATGTCGATGTTTTTGAATCTATGTTACGCATTCTATACATATCAATAATGTTGATACAATTATATTGCATTAATTAATAATAATATGACATTGACATTAAATTCAATATTATTATGTAATGTAATATTATGCAACGATATTGATCGTGTATATAAGCCGCTTTAATGAGAGTGAGGAGAATAGAAGAAAGTAGCTGATTTACATGTAAATGTCAAAAGTTATAATGCGATAAGAGACAGTGATATATATAATATATATACATATATATAAAATATATTTACGTGTAAATAAATAAATATAAGACACAGAATATTGTCATTTAACTCTTCTCGTTTCTTTATAAATTTATTTTGATACCTCAGCCTATTTGATCAATTCAAATTACATGCATTACGTTATTGACTTATTTTTTTCATTGATAATTCTTATTGATATAACTTTTAACTTTTCTACTTACTTTTTTTCTATTTAATTAAATCTATTTATATAAATTTTAACTTTACTAAAAATTCCCAAAAAATTTTGGTGATCTAATTTCATGTTCTTTATATGAGATAGTACATATATATGTTAAAAACGATAGTACATTTGTTATCCTATTAAACTGACAAATTCTGAAATAACATAGCGGATGTTCCGGTCCATGTCTCAATCATTAAAAAGTGGAACGGCAAAAATAATAGTTTTATTTATTCATGACAAGTCCATCTCATCCAGGAAAGGTGAAAGACTTCCGTTACCATTCTAAAAGGCAATTTGGAAGTTTGTGACCCGTTAAACAAACGACACGAAACCGGAAATTTAACGCTATCCTCTTAATTCTTGTATTGTTACGCAAATTGCGGTCAAATTTCGCGACTACATCTTTAACGCTGATTACATTCAATATTAAAATGTAATTATCCTTATTAAATGTATATATGTTATATAAAATTATTTATATATTTAAATATTTTATTATTTAAAATTATAAGACTATGATATTTTGAGGAACAATTATATAAGAAATGTCCAACAATTATATAAGAAATTTTTAAGAATCTCGATCGAAGTTTGTCTATATATATTTTTAAAAAAGCTCGAGTTTTAGAGAGAATTTTTTTATATATTGTTAACATAAACAGAACCGGAGTAAAAAGATTAAAATGAATTTATTAAAAATGTTTAGATCTCTTAGAAGCCTCTATCTATTAACATGCTAGCTTCTTTTTATGGGAGTTGCGCCCCAATTAAGAACGCACCCTCTTCTCTTATTTTCGTAATAAACTTCAACCACTTTACTCGCATTGAAGTAAAAGGAAATTTAAAGATCATTATTCCGACATTACGGAATACCGTTTACCTTCCGCTCAACTGTATTAACTTTTATTACTATCTTCCACTTTGATCCCTATGCTTCGTATTTTCTTCATAATTCGATATACTTTACATTTCATCGTTGACTGGCAATGGCTCGAGATATTCCGAGAAATTTGCAGACAATATGCCACTATCATAAAACATTAATAAGGTGATATATAATATGCGATTTTATTACGGTTCTTCAGTTCGAAAAAACTATCGGAAAAAAGTGATACGCGTGGTTTTGTCGCATATTTCGTAGACCAATGTCACGGACCAATGTCATAATTATATCGAAGTGTTATCAATTTTCAAGTTTATTTTTACTTTTACGTTACGGTATAAACTGCTTTCTTGTGCATGAAAAACTAATTTTATCTACGCGTATATGCAAGGCTATGTAATTTCTATGTCCAGTAATAAACGATTTTGATGTGTCACATGATGTGGTATATATTATAATATTTACTTTCTGCAAAATAATATGATTCACGTTATTTTTTTATTAAATTAATAAAATTTAATTAATTTTATTTTTATAACAATACAAAATTAATTCAAAAGGGCGAATAAAAGTCGATTATAAATTTGAAATGAATTTGCTCTTTTGAATTAGTTTTGCAATATTATTTGATATTAAGAATCCTGCACTTTTGCTAAGTGTATTTTTTATTTAATATATATTTTATTAAATAAACATCACTTTTTTTATTTAATAAATTAATTTAATTTATATCTATTATTATTATTATTTATAATATGATATCACGGATATGATATCTCACTTTATTACAGAAATCGCTTTTATTGTTACAAAGCGGATTTGTTAAATACTTTCAACGCGTTTTTTTCTTTTTTTTTTTCGTTATTTATGACACTCGTAAATTTTGCACTGATTTACTTAATTGACCGTAAATTCCGCGAAGAAAGGACGTCGCGTCTTTACGTTTTAAGTTAAACTAAACGTGGCGTGTTATAACGTGTAAATTCTGGGCAACCGCGCGTTTGTATACCGTAATCATAATTGTTACCCTAATTATACATACAGCCAGTATGCGTACATACTCTTCTCTTAATCAGATCGTTTGAAGTCTAAATTACCTCGTATTACGAAGCGCGACGGATGCTGCCAGGTGCTCTGATCTTCTCGTTTCGAACTAAACGTTTTATAGCAAATGGATTGTTTAACGTGTAATTATTCGATTAATTATATCTATTTTCGCCATTTGCTCATAGAGCGTAAGTTATATAAAGCTGTATTACAGCGTACGTTTAATATTGTTCGCAAATATTTTTTACGACAGAAAAGAGGACGCTTTCTCGGATCATTTCATTAGAGATTTCTTAAGTTGCAGAATATTACGTTTAATATTCAAACGTGATACAAACATTTTTAACGTATCTAGATCGTATGTATCTTTATCTAGGTAATATCTTTCAATGGTCGCATGACTTTTCAGAAATCGTTGCTCCGTAAAATTTATTAAGTTTACTAAGTGTTAAACTAAGTGTAACAGTTTTCATTTTATATCTATACAAATTTACGCTTTTTAAAACATGCGTGACACAAATAAATCAATCTTGCATTTTTTTTCTAAATCACAAGCAATATAATTAGCCTACATAAATTTATATATATTATGTTGCAAAATACAATAACGTTTGAACATAAAGTGATTATTGATCTGAGCGTTTAAAGCAACGATTAGATGTCATTAGCTACAGTAACACTATATAAGATATATTCTAAGAATTTATTATTATTTATAGACTCTGATGAAATAATGAAAATAATTATTGAGAAGCATTAATACAACAGTTTTTACTTAAGTTCCTTTTATGTTCTTCATAATTGATGATATATATATATATACAATATGTAGATGGAAAATGCAATTAACTGTATGTATGATGATTAAATGACAAATATTCTGTTTACTGAAAAGTACAGACCTACTTTTGTAAACGCCTACATTCATATCATCAATTGCTTATTTTTATTCCCAATAACCTTGATATTTATTATTGAAGAGCAGTATAATATAAATCGATGCATAATTAGATGAGTTGCAGAGGACCAGCTTTCACCGTATCGTAGAATTTTATTAGATTTTGATAAAGAATAAAGTGTTTATGTGTAGGAAATACGAACGTGAGACATTTAATTAAAATCACAATTTATGTAAGTGAAGGGAAAAAAGAGAATAATCCGAATAACATGCAAGAACGGAAGCTCTGAAAGACATGTTAATTATTCAATTTTTTATCTATTTTTGTATCTTCTTGAATACCTTTACAGTTTCTCAGAACCAGATTTTATTTTTCCTGCTTAACAAGTACCGCTATTAGATAACTTGTCCGTAAACTGCTTATGTTGATTAAAAAGACCTAGAGAGTAAGATTTTTATGATATCAGAAACAGATTTTATTTTTTTTTATCTAGTAAATACGCAAGAAAAGAGGATGTTAAAAAAAAGGCTAATTTTTACTTAAAAAGGTGTAAGTAAATATATATGTTTTTTGTAGATTTTTATTTCCTGGATAAAATTATTAAAAAATTTGTAGCGTTTATTGGGAAAATTGAGCACAAACATGGTGTATTTAAAATTTCAATATTCTTACTAAATTTTTTAGATATTTCTCCAAACGTTATGAACTTTTGACTAATTTTATCGTACCCTCGAAATCAAAATTTACTTACCCTTTTTTGTTGAATAAAAATCGTTCTTGATATTTTCCTCTGTTAACAGATTTAATTAAGGAGACTAAATTGCGTATTATTATTTCCTGTTACTTCTTCAAAATTTCTATAAAGATGCAGTTGATTTGAGCGATTGACCTTTCTTTTGCGTGGCAAAATTAAAATAATTCTGTATTGAAGTATCTAAATCACCAAAAAATTACATCACCATAATCCGTTAAGATATTTACGATGATAAACTGCTATTTAGATTTTACACGTTTTTAAATTTATTATGAGCTTCCTTCTATATTTGGTAACTATTGCGTGCAACGATATTAAAATAATTCTCCGTAATATGAATTACATAAACTCCATTTCGTTTTTGTTTAAACTCATTATTACCCAATTTAATTCGTAATTGCGCTTTCCAACTATTCTTTTTCAATCCTCTATTTATAGATTAAACATTATAGCAACAATTCGTACATTTTCTTATTTTTTAGACGATCTTACTATAAACAAATTTTCACTATCTCACATCAATTTATTTCTATTGAACTATTGCGTAGATCTATGATCGATAATTATAATCCACAGCGCTTGTAATACAAGTTTCTTGTTTATAAGCAACGATTTAATTACAGAGTTTTTTTTAATTCGATCTTATATATTTTTATATCTCGTTTAATTTCATTTGCTATAAGGATGACTTGATGTTAAACGTTTGAGATTATTAATAGGAATTTTATGTGAAATATGTTATAATATCTTATAAACTTTCTTGACTTGATCATTTTTTTAAAATTAATTATATGTTTTAAAAATAATTCTGTCTAATTATGGTAGTAAACGATAAACGGTATAGCACGAATACTATGAAAGAAAACGGGAAGTCAATTAAAAAACAATGTTGAGCATTAATTGTTTTCTTCGTAAAATATATACGATTACCATATTACACTGATCGTTTAGCATATGACAGCTATTGCACGTTTAACGCCTCTCCGGATTGTCTCATCCCCCGAAAGACGATTTTGTAAAAGTGATCTTGTAGGTATTAAACGAACAACGTTTCCACTTTAGCGGAACGCGGCAGAAATCGAGGTCATCGTCCTAGAAAATGTCCACTGTTAGCACTACTTGAGCTCGCGCTTC
Source organism: Acromyrmex echinatior (assembly GCF_024713525.1). Classification (NCBI taxonomy): domain Eukaryota; kingdom Metazoa; phylum Arthropoda; class Insecta; order Hymenoptera; family Formicidae; genus Acromyrmex; species Acromyrmex echinatior. The sequence continues at coordinate 22,215,129 of NC_141853.1, forward strand.
GCGTGAGAACGCCCTTTTTCAGGTGGAACCTTTACGGTGATTTTCTCTGGAAGAGATTTCCCATAGCGAATAACACATATTTCGCGTGTAACGTTCTAGGGTTCTAGCCACTTTCAGTTCCATGACGACTGAAGAAATGCTGACTGAAGAGATGGCTAAGTTAAAATTGAATACGATTACTGACTGATGATTTACGATTTGCGAACTTGAATGTAATGACAAGTAACACTCATTCTAAATAACATATTTTCCTTTTGCGTACAGATAAATTTTTATTAATTGTTTTTAAGCTTCAAGTGAATCAAATTATTCTAATGGAAAAGCCCTACATTAATTTATGTGCATGCAGAATTAATTTATTAACACTTATTTAGAATCTATTTTTCAAATATAAATTTTCAAGTATAACTAGATATTTAATAAATATTATATTATATAATTTTTAGTAATGTATTAGATAATGTAATTAAATCTTGTTGATAAACTTCAATCCAGTTAAAGGATTATTTGAATAGTAATATTTTATAATTTAGCTAAACGTAATTCACTACCAGGCAGATTCATGTTATTTTATTATAAATACAAATGAACATCTTTTGTTCTTAAGCTTAAAAGAAATCTGGTTATTATATACCGAGAAAGTCCTAAAGTGGAGACTTTACAACTGTTAATTCGACACGGATTCGCACTTAAGCCAGAAACGGAGCGCAGTACCGAAATTCGTATGAGAATGAGAGGGATTGCGACAAAGAAGGCAGGAGGGAGGACTCTTAGGATCACGATCGCGTTGGAGCAAGGACATGAAGAGGCAAGCAGGTCCACAAGCCAGCGCGAAAGAAGGGATCCCCACTATTAAATAGCCCGACTGTGCAGCAAACGCAAGGAGGAGCTACATCGGGGGCGGCTCGACAACATCTAGCCTCAGTACAATTCCACCATCCGCGAAGTTTACTTACATGATAACATACTGAAGTGTATTAAAAGGAAGTGTATTAAAAGGACGACGTCGGGTAAAGTTCCTGTCATGGGCGAAGGGAAGTTCGATTCGAAAGGGAAGTTAACGAAAATGACTTAACACGTGACGATACGAGAAACTTATCCCTGTAGCACAAAATAATCATTCAACTAATTTCTTACTTATCGAGACAGACGAAGATGACAAGGAGACACTCTTCAGCTTAAGTATAAACGACTTTGAGAAATAGCAAGAAGAAAGTTTGCTCTAATTCATTTGAATACGACTGAAAATCATGTAATGTCAGCTCTTGCTGCGAGCATAAAAAAAAAATGTTAATTTATTCTACGTAATTAAGCAGCGAGAAAGAATGTATGGATTGCGTTTTCGAAACTGTCTAACCGGAGAAGTATAATACTTAAGTCACATCTAAGAGAAATGGAGGAATGGTGGATTACTTCGTAATTGTTCAGCGCCCAGTATATAATACGAGACTTTTGTTTCTTGAATGAACCGTGCGAAGGGAGAGAAGGAGGAAGTGAGAGAAAAAGATCGTGCAGAAAGTGTCCGTGTCGACATAATGGTACGAGAGGAGGAATATTAAACGAACGAGGCCGTGAATGATGTAGGCAAAAGGGAGCCGCGTTCCCATAATTAAGTCTGTCTGCACCACAAAAGAGAACTATCTCCCAGCTCGTCTCAGTAGTACCCTGGTGTTCGTCGAGTAGTTGCAAAGGCAAGAGGCTCCTACAGTTTGCGGATTGAATACCGATTGAATACTTGAATCGGCGAAATAAAAACAGAGTACGCGATTACATCATCGATCCTTTGGTCATGCTCAGTTTAGAAGAACAATTACAAGGCACGATCGTAAGGATGTCAGAGAATTCTAAAAAGTGAGCGATTGTTCAATCTTATGATACTCTTATTATTATATGGTTTCTTCTATCGTGTGAATTACGATGGTAGCTTTAACCGCACGTAAATGGTACGTGTAAATTGCCAAGAGAACTGCTGACTGCGACTAACGGAAGCACAACGTGAAACCGTGAAGCCGAGGGTTAAATCGTGAAGTCTCAAAGCGGCCATTGAGCGTAAGATTCAAGCGGCAAGTCTCCAATTGAAGCCTTGAAGAAGCGAGACGCGGGTTAAAGGGACAAGCAACATATTCGTGACGAGGTATGAATGGACGCAGAAACGCGGAAGAGTAACTACGTTGATGACACTCCGTCATGTCGACGATGCAACTGTAGTGACAGGACAATGAGAAGAAGAGACGTCTGCTTATCGGAGGGACAAATTGTGACACTTGATCACCGCGACGAAGCGAAACGCTGCAAACAGGATTCGTGACGGGGGAGGTCGGAGGTCAAAACGTGCGATGCGATCTGCAGGCGCAACCTTTTAATAAGAGATAGATGATATATATCGTCGCGCGTTGCGGATAACCCGGTAAGAAGCAAGGAGAAAGGGCGAAGTAAACCATACCGCGATAGGAGATCGGGAACGCGAGGGAGGCGAAGGAGTATCGGGTATCGATCGCATGGGATTCGAATTGTTATATCTAGTAATTGAAAGCCGAGCCACACGTGAAACCACAAAGGGGAACTGATCGATCTGATATCACGGGAGGAAGAGGAGAATCGAGAACGTTGTCGACGTTGTGAGCGCGATAAATGTCCGTGTCCAATATAAATGCATGAGTGAAAAAAGAGAAAGAGAAAGGGAGAAAGAGAGCCAGAGAGAAATTGTCTTGAGCAAAAGTTGTAAAGTATATTTGCCAAGGATTTGTCGACGGTGGGTTTACCATAGTTTACATAAACGACACGTGCGGCAAGAGGGTACGAACTGGAGACAATATTTGCGAAGACATTATCCTGATAAGCGAAGTGGTTCTGCTTCGGGTATCGATAAGTGCTTTTGTAGATCGTGTTTACGACAAGTCATGAAACATAGCCGTTGCTTCGATTTCTCGTCGTAGAATAATAAAACGGATGCCAAGGCTAATCTTAAGAGGAAATCTCTTTTTTAACCGAAAGGATTGAAGAACGTACTTATAACGGTTCGATCGCGGTTTAGAGGAAGAATTTCAGAAGTTCGAAAAACATTGCGCTGTTTTTATTCTGCGGAAATATAACAGAGAATTGACAGAGAGGGAAAGAGACAGAGATCGAGGAAAAAGAAGACAGGAAGTCGTTTGTCTTTGTCAGATTGTCTAAGGTATATCCCAGATTCAACGAGGGACAAAAACGAATGTTGTAATGTCGCTTTAAACGAGACCCGAAGAATCCACAACAAACCGCTAACTGGCAATTTAGCGGCGCGTGCCGCACAAGTCGAGAGAGAGAATATAATAACAGGTAAATCGCGCCCGAAGCTATTTCCGTTATCCTAACAAAGCGTTCCAGTCACGTTAATAAAGTGCGTTAGACACGGGAGTACATTTATTGGCCCGGTGAATCGCGATGTAAATTAAGAGATGCCCAGAAGATATCTGTGGAGAAAGCCGTACGGATATCGAGGATAATCGTATATCGAAGACACCGATAAGGTAGAGTTACAAATCGTTGGTACACGGAAAGAAGGAATCTCTCTTTTGAAAATACGTTTTACGGATCGTGGAATACGATCCGTAGAATACGGGACATCACATTCCGCGAAAACGTCCGCTCGTTCCACCGATTTATAGATCTCGATTTGCGTAATGCGTATCTGCGAAATTCGCATTTACTACGGAAAATTGGAGCGACCGGCGCGGATCTCCTGGCCGGAAGTGCCGTCATAAACGTGATGAACTGAAGCGTGCACGACAAGAGCAAGAAACGCCGCGGCGAAAGCGGATCGAAGAGGGCGAAGTAGACGAAAAAGAGCAGACGTGGATCGCGATGAAACACGGCTCGCGGCTAATGACTTTGATGAAAGGCCAGGCCAGATACATCAGCGCGGGTGGATTTCCGTTCCTTGAAGAAGACTGGGAATATACTTACGGAACGGATGACCTCACACAGAGCAGAGCTCCGCGATGCCAGTCGTGTGAAACGACAAAGGCGCAACAACAGTTATAATAATTGCCCTAGCAACCGTTGATATTGTATAACGCCGAGGGAATTTCAAGGCTTTATTCTCTTATCGTATATTTCGATCGTATATATTTTAATCTTGGTGCAGTAGGTCGGCGTTACTTAAAATTGAACGGAACGTTGCAATTTGCATCCAATTACGATCGCACGAAGAGAATTTCTGGCGGGATTTTCCCTATACGAGGGCAATCGGCGAGAAGATTCGAGGCTGCTGTTCTTATTCTTTGAAAATGCAATCGAGAGTCGACAGAGAGAAAGAGAGAGACAATAAAGATCGAGGAAGAAAGAAACAGAAATCAAATTTAAAGGGACAAAGGAGAGTATTTTATTTCTAAATCGCTTCGAGTCCCGTGGAGCACATTCTATATTACATGACGCAGTAAAAATAAAATTGAGATCGGCGCAAATATGTTCCGCATCTGCCGTCACTTGATAAAGTGATTATCCGGCAAAGCGGTAGCTCAATATTAAGATCTTGGTCGTCGCAATCAACCGAGGTACTTGCACAGATTAACTGCGGTTTGAAGAAAATTGCACGAATGACGTTGAAATTTCCACTCAACGCGCCGGGAACATCGGCTGCGGTAAAAGAAAAACGAGTTAGAACGAGATACGTACGATGAATTTACGGCGTGCATAATCGTCGAACGATTCTGATTTTCCCCGGATGGGAACTACTGCGCGTTATGGTGAAATCTATTGGGACACCTGTGGGCAGGTGTGGAGAAGCGGTTTGTCGTGGGTATTAAGTTCTTGTGTACTTACACCGGTCATTCAAGAAGGACTATTAGATGAAGTGTTGATGGACGTAGCACGGTTTCGTGCTGAAGCAGCGATAAATCAACCTGACGTTAATCGCGATGCGCCACTCCGTGCATCTGAATGAATACACTTAAACGGCCGAAGGAAATTGGATCTTATTGGGAGGAACGGGATTTTATTTGAAATTGGAGGCATCCGACCGAACGAGAAGCAAGCTGTAAAAATCGAGAATTTCAAGGTATTTTATACTTGCAAAAATTGGCGCGATAGTTGACAGGATTACAGCCTGTGGTATTCAAAAATTTTAGCAATGGAATATGGAGTCTTCGAATGCGATCTTTAAATATTTACATCAGATTATTACATAATCATAATAACAATATAGCGATAGATTGAACAAATAGATACTTATCAAATACGAAGATCCTTTTTAATTAAATTTTGCTAAGATTATTTGAATTTTCTGTATCTATCATTATTATTTTTATTATTTACCAATACTTTTATTTTTTGCAAAATATTCAACTTAAGTTAAGAAAGATTATAAAATGTAATATAATAATAATGTAACAAAGCGTCACATATATATAACTTTTTTTTCATAGAAAAATTTAATACTTTTAGAAATATTAAATTGATTAGTAATTAATTACTTATTTTGAATATTAAAAGTGTTATACACAGAAAAATACATACTGTAAATAATAATTACTTGTTTCAAATATTTCAAAACTTCATATATCTGTAAATTTACCATAAATTTATCACAAACATCAAATTTATTCAAAATATATATTCTGAAAATCCTAATAAGTTTAATATACTTCAATTATTAAATTAAAACAAATTTAATTTGTGCTATATAAAGCTTCTTCCATCAATTTTATTAAATTCTTCAAAAGAAAATAAATTGTTGTTTTGAATATATTAATGAATTTTTCTAAAATTTAAAATAAGCATATTTTAAGATTATTATAAAAAGTATTTCTGTTAAAGATAATCGTTACTTAAAATAATAAAGAAAGTACACTGAATAATTACTTTTCTTAACAATATTAATGTTTCTGTATATAACAACAACGCTTTTAATACTCAAAATAATTACTAATTAAAGTCTTAGACTACTTAATGTCTTATATTTCTCAAAGATGTTTATTGCGCGATATTTTATTATACATACAATTATGTAACATTTAGTGAAGAAAAACAAGCTAATTGACTTTAGAGAACCAATTGTAATAATTTATCCCATGAGAATTGCAAATTCTTATTGTTAGTCGAAAATTATCATTTTCCAACATTTTCGTCATGCGTTAGCGCCTTTCAATTTGATATTTCATGCCAGGCTTGCCTTTCAGATCGGACGTCTCGCCTTACGAATTTGCCGGCCATATAAATGTCCCATTGAAATGCGAGAAATAGCTATCAGCAGTATCATAGTGAGATCATTTTCCCGCCTACTGACTCATTGCTAGTCTACCTCATCGCGGACTGCGAAAGGAACTGGGATATGAAGTTACAGGAATTTTTTACATTTCCAGTATTAGTAAACAAAAAAAAACTATCAGCAAGAGTCAATGAAAATTAATGACTTAACTCGCAATACACTAAAGAGGTAAGTTAATTACAATTAATATAAAAACTAAGGATAAAAAATATTGATTGTGTGAATCAAATGTATTTTTGGTGTTTTTTGAACTGGATTTTTATCTTTTTAAAGATAAAAGTTAATTATTTTTTTAATTGTTATATATATTGATTTTGAAAATAAATTCTATTTTCTTTTCTGTGAATTATAATTTATAATTTTTCTGCAATTTACATAAAGAAACACAGTTACAATCAAGTCTTGTACCTTAAAAAGAAACTATAAATTTGATTGGATGTGTAAAAAATGTTGATATACAATACATATTTTGAGAATAATCACGAATTTTTCAAAATGTATAAGCATGAAGTAGTCTGAAGATATCTACAGCATTGAAACGTTCATATAAATTCTTCTAAATAATGTACCTTATGCAAAATGTTTCATTGTCGATTGAGATGTATTTACAAATTTTGTGCATTTTTATTTTGTATTTACGATTTCGATAATAAATATGACATTAATGCAATATTCATTCAGATAAGAGTAAAAAAGATAAAAAAGATAAAATATTTTTATTATTAAAGGTATTTTAATAATCTAAACTTGATGTACTTATCTTAAATTATCTACATCCCATATATTACTTTTAATTGTAAGATCAAATACAAAATGCTTTTGAATAATCGACAATTTACATGCAGTTATATCCTATATGAGAAATGAGATGTCGATGATGTAGCATAAACTTCAACAGTGAGAGAATGAAGCACTTGAAAGCTTAAGTATTAAGGATTCAACAGTCCGTTAGAGGAAACGAAGTGGATCGTTTGATTTGAATTTCATGAAGGAAGTTACTGTCAGATGATTCCGTACTGACTGTTTACAAACAAGCCATTTCAATAACTTGATGATAATTAACAATCACTTTCTCGACTTACTGTGCGCTTTAGGCTTAATGGCTGATGATAAATTTTATTTTTTATTCTTATTATCAGTATATTATAGATGTATCTATAATATATTTTATTGACATTTAAATGAGTGCGTTGAAATACTCTCAGAATTATATATATATATATATATATATATATATATATATATATATATATAATAATAATTATCATTTAATAAGATTGCTAGCCGCATTTGTATAATTGTGAATTATAGATATTCATTACTTTTTATTATACTTATTAGAATACACATATACAAAGCTCATAAAATATAGCTTGCTGTTATTGACATATTATTAATCTATATCTTGTCAATATAATCTAATCTTCATTTTGTGCTTGTGGACATAGTAATTAGTTAGATTTATTGAAGCAATTAAGACTCGTTCATTCATAATTTTATCTTAGATTGTAACATTAAAAGCAAGAAAACATGTAATAAAATTCTTATAAATTATATTTAAATATTTTTTAATAAAACATTTGCAATCGATAAAATAGGTTCATAAAATATATTAATATATCGAAAATTAATGTAAAAATATATACCGAAAATTATCTTTTTGTTATGGAGGTAGAAATTAAAAAATGTATAGAGATAAATTATATTTATTTCTATATATTATTAATTTAATTTCTATATATTATTAGTTAATTGTCAGCTGTGAACATAACTTATTTTGTTTTTGGTTATGCATAATTATTTTTAGATATATTAATTATTTATTAATAAACAGGTTATTTAATAATTAATAAAAAAAGGAATATTTTTGTTATATTTTTACTTTATCGATTGTAAGTTTTGTTTTTATTAAAACATATTTCCATATTAATATATTTTTCAAGAATTTTTATTTTTTTGTCGCAATCTGAAGTAGTATAGTGATGAATAGACAGGATTGCATCAACACCTTTCATGAATTATAGGGTGCTTTTCATTTAATAGCATTAAATTGACATAAATGTATTTCTGTCTTTGTTACTCATTGAATATTATATCAAGAAAGATAGAATTATGTTTGTATTGACTTGTGTCACTAAATAGAAAGCACCCAATATTGTCAAACACTCACTTCTGGTCTTTCTCGCTGTCGTAGAAATACTTCGATATACTTGGAGATTCTGATAAGAATTTCTCAACTGTGTGTGTAGTCGCAGTAATCGAGGATGTCGAGGTGCCAATTATCGCTTCTGCTCAAATACCGGTATCCGATGATACCGATGTGCTTCTATCTTATCTTGCTGCGCGTCTGTGCTTTGTATCTGCGATCTACACGTCCCACGAATTAACGCTTATCGTAATCAGAAATTCTGACGATGCAATTTTATGAAATAAATGATGCCACGTTTGGTCCTTTTCGTTTCTTTTTCGCTCACCAGGACGAACAACCCTTCATTAGTTCGACGATCAACGAGACGATTATTATGATTATTATGATTATTACGATAAGACGATAGTTTTGAGCGATTGTGTCAAGATTAATTACGCGACAATTACTTCAAATGATTTATACGTTTTGTAATTAACGCTTGTAATAATATATGTAATTGGAATTGTATAATTCCATTGCTGCTTGAGATATAACAGATCTTTATCAAATAAAATGTACCGATAAATGACTAATAATAGTGATTAATAATATATTGATATAATAACTGTATTCTGTGAACTTTGTATACATGTTTATTACATTGTATAATATATTAATGAATGTCTATAATTTATGGTTAAAACATTTGCAAATTGATCTGTATATTTATTTCAAAGCAATAGATACGAAATTTATAAGTTGGATTTTAAGTGCTTAAATAATTTTATGTGAATTTATATACTAATGTAGTCTTTTAAATTGCGCGAATTAATTTTTCGGTCTTGAAATGTAACTCCATTAAACTACAATAGTAATATCACAAATTAAATTGCTTAACAATTTATTATTTCCTTTCTTGTTATGTGTTCACATGTACAGTCCTAGAAATTCTTTGTATATAAAAGTTATTTTTTCTAAATCTTATATAAATTGTTTTAATAAATGGAAATATATAAACAATTAATTTAATCATGCACAGGCAAAAAACAAAAGTAAATTATTTACTTTATTATTGCTCCATAACCGCCCGATATTTTCTGGGTCTTTTCTTCTGTCTCTCCGTTGCTGCTTCTTTATTTATGCTACTCACACAATAGCCATACACGAAAACACGGTTAATGATCGCACGTACTAATCATTAGAACATGATAATCACACGGTACTTCACACGTGACATTTCCGTCCTTACTCACACGCGATGTGCATTTTACGTTGTGACAGAGGAATAATGTTAAAAAAATATGATTGCATCAAGGTATGATCCCCTTGATATCTCATAAAGTGCAGCAATACAAATCTAGGATGATGAGGAGTTTTAACATATTACTGATGATAAATACCGATTGTATGTTACACGACTGACAGATATTAAAATACAGACTTAATTACGCTAGTACTTGATAATTAAACGCATCGCGATGCTTCCCGACTAGGCATCAATCCGTTCCGCATCCTCGGTGTTCTGTTAATAAGTTAAATTTAAAAATAATATCTCTACTCTGATACTCGCGATACGATGCAAATAAATTCGAGTTAACGGCTAATTAAGATGCAATAAATCATCTGTAAATAAATATCGAAATTCACTACGCGTAACACATTTCAGACTTATAAATACCGCGAAGTACATATACATAATATATATTTGTTAATAAATAATAAAGATAGACGCATCACATTTTTCACTTATTAATTAAATTATTGGATTAAAAGTTATAAATAAAATATAATTAAATTCTATAATTTTTGTATCATTTTTTTTTAAATAGCAAATAAATTGCATTGCATGAAATATTTATTTCGATAAACTAGTCATTTTTTATTTCATGATTGGATTATTAATCATGGGTTTTAATTAATTGCGCAGAATGATAATTGTTGATTGTACAGAGGATGACATTTTCATTAGAGAGAGAAAATTAGCAGAAAAGAAATCCCTTACAAAGAAGGAAGTTTTCATCCTTTGTAAGAGATTTCTTCTCTACTAATGCTCTGTTTCTATTCTTCTATTGAGAGATTTCGCCCTATTAGGACACAATGCATTACGGGATTTGAGATGATATTATTATCTCAATTTTCTTTAAATTATAATTCTCATTTTTTTTAAATATAAATAAATTTCTTCTTTCAATACTTCTACAGCGAGTGCAAAAAGTACTTATACAAGAAAAATATATTGTAAAAAAAAAATATTTTTAAAAAGTAAACAATAATTAGCGATTTATTAACAAAAAATAAAATAGACTGTATATATTTCTCAAAATTAATTTATTTAAAAGAGGATATGTAATAATTAAAATGTGTTATCTTAAAAATCAATGAAAATGAAAGATTATATTACTTATTTATTATTTAGACGCACAAAAGTATTCATACAGTCGAAAAATTTAACTTATTATGAGCACATGAGTTATTTTTGTAAAACTCTTTTGTGTATATTAGGACAAAATATATTTATTATATAAAGTGCTTAATTAATGTTTATTTTTATAAATAAAGCTTTTTTTATAAAAATTTCTTCTTGTTTATTCACTATATATGTATGAGATAACAGGACTGAGGAAGAGGGGAATCAAGCTTGGAATCTCTTTATAGACAATCACTTTATACCTACGCTGTTCAACATCCTCTCTTTTGAAAGGATAATAACACGATGATACAATACGGCGAACGCCGCCATACGTATTGACTTGAACTTCGTGAATGCAGCATGACCTTGTGTATAGAACAGTCCGCTATATACCACGAAGAAGCACCAAGGCCATATGCCAGCTGATTTGCTGTCGCTACAAAATATTTGACGTTCTTTATACAATAAATTTACCGATTTATTTGAAAAATTTTATTTTACTATTTTTTTTTTTTAGATTGAGAGAATATTTTGTCTGAAAAATATTATATGTTAACTTTTTTGTTATCAATATTTTTTTATTTATGCCAAATTTTTATATTTTAAGAGAAAGAATATACACAAAGTTCTAATAAATCAAGAATTTTTCTCATAATTTTTGTAATTAAAAAATGTGATGATTAATTTTTTTTTATATTAAATATTTATTTACATTTATTTATATTAAAATCACGCAATTTTGCTTTTCATGGAACATATAAATTTGAAAGAAGATATTAAAATGATAATAAAATAAATATATATTATTAAATATATTTTATTTTTTCATTATAGAACAAAGATAAATTTTATTTTGCAATTGTAATGTGTGACCACAAATTTGTAGAATTTATCATTAAAGCAATACGGACAATTTTGTGTATGGCAGCGTAGCGAATGTAAAACAAAATACAAGATCACGCTATAATTCATTATTACTATAATTCATTGTTTTTATATAAGTCCATCCGACATTTCAATTATGAATGTGAGAATATGACGAATGCAGTCTTCGGTGAAAATTACTCGAAAGTATAAAGCAATTTCTCTAAGATTATATCGATGAGGGAAACACAATCAAGGATGATGATTTTGATAATATAGTATTGGAATATCTCTAAAGCCTAATCTACGAAATGTTCTTTCTTTCCTATGTCTTGCTTATTATCTCTTGTCTTTTCTTTATTCGTGACCATTTTATCGACAATTATGTTTTTTTTTCACGTGTTTTTTGTCTCTTCCGAAATTTGTCAATTTTTATCTCGAGTGATAGAAAACGAAAAAACTAGAAGAGGCAAAAATGTAGAGATATAAAAAAACGGTATTTTTAACTTCGGAGAAAAGTATCAAATAAAAAATTAGTTTCTGTAAAAAACGGTATTTTTGACCAAATTACATAAAATTAATGAAAAAATATAGAATTTATGTTAAATATGTAGAAGAAGAAATAGAATTCATTTTTCTTGTTATTTCGACATTTTAATAATTTTGTCTTTATAATTTTATATTGAAGTGGAAATATGTATTATTTGTATATTTGGCTGTTGCAATTCTTGATGAGTTAATAGGTCTGTTTATGTTGCTTGCACTTTTTACATTCAGCATCTCTATGCTTTCTTTTTTTCAACGTCCAAATTTTTTTCTAATTATATCACTTTAAGTGCAAAAATTTTGAGAGATTTTAAGCAATGACAGACCTAAATGACCTAAAAGAAATATCGATAAAAACTGTCAAAGTCGAAAGAAAAAAAACTATTAATTTCCGAGTTTTTTATCCTAAAATTCTGTAATATTTTTCCGTCGTTTACATCTCTAGGCAAAAAGAAAACAAATCGCACATTGTAGATTAGACTTAAAACATTAAGAGAAAAGAAAGCGAAAAGAATAATCTGCTTCCATTTGTTCTTTAATGGGAACTAGAAAATTATACGGAAATTGCCAATATATCAATGTTCATACATGCATTCAAAGTCTGCTTTCAATTATGATTAATTGTTTATTCTACAATAATGCAATCATTAGTTTAATAAGAGAATATATGGAGTTACGCGAAAAAAAAAGAAAGAAACCTAAGGGCAATATGTATTCACTTTATTACAAATCTAATTACCATATTATTATCTCACTGTTCTTCACGCCTCGCCAGCCCTCTAACGATCTGTTGCATATCGAAAGATATTATCTCATTTATCAAGCGGCCAAGCGATGAATTAAACTGCTCGCTATTTGCAATTCATATTAGCATACGCTACCGTCGACAGGTCATTCGGCCGTGATTCCCATCCCGAGGAACATTCAGCTAGGTACTGATCTAGGTCCTATAAGCGCGCTTTGCGTAGAAATTAATTGAGAAATGGTTCCTCGGCGATGACGTCGATGCGACTACACTTACTGTCAGCCGGCGAAGGTATCTAAGCCCGCAAGAAGTGCCGCTATGTCCCACATAAGAGCCGAGGCGGCGGAGGATGATTCTGGGACAACCGACCGACGCGTTCGGTTATTACGTACCTTCCGGGTCTGGCTTGTGATTGTTTTTTTTTCGATTTTTAAACCTGACATGTTCAACGGATTTCAGTATATTTTAGTATTTTTGTTTATTAAGGAAAGAAGAATATGTATACACTTTGTACAAATTGCTTTGATGAGACGAGTAATTTCATGTAAGCATTTCGAGAAATTTCGTGAATGAGTTGTTTTCAAAAATGATCTTATTTGATAAAATTGCGAAATCGATTTCTTATTTTTAATTTTTCTAATTTAATTTCTTATTTTTAATTTATCTAACTTAATTTTTTCGAAGAAAATTAATTTAGATTGATTTAAAATAAAAAATAAATTTAATTTTAATTAAATTAGATAAATTAAATTAGAAAAATTTAAATAAGAAATTAAGTTAGATAAGTTTAAGTTTAGAAGTTAGTTTAGAATAAATATTTTGTGTTACCTCCGCACAAGAGGATGACAAGCAGAATCGCGAAGCATTGAATGAACATTTTCCTATTAAAATTACTTTCGGAATTATAATCATATGAGTATGTTAGAAGTAAGTGAAAAAAATGAGAAGATTTACGAGCGGGTCTTTTGCTACTAAATGCCATGACTTGTCCTTTCTCTACTTATTATTCTACTTTAAGAGCGCAGATGGTGGTTGAACCACTTAACTCGTAATTCAACATATCCTTACTGGCTGAGATGACGCGTCCGTATTTTTGCCGTTGTTATGAAGAAAAAGCCTGTGATTATGAACGAGTGCCATGAACGTTACGTAAATTTTTTGTAGAATTACTCCGTAGAGCGATTTCAAAGTCGTATCCGCGTGGCAAGACGGAAACAAATGTTTTTTCGCGAACATCAGAAATCATCTAATTATGCGTTACGACGCGATAAGTGGATTACTGGCACGGACTGAAAATTGCTATAGTGTCATTAACTAGATCCACGATGTCTTTGTCAATCGGGAGATGTTTCATTGCACGTTGGTTCTTCTCCTAATTCCTCGGGTTCTGATCCAAGTTGAAAAATATCGATATCTTTGACTTTGGCATCTGTCGTCTAGAATATGCTCTTCTTTGTTGCCGAAACACCCATTCGCATTCTGAGCTTTTAGGAAAAACTACTTCCTGAATTAACCATCAATTAACATCATGCATCACCTCACCGATACTGCGAATCCTTCATTATGTTGTCAGAATGTGTGCAGGATGTAAAATATAAAGTGGAACAAAGTTGCTCGATATTATTACTTAACATTTATCTGATTCGGTTCTTGCTGATTCGGTTTTACCTAATCTGAATTTTTCACAAATTTATTATTTATTTAAATAATTTATGATGTAATGATAAAAAAAAGAAATTTTCGTATGTGATACTAATGCGATAATTCTATATGTGATTTTGTTAAATGCACAAAAAGGAGTTTCTTTTTGGGAAAGTTCTTTATTTTTCTTTATTTTTCACGTATTTTTTAATTAAACTATTATTAAAATTTTTTATTCTTATAATTTATTTTACATAAAAATTTGAAATATGATTTTTGACAACTATTTAAAAATTTTAAGGCTTGATTATCCCGAGGGGTTACATTGATTAAGTGACAGATTATTAGCTACATGCAACTTTATTTTTTAATTTACCGTTAAAAAATTTACCGTTAAAGCATAATAATACAATAGAATAGTCCTATAATATATTATATTGATAATAATAGAAGTAGAAGTATAAAATAATTCCTCAAATAATAGTGTCCTCAATTAATCAATTATAAAAATCACTGATAATTATATTACTGAAATCACTAATACATTATATTATTGAAATAATAATAGCAACGGTTTTTTATAGCAAAGACACATACCATTACTTCAGAAATTATTTTACACTTCGCATGACAGATATCAGACAGATTTCAGTTTGCCACATATTTTACAGGATTCAGAATTATATTTTTATTATGTTTTTGAAAGAAAATTAAAAAATAAAACTGTATGTAAATCTAATATCATAGTTAATCTAATATCATATAACCGATATGGTGCCTCGAGATAGCTGAGCTTTATCACTCTCGTTTTAATTAATGTTATACTAAAAATGTCAATAAATATTTTTTAATCAAGATGGACGCATTCCGTCGTTGCACAATTCTATCTAGAGCATTGCGATGTTTATAGCACCGTGACAACAAAGTGAATATTATAACTTTCATAGACATGCATAGATATTGATATTGATATCAGCATTCACATTCGTGAAAGTTCGGCTATTCACTTTTCTTCCTGATCCAATACTAATGTCGACTTCCTGCTCTAGTTTGATGTCGCCGTTTCGCACGTAATTACATCATGCCTGATTTATTTAAATCAGTTTGTCTTCTATTCCTTGATTTTATGATTTGTTCAAAGTGTTCTCAGAATCACAAGTGCGTCTACGCTTGAAATATGCCATTGTTCTCAGTCTCTATTTTATGTAAATGGGATTCTCTAAAGATTTTTTTTTCAAATTATGTGTGTAAATTACGTAATTGTTATACTTAATGCATAATTAATAATAACATAATTATTATTTCATAATTATTATTTATAATTATTCTATATTGTGTCATTTTGGATTAATTAAAATAACGATTACGAAATAAATGTTAAAAATTTATGTCCTTTAGTACGCTTGTTTTAATATGATTGGATTTTTATATTAGGTGTTGGAATTAATTCGTAGCGTTTTTTAATGAAAGAATGTTATTTATTTCACATGAGCATTAAAAAATACATTAATGAAAGTACTTCCCATCACTTGTAAAACGCTACGAATTAATTCCAACACCTAATAATTTATTTAAAATGTTTCTTTAAGGGCACTTGGAATATTCATTATATTATTATTATAATATACAAAACATACACTATTGGAACAATATATATTTTATATATATTTTTTTTATTAAATACACTATGGCTCAGTTTCTTATTTGTCGATTAACTTGTAGTTAGACTTGACCTGATGTTTTATTCAATGGATTTCATGATGGTATCATTAATGAAGCCTATTGGATGAAACATCAAGTTAAATTTAACCACAAGTTAATGAAAAACCGGACCTAAGCGATCTCATTTTTTTTTTATACAATTTCGGAATTTCTGTTAACATATTACCCAACCAAATTATCCCACTTTACCTTATCTCAGGCTTAATCTTGGCTAACAGGAAAAAGATTGAATTAGAACTCGTGCCCTTTCGCTCCCCCTCCCCCCCCAACCCGCCGGATACGGGACCGCTGCGGAGACATTCGAGAGATACCGTATCGCGATGTGCACCGTACGTCAAGTTCACCCACTTCGCGCATCGATCGTCGTCGGCGGCAGCGGAAAGAGCCTTTCGCTCGCGCTTAGCATACGCGTTGGTATCGAACAGTAACAACGACGGGCGAAGGTTGTTCAACTCGGGCGGATCTCGTAGCACCGTCGGGTATAACGGGTCCTAAGGCCCGCGAACACCGGCCAGGCGCGCTCCACCTTCGTTCGGCTTGCCTCCTCACGGACTAGAACGCGCGTGCAGCGTACCCTCTTCCTCGGCCCGCTACGAACCTTCTCCAACCTTCTCCAACCTGGGTACGCAAGCACGACTTGTCGGGCAGCCAGTCAGCCGTGCACCATTGTCGAAAGATCGTCCGGGTAGTCGACACGCGTCTTCCGACACTCTTCTTCGCTTCAGTCCGCTTTGTCCTTGTCCGGTTTCGCGACGTCGCGGTCTCTTCCTCTTCTGTTCGCGAATTTTATGAATATCGCGATACTCGGTCGGATTAGTTTATTCTAAGCGCTAGAGTTTCTTTCGGCGGTATTTTTTTTTTTTCCGAACAGGTGATCGTCGAGGACCTAACGCGCGGAAGAGTTCGGTGGTGCACCGAAAAACTGTTTCGCGTATTTTCTCGATCGTGCGCTCCGCGAGACCGTCGGGTGTGTAGCGATCGCGTTTGAAGTGATTCGATGCTTCATCAAATTAATTGAGACATAGGTAAGATTGATAATTCGTGATGATCATTATATACGCTTTGTTGATTTTTTAATCATATGAATTTGTTAAAATATTTGTTTTTATCGTTAATTATTTAATGGTAAATATTTTGCACGTAATTATTTAAAAAGTATTACATAAATAGAACAAAAATTTGCTTGTTCTTTCTTATAAAAATTTAAATACAGATATGTGCAATTAATGAATAAAAATAGTATGTGATATTTAAAATATGACATTCATAATATCTCTATTTATTTTTAGTAAATGATGATAGTTTTGGTTTATATTTTTCTCAATTTTTTTAACCAAATGTTAATTATTAACTAAATAAAGTTTTGCCGGCTCGTGCATTAATTTAATAGCCTTTCTTAACAAAATATTAATTGCTTTTTAACGTGTATTTTGACTGCCTAAACAAATACTATCTTAAATGTAATATTACGATATTATAATTTTTTTAAGTGACAAAAGACACAAAAATGACGGAATTTATTCGAAATAATTAATAATCAATTTCCGCATTCATTATATAACGGTAACGAATTTTATTTAATGCGCGAAGAAATTATCCTGTTGAGAAATGTAAATGCGAAATATTACGAGATGTTGGAAACAAAAACGAACAGAAGCATCGCACGGTCCAGGTTCGAGATATGATACCGTTGATAAATTATTTGATTGTATCTGTTTCATTGCGTTACAACTCGCAGTCACTTCCTCATGAAGATCTCGCTGCTCTTCTTCCTGTTTCTCTTTTTTTGCATCATTACGTTACGTTACACTTGTTGAATCGTGTTGCACGGTTGTCTTACCATATTGTCTCATTAGACGATTAAAGGTAATAGGAGCACTTTTGGAATTTATGCGCCACGCTCCAAAAGAGATCTGAAAATGAATGGACAGATTATTCTAATATGCTAGGTGGCCTATTTCTACCAAATCAATTGATTGTTGAAGATGATAGGATCTTTAACGCATATGAAATTGAATAATTTTGAACATTTAAGATTTCTTTAGCGTTAAAATTTTCATAAATTTAAATAATTAAATTAATATGTTTGTTTATAAATGTATATATATATATATATATTTATATTTGTAAAGTTTGATCAGTTATTAAAATTTATCTTTTTTTAATTTATAAAATATCAATAAAAGAATTTTTGTTAATGCAAACTCATTTCAATATTTCCTAATAGAAAGAGGATAAAAATACGAGATATTCTATAAAATATTCTGTTACTTGAAAATAAGTTTTAAAAATTATTAAAGGTTCCGGCAAAAGATCAACTCTGTGTATATGCAAAAAAAAATAAAAATAGTTGTTACGTTTCTGTTACGTGAACACTTTCAATTTTCGTTCGTTGTTGTCCTCTCTCTCTCTCTCTCTCTCTCTCTCTCTCTCTCTCTCTCTCTCTCTCTTTCTCTCTGTCATTAAATTATTTAGTTTTTCACGCTTCACTGAAACTGTTTTTTACAAAGAAAGCTTCACACGAAGAAGAAATTAACTAGAGCGTCTTTCGCGATAGTGAAATAGCAAAATACTATCGTCATTAATGTGGATTATAAGTTAAGGATCGGCACTTTTGCGTGAAAAATGTCTATTACGTGAAACGGTCACGGTATGAAGACGTATCCAATTTTCACAATACAACTGCTTATTTATTCTTTTGAATATGATCTGATCCTATCGCAATGAAATTAATGCGATTTACTGACCTGGATGATCGAGAGACTCACTGTCGGCCGATCATCTGCTATTCTTCATGCCTTGTCGTTTTGTTTCTTATCCACTATGATCTAATTCTAGCGGCAATGAATGTTCAGCGTTCGTTAGAGCAAATCTGTTTGTTAAATAGCGTGTCTTTATTGCGCGCGATCTTTTCCGCTGGCGTTCAACGTTCCAGAAATGGGGATATCGTTCTTGCGATCTCAAGGGATATTATATGAATAATCTTTGGTGATTTCCTCTATCAGTCAGCTTGGAGATTGACACAAGCTATTTCCGTTTCTTTCATTTAAATTTTCTATCATTGATAATATTTTTAAGGATTATAGATATTAGATAGATATCTATTGCATCTTAAGCAATGTTGATACAATTAATAAATTTACAAAATATTGAATCCCTTTCCCTTATATAATTTCCCTTATATATTTATTAATATATAATTTATTTTTTTAATTAATCTGTCAATATCTTATTAATTCCTTTCTTTATTATTTATTGATATAAATTATTATATACCTATATATTAGATTTTACTCGTTATCAAATGATTTGAATTAGGTACAGAGAGGGGAAGAGTAGTTCTCCGTAAATGCATTTGCGTCTATTTACGCTAGAATGTTATAGAAAATTGCTACCATGCTTGCCATCGAAAATAGTCAGTGCGTAAATAAAAAGAGCATGTATAGTAACAATTATTGTTGCGTACAACGGTTCTATTCATTAGAAAATTATCGACTCTATTAAAATAATTATATTCAAATTGAAATTCTTATTCAATTTTTGCAATTATTATATAAATGCTTATAGTATACAAATGCTTTAATTATTAAATTAAAGCGTTTATATACTACATGCAATAATGGTTATTATAAGCATAGCAAATAATAATCTCTTAATAATATTTTTTCAACTTCAAATAGTTTATGATATTTGAAAATTAAACTCGACATGCTTAAAATTCTGGTATTTTTTTATATTAGCCAGGCAATTAATTGTATTTGATAGTATTGCATGATATATTATATTATTGATCTGACACATTCCTTCAGAATTATAATTATAAATCTTCTCACAACATTGTTTGTGGCTCAATAAAATTGCTTGCGATTTTCTGGTTCATAAAGAAACATTTAAATGGTTAACGGTACATGCCTCGTAGAATTCGCGTATCGGATTTTACGGCTATTCTACCAATAGAATAATGTCTTGTCGGACTTCTCGCACACTTTGACTGCATTCCCTGAAATGTATGATGTGGCGTCATATACGATGGACACCCGAAGAAGATTGACGCCCGTTCAGTACCGTTAGAGGACACAAGTATGAGAATGGAAAAAATGCAACGGTAAAAAAATCTCCACGTGACGATCATCTGTGATCGTTAGAGAATTCCATCCAAGAATTATAGGGTTTATAGCGCATAGACTACTTCAGGTCAAGACCAATTGTAAGAGCCTTCACTGAAACTTTCGGTAGAGATTTCAACGCAGGAGGAAGAACGTTCTGTTCGTTTATCATCAGTCTGTCCCTCTTCTCTCCTGTTCCGACATTTCGTGGCCGCCGCACTTTATAACCGTTATTTAAAATATCATCTACACAATGTATTGTTTTAAAATTTAATTTATATTTATATATCGATATTCGATATATAAATATTTATATGTGTCAATTATGATTCTTATTCAGAGGTGATTACGATGATTTTTATTCAACTTTAAATTAAAACAAAATTGTTATCTACGTTGCAATGTGTGGTATAAAATTTTACAAATTTTATTACGCAGATGAGTGCTTAACTTACGTCAATGGTAAAGTAATGTTATTGTTCGCATTCTGTGTGCATAGACGATTGGAACAATCGGAAATAAGCATCGAATACGAACGATGCTTTCAATCGAAACCTTAATTGACAAATCGATGATCAGAAATTCATGCCGTGTAACCTACGTAAACTCGCCAGAATCAACTGTCTTGACAATTGCGTCATTGCAATAATCATTAACAACCACATGCATTTTGAGTTTGTTGACTGTTCAATGTAGTTGCAAAATTCTTGATATTTAAACGAAAAACGTCTCAAAAATTGAAAATTCATATATAAATATAAATTTTAATTTATAAAATAAATATTAACACAAATTATACTACATTCCGAAACGTTCACTTTGAGGAAAATTTTACTCGAAATATATAATATATATTATAACGTATATTACATACCGAGTAAAATTTTCTTGGGAGAAGATTTTTGAAAGAGCTTAGAATACTTTATAGATGTCTATCTCTATCATTTATCGATTTTGATATTATTTAATATTTAAATTTAATACATCCATGAAATGGATATTAAATTTACATATATGTGCAAATTTAACGTTACATCATCCATATATCATCGTATATTTATGATTCTATTTATAAAATAGTAAAAATTAAATTCGCAAAAGAAGAAGAAGAAAATTAAATTATATTTCTATTTTGTTAAACATAAGTTCACAATAAATTAAAAAATAACATTTGGATAATATTCGCACTTTATAAAACATATTGTGTCAGATTATCGTAACAACTGTCGAAATATAAGTACATAGTACATACAAATAAAATAGCTGGTGCCCATCCTCATGAATATTAACGCAAGCGTCGCATCTTTTGTCGGTCGTAAAATTAAAACCTTCGACTTCCGCGCGTTTGCTCCACCGTTTCCGATCACCGTTCTTTCCTCATAAGAACCGCGCAATCGCGTCTTTCGTGAGATTACTTTTTGCGACCGATGTGTTCTCTTCCTGTTGACTTGTTCTCGATGATATAGTGCAACGAGAGATCTGTCCAAGATTGGAGAATATCTAGATTGTTGCTCAAGATCAGGTTCAGCGTTTGAGTGGGTCATCGTGTCGAGGACAGCCTCTAGCCTCGCGTATCTCGATTCGCGGGATCGTCCTCTATCTTTTTACAATTCGTTGCACATCATTCTCAATAATGCCACCCCAGAATTAGTAAATAAGTTGAGCAAAATTTTTCTATGGTCTTATGTCTTTTAGATTCTATTTAAATTTTTTCATTTTTGTTTCAGTGCGAAAATGCGGATGCAGCTGCTAAAGATCGTGGTGGTCCTGTTGGCAGCAGGATCGGGTGACACCAGACCGCAGAATGGTAGGTTTTACAAAAAATTATATGACGATATGATGATAATACATGCATATCTCGAATTAGGATGCGATCAGAAATGCAATAAAACGCTCGTTTAGCAATAAAACCGTGTAACGTGACGAACTGGTAGCAGGAAGCAGTGTTTTCTAAACATAAAATTGATGCTTTCGTCGCGTTGCAATTCGTAACCAATGAACCGTGCTTATTCCATTGCAGATCTGTTATCTCTAATGTATCTTAATTAGCTAGAGAATGTTTAAGTAATGATTAGTTAGTAATTAGATATATGCATTTGCGTTTTATGTGACAGATCTGTGTACTTTGTATCTACAATTACATACAATTCTCAACTGTGTTTTTCTCTTTTTCTTAGTAACGCGCTATTCATTTCTTCTTCAAAAGGATTGAATTTACGTTCAATGTTCCAATTATGGAGAAAACGCATAAGAGAGCATTAATCGCGAGCGTAATACTCAATAGCATCAATTGTTGTAGCGTGTCAGATAACAACTTGTCTTCTTTAAAGCCGTAATTACACCACTGATTCTCGTGCACCAACGTTACCACCCGCGCAAAATTTTCTTGCAAAATCGAATTTCCTAAGACGGAAATGTTTAACTTGGTAGAATTTAAAGCATTGAGAAATCCTCGCGTTTTAACGGGACTGTAATTCCATGTATTTCGCTATTATTAGTGCATTATCATAAGTTTTGTCGACGTTGCGTGTGTCGGCAGTCGGTTTGTGTCGTTAGAATTCCTCTTTAAAATTGAAAATAAAAATTCTTATCGTTTTTTTACCTTTCAGGCGCAGATTCGCAAGCGAAGACGATAGAAAGGAACGACGCGGGATGGAGAAGCATCCAAGTCTCGAGCAAGTCACACGACATTGTTCGAGACGATAGCAGGTATACGGGGACTTCCGGAAGTAATAGAAAGTATATCACACATTTCCGCGATAGTGCCGTAGATTCGTCGCGTGAACAGAACGTAGTCAATTCACGCGCCAGCAATTTCACAGCGGCGCGATCGCTTAGCGTTCGTCGTTCCAAGATCGATGACATTTGGACGATGCCTAAATTTAGAGCGATAAATGCTCCTCCATATTTTTCAAGGACGAATGTGTTAGGTGATATCGCGAAATTCGCTACTGTTGTTCAAAATTCGAACGATGTAAATAAACCTTCGTTTCACGCTTCCTCTGGCAATTCTAAAATAATTCCGAATGAAAGGACAGATTGGACAAGATTTAGCTCAAAAGTCGGTCAAATGGATTATTCCGGAAAGATGAATGCTAAGAATTTAGAGAGATCAAAATCTGCCATGATTTCGAATGAAAATCTCGAACCAATAGTCGCGCAAACGAAGTACTCATATTCAGCAGGAAATGATTTCTTAGCAACTCATGCATCTGGTTTCGAGAGGACAAATGACGATATCTCTGTTGCAGTAGAAAATCGTCGGAAGTCCAGTTCAGTTAGGTTTGATTCATTCGTGAATAAAGATATTGAAGGCGAGATGTCACGTTGGAAGCAGGGTGTAAATAGATTTTCTTTGCAAATAGCGAGGACAAATGTTCCGAGCGATTCTCAGGTAAATGCTTCTACTCATTCTATTCATAAAGATCGTAATTCGATTCGCAAACCTACAAACTCGAGCGTGATTTCGCACGGAAATTCAAAGCCGAGTGTCGTTACTAATTCTTCTCGCTCCATTGACGATCAGCACGGTGACTTGAATAATTCAGAAAGATCAGCGCATGGCGTGGACACAGCCTTGATTCCGAATTTTAAATCTGAAGTCGTTGGTCAATTCCCTGCGTTTCGCCACAGGAACGCAGCTACGTTCCATAGAAATTTCGTTAAGCTTCGGTATCCGTACTCGACTTCGAATTGGCGGAATGCCAGCAACGTCGCATTGAACATGAAGGTAAAGAATGGTAACGATATTTCTACCGACATTCAACTGAGAAAACCAGCAAAGCACTTTACGCGAACAGGTGCGAAGAAGCCCGTCAGCTTGAACATTCACGTGACGTCCAAACCGATGAAGAGTAATCAATCTTCGTCTGTTCAGGAATCGCCGAGTCAGAAAGTTGGCACTGAAAACAAAACGATGGACAAATATAACGATACGACCGTACAATACGATGCGTACTTGAAAAACTGGCCGAATGATGCAATTCAGAACTTTGAAGATCTGTATAATTATGAGAAATATACTTCATCTCTGGACGAGGAATCGAGTCATGAGTCGAGTCTTTCCAGTGCTGAAGAAACACCGATCCTATTGTCGAACAACTATTTTGATCATGCGGACCCAATCCTTGATTCCAGTGTAAAGAAGATCATCCATTGGTTAAAGGTGCCGGAAATCGTTCCGAACAATACGCAGTATTTCGATTACAATGATGACAAACCGATCGAGTCGAATTTAGAGTCGATTTACGAAAACTTGGAACCCAATCGTCCGTTGAATATCCACGACGACAATTATGAGACCGTCGTTCTTCAAGGTGTACCGCTGAGTCAGAATCTTGATACAATAGACTCAAACTATCCAATCCGGTGGTCAAATCCAAGTTCAATTACATCTCTCAAATATGAAACGGATTCTTCGAATCCTTCCGCTCCTTTGATTCCTTCTTCCTGGCCTGGTGGAGCATTGTTGCAAAACAAGACCGTTTACAATCCTACAACACACGTGACACAGAATACGGTGGTTCATATCTTGAATGATGATCTGAAGAAACCGAATGTAACCGTGACTCAATTGAAAGCACCGGAAACAGACGCGACAGCTGCTAATCAAGCGACTTCTTCAGGATCTTCTTCAGAGTCCTTGGCGCAGAGACCCAACGTTCATGTAATGTTCACTTCTCAGAACGACGAGAATAAAAATATTTCCAAGCAGGAGATTAATACCGCCCCTTCGACTTACAATACAAACTGTCCGACGATTATGATAAATACTTATACTCGGGTGAACAATACGCTTCAAAGCAAGGAAGGATGCACAGATCTGAATATAATCGTCAATTCGCATGTTTTGAATACTAATGTGTTTAAGCCAAGCAGCTCACCGGCGACTGCGGAGGATCATCAGGCCTCATTAACGACGCAGAACTACGATAGTACAGATGAAAGCGAGAAATATTCTGATGTGCTTACCGATCTCTCCCATGTGGATTCTTGGAATAGTTACATAATCGCTTCGACCGGAACATATGATTCTAACTTGCTCGAAACGCAACCAGATCAACATGACTATGATTCCCAGAAAGATCCCAATGAAATTCTAGATCCCGCTCAATCTTTGGGATTGTCGACCATCGATAGTCTTCACACAGTTGAGGTGTCCCAGGGCATCAGCGTTTCATTAACGAACGCGGAAGAGAGCCCTGCTGACGGTCCCGGCAATGACGCGTCAAGTTCCGCTATCAATCCACCAGCTGCTGGTGCTTCTGCGAGCGGGCCATCTGTTGCCGGAACTCTCGGTTCCGAAAATCCATCTGTGCCCGTCGTTCAGGAATTGCCGGTGTATTTAGTCAAACCCGGTCCGGTGACCGGTCAGTCTAATGTTGGTCCAGGTTCCTTGCAATTGTCAGCATTACCGAATCTTCCCAGTCTTAATATCGCAACTAAACCCGGTTTATCGAGCAGTGCTGGTTCATCCTTGTCGTCGGCTTCAGGAACGTTATCCGACAACGATGATGATGACGATGACTTTGATTTTGATTTTGATATGTCGCCAGGCGACGTGTTGCAGTACATGGCTAAGGCCTTAACGTATTTTTCCTTTTTAAATCCGTTGGGTTATGGCGTCGTCAGCCTTACTTCAGCACCGTTTGTCGCAATGGCGGCTGGTATACTCGGCATAGCCGCGTTCATCTTCCCGTGGGCACTACCGAGTGCCTTCGAATTCGGGCGCTCCGCTGACAAGACGATCGGTTTCACACCGAACCTTGAGGAGTTTGTTAGACAAGCCGTGCACAAGTATGATCGTCTGAACGAATGGAAGAGTAGACGTAGGAAGCGCAGAAGATGAATCGAATACCGATTGATCTTGTAACGCTTGATAAACTTCAGGTAAATAGGAGAGCCATAGTATAAAGCTTGTATGAAGCAAGTACGCTCCCGCTATTAGAATTACTTTTACTTAAATTGGATAGAAATTACAAGATATACCGAGTGATCGTATGCATCATTTGATACGGATTGAAAATGATACGTGGTTAGTAGAAAAGCAAAGAAAGAAGATAGCTAGATGATTATGTTTGTTTTTTAAAACATTATGTGGATAATGTAGCACATATAATGATAATGCAGATAATTGTATAGTATTTTCATTCATTAAGAATGAAGTTTACTCGACTGGGTGGATGAAATCATAATGAAATAAATATAATAATTAATAATTTTCGCATCCGTCCTTCATAAATATAATTTATGTAAAATAATTAAGATGATTATACTCACAAATAATATATCTTATATAATATTTAATTTTTATTTTTTATTCTTACGCCAAATGTAGCATAGTAAGAAATTACTCGCTATTTACATGATCACATAATTACATGAATGGACGACAATCAATGCAATAATTAACTTAATATTTTATAACGTTACTATTAATAATTATTAATTAACGGTATGTTACTATTCATCGTTATTATGTGTAGAATAATGAGAATACTGCGTCATTTTTTTATCGTATCATATATCTATGAAAATTTGTTATGTAGTATTTAAAAAAGATGCTTTGAGTACTTAAAATATTTAACAATATTTAATATTATCTCTTTGCGGACTAAATTTCTCATAAATAAGTGAAGATCAAGTATTTCGTTTATAATTTTATTTAATTGGAGGGGTTCAACACTAATCAAATAATATTTATTATTTATTCAGAGAAATTTATTGAGATTCCAACAACATGGTTTGTTGATTATAATTATATACCGCGATTACTGTAAAAAATTATTTAATAGTTCAACTCGACATAAGACAAAGGATTATGATTTAGTGTTTCTTTTTGTATTGATATTTTAATTTAATTAAATTTTACAGCATTTCAGGGCATTAACAGTATTTGTGCCAACGAATATGTAATGTTAATAAAATATTACAAACAAAGATTAATATTTCTCTTATTGGGCAATTATAGTATATAATTTCTTACGCCTTCTTATATGCTGTATAAAAAATATATGATCCTATCTTTATACCTGCGATCCCTCTAAATCCTATTTTATTATTGTGGTAGAAAAATAATAAAATTTATCTTAAAGGAAGAATCTTATTATTATTTTAAATTGTGTCAAAATTATCGGATGATTACGCTTACATTTTATTTATTTACTTTAATTTCTTAAACGTATCAAGTATAAAAATACCTTTTGCTCCATCAAGATTTAATTTTTCGTAATTAATTTCTTTTTCAGCTATTGTGACTATGCTTAAAAAATTTAGATTCTTTTATAAATTAAATTCATCTTATAAATCAAAATTGGAAACCGAAGTTATAATCTATTTCTTCTTCTAAACTTAGATTCGCGGAAATCTCTTATTTTCGATTGCTACTACTAATTAAAACAATTAATTAAAAATTACTGCTTCTAAATTACATCTCTCATGATAGAAAACGATTTAAAGTTTATAACTGAGTTATAAGAGCTTCAATTTAGAGAAAATCTTTTTATTTTATTCTGAAACATATTGTAGATAATAATTTATTTCAATATATTGCTGCATTGCACTTTATTACTTTCTTAACTTACAATTAATTGTACTCATAGTGTTTGACAAGGTGTCAATCTGTGCAAATAAGCCTTACTTATTGCATAGAAAAGGTAAGAAATTTAATAGCCATTAGACATTTTTGTTAATTCTTTAATTCATCCGGCTAACGGCTATATATTTATTCATAAAAATTATTAGTAATAAATGAGAGAGAGAGAGAGAGAGAGAGAGAGAGAGAGAGAGAGAGAGAGAGAGAGAGAGAAAATGTGTGTATATGTATATCTTATTATTATATGAATAATTAATAAAAATCATGATTCAGAATAAAATGAAATATTATCATACAATATTTATTATAATGACATGATAAACTTATTTTTTATATAGCGCGATATGAAGCGCGATATCCTATT
The DNA here is from genome assembly GCF_024713525.1 of Acromyrmex echinatior. Lineage (NCBI taxonomy): Eukaryota > Metazoa > Arthropoda > Insecta > Hymenoptera > Formicidae > Acromyrmex > Acromyrmex echinatior. The sequence continues at coordinate 22,243,493 of NC_141853.1, forward strand.
ATGTTAATCATGTTAATCATGTTAATCATGTTAAGTGACAATGATAAAAATTGGAAATGCTCAGCGAAATTATGTTTTATAACTCCTCAACAAATCTAATGATGAAATTTTATTTCAGTGGGCAAGTGAATGATACTCATCGTGATTTGAAGGATCTGCAATATATGGATCAGTCTCTGAGAACCGTCGCCACTCAACTTCTCAACGTTACAAATCCACAGGACGTGGTAAATGTGAATAACAAAGACCTCATCAAAGCCGAACACAACGTCGCGACTACGCCAAAATCCTCGGAGAACAGTGTACCTTTGTTGATGAGGGATGTTAGTTCAGAAATCAATTTAGAGCCTGTGCATTTCGGTAGGCCAATTAATTCTAAATTCAGTTATTTCGAGAGTAGTCATCCAGGCCAAGCGATGGCAATGACGGAGGAAGAGCTTGAGCGAGAGATGAGCACAACGAGGCTGATTACCGCCTACAAAAATCATCCGACAACTACTGGCGGTATCTCCACTTGGATCCTACTGAATCCACCGTCCACAACCGTAAAGAGCGTAGAGATCGAGAAATCGAAGACACAGCAGCCATTCCAAACGGAGGTACGACTTACAGTAAGACCAAGTTCGTCGATCGAAAAAGAAACGATTCCGCAGGTAGAAAAGATCACGGAGAAGACCACGCCACAGTTAACCCCTGTTATAACCACCGAAAAAGTGACTATAATCACAAAGAAACCGAGTATGACGACAACAAAGAAAATCGTGACTTCGAAACCGGAGAAAGTTACTCAGAATTCAGAAAAGAATTTGGAAACATCATCGAGCACAACTTTGAAGGTGATTCGCACTACAACAACAAGCACTTCGACGACGAGTGATGGAACAGCTACGTTGACTGTTCTCACGACGAAGAAGAATCAACCGCCGCGAACTACTTCTAAGCCGAAAATTACCACGCCGAGAACAACTTTGCATTCTAAGCCGGCAACAACGAAACCGGCCTCAATGAAACCGACGACGACGAAACCAGTGAGACCAAAACCAACGAGGAAACCTACAATCAAAAACGAAACGGTAAAGAATGAGACCTCCACATCGACTGGTAAAATCGAGAAGGTGACCTTCAAACCGCTCTCGATCATCACAACGCCGCAAGACAAGCTGGAAAATACTGAGAAACCAATGTTCGTTACGAAGATAAAAGCGTCAGTGCTCATGGACACTCAGAAAACTCCGACTACTTTACTTCCGGCTACCACCGCGGCTACCGTGAGTGCCAGTACAACGTTCAAGTCGAATTTGTCGACCGTGGATCTCGTAGAAGTACCAGTAAGATCGAAGCCAGTCAACACGAAAGGAAATAACGTACTGAAGGTGCAACTGAAGAAGCCTATTGATGAGACCACACAAATCGAGATAGAGCCAATCAAAGTAAACGCACCAATTTTGACAATCGAGAAGGTCGATAACATGGACGAAATCATGATGAAGGATACGGACGATCTTAATGACTCCAGAATAGATCTAAAATTTGACTTTAATCCCGAATTGACCAAAATTAACGTAGAAACAAAAGCGGAGGCGGATGCGGCGACATCGACAAGCGCGACAGCGTCAACCACGACGAAGCGGCCGAGGCATAACTCGAAGAGAAAGAAGAACAAGACTCGAAGGCGCAAACCTACTACGACCTCGGCACCAACCTCGACGATGGTGCCCGTTCTAATGGAAATCAACGAGAGTGTTACTGATTCTACCATCACAGATAACGCAGTCCAGGAATCGAAAATCGCGCCTGAAACAAAAGTTGGGGCGAACACGACGAAGACTAAGAAGAAGCAACCGCAGAAGGCGATCAGCACTCAGATTTACAACTTCCTCAGTCGCGAAGTGATGCCTAGCTTCGGCGTCATGTCACTGGTAGGTTTAGGTCTTGGCCTCGCTTCGTATTTCCTGTATCCCTTCGGCGGTACTATCACTCGAAGGAATTACGACGTGGAGCCGAATTACAAGTACAATATGGATGAATATGGCGGTAACTACGGGCAGAGCGAGGAGGAGATGTTATCCAAGGTGTTCCAGGGTATGACGAATTATGAGAATAAATATCCAGGAACGAAAGATAACTACAACAATAACTACTATCACTATCAGCATTATGATGGTGCATATGATACTCAAACGAAGAAGGTCGAAACGAGATATCCATCGGTGTCTACTTCTCCTGTTTACAAAGCCGTGGAGAACACTCAACCAGCAGTAAAGTATCGGAACACGGACTTCCAATATCCCGAAGCACAAACCACTCCAGCTTTTTATTACGATCGCAAACGTCCAGATTTCGCGGAAGTCGGTACGAGTTCAGCGGCAAATCGGCAATTCGTAGTTGGTAACGTACCTAAGGAATATCCATTCGACGTGAAAGCAGCGAATTTGCCGGTGGACAACAAGAAAGGTTACATGTCAACGGAGGTTGGACAGACGCAATTTGAGCGAGAGGTATCGCAGAACTTTGATTTCCCGAACGCGGCCGGGTTGCACAGTTATGGCCATTTGGGAGCATCAACTATCCGAGTGGATGACGGATACGAAGAGATTGAAATAACGCCAACAGCGGTGGCCGTCGAGCACGGACCGCGATCTCTTAAGGTCAAACGTTCTGCCCTTAACGAGGGTGGCCGAGGGCGACGCTCAAGATCAAAGAGGGAGTCGGTAATTCAGATAATTCCAACGAAACGTGAACTGGAAGAAGAGCGCGAGGAGGCAGAGAAGGAGGAAGATCTGAGCAACGAGATTCTGGATATCATCGATTCGGCTCTGCCGGGTGGCGAAGTGCCACACAAAACGAAGGGTAGCAACGAAAACGAAGTAGAGGATCTCGAGGGGCAGAAGAGGAAACAACAAGAGGAAGCTAATACGCGCGTAAAGGAGTCCACCTCGAAAACTACACATACAGAGGACACGACGGAGATTCCCACGACTTCCACGACCGTCGGAAAAATAGATGACGGCGATACTAGCGTCTCTTCAGAAAAGTCTACTGATACCACGCATCCCACGGACTCGAAGGACCCCGAAACAATCGAGTGGTTCGACAGCTCGACCACGAAAAAGCCCTCAGAGGGCTTCAGTCTTATAAATTTTGTAAAGAAGGTGGCCGAAATTAAGTTCAGATTGGGTCTGACAATTCTTAAGCATGCCAGTGAGGGTTTCGCGCGGTATCTAGGTCACGTGCAGAAGAGAATCAACGGCGAGGAATGAGAAGGAAGCGAAGAACTCGGAGGAGCAGCGATGGAAGTTCTCGAGTCGTGTGGCGATACGCATTTTCCAATTTCACGGCGCAATACGGTGGACATGCGGCGGATAACGGCGATGGACGACGTGACGACAACCGTAGTCCTGTAGATAACGGTAGTCGAGGAAAACGAAGAAGCGGTTTCTCCCCCATCCTCCCTCCCCCCGACTTCTTCGCGGCCGATTCGAGATGCGATTTCACGGGCAATCATTTTTGTCCATCCATAAACGATGCGATGCGATGCGATAGACGATCGTCCTTTCACTTAGAAAGCTAAAACAACGAAGGGGAACACGGACTACTGTTACGATCACCGAATACGCGTCTCCTCTTTCAAGGTATCGCCGTGAACGTTGCAGATGGGTAACGCATCTTCTTTCAGGCTCCTCCTCTTCACGCGAGAGTTCGACGAAAATGCCCTCAACGTGTTCCCTACAAAAAAAAAACTCTATTCGATTAACAAGGTGTTTAATTTTAGCCTTCGGGTCCTTGCGTGAGAATGCCTTTCGACACGCGATATACAATGTGATAAGATGCATTCTAGGGATAATTTATTGAAAGCAGGACGATCGAGATAGACGCGGGATTGGTGAGGGGTTTCGAGAGATTTTTCTCTCTCTCTCGCTCTCTTCCACACACAGGATCGATTGGATCTTTATTGAAAGTCGCTTTTTAATCTCTCTACAATTGTTTTGGTATATGCGCACTGCTCTCTTACCCTCTCGCTGGAGGGCGAGCGAAGACGTATGATGGAGCCGATTATTGGGCAGCTTAATTACACTGTAAAGTACGCTATATAATTGAATAAATAAAATTGAACGAATAAATAAATAAATAGATAAGTATGTAAACTCTCTATGTAACACCCTGATATACGTTATGTAAATAAATATTGGAGAATGTAAACGTTTGTGTTTCTCTCGCGTCAAAGCGTAACATTGATCTTTAAAGGTTGCTGCAATATTTCGAGTCTGAAATAATTGAATCATAAATGAATTTATGGCAACGTAATTAATTTAATTTGTTGCAAACGAAGCACTTGTTGCATCGCAGAAAAATTGGAAATTTACATTCGCTGACGATGGTTTGATCAAGCATAAAATATAGATAATAAATGTTAATGGATGGCGATTAAAGTTGGAACCTGTTACGTTTGCTTTTACATAATCGAAGCACTGTGTCAATAACAATTGAAATGCGGTAATGTAAAACGATGAAGCAAAATAACGCTTGGATATTTTTTTTTCAGTATAATTATGATGGACTTTTTACCCCCAAGTTCACTCTTTACTCGGTGATTACTAGAACAGCAACAGGTTGATTCTAAATCGATCTTACTTATACCCTCGTCTGTATGAATAGGAATACATTGATTATTCAGAAACGTATTCAGTATTAATACGCAGTCTATAGTCTGATTACAACAACGCAATGTTTGGAAAGTGATTTGCACACTACTTGACTTCAAATCCAATATGCGATCGAAAAATTTAAACTTTATCTTTTTGTAATTCAACCTTTGTAAGTAAGATTTTTGGTAGAAAAATTCTATATATAAAAGTATGAGACTATACACTCTAATATATATGATGTAGCGTTTTGTTTAATTTAATATTACGAAACTAATTTCTAATAAAATCATTTTCGTTTCTGGATCCTCATTGTTATATCCTATACTTCAACGTAATTCTGCATATATGTCATGTGCTGTATTTTCTGTTATTCATCATTCTAATGAGTTCCTCGAACGAATTCTGCTATTTTAATTCCTATAGTCCTACTGATCTCTTTAGTTGAACGTTATATTCCCCCGCGAGCTTATGCAAGTTTACTTCAAGATTGTTGTTCATCAGTCTCAGATCTCTCTTTCGACGACCCAGCATCATCGGTATCATCATCGCCATTGTCGCCGGCAACATACCTGTCATTTCACAAATGGTACGATAATTAATTCAAACAAATGTATTAATTCAAACAAACGTATTACGCAAATTGGATTTAAGTGAACTTTTGTCATCGTTCTTTATTAAAGTAATTAATGAATTTACTCTATTCGATTAAATAACATTAAATTCACTTTTGCGATACGAATTAGAAATTTCCATAAAAACATTAAAATTATGTATACATATATTATTATTTACACATTAATAATTTTTTATTTTTTTCATAAATTAAATATTCGACTTTCACAACATTTAATTTTATTAAATGGCAAAAAAATTTAAGATTAGAGCATTTTTAAATTGTTATTAACTCAAAATGTAAATCTCTCAGATATAAGCAGTTGATATATGTATTATTTTGAAATATATTTTAAGTTAATTTGTTACAGCCATACCTGCTCCGACGGCTGCTAAAACGGCTGCCGAACTTGATGGTTTCGTGCTCAGAGTTGTATGCCTGATTGGTCTTTTGTTCAGAATGTTCGGTACGGTTGACAGCTTCTCCATCTCGTACTCTTTGCGGCTCTGCTCGACGCTCTTGAACGTCTTCTCCACTTCTAAAAGGCCTCCGTGGGACGTCGTCGTATTCGTGCCGTTGATCGATGGCAACACCGTCAATCTGACCTAGGTAAACGATCTTTCATAAAGTGGCCGTCGATAATATTTTTTTCAATAAATCTATTTGTCACTAATAATAACTATCTCCGTGAAATTAAATCATCTGATTCGTATTGATATTAGTATCACAATACATCGCGCAATATTTTGTTACAAGTAGAACACAAGTCATCATGATATCAAAATAACGTCCTAAAATATTTAAAAAAATTTTTCAATCAGTAATGTTTCATTTAACGTCATTTTAACTTCGTGACTTGTTATTTTGCTTGAATAATTATTGTTAAAGTCAGATCCGTTAAAATGAAAAGACAAATTGCCTGATACAAGGAAAAGGACATACTTTAGCTTAATTAAAATTTTAGCTTAATTAAAACTATTGAATTCTCTTTGATCATTTAGCCTAACCTGGCGTTTCGATGTCATCACAGGTACAACCTCTTCTTCTTCTTCCTCCTCCTTTCCGCGACTTGTCGTATTGATTCTCTTAAATGGTTCTGCTGAGTTTATTGTATCAAACTTGATTGATCTCTGCCTCGACTTGGAATATCCTCGGTTCGTCGACAAGAGAATCCACTGGCCGTCGCCACTCGCTGGATGACTCGGTGGATGATTGTTCACGTACTGATAATGCGAGAAATTCGGCCTTTCGGTGACTAAAGTTGGCCGAGGTCGATCCTGGTCGTATTTGGATGAGTAATCGTGCCAATTACTTCCATCCCCCGATTGATCCGAATATTTATCGATAAATTGATATGAGGAGCTCTGCGGTTTGGACCAAGTACTGGGAAAGTTGGACGGTCTGTCGTCTGTGATGATATCGCTACTGGGACGATGAGGATCGTACTTGTTCCATAACGGTCTCTCCGGCGGCCACTTCTGCGCCTGATTAGACGCGTCATCAGGATGGTAAGAGGGACGTGAAATCGGTTTCTGCCACGGTTTCTCGCTACTCTCTGGCCAGTTGGGTTTTGGCTTGTCGTACCTGAGATACGATCGTTTGTTTTCTCATTTGCCTAAAGCCGATATTTCGTCGAGAAGTATAATATAAAGTAAATAATAGATATCCAATTAATAGGCAAGTAATGCAATTTTTAGAGAAGCTTGAAGATTTTTTATAATTATAAAAATTATAAGTTTTAAGATCTTTACTAAAATGTTAAGAAATAAAAAAATTATTGATATTTTTTTGTAATAAATCTTATACTAGCTTTATTTATAAAGAAAGGAATAAAGCTGAAATAAAAAGTGATTAAATTTTTACGAGATTTTTTTGATACATTTCTTAATATTAATGTAGAGAGTATCATAAAAGGTACACCTGATGAACTTTGTAAATACATTTATAAGAAAGAAAGTTTTGTATCGATGCTAACGATAAATATCTCTCATCATAACAACCACAAAACCCATTTTCAAATTGTACATAAGATCACGTAGTGAAAAGAAAATTAACGGTTGTGGTACTTACCACGGTTTGTTGTTTTCATAAGTGGGTCTGACGGTATAGTCGCTGGCCCATGGTTTCATGCTCGGTTTATCCCATGGTTTTATCTCTGGCCAAGGTCGTTGTGTACTGGGATTAGCCTGCCACTTTGAAATTTTGCTCTTAGACCACGGAATTGCTTCCAATGTCACCCAGCCATTTCTATCTTCATAAGTATTTGTACCGTAGTATTTGTTTCTCTTCAAGGTATCATTTAACGCCTCGCTTAACTAAACCAGCAAAGATAACAAAAAATAAACCGACAAATCAATATCTTACTTCAAAAATAATATAACTAAAAAAAAATTAAGTTTTCCAGAGAAGGGAAAAAATTATTTTTCAATTTGACAGAAAATTACTAACTTTTAAATCCAATAATATCAGCAAAAATATTTTCTTAGCATCGTCAAATGTCATTTTCGTTTTGCGACTATTAAAAAATCATCCTTTTTAAATTGTGACAATTTTGACGATTCTTATGAAGTTATAGGGTGATGTTTATTTAACTCATTTATGGGGTAATAATTCGAAAATCATGTTTATTTACTGTCATTTTTGAAGTAAGAGAGTGATACTTTTTATTATCTAATGATAATTGCATAATAAATATTACTGCAAAATTTAAAATTATTAAAACATCATCTTTTTGCTTAATTTTTCCTTTTCTTTTTTATTCGATTATACAAAAGACAAAATACATCTTATTTTTTATTATCTAAAACATGTTTCTTACCGCATCGTCCGTTGAAGTAGCATTTGAGATTTGATCAAATTTATCGTCCTGTTCGTGGATGGTCGTTGTCTCGGTAATCTCGCTATCGATTTCAAGCATAAGAGGTTCCGCGGGTGGTTTTACAATTCTGAAGGGATATTTGAAATTCCTCTCGGTGGTGCTCTTAACTTTATTCGCGTAATCCTCGAGAAATTTATTGAGTACGTCTGGATTGAAAGTCGAAGATTCGACGAAGGAATTTCTTCGATTATACTGATCGCTCGATATCTCTTTGGTCATTCTCTCATCGGTTTGATGCCCGTTTCCCGTGTTATCGTACAGAGGATTCGGTGTGATCGCTATCGGATCGTGAAGAATCCTTAAATTGTCCGCTTTCGTTTTGAACATGTCGGACGCATTTGTTCGCATTTTCACAAAATATCTTGTGCTACCCAAAGAACCTCCTAACATCAAAATTGTCAGGAGCAGACATATCGCTCCTCTCGTCATCATCTGAAACACGAAGAGCTTTATTTTATATATTTCTCAAAATGTTATTAACAGAATTCTCATCTTTACCTGCTAAAAAGCTTTTAACACACAGTTCCACAAAGACTTAGTCCACTCAATGATTTGAATGTTTCGAAGTATTTTTTGATTATTAATTAGTAAAATTCTTTCTTCCGATTGGTCAATCAAAAACTTCGAAGCATTTGCAGCGTCAAGTGAACCACACCCAAAGTAACGGTAATATCAATATTATAATTTTTTATTCAATAATAACTGTTACATATATAACATGTGTTACATATATAACATATGAAAATTATATGGAATAATATTAAAATTATTATATTAATTTTACTTTGAATTTATCAAGTAACTATCATTATAATAATTTTTTTCAAATTTATTTTTATGCAGCTTTATTTTTCACATGAGGAAGAAGAGTAATAAATATCGCGTATTAATAATTGTGAAAAATTTTAACATTATTTTGGAAAAGAAGCAAAAATATAAATATAAAAATAAAATATTATAAAAATTGCTAAATAACTGGCAAAATCGTGTTATGTTAATGAGTTTTAGATAGATAAACAGTTAGAAAATTACGATTCGTCGAGATCGCTGTCATCATCCGGCTCGTGAACGACCACCTCGAGATTTCGCACGTCTACTTGATTTTATGAAATTCTACTGCGTGATTGTAACGCGACAGAGCGCTGAAAGAGGACGAACATTTCGCGTACACAACGCGTCGCACTAACCGTGTCGATATTAGTCGTCCGAGCCGCCTTCAATTACATGAACAAGGCCCGTGTGTCTCCCGCTCGTCGTTTCCGGAGATCCGTTAGCGGGAATTGCGGGCAACGTATTGCGCCGGCGTATGACAGCAGAATAGTAGTAACAATAACAGGAACAACAACAATAAAAACAACAACAATAATAACGACAACAGAGCGACGTTACGAAATATACGGAAGTGGAGTACGTCGGCGACCTCGACTCTTCAAGGTCCGAGATGGCTCTGTTGCCGAGACGTTGCCCTCGTTTGCTTTTAATCCAGATCCCCACTTCGTCGGTGCTTGGTCCATTTTGCATCTTCCTCCGTTCCCCGTAGTCGTTGTGTTATTCCGTTCTTACCTCCTTGGCTTGGTCAACCTGGAGAACGGGCGCCACATTGTCTCTCCTTCTCGCCAGCGATTTCCGCGCGTGTCTCTTTCTCTCATTCCACCTCGCGGTTTCTTCCTCTCGCTCCAGCCGTCATCCTATGCCACGGTTCCCCACGGAATCTTTCTCCTTCCCTTTGGATAACGATCCTTCTTGGAATACAATGGAACAACAATGGGAGGCGAGGTCAGTCATGCTGGCCACGATCGATGATCGATGGGATCGAGCCCATCACTGGCCTCCGACAAGTGAAGGATGTCTGTATTTTTGCATGAGACACTGTTGTACGTTATGCGGTACCACGGGATATAGCGGTTTCTAAGGCATTCGCTTTTCTAACAGCCTCCTGGGCGATTGAAACACAAGCCATTTCATATTCTTGTACAAAGATATATTGATTTATTTCAAAATCCCTCCGCTTTCGCGTGAATTTCTGCAGAAATAACAAACGCTAGATGACTAGAATAAAATGATGGAGATGGAAAGTTCTCTTAAATGAGGCTGAAACATCTTTCTAATTCTGTTTGCAGTTTACATTGCAAATATCATGATATTATACGTTTAGATATTAACATGTCTTAATTGGCCTATAATCTTATCGCAAAATGTTATATATTAAAATTATCGCGCAAGTATATGTATATATGGGAAGAATTACTTTGCTGAAGTATCTAAAAATTTAGTTATTATAGATACAGGTCTGAAAATTATTTTGTTGAACCATTAAAATAATTACGTGGGAATCTCGAGCATGATAAGTAATGCTGCAAAAAGTTTTGACATTCTTGCAACCAGTTTAAACGTCCTACATAATTATTTTCATATGGCCCAAGAAAATTATTTTCAGATCTGTATTTAATTAAATCTTTAATGCTTCAATAAATGTTCTGTCCGTGAATATATTGCATTAACTAAATTACAAATTCATTTATTTATTTATCAGCTATAAATAAAATTTTTAAACATTCCCCTGTTTGCTTTCATCATAATTACTAACATTTCCATCCATTAACGAATCTTTGATAACGATTCCGCTTGAACGTTAAAAGCAATCATTTCGACAAGTTGTTTACAATGCGCTCTCTCACTTATCAGCATCTCTAATCAGGCACACTTACAACATTGAAAAAATCCAGACAGTAATTCGCGCGTCTAATGCATCCGGACGAAAAGCAATGAAACGATCGTACGCAACTTGTCTTTGATTTCGCGGCGATTTTAATTGCCATTCTTAATGAGATTATTCACGCCGCTTAGAGATATACTCCGCAAAGCGAGCGATTGCTTTATGGACGAAGATATTACCGTGATTGACCGAGAAAACTGAAGTGGCGCGGAGACGGTCTCCGATCGTTTCCCCCCCATCATTACTTGTGCTCGCATTGTCCTCCTCCCTCGCTTCTCAATGCGGCGAGAGTTGTATTCGTCTTTGCCGACGATGGAAGACAACGATAATGAGAAACCGACTAGGCCGCTCGTGTCACGCGCTAATTGCGGCACTCGTGACAATCAGGGTGACGATATGACGTCGCCATAACGTTGTCGCCCGTTTGTGTGAGCGCGGCTCCGATCGGCGACAGTGTCATTTTCACGCGAGTTTTACCTTTTGTCAAATCGCTACTTTCACCGTTTAAACGTAGCAGAACTCATGTTCTGACGTGGGTCGACGGTGCTCTCTCTTCTAGGCGCGGCATGAGAAGTTTCGGCTAACCTCAGAGAGATCGCGCATGAGAATCTTTCAAGAATCCTTCTTTGGAGACCAATTTTTTACTTCGTTTACTAATTCCTATAAAAGCGTAAAATACATGAAGTTTACAGAAGAATTCTGAATTTATTCAAAAGAACTTGCAATTTTTTCTTTAGCTTCACGATCTGTTTTCTATTTATTGCAGAATTACATTAAAATAAAATACACTAATAGATTTGAATAATTTATAACGCGGTATTTATTTAAATATTTAAATTACTTTTTAATTATTAAATATTTAAATTACTTTTATTATTATAAACGTGTAAAGTTTATATTAATTAAAAATTTTAGCGTCTCTCTCTCTCTCTCTTTCATTCTGTAATGGAATATACAGATTTATTGAAACTTATAATTAGTGTTATTACGTATAATTAAATCATTCTAACGCAATAATCTCTTTTGACAAACATTACATATTACAAAAAAAAATTATTTATCTAATATATTATATTTGTTTTCTGCATATATTATACATATGATTTCAATCGTACTTACTGTGGTAGAAATGATGTTTCTGGCTGAATAACTGCACAATTAAGGACACGCCGGCATCGCGCCGTCGTAAAGGACAAAGAAGGTCGCCGTTGATTTTCATGCTCGGCAAATCGCCGATTTGGCCTTCTTCGATGTATAGTAGACGGAATCGGATCGGCGAACAAATCGTGGAATCGCCCGTTTACCGATTTTTGCGCTTTCGCGGCCCAGAAACCTCCGTCATTCCTTTTTTTTTTCTTCCTTTACCCATGCCTTCCTCTCTCACGTCGCCGATGGTGATTCCTGCTCGTCGCGCGAGTGAAACGCATCTTAACAGTTTCCGTTTTACGAGCAGCTTCCGATTCTTCCGCCAGATTTTCACCGATCTAGGATTTTTTGTCTGACGCCGACCCAGAAACGAACGATTTCTTTTCTCGCTTGTCGAACAGCTAGGTATGCTCTTTCATCGATTTCCGCTGTATCTTCGCATTTATTACATTACGTATCAATACGTGTCATTCCAAACAAAATCAATAGACACGTCCACATTGCGTCATCGTATATGTTACAATCTACATTGTATACAATTTATACATTCTTCATTTTCTGACATTTATTATCAATAGATCAAGAGTTTGCAAATTTTAGGAAGTCTTTATATAAATATAAAGTGTTGAGTACAAGTTGCAATATCTTTTTTAAAATATTCGAAAGGAATCAACATATAAGTTTGTCCATGGTATGCAATTAGTTAGTTGATAACAATGGATCGATCTTCACTACGTTGCAGAATTAGGATAATTACGTAAAATAAATCATTTCTTCTTTTATTATGAACAAGAACGAAGAAATGGCACGTTTTCGGTATTACAGAGGCATAAGGAATTTTTTTATTTCCGATTCCGGTTACTGTGGGATTGGCTGGCCTACTCCAAATCGGAATTGGATCGGTCTGGACGTCAAACCGCGAAAATGATTGTAGATGTTAAAGAAAGGGTAAAATGATCCGCATTGTGCATAGCAAACTACTTTCATTGCCAGTCATATCAGAGGGAGAGTCGCGATGATGAAAACGATAAGAGCAAATGGAAGAGAAAAGAGCATCGCAAGATCTATTTTAGACGTCAGAATCTACGCAATGACAGAAAGTTTCAAGAAAGATTTGTGTGGATGGTATCAAATCATTTTTGTCAGATGATTAAGATTCCATAAATTTTTTAAATAAAATTATATATAATATATATAATTATACATAAAAATGTCAATTAATTAAGATTATAAAGACAATAAAAAGTAATGTATTATTGAAATAATCATCTCTTCGTAAATTCCATTAATTTCATTTATGTTATTTTCGTTTAATAAATTCTCTTCTTTCTTTACTTTTAGCTATTATTCGCTTTTATTTTTAATGAATTATTGATGCTCTATAATTTAATAGAGCATTAGTATAAATTTCTTTTCATATAAACGTGAAGCTAACTGTACAAGATATAAAGTTGTTTGAAGGAAATGTAAACCAACTTGTGTAAAAAGTATACTCTTCTTTTTAACATGAAAACTTTAAGACCGGTATTTATAGTTTATTCTTATTATAAGACCGTTTTAATTATTGTCTTAAGATAAATTAATACAGTATTAATTAATATGCGATTGATTTATGATATCTTAAGATTGTACTTGAGATAGTCTTAAAAAGTTCTATAAGAACCGACTATAAATACGAGCTTAAAATCATCCCGGAGCATATAGAACATATCAGAATGACCTCGCCACGAAACAGGGTCAGACTCTCACCGCTCGGCGATAAAACTTGGCTTAGAAAGTCTTTTCACCCCTTCCGCTCATTATATTCATGTTCCGCGAGCACTGCTAGAGCAAGTAACGTCTCGTATCTTACTTATGCAATTTAACAGTCTGGTATGTTTCGCTCGTTTCCATTTTACTGTGTACCACTGAATTTCTCTCCAGAGTTTTCTTTCACGAAGTCATATGAAATAAACGTAGAAAAACGATAATATCCAATTTCTTCATATATACTTCAAGCTTATTTATAAATTACTTTTTTGCTACAATATTAGCTACACCATTTTTACAAAACTGCAATTACAAGATTAAAAAAAAAAAGAAATAAATTCGAAAAAAAAGCGAAGGAAAGATAATAAATTAATTACTTTCTCTTTGATTAATTGTCATTAATTTTTTTATTTTATGTGAAATTGTTTTCAAACATATGATGTTTGTCATTTACGCCATGATGCATCATGATATATAATATTACGGCTGTAGTTGCTTGAACTAAACGTCGCAGCGTCTCACTTTGTCAACGACAATTGGAGTACGAATGGTGGCAGTAATTAATTGTTCTCACGTTCACGCTTTTTAGAATACGCCCGTTGTTACTTTTGCCTTTTAACAAGTTAAAGTCACAGTACGTCGCAGCAAATGCTTTAGTACGCGGACATCTCGCAATGGAAATAACTGTTCACTGCGTCCGCTCGTCATCGCAAACGCACAAACATCATTCGTACTGATTGCTGACTTAATCAAACGAGAAACATGTGGTTGCGCAAGATCTCCAAGTGTTGCTTCCTCCTTCCTCGTCTTTTGATCATCGGCCTTACACTTGCGAAGACCCTCGAAGCGTCTGAAGAGACTCGCGAAACGAAAGTCATCTTCGAAGAGACTTCCTCGATATCAGATCAATACTCCGTTCATGAAATAACGACATCCGCTACGTTATTAAGACTGGTCACCGACAGCGACCAAGAATTAATCACACCGGCCGTCGTCGGAACCCTTTCTCGAAACGATTCGAACATCTTCAAGCCTAGCCGGCATTTGGGCGAAATCGAGCACCCGATCATCAGGAATCCCTTTGATAACGTTCAACATGTGAGATTCGAAAACAACGTTAATCTGAATGGACAGCGTGAACGGATTCAGAATATTCTTCAGGATGCGTATCAGGGTGTCTCCAGTTTGCTGGATGAAGCGACGCGATCGAGCAAAATTAAGTTCGAGGATGACGATATAGTACAAACGTCGAACATCCGTCATTCTTTCCATGATCAGCAGGCCGTTACGGAGAGTTCGAGATCACAATATGAACAAGGCGCTGTCAGCCACATGTTTGCCGATCAGACATTCTTCCAAAACGTTAAGAAGCCAGAGACGCAAGACATGTTCGGGAAAACGACGACTGATTATCAATCGACCGGTATTTACGATGTCTTAAAATCGCCGTACGTCATCAATTATTATGTCGATCAGAATCAGAATGCTTATCAGCCGGCGTCGCAGGAGACCGTGATCGAAGTGATCAAGAGACCGGAGAGTAACGGTGTCGTGGTACTTCAACAACACGAGTCAACTTACACGAGAAAGCGGAAATTTCCATATCCGTTTTATCAACCGGATGACAAATACCACGATGTGCAATATATAGAGGACCCACATTCGAGCATAGCTTATGCACGAGAGAAAAGGTAAATATTTTAAAGCGAACATATTAATGTGACACATTTGTAATGCCAAGGAGATAATATTAAACGTTATTTTACATTACATTATTTTACACATATCTGACTGGTCTCTGTTTACTAAGATCAATCTTTTTTGTTCTTTATAGCTTAATATAGTTTAACATTGGTATTAATTGTTATTTAACGCGATCAGTTGTATAAATATTACTTTGAGTTTAATTAAGATATTATTACTTTTTACTTTGTATATTTCAATATTTGTTTTACTATTATACATGACGAGAAAGAAAAAGAAAGAGAGAGGGATGAAAAGAAAGAATAAGAGAAACGTTATTTAATTTTCATTAAATTCACGCGAGGTAATAAATAATGAACTTTTTTCAACTAAGTGTATTACGATCATTGTTCTACACATTTAATAATATATATTATCTAAGTAATGTAAATTATTATTAATAAATAATTTTAATTTAAATTTCGCTGAGAAAAACGCAAGTGTGATACATTATATATAAATAATCTTATATCAAAATAATATTATATACAGGGTGGGCCATCTATTGGTACGTTTTTGAATTTCGTCGTATGGCAACACCGAACGAGCTACAGACCCGAAATTTTGACAGTTTATTAGTCATACCGTCCGCGGCACGAAACAACATGTTTTCTCTTGAAGAGCGTTTTGAAATTTTAAAAACTTATTTTCAAAGTCAGTGCTGTGTCGCCGAAACTGTACGAATTTTGAAAAGAAATATGGGTCGTGATAGAGCACCCACCGAAGGAGCTATACGCAAATTGGTGAGGAAAGTTCGTGAGAAAGGGATGTTAGTGGATGACAGAAGTGGTCCCAGAGCTCGGACAGTGCACACACCCGAGAATATTGAGGCTGTGGCCCAAAGTGTGAGACAATTCCAGCTTTGAAAAACAATATTACGACTGTTTTGAATGAAATTGGCGCCGAGGTAGTCCAAAATGTCATTAATAATTGGGGTGACCGAATGGCATACTGTAAGGCCAGTAGAGGGAGCCACATGAACGAAATCGTTTTTCATTCTTGACGCGGATACTTTTAGCTTCACAACAAAAAAAAAATTAATAAAAAATATCAATGTATGCTCATTTGATCGCATTTTTAAAAACGTACCAATAGATGGCCCACCCTGTATAATAATTATATATAATAATTTTTAAATAAATATATTATTTGACTACATCTTAATTGTCTTATCTAATTCAATTATCTCAAATTGTATGTACTATTTCTAATCCGTTATATTGGAATTACTTAATGAAATGATTCATCTTTTTATTATTTATTCAAGAATATTATTCTTTTCTCAAATATGAAACTAGAATATATTGTTTACAGACCGTTCCCTTGGAAGAAGATTATTCATCTAATTGGTACTTTTCTGCCGTTGGGTCTGCTATTGGCGTCGTTAAAGCCTAACGTCATCCAGATCAGTAACACGACAACGTAAGTCTCTTTTCCTATTTTTCCGCCTCTAATTCAAATATCCGCTTATATATTTAATTAAAGAAAAATTCCATTAGTCAGCCGAACATCGTTCTCTCGAAGTTACGACTTGCCAATCTACCGGTCGAACACAAGCAAGCACGCATGTATGATGATAACCAATCTATCATTTGCGAGGATCGATCAGTCTGCGAATTGATTTTAACCGGCGGTGAGCCACAATCCAACATTCTGCAGAACATCCTGTGGAACGTAGCTACCAGGTAATCGATTTCTTCAGGCATATTTTCTCATATAGTTCTGTCATATTATACTGACCGCGATATGATCTGCAATAATTTAAAAAAGATAAGAACACATTGTTTTTTTCATTGACAGAACTCCGGACGACGTCGCAAAAAGAAATGGCCTTCGTGAAGTGTTCAGCGCCGTTAGGAAAAAAGACTGTGCGGCGATCAGCTGTTAATGACTAGGAAGCCTGAGGATCGGCATGCACGCGATCTCTCCTTCGTTGATTTATGACGATAATGTTCTCACATTATGCAAATTTCACGCCTTTACGCGTGAAACAGCGAGAGTATAAAAATTGATGAAGCGCATTGTATTACACTAATCATATATAATATATTATTTTATAACTATCATTGATATATCAACATCAATTGCTATATATAACCATATCATATAGATAATATTGATATTATATTAGCTACATTATTCATTTCAAATTAAGAAATCATGTTAAAAAAAAATCTTTACTTTTTATTAATTACGCGATGGTATCCAACTTTAATTATATGTATACAAAACATTTTGTGTAGTTTGACAATTCTTAATAAAAATCACGATACCATCAATAAATAAAAACGATGATTTTTCTGGTCATTTATATCTCGCAACGATTAACAAATCTTACTTTTGCGTACAAATGAATGTTACGCTCGAAACGCGAAAGTTTTCATAAAAGTGACAAATAAAGAAATACTGGACTTAAAGAACGAAGTGTCGAGGCAAGACGGAGGTATGTTATTCGGAAATTCGTTCCGCCCGTGCATCCGTGCCGACCTCGTCCTCGCAAGTGAAAGTAGTCGCAGAGTATAAAAGTAGGTCGGCGTTATTCTATGGCAGTGCGATCCGAGAATTTCCGAATGCAACAGACTTTCGGACGACGAATAGGGGCTGACCAATTTATCCCGCACGCAAGTTGTACATTACCGTTGATAATAATTACAAGTGGCCGAGCACAGCCACGCCGTAATTTTTAATTAATAAGCTGCCGCCGAGATTAAATGGATTAAAACGGATAATTTGATGGCTTAGCGTAACAATGCGTGCTTGACATTTATTGACGCTCAATATTTATGTTTCATGATTGATATATTTTACATCACTTGTGTTACACCGAATATGTAGTGTTAATTTTTAGTGTTTGTTGTAGACTTTGTAGTGTTAATTTTAAGAACAGATTTTATGATCAGAATTTACTGACGATTTTTACTAAACAAAATATTTATTGTTATCAAATAATTAATTACGTGACAAAAGGAAGAAATGATTTAAAACAAATCGATTAAGTAGAGATAAGTATGAGATTCTTGGTGAAATAAACTTTGGAAGAGAGAATAAAACAATCATACCCTTCACAATTTTAAGTAAACTATAATTTAACAGAACGTTAATTTAAGACTTAAATATAAAGATGTATAATGCTAATAACTAGAAAGTTGCAATAAGTGACGATCTCTCCCGACATTTTCACTAAGGAAAGAAATGACACCGAATTGGTTAAAGAATCTGAGAAAATAATACCTAAGAAATAGAACACTGGAATTATTATTTCACTCTATATTTAACTATTAAAAGAATCCGTTTTGTTGCTTTTATGATGTAAACATAATATAAGATTCAGTTTATCGGACAACATAACATAAAATTATATTGCAACTTTTATATATAATCGCCTGATATTATATAACATGTAGAACGTATTACAGTTTCTTAAACGGTATCCACATGACAGTACATATTTGGAATATCTTTTTTTGCCACGCATCCGGAACTGTCAAGTATATAATCACCGTTATTATTCGTTTATTCCTGTCACTTAGGCTCTGTTATTTAATTAATGATGTTCGTACTACTTTATTACAGGTGACGCAGTATCTGTAGCGGCATCAAAAACGTCAATTCGAAGTAAATAATGAAACATTATTTTATATCAATATATCATTTCATGGCGAAAGTTTAAGATGTCAAAGACATTTAATAAAACAATAATTAGTAATTAAGAGGGACAAGTGCAATTAAGGCGAACTGATACTTCTCCATTTTCACTTCAGGAATGCAGGAAAACTTCAAATCGCCTACTCGCTCATTTGATCTCAAATCGATTGACTCTGAATGAATGCCATAAGAACACTCTTAACTTATGATAAAGAGCAAAAAATTATCTCAGCATTGTCCAAAAGTTTCCTCTGTTTCCTTAACATTCGTAATACATACAGAAAATTCCGTTGCTAAGAAAAGTGATTACTAAATTTACTTTTTTCCTCTTAAGTAACAGTTATCTTTAACAAAGAATGTCTTCTTGATAATAATCTTAAAACTATACTTATTACGAATTTTAAAAAACTTATTATTATGTACTCCAAACAAGAATTTATTTCCTTTCAAAGAATGTTATAAAATTAATCGAAGTAACTTTATATTATAAGCTCGGAATATTTTGTTTAATGAACTTATGACAGATTTTTAGATACGTGAACTTTTGAAATACTTGAAATAAATAATTATTATTATTATATGATGTGTATTTTTCTGTGTGTACAAATTTACTTGGCTAATTAAGCAAAACGGTGGTGCGAATCTTCCAGATTTGGAGAAACAAGAAACAGTTTGTGAAACCACTTACTTAATGCAAAATCCTCTGTTAAAATATATTCTTTATGATACTTTCTTTTTTTTCTCTTTTCTTTTCTCCTTATAAAGATAAAATAAATTAAAAAATTTTTAAGACATTTATACACGAGAGAAGAGATACCTAAATTTCGTTTTTGCCGACTTATATTCTACTGTCGCGAGTTCAACGGTTTAAAATCATATATGCTAGTTTCTAAGTGTTAATCCTCGATAACATTCATTCCTTTTTGGACTATTTATCACATTGTCCTCGGCAGAATTTTTTTCCCGGAAGAGAATAGAAGATTTTCATTATGATAGTGATCTCGTGTGAAACTTAAAAACATTTTTTTGCGTCGTCTGGTTTTAGAGAAAACTTGAATATTTCAAGGATGATCAGAAGACACAAAAAATCGATGATTCGTTTCCACCCTGAAATAAAATATGAAATGAACCGTATACTCGTCGACTTCAGTATCGAAAGTGAGCCACTTCTTGCGCCGATTCTCTACTTCTGAGAGCGACGCAAGTCGTTTCAAGCATAGTTGAGCAATGAGATCGCTCATAAAACGGAAGAACGCGCGTTTCCGCTGGCTTCGCGACAAATGCTTCCGAGATTCCGCCTCTTCGACATTTTTTTACGTTTGAGAAAATTGTGCCAAAGGGGCGTCGTGTCCAAGTGAAACATGTAAGTGACGACGCGACGCAATTTTGCGTTCCGGAAAATAAATACGAATAAATAAGCGCGCGCTTTAGTTTTTCCTGTATTTGCATAAAAAAACAGTCCTCCTTTTAACGGCATCATTGTGTAAAAAAAAAACTTTCACCGTTTCTTCTCACGATCTGAATAATTCTCTAATTCTCATCGTGAGGTTGAGAAAATTAGAAAAGTTCACCGATCGATATCTGGTGAGAAAACGCAAAATAATTATTTTCTCGATGAATCACATCAATATATAAATGCTTTCGATCGTCTAATAAAATTCGTATTTAAACACGGTTTATAAAACACGATCCGTTTTCACTTGGACGTTAGCACGACAATTTCATGCTATTTCTATCTACGATCTCAGATAACACGAGCATAGGCACATCTCTCTCCATGGAGAGATGCACACGAACAATTAAATCGTACAGTCGGCGAGAGAATAATTGTCGGGACGATGATCTCGGCCACATTACGCGAAAATGGTCTGTCATACTTAACACATATTGTACATAAATGTACATGTTTTCCTACAGAGTACCGGAAGATCAATATAAATAATAAGATATTATTTTTATTAAATTCTAATTCTATCTCCAGAAAAATTTGATGGAAAGAGCTAATTAATGAAGCTGAAATAATTATATAAAAAATTAGGTCTCGGTTATTAATTAGTTTTCACATATAACTTAATGTGATGTACAAAAAATGTGACAGATATAAGACTCAAGAATGGATAATTTTTTTAGCTATGATGTATCAATTAAAGTGCAAAACTTGTGCTTACACAGCACTTTTGATAGATACTTAAAAAATTATTCATTATTAAGTCTATGACATGTTTTGTTCATCATATTATTAGCTATTTACATCATAAACGAAAATTAACCCATTTCACCGAGACCCAATTTATCTTATAATTGGTAGACCCCGCATTAATTATAGGTATGTAAAATTAGGTCTCGGAGAAATGAGTTAATTTTCATTTATAATGTAGCTTATACGGAGAATATAAGAGAGTTATAAACACAAGGCTTAATAATGGAGAATTTTTTAGCTATAATGTATCAAAGTCCAATAACTTGTGTTTCATAGAATACCTTTGATACACCATAGTTCGAAAATTAATTCTCCATCAAATTATATGACAACTCATTTTACTGGGACCCAATTTTTTATATAATTAGTTGTAGTATGTTTTGAAAATTTCACTGTCGTTGCCTTTTATAAATTTAATATTCAACTAAATAAATAAAATAAATAAATAAAAAAATCAAGTTAAAATTTGAAAGAAACAAAATTATGTTCACATATTTGCACCACAATTCATTGGGATCTCTCAATTTTCAGCATTAAATAACGCGTAATCAATCTCAGTTTCGCTTTTAATAAGAGAGAAACTTTGCATAAAGTATGGAATATTATTATCTGGTATCATTATATAAATTTTCTGGAGCATTCTGTGCATGTTCAGCTTTCATGATTTTACACTTGAACTTGTCTGTTCTGCGACATTGCCAGATAGAAGATAAATATCACATATGATGGCATGCCATCGTGACGTGCAAGCCGTCATCGTTTATCACAAACGGCTTTCGTCTTCCTTGTTGCATTAAATGCACGGCTAAACATACGAAGGCTCGATGCGAGACTCTTTTTAATATCAGTAAGTTTCACCACGACGGAAGTGATGCGGCTCGTATTGTGAAAGCGCATATCACGGATAATGTATGCGAATGGCGAACTTATTTCCATGGATGATTATGCATTAAGGATTGTTACCGATAATTCTCGATTCGCATTATTAAATTCTTTTCACAAATTATTAGAACAATACAGTTTTTATACAGATAAAATATTATAGTATATAAAATCAAAATTAATAAATGAAATAGACTCAAATGATTAAATCTAACAAATTAAGTAATGCCGATGAGTCAACACAAGATATACTTGAACATCCTGTGTTGGCTCATATCGGTCTTACTTAATGCTTGTTAAATTATAGTATAAGTTATTGTAAAAAATTATGTAGGTATTTTAAAACATTACAAAAATTTATAAACAAAACAATATATATATATATAAACAGTAATACTTTTTTATAAGTAACAAATCTTTTATTAAAACAAAATAATAATTAATATTAATAGTTTCAAATATTTCAACATTTTATTATGTCTAAAAAATTACTATTAAATCAAATATATAACATTTAAGGAAAAATTAAATTTATTCACTAACGGTAAACGTAAAATTGATTATATTTTATTAATACATAATTCGCAATTATCGAAAGTTCAGTAATATATAATATTAATTTATATATTTGTTTAATAATAATTGTAATGATTATAATCAATAATAATTGACCATTTTATATTATAATTGTGCTGAAAAATTTTTGTCGCAATACGTAAGTGTACGTAGGACGTCTATGATGCGTGGGCTCATCTTCAAGATATGTCAAGGAAAACGAGTATACGATATTGGAAAACGTCGTGGAGGTCTTTATGCGTCGTGATTTGCGTGGGATACATACGATGTACAACGTGATCGCAATATCGAATGATGTCGCTGATTGCGAGCGCTGATCTCGAGGACGCGGGAGCTCTTCAAAAGTCGAGAACAAGGTGGAAATTAAGGAAACATTCGTACGATCAGTGTGATCTGATCGGCGATCTGATCGCAAAGAAATGAATGCCAAAAAGACGTTTCGCAACTTCTTCAGAATATTTGTATCATTTCAAAATTCAAGATTCTTAAGAAGAGTCTCACGTTTTTTTTTATTGTTAAGGTCGTATATCTATAAATCCATTTACATTCATTTTTTTGTTCGCGATGTTGGATGCTCCGAGGACATCGATATATTAAAGACGAGAAATACAATTTACAGAGACCATATACAAATTTTTAGATAGTCAAGCATTTTAGAATGAAGTTTGCTAATAATGAGCTGTAAATCTGCCAAATAATTTATTAACTTTATTACGTTAAATTTCATAAATAACTTTTTTTCTTGAAGCAAATACATTTTAACAATAATGCTTTTTATTATTTATTCATTTTCAATTATTTTATAAATTTTATTTTTTTATTTAATCCATTATAAATCCATTATAATTAATAATGGCTCAAATAAAAACATAAAAAAATTTGGTTACTGATATTAATCTCAATTTAAATTCTTTTATATTTTTATTATTATTATCTCTGTATAATACAACTATCATTTTAAATAATATAAAAATTATTTACAGACGTACATTAAAAAATATTGCACACATGTACAGACAATTATATTTAACATAAATACGCTGACTTAGCTTTCTATAGATTGTTATCTACTGTAGAGCTATCTCGATAATAATTTTACAAAGATACAAATGAGCATTTATGGAATACAAAATTGAATTCGAAAAAAGTTAATTAGCGCGATGTCGACAATCGACGTTTAAAATATAACGAAAGTGGCACGTCTAATTTACAAGTCAACGAACGAAGATGAATTTTAACGTACCGGAATAATTTTGTTTTGCGAAAAGAATTAACGGCAGACGTATTCCGTACTTTAAAAAATGCTTATATTAGATTTCCATAAGAGACATGCCGAAAGCCGGATGTTGACCCTTCGGAGCTGAAAAGAGAAATTTGTTACATGATCTCTACATGAATCACGACCGAGGCTTCTCTCTTCGCTCACAAGATGAACTTTCCACCTGTCGAGTAACCTGGCGATAAAACAACAACATTGAAACAAACATATAAATCATGTCATTTATTGTTTGACAAGAATTGTTTATTAGTGCGCGTATTAATTTTCTTTTTTGACTTTCATGAACATATCTATTTCCACACTTGTTCATTTAAATGTGTTTTATGGAGACTATATGTTAAAGAAACGACATTGATGCATACTGAAACAAATTATGTCCGTGATTATAATTTCCAGAGTAAAATGAAGCAAAAAATTGCATGACGACTATGAGACGATAGAGATAGATTTAATGCACGAGCAATTTGCTCAGCTGCGATAAATACGAACTGCGATAATATCCTGTATTAGTCACGTGCTCCATTCAAGAGAACTGCAATTTCTCTCTTTCTCCTCTCGCGTTTATGCGTTACTATGGGCCACACTTACCTACTGATCCATATTACTCAAATGGCAGTATTCAAACCATTGTAAGAAAATTTAAGATTTAAATCTTTTGAAAAATTTGTTAATTTTTAATTTTGAAGTTCCTATTAATACTAAATCCAGAAATTTATATATTTGCATCCTAAAATCTTAATATAAAGTAAAATTTATTTTATTAATAAATTCGTTCAAATAAATAGTCATCATCATTTTTTCCGTTCTTAATTTTTTGTTACTTTTTCTTTACTTCATTCATTTCTTGCATTTATTACTTTATAATAAGATTTAAAAATACGAAAGTAATTAAATTTTCAAATTATTAAGTATTATAATAAAATAATATAATTGTATATAATATTACAATAAAATAGCAACTGTAAATAAAAATAGTATAAATAGCATAACAAAATTTTTTAATCGATTATCATCAAAAATATATTTAATATACTTAATATATTTAAAATATTATACTAATTAATTGAAAACAAAATTTTTTTTGTATTATTTAATGCAAAATAATTAAATATATGCCAATATTGACAAAATATTTTTCTGATTCTTCCTTGTCATTATTTGCCCAGAATCTTTAAAAAAGTGAAAGTAGTTATTCTTCGAAATAACTGTATATTTGTATTTATTTTTCACTTCAAAATTACTTCGCACAATACCTATTTTTAATATATTCTATCATATCTATAATAATGTAACATTTATTCAATGAATGTAAATTATTTAAAAATTTAATTTTACCGATCTGTTACACGCTAATATAATTTGTTTGTATTTATCAAGACTATATGTTAGATAATTTATTAGAAAAAAGTAATGTTTGAAAAAAATAACAGAAATAGTGGTGACAATAGAGAAAAAAAAATTATTAATATTATTAATCTACCTCGATAATATTCGAACTATTCCGAAAATGCTTCAAGCGTTGCGGAATAGCAGGAACTGATTATCGATTTAAAGCAAAAGAGATCAAAGAGATTTCATTGGAGGGAGAACACATGGTATTTGTGATCCGTGGCCAGAATAGGACGTTACACAGGTGTGCATCGTCGTCATTTAACCGATCGACTTTCACTAGCGGGTCTCTGAACTCGCTGGCGGTCTCTCACGAAGAATGCCTCTTCCGGTTCGTCCCGATCGTGAACTTGAAAATTAAACCGGCTGCCGTCGACGAAGTTCGCGCGTCTCCGGAATCCCGTTGATAAAGATCTATACCAGATAATTAAAACTCGCTTGAATGAGAAAGAGAGATACGCCATGGCGAAACAATGGTACGTGTAGGAAAACGCAATAACTACTGCGACTTTTCTGATGAGTCATTTCAAACACGACGGAAAAGAATAATTATATCTGACATGATTTATTTAATTTGTAAGGCAAGACAGAATAATGCAATATTTTCGAAATTTTTGCAGTAATGTACTTAATAATCTGTAATATTAAAGAAAATTTGTTAAGTTTATTGTGCGTTAATGATATAAATATTTATTTTTAATTTAACAAAAAATTACTAAATGCATTAGGTAGGACAGAACAATCGCTTGGAATTGCAAGTAAAGCGAAATAAATCAATTAACGAGATATATAATATCTGGAATGAGACTCATTGTGAATTAATTTAGAGAAACGAATCTCTTCACAGATAGCCAATCTCAGCTGCTTGAAAATTATGTTTTTATTGGCATGTATGCATACTTTTAAGAATTAAATAAAGATTATAATATTATTTAATTTTATTATTGCTTAATTTTATTATTGTTTATAATTTAAGAAAACAAAATAATTTTGTAAGAATCTGTAAATCCAAAATTAAAGAATCTATAAATCTGAAATTGTCCTATAATTGAAGAATATTACTTTATGAGATCTCGTGTTTTGAAAACTATAGAAGTCTGAAATGAAAGCGATGCAAAATTGAGAAATAAAGAGCGAAATATAAATACTGAGAAAGTATTTAAAAGAGGAAATCCGAGATAAAGATGTAATGACGCGGTTCAATCGTCGTCCTGAATGTGCAAATTCTTCTTGGTCCGATAATTGGAACAAACGGAAATAATGCATTATTGCTGCAAATTAATTTCGTCATGGCATAAATAAAAATTATTTCAATTTGCAGGAGAATGCGCAAAGATTTATTTTTGTTTCCTGATTAATGACACGGATTTCTATATTTATTTCCTTCTTTCTCTTCCTTTTTCTTTCCATCTTTCTCAATTAATAAAATATTTTCGATAACTCATATAAATAGTGTTCTCCTAAAAATTATTTACAATATAATATATTTTTTTTTGCTAAAAAGTATCTGATATTTAATCTTAGATTCAAATTTGCATAGAAATTGCAAATTGAATGACTGATCCTCTTTTTTATTTGTAAAAGGTTAAAAGAACGGTTAAAAGAACTCTAAAAAAGAACTTTCTGACAAGAAGACTGGTTTTTGTTAAATATACAAGTATACTTTTCTTTTCCATTTAACACTTACTATTTAAATCGTGTCCAAAAACATTTTCAGCGTGTGCCTCCTTATTTTTGTAAATAAATTGAAAAAATAAGAAAAAGATTATTTCACTTTCGGAATGATTAACTCCGATTATTTGTATATGACTAATTAATAAGAACTAATTAATATATTTATGATGACTTAATATTATCAATAATTTTAATCGTCTCGGATGTCTCTCTTAAATCTTATCGATATCGGTTGATAGGAGAAGGATCAGCCTCCCCTCTCCACCCCGGAAGGGTTAAGCATGGACGTCTTACGCCGCTACGGAAGAAGACGAAGGCAGGCGCGAGAAGTAGGTCGGAGAGAAGTTTCGCTCATACGTTGATCGGGCGCACGAGGAGCTGCTGGCTGAGCGGCTCCGTCAGTCTTGTGAAGATATTCCGGGAGTCAACAGGTGCGATAGGAACCAGGGAGCCTCCGGACAGAGCCCCTTCTTTCTCTTTCTTCGTCGCTTTCGTCTTTCGTCTGAAGGACCGGAGCAGAAATTTTGCGATTTGCGCGACGTTTTCTAAATCGCGACGACAATCGGTGACAGTCGCATATCATGCAGTCTTGAAGAAAGTTCTTCGTTTTCCCCCCGCGGACCTCGTGCATCTTTCTCCGCGCCATCTAGTACTTTTTATCACAGAAACTGCTGGGAAATCCAGAAAACATGACAACGATGAGAAGATATCAGGTAAATATTTTTTATCTACTTTTTTCTCTTTCTTTTCTTTTTCTCTACTCCCTCTGTCGTTTTCTTTTTTTTTATTTTTATCGCTTAGTCCCGGTTCCTCTAATATAAGATTAATTTTAATTTCAGTTTTACTTATTTATCTTTTTCTAAGATTCTTAGAATTAATATAAAACAGTCAAAGAATTAATATAAAACAGTCAAACTCTTAAAATTCAGTAACAGTATAACGATAAAACAGACAAATAAAAATCGATTCTTTAAAATGTAAATGTATAAAAATTATTAATAAGAATTAAATACATACATAATAGAAACAAAGATCATTATGTTATCTTTGTTTCTATTATGTATGTATTTAACTCTTATTAATAATTTTCATACGTTTACATTTTAAAGAATCGATTCTTATTTGTCTGTTTTATCGTTATATTGTTATTCTTAAAATTAGAAGTCTTAAAATTAGTAAATTAAGCAAAGATTAAAATAAAGTTTACATTAGTGGAACCGGATGCTAATTGTTAAGTATAGGTACATGTCGCGTGTTTAAGATAAAGTGATTTTAGAAGAAAGTTTTGTGAATCCTTGTCGCGTATTCTGAAGAATAATATAATTAAAGAAATGTGAAAATTGTACACAGTAAATAATTTTTTAATTTTACTTTTCAGTAGAAAGACTTTGCTATCACGGAACATTTCACCGAAAAAAGTTCTCGGTTGTTATAAATGTTAAATACTAAAAATTACGCAATTAGTTGATGTTCATATTATAAAATCACTTGTTCAGATTAAAGTAAATATTTCTTCATTGCTTTAATCATATTTTTACCTCTTTTAAACAGTGTCTACAGAACATTAATGATTTCACCTGCTAAAACTTTTATGAATGAAATACTAATGAGCTCGAAGCCTCATGATTAATTAATCCTCCATTAAAAAATGGAGGATAGGCTTCCAGGTTACGTAAATATATGTGCGGCTCTCTATTCAGTACAATAACAAACCGTGAACGATATATCGCATTGATCGCGGATTAATCTTGATCATCTTATCCGTGCTTAATCGATCGGTACGCGTGAAACTCGATCTTCATAATCGACAATCGGCGGTAGAGCGTGGGCGGTTTCCAGATGAATGCACGCGACGGCCATCGAGGAAAAAACTAGATCTAGACTTAATTGTCGTGCAATTAATGTCGACCCGCAGATTTTCTGGAGCGGAAACCACGAGTGACACGCATCGGTGTACCACACATATTGCGCTGCGTATTTTGACTCGCTTTAACATACGCGAAATTTTAATTGATTGAGATTTATTGTGTCCTGCACAACTTAATTTAGTCCTTCAAATGGAAAAATACGATTATACATATATACAATTATTTTTATCCAAAATAAGTAAATAATAATTTATTAATTATTAAATATAAAGTTTCAATTCTTGATATGGTCTTAAATAAAAAGACAAACAGGAACTCATATAAGTATCAAATTTTAATCTATTATAACTTAATAAATTGAGAGATAATCTCAATAGCTAAAGAAATAAATATATTTCTTAGTATTTTAATTATTAACTTTGCCAAAATTTCTAGATGCGACAAAATATAATTACTAATTGAACTTAGGTTTTCAATTTAGATATTTGCACAAAGTTTTAAATTATTTTAAATGTATAATTTTGAAACTTAGTTGGAGTTTTATTTTTGAAATATTTTTGATAGAGCAATTTTAATTGAATCATATTAAATTCTAATTTTTAAGGTTTTTCACATATTATTTTCATAAATAAATACCAGCATTTTGCATATAGTTATATTAAATACTATAAAAATTCCAAAATAAATACATACATTTATCGATGCACTTTTATCAATTTATTGAAAGTGAGTTGTAAATACGGATTTATGAATTACAATGCAATTGCTTTGAAGAAAAAATATATAAATTGATTTAATTAGAATGACGCTTTCAAAAATATTTTTGAAATAAATGTTCAATTATATATATATATATATATATATATATATATATAAAATTGAAATTAAAGTATATATATATAATTAAAATTAAAAGTGAGGTATATACAGATACGGATCTTAAAAATTACAATTTAATTGATTTGATTATAATCACGCTTTTAAGAATATTTTAAAAACAAAAGTTCAATTATATGGGACAAATAAATGAACAGTCTACACGTTATCGAATTAATTCAGATTGCAAAAAAAATGCTCTATTGAATATCGATATCAATAGTTGACAGTCGTCTATCGAAAGTCATCGGGATGGAAAAAGTGGATCGTACGCATGCTTCCTGCTGATGTACATGTATATGATGCGATACGCATCGGCCGTAGGCGAATTAACGCACGCGTATGTTTCGTGCAAAACGTGCACGGGGAAAGCATGTCGTTCCATTTCACTTATCGTTAGAACACACTCGGTCCAGAGCTACCTTTATTTCATTTTATCCGCTTTTTGCGCGTACGCTATTAGAAAGTATTTTTTCTGTTGTAATACACATCGAACTTCAAATGCACTTTAACGGCCGGATGTTGGGACGTTTTCTCGTTCAGGATGAATGATTTCTAAAGCTTACACTCCAAATAATGATATTCTCTAATCTAAGGAAACGAGACTAATAATTTATTAATATTAATAGCACGTTTATTAATATTAATAACAAATTTATTAATAATTAGCGAATATGCGGCGCAATCGATCATCAAGAAAATATTTTTATTATCAACTTAATGATACATATTTGTATTCCGTCACCTAATTTCGATACGTCGAGATAATATTTTATAATCCACACGCAATGACTCAACAGCAAATTTACGGTGCAATCGCGCGAGAATTGTCAGCTGCGCGTAATTCCAATCAGGGATAATCGTCACGTTTGATAATAGAAAGTAACCCGCCGCTCGATTACTACATTGCTATTTTCTAATGCCGGGAAAGAATGTCGACAATCTCAACGGGCTATTAAATTTCTCTCGTCGCCGAACTGTTGGAGCGTTGCCGACACGGCCGATTCATCCGTTACAAATAAATCGAGATGCATTGAGAATTCGCGAGATGCGACTTGAAAATCACACAATTGAATGTTTGCCGGTATATTTATTCTTACGCATCGCGCGAATATAAATCTGTAGACAAATTGCGGATTTCTAGGGACTCATAAGGCCGACTTTCGAAAACTTTTTTAAAACTCATTTCGCATTCCGGTCATCTTCGTTTGTTCCTCGACCGTCGCTATTATGCATGTACGCAACATCAGATGAACACGCTCACGCAAGAATTATAGTGCGCAGTATCTCTGATGAAGCGGTACAATAAAATTGGTGTGTCGATAAAAATTATCAAACAATGAAAGTCAACTATAAATTCAAGAATATTCCGCAACTTTGCATAGATCTAAAGTAACACTTTTCGAACACACTTTTCTTTTAAATTTTATTCATATTGATAGAGTATTTGATCCGCGCTTATTCTGTTTTCTGTCAATTATTATGTTGTTACATTATTATGTGCTATTATTATATTATTATTTTCTATTATATTCACATTGTATACAGGCTCATGAAAGTAGTCTTGCTGGCGCTTCATCTTGTTGCACTTGCAATAAATTGAATTAAATTAAAATCAAATTAAATATTATATTACGCTATTATTAGTTCAAGAAAGAAGTTTAGGAATCTGTTATAATCGTTGACATTAAGCATTACTAATCTTATGTGAATAATCAATTCAACGCAATAATTATTACGTGTTAAATAAGCTAAATGTCAGTATAAAAAATATAATTTAACAGAAATGTTTCAAGAATTATATGACGAATGTTTTAAGAATTATATGAATGTTATATTAAGCAATTCCAATTTTATTTCAGATTACCATTTTTCTGTTCTTCGTGGCTTTAACACTTGGCACATGCTATGACGAATTACCAAAACCAGGCTATACCAGAACGATGTTGAAAGTCTCTCGAAGTCTTCCGGGCGAGACGGAAGAGCTGAAAGTGCGAACAAGCGAAGGCAACGTGGCCACTTTAATCGTTAAGCGACGAGACAAATCATTCACCAATGATTCGAAGCTTACACCAAAACCTATTCAAGAAGAATCAAACTTCACTGCGGAAAATAAAAGAAATTTTTCAATAAATGTGCAGAATGAATCGATGCTCGATGAGAAGAATGAAGGTAAAAAGAAAGAGGTGCGAAAACTTGAGGAAGCTCAAATAGAACAAATCAGGGCGACGTTCTCCAAATTTTCAGAACCGAAAGATGAAAAATCAGATATTAATCGAGCCGATAAGAGACTGGCATCTGAGAGAAGTCAGCCTATTGGCATAATCGATTATGGGAATTGGACGCCGTTGGACGCGGAAGGAAGAGTTTTGAAGCAAGAGGAGCCGGAGGAAGAGGAAGAGTATCGAAACTGGAAACCGTTGCAAACGAACTTGGATACTGCCATTGAAGAAAGAACGAACTATGACAGATTGGGTGAAGCATTCGGCAGCGATATCCTGTTTGCCAGGAATTTCCAGGATCGAACTCAGAAGAACTTTAAACTTAACGACCGAAGTGTTGCGAATGAGGATGGGTTTCATTATATGTATATACCTCATATAGTGTCTACGAGGACGAATATTGGCGCCAATTTGTCGAAAAACCGAGATGGTAAAGCTGTGCCTCCGGAAGTAATCGTTCGATCAGAGATCAACGTGAAAACTACACCAAAGAGATCGCCCTTGTCATTGGATATCGATGGCACGCCAATAGTTCATGGTACGAGAGTGTCCGATGAACCTATCGACAAAATACAAACCTGGAGAAACGCTCGGGTTATCAATAACAAGCTTGTAACTTCCGAGGGTAGTTTGACGGTTACCACAGAACCTCTTGTTGAGCCTTCCGACGATAACGCGGAAAAGAAAGAGAAATTCGAAAAGTTTTTTAAAGATGTTAATCGAAGGTAAGAAAAGATTCGATTTGTAGAAAATCGGCTGAGTATGATCTTACTTAGACAAAGAAATGTTAAGAACGTTTAAAATAAAAACTAATATTATCGTATCCATAGAAACGTAGGAAGAAAGAGTATAAAAGATAATTTAAAATTTAAAAAATTCGGAATAAAAAAATGATCAAAGATGTGTCTCTTATATTTCTGTTTAGAAATTGTTGTCTTCTTTTGTTAGTTATTTGTGTGTTTCTTTTTTTGTACTTTATAATTATAATAATTATTTTAGTTATAGTAGAATTTCATGTATCTGTAACGTTCCATTTATACAAGCAAATTCGTGCTCAGTTCTAAATATATAAACTCATAGCTGAGCTCTTATTATCCTAAGTACGGTGCTATAGTTAACAAGAGCTTGATGTATTAGAACTCCAATTTTCTGAACATTAGCTCTTGTTATCGGAACTCTTCGGATAAACGGAGTTTTACTGTACTTATTAGTGGCACTAGTCGTATTGAACGATTCCTATAATTTTCTGATTTCTCTTTACGCTAGATACGGTCGCAACTACGACGAAGAAGCTCACAACGTGTACTTCGAGTGGGATCCAAGAAATTACAAAAGCGAAACTTTGAAAGCCGAGGTTTATGAGCCACGTAATGATCATTATCGCGCGAGCGTCCACAAAAGGATGTTACATCCGGACGGCATCGCGAACTATCCGATTTCTCAACGTTACACCCCGGAGAGTCAGACTATAGCGCCGGTAGCGTTGAAACCCGGCGCTCGCGCGCCGGTTCTCCAATACGCCCATCCAGAGCTGGGCGTGCAACCAGCCAAGATCCTAAAGAATGAGAAACGCCGACCGGACAATTTCCCGGAAAACCAACATTCATTTACCGAGCAACGTCATAAAAAGAAATATGTGCTGAACAATAAGAACATCGTGGACAGTTATACCACGAAGAATTATTATCCGAATCAGCACTTCTACGGCTTGAAACGACCGTACGAACCTTCCCTTTGGGTGAAGATCTCTGAAAATCTGAAGAACCAGTTTTCCACCGGAGTCGAGAGGGTCTCACAATTCACTAGGCCGGTGATCGACCCTTTGGTGGAGGCCACTCATAAAATCTCGCAGAATCTCGGTCTATCCAAAGGCTCAACCAAGGAGGCTCAAAACAAGATCGACACGGTAGCGACAGGCACTAGCATTCTAATCCCGGCTCTAGGTCTCGTCGCATCTGGAGCTGCGCTCGGCATAGGCGCCGTAGCGGTTGGTCGATATCTCGACGTCGACGTTCTGAAACGATCAAACGTGGACGAAGACGATCTAGAGCACAAGCGTGCTTTAGAAACTGGAGCGTACTTAAAAACGATCGAGGATGCGAATTTAAAATTGAACGAAGCGACACCGCAGACCTTGTACGTTCTGCAAAATGTTCCTCAGAACGATAAAGCGAGAAACGAAGACATGGGTTCGACAGATAGCGACGGAGTCTTCTTGGTTCTGGAAGAGGACAAACGAAACGCCGAGAGAATTGAGAATCGAGAAAGTAAACAGGTGGTGGATGAAGCCGATTATGTGGAAACCAATAGACGTAAAAGGAGAAGTCTCGATTATCTAGATATCTTCAAGGCGGATACTGACATGAAAAATCTGGTACGCAGCAAGCGCTTTCAGAGGAAAGGTGCCGATTCCATCAGCGAGATCGTGGAAATCGATCTGCCTGCTGGCTCAGATCGCATCGACATCACTGAATTCCTAATTCCAAAAAAGAATAAAAAGAAATATTCGAATGAAAATGCTATTCTAGTTGTCGAAGATAGCTTGAAAATCCCAACAGAAAATGTTCAAGTAGACACGTCGGATCAGAATATATTGAAAACCGCTGCAAAGATATTCGGTGATAATTCGCGGGATGCAGTTTCAATAAATGAAGATAATGGACAACAAGGAAGAAATTTGAGAACTGATGGTGCATTTTTCATGTTGGATAGATTGCAAAATTTCGAAAGTAATCTCGAGAAGGAAACAATAAATAGGAGACGAAAGCGAAGCGTCGAAAACAACCAGGAGCTTCTGGACACGTTGCAGAATCTAGAGAACGCAGAAGTGGCAGAAGTTACTCACATACAGGGCGAATGGACAAACACACCCTGCGCAAAGAGGATATTTTGCGATACGATGATCCAAAGAGGTTCAGATGCCTCAGTGCTTATGGAGAAAAAGATGACGGCGTTACTAAGACTGTGAGTAATTTTGATTTCACATTTTTTTAATCTATTAAAAAACAGAAATTTTTTTAATTTGTTAAAAAACAGAAATCTCTTAATTTTAATATTTTACATGTGGAAATCGTTGAACCTTAAAACGTAATTATTATAATTGAATGGATATTTACAAAAATTTAATAGATGATTTAAAATGAAAAAAATTTGGTAGAATAAACAATTATTTCAGTTGTGATTTTTATATTTCTGTTTACAAGTTATTATTTAGTCGAGGAAAAATAATCTCGAGAAAAAGTTTGTTAATTTTTGTTAAAATGAGATATTAACGTTAAAATAATTTAAAAAATTTAAAAGATTATCAATTAAAATAATTAAATAATAATTAAAATGATCAATTAAAATAATCAATTTAAAAGACCACCTTCAATTAAAATAATTGCCGTTTGAATCTACTATTTTCTATCATCTTTCTAGCAAAAATTGAATTTCACTGTGATAAAAAACCGGCTCTTTGGTCGAAAATTATCAATCCAATTTTTCATTTTAACTACGTTTCGAAAATATTCTCTGTTTAAACCATGTTGAATAAAATAGATGATAGTTCGATGTCTGTTGAGTAGACTGCATGTCAAAAACTTCCTATTATAAGTCCATTAAGGTTTTTATTCATATATGAAGTAGAATAGAATTGTCATGCTGCAAAATGATTTTCATAATAGGTCAATAACCTTTTTGCTGCTAAAGATTCGGCTTTTTATGGTCGCAGAATCCAACTTTTGTCAGAAAAATGGTAGAAAATATTACGTTTAAACGGCAATTAATTTAATTGAAAGTAATCTTTTGAGTTTTATTTGAATAAAAATTTTTGACAAAAATCCCGAAGTACTTTCTCTTCGACTTAATATTATCTTATTTTGTTATTATCTTCTTTTGATTTATTTGATTAATTTCAAATTTTTAATATAAATTTTGATATTATTATTGAGACACATTATGCATTTAAATATTTAATTTCTTCTTTTTTATTAATAATTTTTCTTTTATTTATTAATAATTTTTATTTTTGAAGTAGCAAACAAGTTATAACAAGTTGTTCCAAATTATCTTATAATAATAATTGATTGTAATATTATAAAATATAATTTCTTATAAAAGAGATGTTATAACTGTAAGTAATAGTTCTTTATAATTATAATAAAAAAATTGGTTGGATTAAATTAAATTTTTGATTAAAAATAGACCAATCAGAGTTTTCTAAAATCTACTCAAATTCTAATTAAATAACCAGAACTTTAATTAATATAATCTGGATTTTTTAGTTCGTCCATTTTCGATGAGACATTTTTTCAATGTAACATTTATAAAGTAATGTAACTACACGTACATTGCGTCATACTCATTTTATTATATAACAAATCGTATTTGTTGGCAGTGGTAATTCAAAATATAATGATAGATCACATCGATTCTCGTCATGTTTTCGTGAAATCATACAAGCCAATTTTATTGACCTAAACTATCAAACACTCGAAACGTCAACGAAACGCCGATAACAGCCAGTCAGGCAGAACTTATAGTCCGAGCAGTGGATAACTTTCTTCCAGCTTTCGCCGACGACGTCCTACTGACTGATTCGACTTTTACCTCTTAGCACAGTTTCACTGTATGCGCACGATGTGCCCTGTCCGCTATCGCGTTGGTCATGTGCGATAGAAAAAAAGAAAGAAAAGTTGACAGAAAGAGAAAGACTTGAACATGTTATCGAAAATAAAAGAAAAAACGAGACAAAGAGAAAACTCTCATGCATCCAATGCAATAACTTACTTATCTCGCGTTCGCTTCTCTTTCCAGTTCTTAATCGCGATTAATCCCTGTCGGATCGCTTTTTAATGTGATTTCATCAGCATCACAGTAATTAAGTGAAATGTGTTATTTCAAATGAGTCATCTTGGTAAAATTCATCATTAGAAGTATAATATTTATTCGTAATAATTGATATATAATTACGTATTAAATAATTAATATATAAATTAATATAATTAATATTAATTAATATATTAATTAATTATATATTAATTAATTTGTAACAAATAAAAATGCTTTTTACACACTTTTCTACTTTTATCATTCTAGTATAATCGAGACTGCTTCATCTGTCTCTTATTTTCGAAAATTATAAGAAATACTTCATAAAATTCGAGAAATTTCGAAATGTTTAGGAAATTTTGTTGAGAAAGATTGATCGCTCGAGATAAGTTAAGAAAGATGAGAGAGAGAGCTCAAGTTCTCGCGAGTAATTCCGACGATATTACGTGTTCGTTATCCACGAATGGATTGTTAATGACAAATATGGCATTTCCTGTACCGACATGTGAAACATATACCATTATACAATTCAATTCATTGCAGACGCGTGCATCCATATACCGATGAGAGAGCGGAATTATATCATGTACTATGTTGTAATGCATACTATCCCCGAGCAAGCAGTTCTCACATACGTGACGAGAATTTACGGGACAAATCGCATTTCTAAAAATAACAAGAATTTAATGTCCAATGAAAGAAGGACAATATAAGTTTTCTTTATCAGTTTTCTGCTCATATATGCTTTTAAGATTTTAAAACTATTCTAAAATAATTTTTCTTCCATATATTCGATTAGTCAGATAATTAGTTAGATAATTAATAGATGTTAAATTAAAGATAGACAATACGAGATTTCACTTTTCCCAAAAAGTTTTGCTTAAAATTAAAAAATAAATGTTTTAATTAATAATGAATCACATTTGTATTCTGGAAATATAATTAAATTTTACTCTGTGTATAATTGTGATGTATAATAATTAATATATTTATATTAATATATTTAATATATTTAATTAGTCTTTAATTAACTATTTAATTAACAAGTACAATAACTTTTAAATCAGTTTGTATATCTCGGTGCGTCCTAAAGAAAGCGAGTTAATTGGAGCGAGCGATCGTTAATGGAAAACATGAGAAGATTAACAGATCCGCAATCTAGTACACACCTAATTAGTAATTAACTGCGTACGGTGTCGGTCATTTGTCGAAGTATGTCTCCAACTTTCTAATAGTTTGTTATCCTACACTAATCGACATTTGCACGTGTACTTACAGAATTCAACCTGGAGCAGCCGCACAGGTGTCCAGTCACTTTGAGGAGGTCATGGACGCTGTCAGGAGACACGATTGTTCCAGCTTCCTGTGCCCACAGGCGAGACCCGGCAACATCTTCTTTTAGATACGCTTGTAGTTCTCAAATTGCGACTCTTCTTCTACCAGTTGGCATTTTCAACTCTAGTTAAGTCCTGCTTGAAAAAATATTTTTCTTTTAACATTTCGCGTTTGCAAATACATCCTGGAAATCCAGCTGGTTAAATCTTTTTTCTTTTCTCGGACACAGCTTAAAAACTATCTCGACATTTTCGTTAGGAAACAATTATTTCAATTAACAACGGGAAATACTTTCACATCAAAAATACAGCTGTTACAGAAAATCTTGTATATATTATAGATAATTAGTATTATAATAACACGCGAATTCTTTAGCTGTGTATAATAGCTCTCACGAAACAACAAAAAAAATGAGTATAAAACTTTTTTTAATCTGAAATTAGTTAAGCGTTATTCAAACATGTCGATATATAAAAACGCCAATAATAAGTAAAGAGTTAATGCATCCTTTCCAAGACTTGCCGGGTATATTAAATTCGCGTGGGGTATGAAATTTTTTTTTATTAGTGGGTGACTCGCATGATTGTGATCAGTTGCATGAAATCTTTAACGTGATCTTTTAAGAAAATGTTTCGTTAATTTACATTTGCAATAATTTTGCAATTAAACAAGTTTCTGTCAAACACATTGAATCAACGACGAGCCAAAAGTGTACATATTTGCCAGCGAGGCAATTTTATTTAATATGCACTCATATTTGTAACTTAGATAATTAAGAATAGAATTTAAGAGAGAGAATGTAAGTTCGGCGGTGAGTAAGTTTCTTCTGCAATTTCCGAATATTCACCATATTACCTAATCGTCCTTTGGTGAATTCCGTCGCTTCTTCTCATCTCATTTCTGATTCCTGCGTTCCGTTCGAATATAAATTATATCGTACGTATAATATAATTTATTTCGACGCGCTGAAAGATCAGAAATAATGTTGAGAATATATTATACATGAGAATATATTATTAATTCAGAGAGAGAAATCGTCGTCAATCGTTACGAGAATATATTTATTTCTGTCTTTACGTATAAAATTGTATTTGTATAAGTCAACGAATAAATAATATTTTTTACGACATATGTGCGGTGTTTGAATTTTTTATTTACTCTTTATATTTCAGTGACATCTGTTTGCGAATTTTGAACTGCTAAAAATTAAGCAATGGTCGATGTTGACAAGCGGATGATATCGGGTAAATAACTTGCTTATAGTCGAAAAGAAAGTGCTGCATTCACGACATTTGATTCAGCGTATGGTGATTACTCATGTTACTATTGATTGTTATCCGAAAGGGTTTATAGAAGTACTCATAGATGGTAGCGGTTTAATCCTCTGTGTACTGAGCAAGCGCAAAATCACAGAGGTTTGTATAATCACAAAGAACGAATCAGTTAAACGATAATTTTCGCTCCGTGAACTGCAATGAACGTCAATGAAGGTAGAATATATCTCGAAAAAATAGCAAAAGTATGCACCGCGATATTTTACTAAAATATATGCGTGTCGTGTGAAAGTTATCAATATAGTATAAAAATTATATTTTCGATCATATGTGTGTTGATAGAAATTTTTATTCCAGTTTAAATTCTATAAAATTTTCAAAAAGATTAATTATAATTAAATTATTATTATTTGTAAAGTAATAAATTAATGGAATCTTATATTATTAAATAACTTGCTTCATGTGAAATATTACTATTCACATTGATAATAATACTTAGTTTTCAATATTTTTCTAATTCTAGTCCATTTTAATATCAATCATTGTTAGATTAATATTAATCATTGTTACAATTTATTTCTATTTTCTTAATTACAAAGATATTCCTACTCTTGAAGTGATTATATATCCTATTTGTTACTTAACGGCTATACGAAATGATTTTTTAGTAAAGGATTAATAAACATACAATAACAATTACATAACTAACGGTCACTCATAAATAATGGGATAGGGGAAAAATTCGCTTTTAACAATTTGTCGCAAAAATCCGAGAATCATAATTTTTTTCAAGACGACTATACATCTGTCATAGAAGTTCGGAACTTTATGTTCCATGAAAGTTTGCGAGAACCAGGTATAAAACTTTCTATGCTAGCAAATGCTTGCTTTCTCGACATATAGATTGTCCCAAAGTGTTTTTGAGTGGTAAAGTTGAACGATGTATAAATTGAACGGTTAATTCTAGTGATGTGTGCACGACTTATTTCTGATTTCCCTCCGTTATAGACAAAGGATTCGGAAATTTAATTCTTAGAAAAATAAAATACAATTAAAATAAAAAATTTTCGTCAGAATTGATCATCTTATAGAAAATTTTTTTTAAAGAGAGTTATAAATTATTAAGAGAACACTTTAAAG
Organism: Acromyrmex echinatior; assembly: GCF_024713525.1. Taxonomy (NCBI): domain Eukaryota; kingdom Metazoa; phylum Arthropoda; class Insecta; order Hymenoptera; family Formicidae; genus Acromyrmex; species Acromyrmex echinatior. The sequence goes on from NC_141853.1 coordinate 22,284,156, forward strand.
TTTTAGTTTTTTTTTTAAAATGATAAATAATATTTTTTTACATCATCCATTTTTTTATATATTCACCTCTTATTATTAATATTTCCTCTCAGAAGGTCTTAAAAAAAAATTACAATATTCAATATCAAATTATAAAAAATAATACATATAAAATAAATTATAACTGTGCTATTTATAATTTAAAAACGTAACGAAAAGAATGATTTTGTTTAAAAGTACTTAAAAATTTAGCTAAATATTGAAAATAATTTAATTTAGACCATCAATCAAACTGATTGCTAGAATGTTAAATCTTTTGCATTATCATCAAAGCTTAAGCATTCTACGTATATAATTATTTTGATGATCCAATGAAATTATTTTCAGATCTAACTACATTTCAATAAAACTTCTTTCTGTACGTTCGTGAAATATAGTAATACTTATTATTAGCAAGTCAGAAAAACAAAATTTTAAAAATACACAAAATTATAATGTTTCTTCTAAATTAATAATAAATAGAAATATTCCTTTGATTTGACGAAATTTGATTTGGTTAGATATAAATTACGCCTTTGCGATGAGTCGTCAATGTTTACGGATATTAGGCGTATGGCCCGATCCATTTGTGAGTGATTCCAAACGATTAAACATAAGATTCATGATTGTTACGTGTATCCTGAGTTTTTACGTGATCATGCCGCAACTTACGAACATGATACTTGCTTGGGGTAACGTGGCTCGGATGGTGGAATACGTCGCCTCCGCAAATTTCAGTTTAATGGCACTGTGCAAGTTAATCGGTACTTGGTATCACGGTGAAAGTAAGTTATCATTTCAAAAATAAGTAGTTATCGATATTTTTATTTAAAAATGGAGATTCGTTACTTATAACTCTAAAATCAATATTGTTGAACTGTTTTATTAATATAAAAACGACTTTCCCGTACGTTCCATTTTTTAATCCATTCCATTTTCATAACATATTTATTGATATATCGTGTTTAATTCGAAAGCACTTCGAACGCTGATGATATCGATCATGACCGATTGGATGACTTCGACAAACAACCGGGAACGAAATACAATGTTAAACATAGCGAAACGTGGCAGAACCTTATCTGTTAGATGTTTTGTAACCATGACGGGTACAGTCACGTTTTACATATGTCTCAACCTCCTGAAATTCTATCGAAATGTGCATCAACCTCAAAGGAATCTCGTGTATCGATTTTCCTATCCTTACAACACTCAAAATACTCCGAATTACGAAATCACTTTTTTCACTCAACTTTCTGGAGGCATGTATTCGGCTATGATCAACTGTACGATCGACACTTTTATCTCGATACTTGTGCTACACATATGCGCACAGTTGATAAATCTACGAATGGCACTCAACAATCTGGTTAACGAGCTAGCCAAAGGATCTATATCTTCCTCGAGATTTAAGAAAGGCCTAATTGCGATTACTATGCGTCATGAACATCTTATCAGGTATGCTGAAAAATTTCAAATAATTATTTAACAGTGAAATTAAATATTTAAGATCATTTATTTATAAGATATTTTTAAATAGAGTTCATTCTTTCATATTTATAATATGATGCCCTTATATATAAAACAAAAAGTATTCTTAGATTAAGACATTTTTTAAAAGATATACAAAATATGATTTAAAATTTTAAATATTTAAATATTTTAAGATCATTAGATTTAAATGAGGATTATATTGGATGATTATATATTGGAGGATTATATATAATAAATGTAAAATACCACTCCACTTTGAAAACTGTGGTTTTATATTAAATATTTTTTAATCTTTAATAAATTAAAATTTTGTATATATCAAAACAATTATAGTAAATTATATTAATATAAAATGTATGAATTCAAGGAACGCAAACACAGTCGATAAATGTTACAGCGCAGTGTTATTTGTGCACATGTTAGCCGCTACTTTTCAGCTGTGTTTTGAAAGCTTTCAAGTTTTCACGGTAAGAGAGATAATTTATCCTTTTTTCACAAAGTTTATGCAAAATAAAAATTGAATATATATATATATATATATATATACATACACATACATATACATATATATATATATATATACATTATACACACATACATACATACATACATACATACATATACTATATATATATATATATATATATAGTAAAAATGCTTTTTCGTTAAATTATCTATTTTGCTAAAATAATATGGAAATATATAAGACAAAAACTGACAATACGGTTGATTTATAAATAATCATTAGACCGAGAAAAATATATGTATTATTTTCAGATAATAACAAGTCATTTGGGTATACCTATTATCAAAATAACCTTCCTCTCGTTTTACTTCTCTCTTGTATTGACGCATTTGTATTTTTATTGTTATTCAGCTGAAAAACTTTCAACGGAGGTAAAATAATTATTATTTATGTACCAAAGGTGATTTTCCTAAGCGAAACAAAGATGTAATTTTCAGAGCACAAATATGGCGAATGGCGTGTATGAATGCAAATGGTACGATATACCACCAAGAGATGCAAAGAATTTATTGTTTATGATATATCGATCTACAATTCCGCTTAAACTGACAGCTGGAAAATTTGGAACTTTCTCATTAGAAATGTTCGGAACAGTAAGATATTTAAGAAGAAAAATATATTATTTTACAACAAAAAATCTCATTTTTTACCTATAGAAAGAGTGACAAAATACGATTATAAACATTGATTTTTCAAAAAACTTTTATTTTTCGCGGTTTCGCAAAATAAATTATATTTCATTTTAAAATTAAAACTGTTCCCTTTCGATCATATTAATTAAATAAGCCCTGAAGATAACTTTTTTAATACTTCGCCGATGTACGATTTTGAAAACATAGTCAATTTTTTATTGCAAATTCTGATAAATAAATTTAAATCTGTAAAAAAATAAAATACAATTGGACTTCTGATAATAAAAATTTGTTGTTAAAACTTTCAAAAGTATGTAAAACTTTTTTTTATATCTTTATATAAACAGAAACAATATAAAAATCTGAAATTTAAAGACTCAGATTGCAGATGAAAAATAAAAATTTTATGTTTCCAATATAAGGGAGAATTAAGAAGTCAATAATATAACATGTTTTATCACTCTCTGCATGAATATTGCACTTTTTCTTTTATGTATTATGTAATGTATTAATATTCTGTATAAGAATAATGTAATTATAATCATCCATAAAAAATTATATTATATTTTTATTTTACATAGACGGTGAAAACGTCAATGGGATACCTATCTGTATTGCTAACAATGATGGATTAGAAAATATAATGTTTAAATAATAAATTAAATGCGTGTACTTTATTATTATTTATTTTCTACATACTATGTTAACAGATTTATACAAATTAGTAATATAATATTTGTAATATAATTTTTGCTGGACAAATATATATGTTTTTGGCAACAAAATAAATTATTTATTTATTACCTTCCATCATTATAAAGTAATTAATTCTATATCCAAGAGAAAAGCAATACCTGTAATCTTCAATTCAGTAATGAAAAATATGATAATTATATGTTACTCATATTACTATCGATTGTTCTACAAAAGAGTTTATACAAGTATTCACACAGATAGTAACCGTTGAAAATCTTTGTATTCTGAGCAAGCGCGGTATACTGAAAATCAAGACGGTTTGATACAATCGCAGAGAGCGATTCAGTCAACCGATTATTTTTGCGCTGTAAACATCAATGAATGCCAACAAAGGTAGAACATATCTCGAAACAAAATAGTAACAATCTGTGCACTGCAAGTTCTATTAAAAATATAATTACATAAACATATAATGATATTATATTTTCAAAATCAAGGATTATTTATTAAACCAAAGAAAGAAATGGTTTTAATAGTTTGTTACGAAAAATAGTAAAAAGCATAGTTTTTTACAAGGAGTCTATAGATCTCTTATAGAAGAGCTTAAAACTTTGGTGATTCACGAAAGTTTACGAGAATGAAAATAAAGCTTTGCATACTAGCAAAAAACGTTTCGTTTTCGATAAAAAGTTTTTCTGTAGATATACAGTGTTTTTATATTTCAAAGTTGTGGATGAAATCAAGTTACGTGAACAAACATCAGTTGTGCATAAATCGTCTTTTATTTCCAGAGAGAGAGAATTTACTAAAAAAAAATTTTCCAAACTTCAACTTTTGACAACTTCAAAATCAAAGTATAATTACAGCAAGAACTTTAAATAACGATAAAATTTTGCAAGAAGATATCGCGAAGAGAGATGTGAAACTTAGACAATATAATCGTGTAAAAATGTGTGATATTGAAAAGAAGCATTTTAATCAAAAAATATTTTTAGCTTTGTTTTAGTAGAATATTTAGTAGAATACTCAATTTATTTATTATTTATCACTTTAATTTTTATTTTACGCATTATGTATACGAGTTTAGAGAAGTGTTAGCTTTGTTCTATAATGACATAAAAGCAACAAAATTTTTTTAATTCAGATACTAGACCACGATATTCTTATGTACATATACTTTGACGTTTTGACATCGGATCCAATGTCCAAATTATTCCATCAAGTGATATTTTTTTTTATATCGATAAAAAATAGCTCGATTTTTCAATACCTTTAATCTATCAGCTTGCACATTATTGTTGAACTTGCACTTATTGTTTTCCTCTTTTACCTTAGCTCGCATATGACAATTCAGGCCATAAATAGTTTTACAAATACTAGAAAATTGAACTTTCCCTTAAAAAAAGAATGTGACGTGATAGAACAATTTTGACATCGGATTCGGTTTCAAAACATTAAAATACATATAAAAATATTATGACCTCTTCAAATCAAATATAATATTTCGTTTAGTATAATCTATAATAATGAATATAAGAAATAATATAAATGAAGTAAATTTCTTCATAAGTGTTACAATATAATTAAAAATAAAAAAAATAAATAACTTTTATATTCACCACTAATTATAATGAGACAATTACTTCTAACAAATGAGAAACAAAATTCGAAAGAAGTGACAAATTAATATATATTCTAAATTAAGCGATGTTTTTCCAAATATTTTAATTTACAGATTTAAATTATATGTTTATGACTCATCAGTGGTTATGGGTATTTGGCATATGGCCCGATCCACACATGTCTTTGAATGACTTTCGTTGGCCAAACATACGATTCATTATCATCGTATGTAATATAAGTCTGTACGTATCCGCGCCGCAAATGATGAATGTGATTCGTGCTTGGGGTAATATGACGCGAATGGTGGAAAATTTTGTCTCTGTGAATTTTAGCTTGATGGCAATATGCAAACTGCTCGTTACTTGGTATCATGGCAAGAGTAAGTCCACTTCACGCGACAATGTAACTGTCGGATAGATTTATTTTTTCGTTTTTTATATAAAGTGTTAAAGCTGAATCCTCCTTATTTAAATACTTATTTATTAATAACAATAAATGCAAAAAGTGCAAGCAATGTTCTATGTAGAAACTCAGACAGCATGCATATCTAAAATTTGATCATAAGACATGAGGTTATAATATGATATGTAAAGGGCAGCTCTATTTCTTATTTAATGTAAGAGCGATTTCGATCGATAAATTATCTTCTTTAATCGATAAATTATCTAATCCTTTCAGGTTAATAATACATAATATTTAAAAATTTAGATATATATTTAAGCTATTTATTTAGTTTAAATATGACTTATTTTGGAAGAAATTGTTAATTATACATTAATTGATGTACAAATGAGAATAACTTTTATGGCATTTAAATTTCAATAATAAAAAATATAATTAATATTGATAAAGAAATTCTATTGCTTAATATTTATAGATGCGAAAAAAATAAAAAACTTTTAAATATTTTTATATAACTTCTATCAATATATAACTTTGTTGCCAATGAATATTTTTTATTTAAAAAAATTTATTATAATAAATTATAATAAATTAATTAATAAAGTATTAACATAAAAATTGTTACCTAAAATTGTTTCTTATATTTTTATATAATATTTAATGTCTGATCGTATTTGTTTTTTAAATTGATTCCTTTACAGAACCACATAAGAAATAATTTTATTTAATAAATTTTATTTTTTAGATCCGACATTTTATCCGCTAAATTTTCAATCTCATTTTTGTATTCAGCCATTCTCAAAATCTTAAAAAATAATTAAATATTATTGTATATCTCCCATTTCTCAAAACACACACACATAATCACTCAGAAAGAGTTAATCAATACTATTAAGTACAAATAAAACTATTAATTAATCAAATTGTGTAATCTAATATATTGAAAGAATATATAAATAAAATGTATATTAGAGATTTAGTTTTTACCAAATCTACGGGACAAGCTGTATAACTGGCAATTATTAGGTGTTGGAATTAATTCGTAGCGTTTTTTAATGAAAGAATGTTATTTATTTCACATGAGCATTAAAAAATACATTAATGAAAGTACTTCCCATCACTTGTAAAACGCTACGAATTAATTCCAACACCTAATAAGTTAATTCGAGAATTTAGTCGAAGTCGTTTTAAAAGATTACTTTAACGGTGTTTAAGATGTCTTATGCTTCGATTTTGAACATGGTGCTGTCTAGAAATTTATTTGTTTTAATAATTTATATTCATATTGATATTCATTTTGGAAGCACTCCAACCGCTGATAGTGTCAATTATGATCGATTGGATGACTTCAACAACCAACTGGGAACGAAATACCATGTTGAAAATCGCGAGACGTGGCAGAAACTTGTCCTTAAGATGTTGTTTGTCCGCATTGGGCTTGATGATATTTTCAATGTCTTTTCATTTGTTGAGGCTTTTTAAAAATATACACCAGCCTCGACGGAATCTTGTCTATCAATTAGAAATCATTCAAAAGAGTCCGAACTACGAAATCACCTATATTATTCAACTTTTTGGCGGTGCATATTCAATCTTCGCTAACTACATGATTGATAGTTTCGTCTCGGTACTTGTGCTGCACGTATGCTCGCAACTCATAAATCTGAGATTAACAATAAACAATCTGGTAAACGAATTAGCTAACAACTCTATATCTTCCTCAAGAAAAGAGAGATTTAAGAAAGATTTAGCTGCAATTGTAGTACGACATGAACATCTCATCAGGTATGTTAAAAAATTTCCAGTACATCACCAGTATGAAGTATTTATACGCATTCCTACAATTAAATAGCAAATTATTTTTATTACTTTAAATGAATTCGAGTAATCTTTATGTATAAGATGAATAATATATGATATAATTAAACACGGAAATGACTTTTACTGATGTATTTAAGAATTTAACTATATGTAGATTTAAAAATAATTTTATTAGATCATCAAAATAATTATGTAGGACATCGAAACGGGTTCCAAGAACGTCAAAACTTTATACAGCGTTACTCATTATGCTTGAGATTCCTATGTAATCATTTTGATGATCTAATAAAGTTATTTTCATATTCGTGTTCAGCTAAATTTTTAGCAAATCAAACATCAGAAAATTCTTTCTATGTATGTATAAAAATATTTGTCTACTTGTTCTTATTTTAAAATATCATACTTTGAGCGGCGGAATGAAATTAGAGATTTATAAAGGGGATTTAAATACAAATGTGAAATAAAATATATAATTTCATGATATATTACATAATATTTGAATCAGCATACAATATTAAAAAAATATTTTTTAATATTTATTTAATGTAAAAATTTTCAAGGAACGCAAAAACGATCGATGGTTGCTACAGCTCAGTATTGTTTATGAATCTATTACTTACTACTCTTCAAATGTGTTTTATAGCTTTTCAGATTTTCACGGTATGTGAGATTACTTATATGCGTGTTCTTTTTCGTGTATTTTATAAAGCGGTTAAATTGAATAAATACTGAATTTACTAATGATATCTTTTCATTAAAGAATAGCATAATATATTATGTTAAATTTGCATTGCGTACTTTCACATGAAATTATTAAAATATATTATTATTTTCAGATGATAACAGATAATTTGAAAATACCTATTGTCCGAATGCTTTTTCTCTTGTTTTATATAACATTTATGTTGACGCATTTCTATACATATTGCTACTCAGCTGAAAAACTTATGGCAGAGGTAAAGCAATTATGTACGTTAATGCAACCTATGCAAAAAAAATCAAAATTTTCAGAGCACCAACATGGCGTACGGAGTGTATGATTGCAAGTGGTATGGTATACCATCAAAAAACGCAAAAGACTTAATGTTGATTGTATATCGATCTACAATTCCTCTTAAATTGACAGCTGGAAAATTTGGGATCTTTTCATTAGAGATGTTTGGAATAGTAAGATGTATCTACATATTTGTAGAATATAGAAAGATATATTATTTTCTTTTTATATGTGATTATGATGTGAATCTATATATATGTCTACATAAAAATGCAAATGTTTTTATAATTATTATATATGTAAATTGAATATTATTTTTATTTTTTTGTTTTGTTATAGAGTGACCAATTTACAACTCCCAAAAGCATTCTTACTTTTATTTTATAAAAAAAGAAAAACAATGTAATAATTGCCTAAATTTGTATTTTTACAATATATAAAAATCTATATATATATATATATATATATATATATATTACATATATATATAATTATTATATACATATATATATAATTTACATATATATAAATATTACATACATAAATTATATATGTGTATATACATGTATATATCTATATATATGTAAATACATTTTTTATTACGTATATATTTTATTTCTAGTATTCATCATGATTATATATAAAATTGTATTTATATTTTGTATTCTGTTTAGGCTATTAAAACGGCAATGGGATACTTATCTGCACTGATAACATTGCAAAATTAGAGAAAATGATACTGAAAAGATGATAACAAAGAATAAACGGATTTATATGATCATAACTTTGGAATTAGAAAAATTTCTGCGCAATAAGTCTAACTGTTATTCGACTATAAGTTCAATTATTCTGCCATCGTTCAGCAATTTATCACAAGAATTTAATAAAACATTTATATTCTAAAATAAAATATTATGAAGATAAAAATTATCATTTTTAATTGTATTGTAATAACATGGAACTTTATTCAGCAATTAAATAATTCTTGTTCATTCAAACATAATAGTTTATGATAATTAAATCTTACATCACTAATTAAAATAAAAAGCTTATGTATATTTTATAATCCAAAATAGCAATTCATTTTTACATTAAGATTAAATTAGAATACATTTTTACATAACAATATGCACAGTGCACACTAAAGCGTGCAATCGAATTCGCTATTAAATGTAGATAGACAATAAGAACATCAGATATACCGGCTTACTTTTAAAATATTAAGAAACCTTTTCTTAAGATTTCAAATTATGATAATAAGTAAATAAAAAATAAGAATAAGCAATGTGTAAATTTTCAAAATATATAAAAACAATCGGTTCCTATAATTCATTATTTATTAATTTATTAATTATTACCTGCACATATGTTAACCAACCGCCTTTTAGTAACTTCAAGTTTACAGCTTAAAGCTTTTAAAGAAAGATGTCCACGATATAGGAGGATTTCTGCCTTAAAGATAAAACCTTTGAAACTCATAAATTTATTTAGAGTCTGATGAAATCTATCGCTCAATACCAAATTCCACTTTTTTATCGGCAAGGAAAGTTAAAAAAAATCATGTTTGAAGTTTTTTTCGAAATATACTATATTTTTTTCGAAAACGATTAAAAATAAGGGAGAAGCACCTAATATCGAAATTGTAGGGTAAATAGAGAAAACATATTTCATGATCTTGAATAATCCTAAATGTCCTTGGTTTTTTACTACCAATAAAAAAGATTTATTTTTAATGGAAAGGGGTAGTTTTTAATCATTTTATTGATAACCATCGATAATAGTTTATTCCGATAATAATATAAAAAAATCTTTTTTATTAGTACAAACACCAAAGACATTTAAGGTTACTCAAGATTATCAAAATATGTCCCCTTATTCTATAATTTTGATAATAGATTTCTTCTTCTTATCTCTAATCATTTTCGAAAAAAATATGATTAACTTTTTATCAGAATATATTATATTACCTATATATTGTATTACCATGTCCTGTATATTGTATATTAAATTTATTTTTTAAGTTTATGTATGTACCATTATATACATATGAGATATCTATAATATAATTATTGTTCGGCAAATATATCATACATGTTTTTGTGCAACAAAAATAAATTATTTATTTATCACTTTCTAGTGACATAACTTAATCTTTTAAATAATACCATATTTAAAAAAGCAATATTTGTAATATTCGATTCTTTAATAAAAAATATAATTACATGCTAATCGTGTTACTATTGATCGTTCTAAAAAGTTTGTTTAAGTATTCACACAGATAGTAGCGGTTAAATTCCTTTGTATACTGAGTAGCGCAAAGTCATGACGGTTTGATATAATCGCAGAGAACGATTCAGTCAAATAATAATTTTTGCATTGTGAACATCAATGAATGCTAACGAAGATATATATAGAATATCTTGAAACAAAAAATGTATGCATCGTGATTTTATTAAAAACATAATTACATAAATGTGTAATAATATTATATTTTCAAAATCAAGGATTGTTTGTTAAATCAAAGAGAGAAATTGCTTTAATTGTTTGTTACGAAAAATAGCAAATATCATAGTTTTTTACGAAGAATCTATAGATCTCTTATAAAAAGTTAAAACTTTGATTCACGAAAGTTTGCGAGAATGGACATAAAGCTCTGTATACTACAATAGCAAAAAATGTTTCGTTTTCGACAAGAAATTTTCGTGCAGCTATACAGTGTTTTTATATTGCAAAGCTGATTGAAATTAAGTTATACAAAATAAACGTCAGTTGTGTGCAAATCGCTTTTTATTTTCAGTGAGAGAGTTCATAAAGAGAAATTCTCCAAAGCTTTGACAACTTGAAAATCCAAGGATAATTACAACAGCTCTGAGTAAAATAAAATTTTGTAAAAAGAAATCATGAAGCAAGATTTGAAACTTGATAGCATAACTGTGTATAAAAACTGTACATAAAAACTGTGCGATATTGAAGAGAAGCATTGTTATCAAAAAATATTTTTAGCTTTGTTTTAATAGAATTATATACATTATTCATTCATTATTTACGAATTTAATTCGCATTTTACGCATTATATACACAAACATAAAGAAGTTTTAGTTCTATAATAATATAGACCCGACAAAATTGTTTTAATCCAGAAATTAGACATTGGTATTTTTATATATGTACTTTGACGTTTTGAAACTGGATCAGATATTCAAATTGCTTCACAGACAATTTTTTTCTGTCGATAGAAAGTAACGTGAATTTTCAGTATTTTTAATCAATCAACTTGCATATTAACTTAAGCTTGTATTATCATTGAATTACTTTTTTCTCTTTTACATTAACTTGCATATTAAAAATCAGGTCATGAATGGCTTTATAAATGCCACAAAATTGAATTATTTTCCGTCAATAAAAAAAATTATGATAGAAAGATTTTAACACCGGATTCAATTAAAATACATATAAGAATTTCATAGTCTAATCTTCGAATCAAATATTAAATTTTATTTAGTGTAATCTATAAGAGGTATTAAATTATATAAAAAATTATACAAATGAAGTAAAATGTTTCATAAGTGCTACAATATAATCGAAAATAAAAAAATAAGTAACTTTTACATTCACTACTAACTACATTGAGATAATTATTTCTAATGAATGAGAAAAAAAATTCGGAAATAAAATAATAAATTGATGTATATTCTAAATCAACAATATCTTTCCATTTTATTTTATAGATTTAAATTATATGTTTATTAAATACCTCGTCAATGGCTATGGTATATGGCCCGATCCACACATGTCTTTGAGTGACTTTTGTTGGCTAAATATACGATTCGTTATCATCATATGTAATATAAGTCTGTACGTATCCGCGCCGCAAATGATAAATGTGATCCGTGCTTGGGGTAATGTGAGCCGAATGGTGGAGAATTTTGTCTCCGCGAATTCTAGCTTGATGACAGTGTTCAAATTGATCATTACTTCGTATCACGGGAAGAGTAAGTTCACTTCACGCAACAATGTGAATGTCGAATATATTTATTTTACTGTTCATGATATGTTAATACTATATTCACCTTATTTAAATACTTACTTAAATACAAAATGCCCAGATAATGTTCTATATATATATATATATATATATATACACGTGTGTGTGTGTGTGTGTGTGTGTGTGTGTGTGTGTGTGTGTATATACAAACATGTGCATATCTACATACATATATACGTACATATATTTTTTACTATATGTAATTATACATACATACAAAAAAATTATTTTTTTTCTTATAAAGTTCTGAAAATTGAAAAAAAATTTTTTTAGAATTTTTTAATACCGTATTTTCTTATATTGGTACAAATAAGAAAATACAGTACTAAAAAGTTGATACAAAATTCTGAAAAAATTTTTAGAGTTCTATCAAAAGAAAATAGATGATTTTTTATCTCTTGCAGTTTTTCTGTAAAGTTGATAGTATTTGAGTAAAAAATTATTGAAGACCAATATTCAGCGATTCAGTTTTTAGTGATTAATATTTTGTTAATTATTGCGAAAATTGCAAAATGGTAAAGAACTTTTCGACTTAATTTAGTCCGCTCTATCTACACAAAAGCGAATGGCCAAAACTTACGGGACACTCTGTATATAAAATATTGTGTAAGATTTGCCATATATATATATATATATAAGATATCTTATTTCAAACATAATGAGTCGAATATTTTGGAGAAATTAAAAAAAATAGAAAGTTTCAAATAAAAATTGTACGGCCTGAAGCGACACAAATATTGAAAAATTGTAAAAAATAAAAATATCAGATATAGCTTACTTCAAAAATCTTCTACATTGAACCTTTTTTTAAGATTTAAACATTAAAATTAATAATAAATAAATAAATAAAAGATAAGAATAAGAAATGTATAAAAATAAATTTTCAAGATATATAAGAACAGTCGACAGTTACTACAACTCAGTGTTATTTATGAAATGCAGTGTTATATATTAGCTTGTTAGCTGTATTTTGAAAGCTTTCAAGTTTACACGGTAAGTGAAATAATTTATCTTGTTTTCTGCAAAGTTCATATAAAGAATTTAATACATATACAGGATGCCTCAAACTGTTTGTCCGCTTGTCCGCAGGAAGACCGAACTAAACTTGGTCGATAAGTCTTCTACAATTTTGCAATTTTCGCAATAACGAGATATTAATTTCTAAAGATTGTCGAATAAGCGGGTAAATCGACGTATAAGATAATTCTAAGATATCTTTCTTTAAAAGATGTTTCTTAAAAAACTTTTAAAAATATCTTATGCGTCGATTTTAGACATTCTGCCTATTGGATAAGTAAAAAAATTGCAAAAGTTGCAAAATAGTAGAGAACTTTCTTAGAAATATGTATATATATATATATATATATATATATATATATATACATACACATTGTACATATATATATTAAATGTTTTAATTTTTTAATTTATGTATATACAACATATATGCATATTAGATCTCTATAATATAATCTTGGTTGGATAAATATATGCTTTTAGACAATAAAAAGTAAATTATTTATTTATATTATCTTTTAGTGTTATAACTGAATCTTTTAAATAACGCAGTATTTAAAAAAGCAACGTTTGTAATCGATTCTTTAATGAAAAATATGATGGTTATATGTTATTCATGTTACTATTGATCGTTCTAAAAAGAGTTTATACAAGTATTCACGCAGACAATAGTGGCTGAATTCTTTGTATACTGAGCAAGCGCAAAATCACGGCGGTTTAGTATAATCGCAGAGAGCGATTCAGTCAAACGATAATTTTTGCGCTGTGAACATCAATGAATACCAACGAAGGTAGAATATAACTTAACACAAAATAGTAAAAATGTGTGCACCGCGATGTTCTATTAAAAATATAATTATATAAACATAATTATTGTTAATATGCTTAATTTTTAATATTTTTAATAATCTTTTTAATCATGTCGCATTATCTTAATTTAATTTGCTTTTTTTTTATTTTATTCATATAAAAAAATATTTAAATAATTATATTCTATTCACCATTTGATATGTTACTTATTTTATGTATTTATCGAGAAAAAAGTAGAGTCACAAATATATATCTTCAAAATCAAGGTTTGTTTATTAAAGAAAAAGATCACTTCAATAATTTGTTTGTCAAAAATTGCAAAAAAAGCATCCTAATTTTTTGTGAGGAGTCTATAGATCTCTTATAGAAGGTTAAAACTTTGGTGGTCCACGAAAGTTTGCGGGAATGGAAATAAAACTTTGCACACTAACAAAAAACGTTTCGTTTTCGGGGAAAAGTTTGCATACAAATTTACAGTGTTTTTGAGTGGAAAAGTTGGATAAAACCAAATTACATGAAACAAATGATCAATTGCGCACAAATCGCTTTTCGTCTATGTTTCCAGTGAAAGAGTTTATACTAGAGAAAAATTCTCCAAAGTTTTAACAACTTGAATATTGAAGGATAATTACAGCAGCAATTTTTTGTGACGATAAAATTTTAAAAAGAAGAAATCTTGAAGAGAGATTTGAAGCTTAAACAGAACATAATTATATATAAAAATAGTGCTAATAGAAATAGAAATATTATGATTAAACATTTTTAGTTTTGTTTTAGTAAAATCATACATATTTATTCACTTTATTCATTATTTATTACTTTAATTCTCATTTTACGCTACATACACGAATCTAGAGAAGTGTTAGTTCTGTTCTGCATAATAATTTATATTAACAAATTGAATAAGATGTAAGTGAAGTGAAATCTTTTGAGTACTACAATACATTTTAAAAAATAACTTATAATTACTTCTACGTTCATTAATAACTACATTTACTAGATAATTACTTCTAACAAATGAGGAAAAAGTATTAGAGAGGGATTAAAATAATAAATTAATATATAAGTTAATATAATAAATAATATTAAGAATCTTTATTTTAGACTGCATATGAGAAAAATACCTGTTATGGTCGAAGCTAGATCTTCATTGCTTTAAATAATTCAATCTTGAATTACTAATATATACTATATATATAAGATATTAATAAATGTTTATTAACATCTTTATAATATGGTGCTTGATGATAGCATCAAATTATTAAATTGTTTGTCAATTTAATTCCCGATTACTAGAGTAGTTTTAATTGCGTTTATAGTCCGGAAAAACAATTCGACGCGCAGTTTTAAAAAGACAATAAGACTACTATATAGTATATATTAGTAATATATTCAAGATTGAATTATTTAAAACAATGAAGATCCAGCTTCGACCATAATAGGCATTTTTTAAGTATTGATTAATATAATAAGTCTAATTTAAGCGACTTTAAAAAAAATTTTATTTTGTAGATTTGAATTATATGTTTACTACAACTCGCCAATTTCTACGGTTATTTGGCGTATGGCCCGATCCACATATGCCTTTAAGTGACTTTCGTTGGCCAAGCATAAGACTCATTATCGTCATATGTAACATAAGTTTGTACATATTTGTGCCGCAAATGATAAATGTGATTCGTGTTTGGGGTAACATGACTCGAATGGTGGAATATTTTGTCTCTACGAATTCCAGCTTGATGGCAATGTGCAAATTGATGGTTACCTGGTATCATGGCAAAAGTAAGTTTATTTTACGTGACAATGTAAATGTCAGATAGATTTACATATTTTACCATTTGCGATATAAAATGTCAAAATAATGTATATCCTCCTTATTTAAATACAAAATATCCAGATAATGTTTTTTATATAAAAACTCCGATAGCATACATGTTCAAAATCCGAACATAAAAGACAGTTTATATTACGATGTTTGAAAGACAGTTATTTTTAATTTAATATCTAAGGGCGATTTCGACTATATTTTGATTAATTTACTCTTTCAAGTCATATATGTATTAACGTCTTTAAAAAATAATATATTTAGTAAATATTTAAGATAGGAATTTAAGATTTCTTACGTGATTTTGGACATGGTGTTAGAAATGTGCTGGTTTTAATAATTTATATGTATTCATATTGACGTTTATACTGGAAGAACTTCAGCAACTGATAGTGTCAATTATGACTGATTGGATGACTGCGACTAACTGGGAACGAAATATCATGCTGAAATCCGCGAGACATGGCAGAAACATATCCTTTAGATGTTGTGCAACCGTAATAGGGTTACTTATAATGTCATTTTATTTTTATATGATCAAATTCATTAAAATTATACACCTACCTTATCGGACCCTGATCTATCGAATGGATAATATCCAAAAGAGTCCGACTTACGAAATCACATATTGTATTCAATTTCTCGGCGGTATGTATTCACTTCTCGCTATCTACACGATCGACAGTTTTGTCTCAATACTTGTGCTGCACACATGCTCGCAGCTCACAAATCTGCGGATGACATTGAACAATCTAGTGAACGAAATAACTAACGATTCGATATCTTCTTCGAGAAAAGAGAGCTTTAAGAAAGGTTTAACTGCGATTGTTGTACGACATGAACATCTTATCAAGTATGTTAGAAAATTTCCAGTGCATTAATAATATTGAAGTATTTATATAAGCTTATTTGCTATCTAATTGTACATTCCTACAATTAGATAGCAAATTATTTTTAAGACAAATTTAAAAATAAATTTGAGCGTCCTTCCTTTATAAAAAGAAATATAGATATATAATATAATCACACCGGAAAAGTAGTTTTACTAAAATATCTAAAAATTTAGGTAGATACAGATTTGAAAATAATTTTATCAGGTCATCAAAATTAAATAATTATGTAGAACGTTACAAAATTTTTTATTTTTAAGCATTGCTCATCATGCTTAAGATTCCTACTTAATTATTTTAATAGTCTAAACAAAATTATATTTAAATCTCTATCTAGCTAAATTTTTAGATATATTAGTAAAAATAGTCTTTCTGTGTACAAAAATATTCGCTTACTTCTTTTTTCTTTTAAAATATATTGTATTTTTAAGAAGGAAAAATTACAGATTCATTATATTTAAGTACAAACATGATACAAAATATAAAATTAAATCATATAAATTCAAATAGATTCAAAATAAACATTCGAACTTAAAACTTTTTTATGATTTGTATTTGTTAAGAGCTCCTAAGTAATAAATCGTTAATGTATAACAAGTGAATAATACACCTACAAATTTTCAAGGAATGCAAAGACGATTGACAGCTGCTACAGTTCATTATTATTTATGAACATATTATTAGCCATTTTACAAATGTGTTTTATAGCTTTTCAAATTTTCACGGTATGTAAGATTACTTATATGTGTTTTTTCGCGGGTATTTTATAAAACGCTTAAATTAAATGAATATTAAATTTACTAATAATATCATTTTATTAAATAGATAACTCCGGTATATACGCCACACCTATCACAAACTTAATTTATTAAATATTATTTATTATGTTTAAAGTAATCGAACTATATCAATAAAAACTTCATACTGTTTATTACTATAAAAAAAATATTAGAAATCTGAAATATTTATTTTTCGTATTAAAAAATAAATTTTTTGGATGCTTGCATTTTTGCCGCATATCCCATAGGGATATATGGTTACTTATAAGGGAAGGGGGGAGGGTATGTACGATTCATAAAAAATTTACAAATAATGCATATAAATAAGACGTAAAATGACACAATATCTTATAAAATGCGTTTATACAATTTCATTAAGGAATAAGAACGATAAATATGTGTATGAAATAACAAATAATAATTACAATCTTCCTACATGTATTACAAGTGTTATGATATGAGGCATATATTTCATGTAATACGTTTATTGCATTTAGTAGCACTGAATTCAATCTGCGCACTTTTTGAATGCTGTGGGCATAAATCTCACCCGCTAAAAATGTCGTATAAAACAGGTGAGATATATAAAACAACAAACTAAACAAGGAATATGAAAGTAAAGCACTTGTATTTTGCTATACAACATGCTTTACTATTCCTTTATGTATCATGAAATAACCACTAAGTCTTTTACGTGCTCTACAATAATCATTTTATGTAGATTATAATTTATGATGACACTACTTATTATAGTGACAAATCGATTCAACTCAAAATAATTTCATTAATATTGACAGTAAGAAACTGAAATCACAACACAATACTAATATAACATAAAGGATAACAGAGAGAAAGCATAACAGAGTAGTTGCGGGAAAATTATCCCCATTCCTTCTATTTTTTCTTACTTCTGCAACGTAAATCCCAGCGCGGCATATTTACCGGAGTTACCCTAATATAGCGTAATATATTATGTTAGATCTGCATTGTGCATTTTTATCATTTGCAACTATTAAAATATTTATTATTTTCAGATGATAACAGATCATTTAAAAGTACCTATGATCAGAATAATTTTTCTCTCATTTTATATCACCTATATGATGACGCATTTGTATGCATATTGCTATTCAGCTGAAAAACTTATGGCAGAGGTAAAATTTATGCGTGTTAATTCAGTACTTTTAATACAATTATATATGTTAATTCATGTAAAAAAATATATAATTTCAGAGCACCAATATGGCGTACGGCATTTTTGAATGCAAGTGGTACAACCTATCATCGAAAGATGCAAGAGACTTAATGTTCATTGTATATCGATCTAAGATTCCTCTTAAATTGACAGCTGGAAAATTCGGCATCTTTTCAATAGAGATGTTTGGATTAGTAAGATATATTTATAGAGTATAGAATACATTGTTTCGTCTATTGTGGTTATGATGTGAATATATGTCTCAATTATATAAAAATGCGAATTTTTTTGTAATTATTAACTTGGATATCATTTTTATTCTTTTATTATTTGTTATATGTATATGTACATATATAATGTATATATATATATATACATATACATATATATATATATATATATATATGTAAATATATATGTATAGTATATTATGTAATAATAGAAAAATTATAAGAACAATGTGTAATTTATAACATATACGAAGATTTGTATTTTTATGCAAAATCTATATATACAGAGATTTTATTTCAAATGTAATGGATCAAGTATCTGGGAAAATAAGATGGATACAGAAAAATGTTTCAAATAAATGTTTCAAATAAATGTAGAACTATCTGAAGAGTAAATATTGGTAAAATTAATTGAAATTAATTTTCGAAAAAAATTTGCAACTTAAAACTTACTTGCTGTAGCAACATAGTTCTCGTAAAATTAAGTAAAAAGTTATTTGTAAATTTTTATTTTAAGCAGTAACTTTGAGATAAAGGTTTAAATGTCTATACTACTAACTAATACCATACGCGCGATTTAATTAGCGCGTATGGTATTAGTTGAAGAGCGCGCAGTGCGTTTACTAATGCTCACAAATAACTATGTTACATAAACATAAGCTGTAAAAAAAAATAAAATATATTTAAATTCTTATACCGCAGAATATATTATAGCTTAAAACAAAAATTCATAAATAACTCTTTTTATTTATTATAATAATAATTTTTCGAAAACTTTCTTGCTAAAGCATTTTGAGGCACGAATTTTAGAATATCTTGTAATGCATGCATGCGTGCGTGCGTGCGTGCGTGCGTGCGTGCGTGCGTGCGTACATATGTATATGAGTATATTTTTTATTGTACATACATGTTATGTATTATTCGTAGCATCTATCAGGAGATACGGTAGTGTCTCGGCGCTAAGCCAAGTGCAGCGACACTATCGTGGTCCTTTACGTGAAACCGTCATGATTACTTAAAATTGTATCTCTTAAAACATAAAACTATATTTATGTTCTGTATTCTGTTTAGGCTATCAAAACGGCAATGGGATACTTATCAACATTGCTAACAATCAGAGGTTAAAAAAAATGATACTAAGAGATAATAATAGCAAACGGATTTCTTACAACGGATTATGGCATCGATTTTTGAATAATAAAATAAACAGATTTGTATGCACTTGTAACTTTTGAATTAGAAAAATGCACATGCTCCAGTTTAATTATTATTTAAATATTAGTCCAGCTTTTCATCTAACATTATCCAACAATTTAATCATAAGATTTAAGAGAAAACATTCTAAAATTAAATATTGTAAAGAAAAAAACTTATCAATTTTATTGTATTGCAATAATATAAACTTCTATTAAGCAATTAAATAATTCTTATTTATCAAATATGATAGTTTAAGGTAATTAAAGCTTACATCAATAATTTAAACGAATTCACATTAAGGCATACTCTAAAAAAATTGGTGTGAATTTAATCACGCGGTATCTATATAATTCTTACCGTGCTGGTATTAATATTAACAACATGTCGTAAATTTCATTTTAATTTCACACGATAGTGTTGGTATAAACACCAGGGGTTTTAAATGTACACCATGCTGGCATTAATATTAATACCATAACATGGCAAGAATTACATAAATACCGCGTGGTATCATAAATCCACATTAACATTTTTAGAATATACTACTACATTAAATTTTAAACAATAACTATATATATTATATACTTTTTACTACTTGTTTAACTTGTTATTTGTTAATTGTTTCTTTAGCATATTTAATATTACAATTGTGTAAGAATATTTATATAAATAAATGTAATGCAAAATAAATTTAATAAAACGAGCAAAATAAAATGACAAATAAAATTTATTTGAACGTAAATAATAGAAATCTTTACGGAATGTTTCGTATTTCACTAAGACTCAGTTTCACAACTCACTTGATTAATTTTTAACCAAGATTTAACTTATTCATTATCTATTTTCAATTCTAGAATTGGAAAGAGATGAGAAACAAGTTGAACCTCGCTTAAAAGTCAATCGTGAATTGTGAAACTGAGCTTAAGTCATCATCAGCCGCATCATTAATTCATTAAAAAACTTCTACTTTTTAATTGCATTGGGAAACCTTTTAAGTTTTCTCAGTAAGTGAAACAATTTGTTTCGTTTTTACATACATTAATATAACAAAAAAAATGAATTAAATACTAATACTTTAATTTAATAATGATCTTTTCTTAATTAAATTAATAATAAAGTGACTTTTTAATTAATATGATGATATCATATTTAAAAAAACAATATTCATAACATTCGGCTATTATCAATAACATAATAATTATATGCTATTCATTTCATTATTGATTGGTATTCAAAAGGGTTTACCGAAGTACTCACAGATGGTAGCGGTTGAATCCTTTGTGTACTGAGCAAGCGCAAAATCATAATGGTTTGGTATAATCGTGAAGAGCGCTTCAGTCAAACGATAATTTTCGCGCCGTGAACATCAATGAATGTTAATAAAGGTAAAATGTTAAAGGAAAAAAAACAAACAAAAGTCTTAGCGATGTTCTATTAAAAACAACCACTTCGTACAATATATATGATATAATGCAATATATAGAAATTGAGTATTTAAGATCGCGCGTTAATAAAAAATTTGAACCTGGTTTGAATTCTATAAAACTTCCAAAAAAGTTAATTATTAATTCTTTGTGTGATAAACTAATAGAGAGAATATACATATTATTAAATAAATAATTTGTTTCTTATATAATATTACTACGTGCGTGGATAATTATTTAATTTTCAAAATTTTTCTAATCTTTTTTCCAGTTTTGTTGGTCCAGTTTATCATACATTTTATTTTCTTTTTATTTCATAATTAAAAAGTCTTCTTTTGAAGTAATTATAATCAATTTGTTTAATACAGTATTTAGTAAAAATTTATTTATGGATTTAATAAAAAAGTAAACATAAAAAATAAAAATTTATAACGTTTTTAAAATAAATAATTGTTTATTAAAGGTCAAAAATTTTATAATTATTGTATAATAATTTGTTGCAAGAAAATCTATAAACTATTTGTTGTGAAGATCTAGAATTATAAGGCTTTTTATAAAAAAATCTGAGAAAATAACAATGTTTAATCTAATTTAACTATGATGTTTATTCTAAAATTTGATTTTATTAGATTTAAATTATATATTTAATCCGATTCGCCAATGGCTATGGATCTTTGGTATATGGCCCGATCCACAGATCCCATTGAATGAATTTCGTCGACCAAGTATAAGATTCATTATTGTTATGTGTTCTGTGAGTTTATATGTATTCGGTCCTCAAATGATGAATGTAATTCGTGCTGCGGGTAGCGTGACTCGGATGGTAGAAAATTTCTCCTCTGCAAATTTCAGCATGTTGGCAGTGTGTAAATTGCTTGTAACTTGGTATCACGGCAAAAGTAAGTTTATTTCCCACAAGAATAATTATCGAACAGATTTATTTTTGCGATGTAAAATATCACAAAATTAAACAACATCTTTATTTAAGTATAAAATATTCGAATATGTTTTATATAGAAACCCACGCATATTCAAAATCAGAACATAAGTCGTGACTTTTGCTATGATGCCTAAAAAATTTCTTAATGATATCTTTAAAACGTCTTATGTTTTATTTTGAACAATGCTATCTGGGAATTTGTTTTGTTTTAATAATTGATGTACTTATTAATATTCAATCTGGAAGCACTTCAATCGCTGATAATATCGATTATGACCGATTGGATGACTTCGACGAAAGAGTGGGAACGAAATACTATGTTGAAGATTACGAGAAGTGGCAGAAATCTGTCCTTTAAATGTTGTGCGCTCGCAACTAGCTCAATTACATGTCATATTTCTCTTCAATTGCTGAGATTCTTCAAAACTATTCACCAGCCTGAACGAAATCTCGTTTATCGAATAGAAACGATTCAAAAGAGTCCAAACTACGAAATCACCTATTTTATCCAACTTTTCGGTGGAATGTATTCAGCTTTCGCTAATAGCATTATTGACAGCTTTATCTCGATGCTCATACTACAAGTGTGCGCGCAACTGATAAATCTGCGGACAATGCTGAATAATTTGGTAAATAAATTAGCCAACAAATCTATATCATCCATAACATTTAGAGAAGGCTTAGCTGCGATCGTCGTACGACATGATCATCTCATCAGGTATGTCTTAGAATCTCACATTACTTAACATTGCAATGAAATATCTATAATCATTCTATGATAAAAGATTATTAAAAAAAAAAATTTGAAAATAAGATTTAACATTCCTGATCTCATATTACATATAATAACAAATATTTGTATATGTATTGTATTATAAAAAGATATTTGTTGATCAATCTTTTTTTTTAATTTCTTGTGCCTTTAAGCAGCAAAAGAAAATTTAACACTACTAAATTTAAATAAACACAATAAAACATATGAAATTGAAGCTTAAATAATGATAAATTCAAGATAGAATAAAATTTTTTAAATATTTATACACATTAAAATTCGAGCAATAAATCATTAACATAACAAATGAGTAATGTTTTCAAGGACCGCAAAGACGATTGACAGCTGCTACAGCTCAGTGTTATTTGTACACGTGTTATCTACTACTTTTCAGATGTGTTTTATAACTTTTCAAGTTTTCACTGTAAGTGAAATCATTTATACACGTTTCTTTAAATAGAGGACATTGTTTTATTACATATTATTTCCAGATAATAACAAATAATATGAACGTGTCTATTATGAAAATGATTTTTCTCACATTATACTTCAACTTAGTGTTGTTCAGCTTGTATGCATATTGCTACTCAGCTGAAAAATTGATAACGGAGGTAAGACAACTACGCGGATTATGGATTAATACGTCCAGATCTTATGCAAACTAATAAATTATGAAATATGCAGTATATAAAAGCAACAATTTATTTTTACTTTTTATATAAAGTAAATATTTTATATAAAATAAAAGTTTCCAAGTTTCTCTATTTCCATAAAAGTTTTCACAATGAGAAATGAAAGAAAATTCTCGAAAAATTCATAATTAATTCACTATACAAAAAAAAATTCTGTGCGAAATTATGTAATTTTTAGAGCACTAGAATGGCATATGGCGTCTATGAATGCAAGTGGTACGATCTATCGTCGAAAGACGCAAAAAATTTAATGTTCATTGTACATCGATCTAGAATTCCTCTTAAATTGACGGCTGGAAAATTCGGAACCTTTTCGTTAGAAATGTTTGGAATAGTAAGATATATTTACGAGAAGAATATATACTCCTTTATCTATGTATACAATTTATCTTTATCTACATATTAATGAATATGTTTATATAGAAACATCCCTATTCATAATCTAAATTAGATTATTTTTTATTTTATTATATTGAAAACATTTTTGTATCAGATATATATAATATGTATGTATATATATATATATATATATATATATATATTAGGTGTTGGAATTAATTCGTAGCGTTTTTAATGAAAGAATGTTATTTATTTCACATGAGCATTAAAAAATACATTAATGAAAGTACTTCCCATCACTTGTAAAACGCTACGAATTAATTCCAACACCTAATATATATATATATAATATATATCTGATACAAAAATTTCATATATTTTATATTATATTATATATAAGTATACACAGTATATATTATAATATATATGTATTACATTTTATATATTATATATTTATAGATTATATATTTTATATTATATTATTATTATCTATTTCTATCCATTATAGGATTATGTAAAATTATATTTTACTTATAATTTTACTCTGTTTACAGGTTTTGAAAACATCAATGGGATACTTATCAGCGTTGCTAACAATGAGAGATTAAGGAAAACGATATTAAAGGAATGATAACAAAATTACTTTCATCACATTACATCAATTTTTAAGTAATGAAATGAAAACAGGCTATATCGATCTGTAATCACTTTCAAATTGGAAAAACATATTTTTGCACAATATGTCAAATTATTATTTGACTATTACTTGTTGAACTATTTATTTACTTCCATTTAAAAGATAAAAATTATTGGATTTATTGTATTGCAATAATACACCTATTAAGCAATTAAATAATAATACTTGCATATCAAATACAAAAGCAATTCATAATTCAGGTAGGAACTTACATCAATAATTTAAATAAACGTACGCCAAGGCATACTATCATATTAAATTTTAGTAAGTAACTGTATTCTATTTATTATTTTTAACATGTTATTCCTTAATGGTCTTTTAAATAAAACGTGTTAATATTATATTTATGTAATAAATAAATTTACATAAACATCTTTATGTAAATTTATTTTTTTAAGATATGTAATATCCTAATTTTTTATTATATATAATATGATTTTGAAGACTCACAAAATTTCAAATTATTAGACTTATATGAATACGCTAAATTAAAAAAGTCAGATATCAACTGACATAAAAAAATCTTACATTAAATCTTACTTAAAATATGAATCTTTAAAATAAGCGAATAATAAATCAGAAAGAGAAATACATAAATTTTCAAGAAATACGAAGATTGACGTTTTAGCGCAGTGTCATTTGTGTTAACCGGCTATTTTTTATTTAAATTGTGAAATTTTTCAAGTTTTTACGGTAAGTGAGTCAATTTTTTTCGTTTTCTATATAATTTATAAAACAAAAAATTAAATATTTATTAAATATTAAATATATTAAATATTAATTTTAAAATTTTCATACCTATGTGTATTTTATCGCATTAAAGTACCAATAAATGTTGCAATACAGTGAAATGTTATTAACAACTATCAGATTTTTAAAAAAAGTATATTTTCTGTTAACAAACTGTTGAATATAAACTGTATGTTAAATACGCGCTAACATCGTTATAAGTGCGTTCCGAATATTGTCATTAATGTTTATTATATTTTGATCTATCATCGATTAGTGATTGGAAAATCCAGCATTTATTTGTTAGAAATTTTTAGAATAAAAGGATATCAATGAAGAAAACAGTCTTCTATAAAACAAAGTATCTCTTTCTAAATTTGTACGCTGAACATTATATTTTATTTTTTGTTATACATCTAATGATATTATATATAATAATATTGTTATTAATGTCTATGTAAAAACAGCATAAGAATTTATTCTTTATTTGTATTTTACACAAATAAAGAAAACGTTAATAAGTCACTTATTTCCGGCACAGTAATAAATTAGAAAAAAAGTAATATTAAATTAATTGTCTATACCCAATTATTAATATTTTTCATATATTTTTTACACATTAATTAATATTGACGTATTTATATGTGTTATATTATCTGTGATATATCTTTTCGTACAAATACACATTTTTAAATAAATAACATGAATTATTTATTTAAAAAGTAATATCGTATCTTAACTTTTTAATTAATATGATGATATTGTATCTAAAAAAATAACATTTATGATATATTCGACTATTATCAATAATATAAGAATTACATGCTTGTTATTATTGACTGTTGACCCGAAAGGGTTTATAGAAGTACTCACAGATGGTAGCGGTTGAATCCTTTGTATACTGAGCAAGCGCAAAATCATGGTTTGGTATAATCGTGAAGAGCGATTCAGTCAAACGATAATTTTTGTGCCGTGAACATCAATGAATGTTAACAAAGGTAGAATGTTTTCAAAAAAGGCAAAAATGTTTGCATCGCGATATTCTATTAAAAGCAGAATTACATCATATAAAATACTTATGATATAATGTAATATATAAAAATCAAATTTTTTTATCATATGTATTAATAAAAACTTTACTTTGATTTGAATTTTATGAATCTTCTAAAAAAGTTAATTTTTGTTAAGTTACTGAATTATGTTATGTTTGTGTGAAATTAAAGAAAAGCTTATAGTATATAACCATGTAACTTCTTTCATATAGAATATTATTATATACATCGATAATTATATTTATAGTTAGTTTTCTTCATTTTCTTCATTTTCTTCTAGTTATGCTAGTTTATCATATACTTTATTTTTTGTTTTTATTTCACAAAACAATATTTCTTTTTTTAAGGTAACTGTATTCTATAAGTTATTTAATTACGTATTTAATTATGTATTAAATATTTATTTACAAATTTAGTAAAAAAGTAAATATTAATATTAATATTTTTGGAACAAATAATTATTTATTAAAGAAAAGAAATATTTGATTTATGATTGTAATACTTTATTGCAAAAATTCGCAAAAAAGCATCATAAATTCTTCACAAAGTCTACAGATTTTCCATAAAATTTTATATTCCACGAATGTTTGCGTGAACGGAGAAATAAAATTTTATATGCTGATTTGTTTTCGACATGTAGAATTACAGTGATTTTGAATCATATAATAAACAATTAGCTGTGCATAAATCATCCATTTCTCTCTAGTATGTATAACAAAGAAAAGAGGTAACTCTTTAAAAATCGAAATGTAATAAAAGCAGCAACTATTTATTGTAATAATAATATAAAATTTTGTGCAAAGCGATCTTGTAAAGATAAATTTATGAAGCAAATATAACTGTGCACATAAAAATAGTGTAATGTTAAAAAAACATTATTAAAAAATTTTAATTTTGTTTTAATAGAATCACTTTACATTAGTCACTATAATTAAATCATTTACAATATTATTTATTTTATTATTTACTGCTATTTTATTATTTAATATGTGTTATTATGTGCAATAGAATGGTGTCTGCTAAAATCTATAGATATGACAAATTCTATAAAAAGTAATATAAATAATATAAAAGAAGTTGTAATAATATAAAAGTGTATTCTCCTACGCTACAATTACGGAAAATATAAAAATTTAAATAGCTTCTAAATTCACTAATAAGAATAATTACTTGTAGTGAAAAAAATGTTAGAAAATATTGTAACAAATCGATATCTAATTTAAAGTTAAGCAATGATATTTCTTTTAAAATTTTATTTATTAGATTTGAATTACGTGTTTACCCTGACTCGCCAATGGTTATGGATATTTGGCATATGGCCCGATCCACATATCCCTTTAAGTGAATTTCGCCGGCCAAGTATAAGATTCATTATTGTTACGTGTACTGTGAGCTTTTACGTATCAGGTCCTCAGATAATGAATGTGCTTCGTGCTTGGGGTAACTTGTCTCGGATACTGGAAAATTTTGTCTCGGCGACTTTTAGCTTAATGGGAGTGAGCAAATTGATTGTTACCTGGTATCATGGCGAAAGTAAGTTTATTTTTTACAAATATATTGTATATTGTTATAAATATCAGATGGATTTATTTTTATCGTTTATGATAAATGTTGAATTATTCTTATTTAAGCACAAAATGCTCGGACTGTTCGATAATCTTCGTATAAAGAAATGCTTGCATCTGTAATTTATACTTATATTAATATATTGTATTAATTTAGAAGCACTTCGGCCGCTGATGGCATCTATCATGACCGATTGGATAACTTCTACGAGTGATTGGGAACGAAATACTATGTTAAAGATTTCAAGACGTGGCAGAAGTTTATCCTTTAGATGTTGTTTGTCCGCGACGTGCTTGATTACATTTTACCTTTCTTTGCATTT
Source organism: Acromyrmex echinatior (assembly GCF_024713525.1). NCBI lineage: Eukaryota > Metazoa > Arthropoda > Insecta > Hymenoptera > Formicidae > Acromyrmex > Acromyrmex echinatior. The sequence continues at coordinate 22,312,883 of NC_141853.1, forward strand.
ACTGAAATTCTTTAAAACTATAAACCAGCCTCAACGGAACCTCGTCTATCGATTAGGAAATCTTCAAAGCAGTCCATTCTACGAAATCACCTATTTTATTCAACTATCTGGAGGAGCATATTCAATTCTCGCTAATTACACCATTGACAGCTTTGTTTCGATGCTCGTACTACAAGTGTGCGCGCAACTGATAAATCTACGGACAACGTTGAACAATCTGATCAATGAATTAATCAGCAAATCTATATCTTCCTCGAGATTTAGAGAAGGTTTAGCTGCAATCGCTGTACGACATAATCATCTCATCAGGTACGTCAAAAAATATCCAGCGCGCGCATGATATTTCCATTATTTAATATTACGAATTTATAATCATTCCTTAATAAGAGATCATTTTTGAGAAAAAAAATTTAAAAATAATGTCTAACACTTATCGTTCTCATATTATACAAGAAAAATATTCACAAGATATTAATAAAAAGATTTATTAATCAATCTTTTTTTGAAAATATATTCTGCTTTTAAGGACTAACAAGAAAAAAATTGGACTATTAGATTTAAAAATAAACAAAATCGATTTAAAAAATAATAAATGATTATAACAATGATAAACAATAAAAAATATTACATTAAATTATAAATTAGGATAGATTCAAGATATAAATTCAACATATAAATAATAATAAAAAAAATCAAGTTAAATCTTTTTAAAGATTTGTATACATTGAGATCCAAGTTATAAATCGTTAACATTAATAAGTGAGTACAAATTTTCAAGGAATGCGAAGATCATCGACGGCTGCTACAGCCCAGTGTTATTTATGCATGTGTTAGCTGCTACTTTTCAGATATGTGTCATAACTTTTCAAGTTTTCACAGTAAGTAAGATCACTTATACATATATATATATGTTTCTTCTTGCGTTTTTTCGAAAACAAAATCAAAGAACTAAATGTAAATTAAATTCATTAATCCCTACAAATGCAGAATACAATATTTATGTAATTATATACAGGATGTCTCAAAATTTATGACTCAAAATATTGCAGCAAGAAAATTTTCGAAAAATCAAATAAAGAAGTTATTTATAAATTTTTATTTTAAGCAATAATTTCTGAGATATAACGGTTTAAATACAGCCACAATTAGATTACATAGATTACATAGTCACCTATGAGTATTAGTGAGCGTGCTGAAATTAGCATTCATTAGCGCTCATTAAACTACCGCACACGCAACTTAAGAACACCCTTAAATAGGTGACCGTCTAAAGCCATATCTAAACTGTTATTATCTCAAAAATTATTGTTTAAAATAAAAATTTTTTAATAATATTTTTACTAAAATTTCCAGGAATTTTGTTACTATAATATTTTAAATTTTGGAAGACTGTGTAATTGCTATATAATTATACAACTATTACATAACGTTATATAATTGTTGTATTCCCTATTTTTGCTGGAAATAATATTTTATTATATAACATAATATATTGTGTTCACAACACAATATATTATATTAGATTTGCATTGCTTTATTACATACAACAATTAAAATGTAATATTTCCAGATAATAACAGATAATATGAAAGTGCCTGTTATTAAAATGACTTTTCTATTATTTTACTTTGTTGTTCTATTGACAAATATGTATGCATACTGCTACTCAGCTGAAAGACTGATGACGGAGGTGAGATAATTAGGTGAATTAATGCGACCGAATCGTGTGTTCGGGAGAATTAATAAATTATCAAATATACACTACATAAAAGGCAAAAATTTACTTTCACTTTTTAAATAAAGTAAAAATTTTATATACTGTGAAAGTTTTTGAGTTTAATTGTATGAAACTGTTCGTAATGAAAAATGAAAAAGTTCTTAAAACATTCATGATCAATTCACTGTACGAAAAAAAAACCCGTGTGAAACTTTGTGATTTTCAGAGCACCAAAATGACATACGGCGTATATGAATGCAAGTGGTATGACATACCACCGAAAGACGCAAAAGACTTAATGTTCATTGTATATCGATCTAGGATTCCCCTTAGACTGACGATTGGAAAATTCGGAATATTTTCGTTAGAAATGTTCGGAACAGTAAGATATATTTAGAAGAAGAAAATATATTTTTTTTTGTACTTGCCTATATTAATTTGTGTGTGTTCTATAGAAACACTCCTTTCTATTATTATTAAATCAAATTAAATTATTTTTTATTATTCTGTTTTATTTTTATATTATACATTTTTATATATTTCATATATTACATACGTTTACAGCATACATCGTAATTAAATAAAATCATTTATTTTATCTGTATTTTATATTCTGTTTAGGTTCTGAAAACATCAATGGGATACTTATCGGCATTGTTAGCAGTAAAAGATTAAAGAAAATGATACTAAAGAGATAATAACGAATCAATTTCGTCACTATGACATCAATTTTTTTATAACGAAATGAACAGGTTTATATGCACTGCCTGCAACACTTTTCGAATTGAAAAAATACACATTTTTGCGCAACATGTCAAACTATTATTCGACTATTAATTGTCGAACTATTTACTTCCTTCATTTAAAAGACAAAAATTATTAATTTTATAATATTACAATAATACATACTTCTATTAAACAATTAAATAATTATTCTTGATCATCGAACACATTAGCAATACCTATATAACTAAAACTCACATATTTTGTCAACCAACTGCAATAAATTTTTATTTAAATCGATTCGCAAGTATCGTTAAGTGTTCAATACGAAGTAGCAACTTACTCTGGCTTGACTTTAGGGTCTTTTACGGAGGGTAGATCACTTTCTGCATCGGAGCATGCGTGATCTTTAGGGAAGGGATAGAAAAAAGTCGATCATAAAAATGTTTCAGTCGTTGCATCGTTGACATCCGTATAAGTATCGATGGATGCTGATCGAGGTATGAGTGGATAGAGATGTACATGTGCTCGCGTGAATTGTAGATAATAAAACTGTTATCTAGATATCTTTCTATCTAAATTCACAAGAGAATTAGAGAAGAGAATACAAAACCGTTTAAAAAACTTGTTATACGTATATTTGTGAAATATGGTGCGCTGCTAATTACTGAGTGTTTAAAATAATTAAGAAATATTCCAAGTAGAACAAGTAGATCGCGATAACATCATTTTGACGTTAAGATGAATCGTGACTGATCGAAAAGTGACTTTTAATAATCATTTTAGAACCATTTTGACGCCATTTTGATGTCATGATGCCTTTACGTTCTGCTTGGAATATATCCTTTTTTGTAATTGTATATTTTGGAAGCAAAATTATTTTATAAATCGTGTCGATGTCTTCCCGATATATACTATCAATTAAGATTGACAGTATCGAATAATGATCGAATTTCTTCCTTCGTTGATTTTTGAAGCAAAATTTGATCTGTATAGACTTGAATTTCGCGATCGGATGGAATCGATTCAATTTGAGCCTCGTCGGCATCTGGCCTGATCCGTTACAAAATCCTAAACAAAACAGCGGACTCTCTCGATGTCGCTTTATGATAGCCAGTTTCTTCATGCTAGGCTTTATGTGTATACCGCAATCGGCAAATTTGGTATTCATTTGGGGTAACGCGGATATGATGACGGAAAACCTGGCGACCGCTAATATTCCAGTTGCGAATTCTTTCATGAAAGCAATCACCATCTGGCGTAAAAGGAAAGGTACGAAGAACAAAGAACGTAAAAGAAAAGGTATAAAGAACAAAGAAATAGCAAGAAAATTAACTTTTTGAACAATAGAATTATCTTTTATAACTTTAATATTTTAATTTTTATGAATACTAATCAGCTATTTAACAATTACATCTAATTTAATATGTTTGAAACAGCGACATAATGACAGTAACAAAAATGATATATTATTATTTTTCTCTTATCTATATATTCTTAATTATCTTTTGTAATCGTTTCATACAACAATTTCGTTTCGGCATTTCGCGCGGTTATTATGTTTAATAAAGACATAATTTGACAAAATGCTAAATTGTCAGCGTAATATCTATCCAAGCAAAACAAATCATGATAACGTCAAAATGATATTAAAATAAATCGGAAATGATTGAAAAATGATTTTTAATAGTCATTTTGATATCATAATAACTTGTTGTACTGCTTGAGTAGTGATAAAATTATAAAATAGATCTGTTTAAAAATGTTCATTAAAAAATACAAAAAGGCAATATTTATTTAAAGTTTTGAAGCTGTTGGTCAACTTCTTTTACCAAGATTGGCATACGCCAAAAACGTTTGAAGAAAGAACAATTATGCTGAAAAATGCCAAACTTGTAAGAAAGATATCGATATGGTGCACAATACTAACACAGACCATGGTAACCATTTATATCGTTCTAAGGATCTCGACGATCATCAGATTTTCATCTAGTGATCCGGCTCGTCCCATGCTTTATACGGCTTATTTTCCTTTCGATATTACTAGAAGTCCGATTTTTGAACTGATTTGCGTATGTCAAATGCTATCTGCTTATAGCGCAACGGTTTCTTATACTGGTAGCGACAGTTTCATTTCCATGCTAATACTCCACGTCTGCGGCCAATTCGAAAATTTGCGTGAGAGGCTCAAAAATCTCGTTAACGATCCGAACGGAGTAAAAACGTCTCAAGAGTTCAAGAGTGAACTGAGACAAATTGTAATGAGACATGAACATTTAAACTGGTTTGTATGATTCATGGAAAGAAAAACTTTTATCTATTTTATGCTAAAGAACGCAGAATTATCTCGTATGAAATAAGTTTATGTATAAAAATACATTTCTTTATATCACGGCACAGTAGATAATTGTTTAATATTAAAATTATTAGGGCAGTCAAATAAAATGTAGTGGATAAAAAATTCAGATATTGAAATGAAGTAATGTGTTAACAATTGTGAAATTAGACGAGGCTTGTGAAATTCTTTACGCTTATACGATCGAAACAGACAGTCTCGATCCATTCGACGGAAATTTCTTTATCAGTGCTCGTTTTTGTAAACTTCTAATAACAGTTCGGTATCATTATGTTGTTGTTGCACAGCTTTTTCACTATGTATAATATCTGCGCAATGACAATATAAAGACCGACACCGCCGTTAAAAATTAAAGACTCAGGATACAGGTCTCCAAAGATGTGGAAATCGCATAGGGATTACAGTTGCCGGTGAGAAATACTGAAGTACCCGGGTTACAACCCAAACTTATCGCCATGCGATTTCCACATCTCTGGAGACTCGAAGAAAAATCTGAAAAGCAGGAAATTTCCGTTGGATGTAACAGTGTAGAAGACTGTTTGTAAGGACGAGTTGGTAACGGACAATTCTAAGAGTTTTATGAACAGGGCATCCATCGTCTGGTTTCACAATGCAAGAATTGTCTTGCTAGTCACGATGATTATTAACATGTTAGCAGATATCATTGTCTAAATTTTACGTCCGTTTTATTTTGCTGCTCTAATAAGTCAATTATTTAAATCATTAATAAATTTTTTCAAATTTTTTTTCTCCGTTTACATAATTATATAAAATACACATAATAAATTTTCAAGTTCAATTTTTTAAAATCAATTCAATATGATGAAATTCAACTTAAAAAATAATGATCTGCTATGTCATTGTGTTCGAATAAAGAACATTTGCTAATAAAAGATTTATAATATTTTGTTTAATGTAATATAATCTATATAACAAGAAATGTTTATGCAAACGTAATTTGCAAAATATATTTAGCGTGTCATAATTCAATATAAATCGATAAAAATGAAAATACTAATCATATGTGTCAAGGTTTGCAAAAACACTCGAGGATTCCTTCAACATGATGATGCTAATACAGATACTTTTTTGTACTGTTCAACTATGCTTTCAAGGGTTCCAGGTTTTTACGGTGAGTGGCTCGGAAAATAGCATTTTATATATTAAATATTGTTTACACATTTATTTTCTTTCTAATCAATTAAAAATGTAATATTAACATTTTATTAACATTACGTTTGTTTGTGTCACGTTGCTGCGCACAAATTTTTCCAATTAATTCAGAAAATATGAAAATGTAAGTAATAAAAATCAGAAACATTTTAGATATTAATAAAGGAAGAAGAAAATGAATCAATGACCTTCCAATTGATTTTTCTAATCAGTTTCGTAGGATTTATTCTAGTTCACTTGTATATTTATTGTTACGTCGGTGAAATGCTGCTTGTTCAAGTAAGATGTATAAATATATGCATGTATAATGTGCTTTCATGGGTATTTTCTTCAGAAGTGCTAAAAGGTTTGCAGGTTATTGCCGTGTCGTAATTCATTGCTAACGTTATTAAAGACATTAGCATTGAATATTACAACACAACGATAACTCTGCAAACTCTGACCTTTGAATGCACGAGTATATTACATATCACTTTTTCATTTCTTTACACAACATATCAACAAACAAATTGAGATTATTTATCATTATTTTGACGTTATTTTGACATTAAAGACGCTAAAAATATATTAAAATAATGATAAATAACGTGAGTTTGTTTGCTGGAATAGTAAAATAAGAATTTATTGCAAATATTAAACATACATATACAATATATGTACGTTATATTTTAATTTGTAAAACGATAAAAAAAATCAAAACTAATTGATTTTTCGGTTAATAAATTCCTTATTTATGATTTATTAATCAAAAAATGAATATTAGCTTTCATCGTCTTATAAATTAAAGTATAATTGTTTGAAAGAATATAATATATTACATTTTTTCATCGACTAATAAATTGAGAAGAAATATATTTGCCGTAGAAAATAATAATCGTACATTAAAATTATTGTATAAATTTAGATTAATTATTGAATATTAATTAATGACATTTAAGAGTACTGAGATAGGATTCTCTGCGTACGAATCGAACTGGTTTAATGTGCCAGGAAAGGAAGCCAGAAATCTTCTATTTATCATACATAGATCAACAGCACCTCTTTGCTTAACTGCTGGGAAATTCAGCACATTTTCTTTACAGATGTTCAGTAAGGTAAAAGTATTGTATAAATAATTACACCGTGAGTTATTTTATTCAATATGTCATCTGCAATCATAGAAAAACGATTTGTGATTAATTCATAAATTAATAGATTTATTAATTGATTGATGAATTAATCAATTAATAAATCTATTAATTTATAAGTCAATGAATCAATTTATGAATTAATCAATAAATGAATCAATTTATGATAAATCAATCAATCAATCAATCAATCGATCAATCGATTCACCCATTCATTCATAAATCAATCACGATATTTTCTTGATATTATCGATTACAAACAAAGGATTAATTGAGCAATCATTGAACTGATTGATTTATTAATCAATAGAGTGATTGATTCATTGATTCTATGGATTAGTTATTGCATGAATATAATGTAAGTATGTTGAACTTTCTGTTAAATGTTATTTTATTTCAGATTGTGAGAACTTCACTCGGTTATCTCTCAGTATTGCTTACGGTAACCGAACGGAAAGAATAATTCATAACTAAATTTGCTATAATTATGATAATAATTGTTGTACAGTTGTACTATTATCTTTAAATAAAAGAATCAAGACGACACTAAGAATACAATATTTAGCTTCTATTTTTAATATGCAACAAATTGTCTGCAACATATTTTATAAGTGTGTTTAAAATGGACAGAAGTTTTTTTAGATTTTAAAATAAGACTTAAACAAATCAAGAATTTTAAAAAGCTGATTACGAAACTATTAAATAAGTAGATATTATTGATCCTTATCAAACTGATATGATACAATGTTTAACATTTTAATTAACGAAATCAATTATCGCTCACAGTAATTCATTCAATTATTTCACGCGCTTGTAAATATAAAACAAGATAAACAAAAATGTATTTAAAAAATTATATTTTTTTTTGTTACTTCAAATATTAGATGGCAAAAATAGAAAAACATGCAATACTAAAAAACACTAAACTGAAACATTCGTCATCACTTTCGTATCAATATCTTCGATATTCATCAGAGTATCGATCGGGATATCGGTTATATAATTTTCTCCTTGAGGCAAAAATGTAAAAAGTGAAAATTTTTGTTATTCAAAGTTAACGGAAACATTTTTCACTTTTTACGTTTTCGCTTTAAAAGAAAAGTTATACGAGTTAGTATCTTGACGTCTATGATTTTTGCTCTAATCATCAAAAGGTTTAGAGTATATTGGACGTACCAAGTATACAAAATTTTTCGTATATCTTTTATTCTGATATGTCTTTTATTAACAAATGAATACTTCTTCAGAAAAAAGGAAGATAAATTTTTGTGAAAATGTAATAACAAAATATGTATATATATATATATATATATATATATATATATATATATATATATACATATATATATATATATCTGTGTGTGTGTGTGTGTGTGTGTGTGTGTGTGTAGCCCAATTACCTTATATCTATAATAATTCATGCGTCAAGAATAATATGATATCGAAAATAGCAGAGATAAAACAACAATATATGTTAATGCAACCCATACGAAAAATTACAATTTTTAAAGCACCAATATGACGTATATGAATTATGATCTATCATCGAAAAAAGCGAAAGACTTAATGTTCATCGTACATTGATCTATGATTCTTCATTGACAATTGGAACATTCGGGATCTTTTCATAAGAAATGATTGGAATAGTAAGACATATGATGTATCTATACATAGATGTATTCTATACGTAGAGTATAGAAAAATACATATATTGTTTTTTCTCTATATGTAATTATACATACATACACATACATACCTTTTCTCTATGTGTAATTATACATATATATGTATATATATTCGGAAGTATCGCTAAGTGTTCAATACGAAGTAGCAACTTACTCTGGCTTGACTTTAGGGTCTTTTGTGGAGGGTAGATTACTTTCTACATCGGAGCATGCGTGATCTTTAGGGAAGGGATGGAAAAAAGTCGATCGTAAAAATGTTTCAGTCGTTGCATCGTTGACATCCGTATAAGTATCGATGGATGCTGATCGAGGTATGCACGAATAGAGATGCTCATGTGCTCACGTGAAAAGTAGATAATAAAATTGTTATCTAGATATATTCCTATCTAAATCTCACAAGAGTTAGAGAAGAGAATGCAAAGTCGTTTAAAAAACTTGTTACACATATATTTGTGAAATATGGTGCGCTGCTAATCGCTGAGTGTTTAAAATAATTAAGAAATATTCCAACTAGAACAACAGATTGCGATAACATCATTTTGATGTTGAAGATGAATCGAAAAATAACTGATCGAAAAATGACTTTTAATAATTATCTCAGAACCATTTCAATGTCATGTTGTAGATTTTATGTTCAGTAGACTGTTCTGCTTGGAATGTATCCTTTTTCGTAATTGTATACTTTGGAAGCAAAATTATATTATAAATGACATCGAATTATATTATAAATGTTTTTTTGCGCCAATGTAATTTTAGCATAATATAATAGTGATATCAAATAATGATCGAATTTCTTCATTCGTTAATTTTTGAAGCAAAATTCGATCTGCATAGACTTGAATTTCGCGATCGGATGGAATCGATTCAATTTGAGCCTTGTTGGCATCTGGCCTGATCCGTTACAAAATCCTAAACAAAAGAGCGGACTCTCTCGATGTCGCTTTATACTAGCCAGTTTCTTCATGCTGGGCTTTGTGTGTATACCACAATCGACGAATTTAGTATTCATTTGGGGTAACGTGGATATGATGACCGAAAATCTGGCGACCGCTAATATTCCAGTCGCGAATTCTTTCATGAAAGCATTCACCATCTGGCGTAAAAGGAAAGGTACAAAGCACAAAGAACGTTAGAAATAGCAAAAAAATTAAAACTTTTTGAATAATAGAATTATCTCTTATAAATTTAACATTTTGAGAGAGAGAGAGAGAGAGAAGCTTTAATTTTTATGAATACTAGTCAGCTACTTAACAATTACATCTAATTTATGTTTACGAAACAGCGACATAATGGCAGTAACAAATCATTTATTATTATTTAGCTATTATCTATATTTTTAATTATTTTGCAATCATTTTGTACAGCAATTTCGTTTCGGCATTTTATATGATTATGTCCAATAAAGATATAATTCAGCAAAATGCCAAATTGTCAGCGAAATATCTAGTGAAATAAAATTAGACTGACTTACATAAATTTTCATTCAAAAATTCAAAATAAGACAATATTTGTTTAAAGTTTTGAAGCTGTTGGTCAACTTCTTCTATCAAGATTGGTATACACCAAAAACGTCTGAAGAAAGAACAATTATGCTGAAAAATGCCAAACTTGTGAGAAAGATATCCATATGGTGCACAATACTAACTCAGACCTTGCTAATCATTTATATCGTTCTAAAGATTTCGGCGATTATATTTTCACCTGATGACTTGGCTCGTCCCATGATTTATACGGCCTATTTTCCTTTCGACGCTACCAAAAGTCCGATTTTTGAATTGATTTGTGCATGCCAAATTTTATCTGCTTTTAGTGGAACAGTTGCTTATACCGGTAGCGACAGTTTCATTTCCATGCTAGTGATCCATGTTTGCGGTCAATTCGAAAACTTGCGTGAGAGACTCAAAAATCTCGTTAATGATCCGAATGGAATAAAAACGTCTCAAGAGTTCAAGAGTGAACTGAGACAAATTGTAATGAGACATGAACATTTAAACTGGTTTGTATAATTCATGGAAATAAAAAACTTTTATACATTTTTTGCTTCTGAACACAAGATTGCCTCGTATGAAATAAGTTCACGAATAAAAATACATTTTTTTATATCTGCAATAGATAATTGTTTAATGTTAAAATTATTAGGGCAGTCAAATGAAATGTGGCGAATAAAAAATTCAGATATCGAAATGAACTAATATCTTAATAATTCTAATATCTTAACAATTCTCATAATTGGCAAAACTACTTCTAGGTGAAACCAGACGAGGCCTGTTTATAAAATTCCTTGAGCATATATGATCGAACCCCCTCACAAACAGTTTCGTGCCGTGCTGCGTCTAACAGAAATTTCTTCCTTTCAGATTCTCTATCAGTACTCAATTCTGGAACTTCTATAATGACGGTTCGGTATCATTATGTTGTCGTTGCACAGTTTTTTCATCAGGTATAATATCTGCGCAACGACAATATAAGGACTGACACTGTCGTTAAAAATTACAGACTCGGGATACAGGTCTCCAAAGATGTGGAAATCGCATAGCGTCCACAGTTCCCACAGTGAGAAATACTGGAGCACCCGGTACAACCCGAACTTATCGCCATGCGATTTCCACATCTTTGGAAACTCGAAGAATCTGAAAAGCAGGAAATTTTCGTCGGGCGCAACAGTGCAGGAGACTGTTTGCGAATATAATAGATATGATTCCAGCTCAAGAGTTTTATAAACACAGCATCCGTCTGGTTTCACGATGGAAGAAGTGCCAGTCACAATAACATGTTAGCTGATTTCATTGTCTAAATTTTTCATCCGATATATTTCATTTGACTACTTTAATAATTTCAAAATTATTTAAAGTTTTAATAAATTTATTTTCAAATATTTTTCTCTGTTTACGAAATTATATAAAATACATATAATAAATTTCAAAGTTTAATTTATTAAAATCAATTAAATTCAATTAAATTCAATTAAATTCAACTTGAAAAATAATTATCTGCCATGTCATCGTGCCATGTCACCGAATAAAGAACATTTAGTAAAAAAGGCTTATAATATTTTGTCTAACGTAAAATGATCTACTTAACATGAAATTGTTTATGCAAATGTAATTTGCAAAATTCTATGTACTTAGAATGTCATAATTCAATATAAATCGATAAAAATAAAAATCATATTTGTCAAGGTTTGCAAAAACAATTGAGGATTCTTTTAACATAATAATGCTAATACAGATGCTTTCCTGTACTATTCAATTATGCTTTCAAGGGTTCCAAGTTATTAGGGTGAGTAGCATGGAAAACAGCATTTTATCAGATATTATTTACGCATTTATTTCCGTTCTAATCAATTAAAAATGTAATATTAACATTTCATTAATATTACATTTGTTTGTGTCACGTTGCTGCGCATAAATCCTTCCAATTAATTCAGAAAATATAAAAATGTGTGTAATAAAAATCAGGAATATTTTAGATATTAATAAAGAAAGAAGAAAACGAATCGATGACCTTCCAATTGATTTTTCTAAGTATTTTCGTAGGATTTATTCTAGTTCACTTGTATATTTATTGTTACGTCGGTGAAATGCTACTTGTTCAAGTAAGATTCATAAATATAATGCATAATGTGCTTTCACACGTATTTTCTTCAGAAATGTCAAAAGATTTGCGGGTTATAGCCATGTCACAATCTATTACTAATGCCATTAATGGCAATCTTTGGCACTTCTGAATGTATATTACATATCTATTTTTCCTCATTTCCTCATTTCTTCGCAAAATATTCCAACAAACAAATTTATATTATTTATCGTTATTTTAATGTTATTTTGATATTAAAGACGCTAAAAATACATTAAAATGACGACAAATAACGTCAGTTTATTTGTTGATAGTAGAATAAGAATTTATTGCAAATATTAAACATATATATATATATATATATATACACACACAATATATGTACGTTACATTTTAATTTATATAAGACGGAAAAAAATCGAAGTTAATTGATTTTTTAGTTGATAAATACCTTATTTATTATTTATGGATCGAAAAAATCAATTACCAGTTTTGACTTTTTTATCGTTTTATAAATTAAAGTATAACTGCTTGAATAATATGTTACACTTTTTAATAAATTAGTAATTGAGAAGAAATATATTTATTGTAGAAAATAATAATCACATTAAAATCATTATATAAATTTAAATATTAAGTATTAAATATTAATTAATAACATTTAAGAGTACTAAGATAGGATTCTCTGCGTACGAATCGAACTGGTTTAATGTGCCAGGAAAGGAAGCCAGAAATCTTCTACTTATCATACATAGATCAACAGTACCTCTTTGCTTAACTGCTGGGAAATTCAGCACATTTTCTTTACAGATGTTCAGTAAGGTAAAAGTATTGTATAAATAATTACACCGTGAGTTATTTTATTCAATATGTCATCTGCAATATCATAGAAAAATTCCTGATTAATTCATGAATTAATTGATTTATTAATTGATCAATCTATTGATCAATCTATTGATCAATCAATCAATTGATCAATCTATTCACCCATTCATTCATAAATCAATCACGATATTTTCCTGATATTATCGATTATTGACAAATATTGCCAAGGATTGATTGAGCAATCATTGAACTGATTTATTAATCAATAGAATGATTGATTCATTGATTCTATGGGTTAATTTCGCAATTGTGTATGAATATGTTGTATAAGTATGTTGAACTTTCTGTTAAATACCATTTTATTTCAGATTGTAAGAACTTCACTCGGTTATCTCTCAGTATTACTTACGGTAACTGAACGGAAAGAATAATTCATGATTAAAATTTGCTGTAATTATGATAATTATTGTACAGTTATATTGTTATCGTTAAATAATATAGAATCAATTTGCAACACTGAGACTTCAGAATTTTATTTCTATTTTTAATATGTAACAAATTATCTGCATCATAAATAATTTTATAAGTGTACTTAAAAGAATCGACAAATGTTTTTTTAGATTTTAAAACATGACTTAAATATCTTTTATTAATATATGAATATTTAAAAAAGATTAATTATTCAATTGAATAAAATAATAGTAAGATATAACAAGAGCTAAAAGCCATCGCTAGTTCTTAATTGTTAATATTTAATGTCTTGTAAAATAATATTTAATATATTAATAATATATAAAATATTATATTTCACAAGACATGAAGTATTATATTTTACAAAACTCTTAGCTCTTTTTACCTCTTACAAATAAATATTTCTTGGGAAAGAAAAGAAGATAAATTTTTGTGAAAATGTTTGTATAATAAACAAATATACATACATACATATATATATATATATATATATATATATATATAGGCCAATTACCTTATATCTATAATAATTCATGCGTCAGGAATAATATGATATCGAAAATGTATTTAATGTTATTTTTAACATCAATCGATAGTTAAATATATTGACCATGAGAGTCTCATATATTCTTTATTGCCATTCGTTTGTAAATTGCTACGACAGAGGGAACCTTTGCATGCGATTTATTCTCAATATTAATGCAGTATTTTATTTAAAATTGTAATTACTATTTTAAGACCATAAAAATATGAATAAAAATATGTAACAATTCAAGAATTTAAATGAATTTCAACATAACTTTTTAAATTATTAATACAAGTACAAAAATATAAAACAGTTTAATTTTATAAAATTTATTATATTTAAATGTAATATAAAAATAATACTCATATTTTTAACAATTTTATTTGCAGCATTTCTAATATGTCAATGTAATTTTTTCTTCTTTCTAACATCAAATACAATCAAAATGAAATAAATTTTATGAAATATTACATAAATGCAGAAAGAAGAAAAAATTTTATTCTTATCACTATTTTATCTTTGTTTATTAAAGCAGACTTGCATTATGCGGATAGAATCGCAATTATATCGGTATTTCTTTAGAGAATACCTCTTCCATATTCTTAACCTTGATATATATTATAAAGGGGGTACTGGTGAGGGTACTGATCAACTTTTCCTTATTAAATTAATCGGCAGTCTCTTATAGTTTTCGAGATATATTTACATAAAACTCATTTTCAAAATTTCATTATTTTCTGCAGAACTTTCCACGCAAAGTGATTTTCACCCCATTTCCCCCCCCCCCCCTGTTTAAGGGTGCACGACTTCTATGCGAAGCGACTTCCACCCCTCCTGGTTAAAGGCGCGTGAATTCCACGCAAAGCGAGTTTCATCCCACCTCCTCCTGCTTCAGAGGCGTCCGACTTTTATTTCCTTAACAGGAAGGAATCATTTAGTAAAGCGAAGAAAAATATCTAAGAAACAAATATCTTAGAAACTATCTAAACTATCTAAGAGACCATCAATTATAAGGAAAAGTTGATCAGTCTTCACCTTTATAACATATCTCAAGATTAAGATCATCGAAGAGATCTCCTAATGTAAAAGTTTACTTTTTTCTTATTCTAAATTTTTTGGAGTAGAATCCCATTCTAAAAAATGAAAATTGAGCCAGTCTTTAAAAAGATTTCGAATAATTCGATTCATTCTAGCAATTCGGTTTAGCGTCTTATTCTAGACAACAAAAAGTTCAAAATCGAGACGAAAAACGTCTTAAAAATATGTCTTTAGACATCTTTAAGACGTCTTTTAAAATATGTCTTTAAGACATCTTCTAGATGTCTTTAAGGACCAATCGCATCAACGTTATTTTGACTTTAAGCGAGGCTTAAAACTAGCTTGCTTTTTCTCTTTAAAGCCGAGAGAATGGAAAAGATAGAGTTTTAAGCTTCGCTTAAAATCAAAGTAAGTTGGTATAACCGGACCTAAGACTTCTTATGTTTCGTTTTTGGATAATACATGTGTGATGTAATCATTTTGATAAGACAACAAAATTATTCTCAGATCTGTATCTAGCTAAATTTTTAAATATTTTTTCAAAATAATTCTTTTCGTGTAGTTTTTGAATCTACGTCGCAAACTGACAAATCTGTGCGTCTGTAAAAAGACGGAATTCCAGACGAAGAGAAAATATCGTGAGAATGCCTGAATATTTCAACAGGTGAGATCAGTCAAGCAAGAAGTAACACAGAAAGCTCGAAATGGACAATTATTATGCATTACTGAGAGATACTTGAAATTTTCAGCAAATAATTATCCTATTTCTGATATTCTATTTAAGCAAGTGAGCAATAATAAAGTTATTTCAAAAGATTTTAGAAATGTTATGAAAATATAAATCGCGAAAAATAAAAACGTTTATAAAAGAAATTTCATTTCACTTGTCTTGACAGTGCTGTTTTCCATAAGATTTCTAGAAACGATCGAAGATTCTTTCATAATTCAACATAATGTATTCTGAGACAGATGCTTGTTACAACTTTATTTTCAGTATTTACAGGCGTGTAAGCTACGAAGAAAGGAGAGATATAATCCGTAAAAATAAAAAAAAAGGGAAAAAGGGAAATAAATCGGGACTATCGTTACGACTCTTCAATGATATTCGAAAGGACAAAGTATTCATCATTAAATTCGTTTTCCTGCTGATTTACGTGATTTACATATTGCTACAATTGTATGCATACTGTTAACATTGGCGAAAAACTTGTCAAGGTAATACAATGAATATACATATCTTATTGATAGATATATTTCCATAAATCCCGATATTTTAATATATCGATACTATATTGCCGAAAATATATATGTATCTTGGATTATATTTTCAAGAATAAGATTTAATTTTCAGGCAAATATATAAACATTGGTAATTTATTCATTTAACGATTGACATAATCCCAATATTTTAACATAACAATATTATGTTGCCGAAATTATATATATTATATAATATATATGTATATATCTTAGATTATACTTTCAAAAACAAGATTAAATTTTCATGTAAATATAAATATCGATAATTTATTAATTTATTTATTGATTTAAATCCCAATATTTTACCGAAACTGTATATCTTGCATCATATTACCATAAGAACAAGAAATTATTAAATTTTGAAACAAATATAAATATTGTCCACATAGCACAGAGAGTTCAAAAAGACTTCAGTCGTATGTCATAAATTTTAAGTTCATTTTCAAGTACAAAAAGAATTTTTTTAGAACTTTTTAGAAAAAGAATTCTTTTTGAATCTGAAAATAAACTCAAAATTAGTGACATACAATTAAATTCTTTCTAAATTTTTTTAACTCTCTGTGATATGTGGGAGATAATTTATTGATCTATTTATTGATTTAAATTCTGATAGTCGTAATGATACATTACCAAAACTACGTATATATTAGATCATAATTCCAAGCACAAGATTAAATTTTCAGATAAATATAAATTTTAGTAATTTATTGATTAATTTATTGACAAAAATCCTATATGATATATCGATGCCATTCGATATGTAGTTGAAACTAGGTATATTTTGGATTATATTTCTAAGGACAAGATTCAATTTTCAGACAAATATGAAATTTATTTTATATCAGTGAATATTATTATCTTAATCAACCAATAAAATATGTTGTTAGTTTAATAGACGAATTAGATATTAAAATTCTCTGTGCTAAACAGTATCCTAGAAAGCAAACCTATTTGCTTCGTTACATTGATGATTATGTATTTCAGAATTGTGTAGTCATTAACTATGGTACACGCTTTCGTGTTAAGGCAATCTGCATGACGCCTTGAGTGTTAATAAGCGAGACCAAAATACGTGTTTTTTTCATATAATATTTTTGTTTCTTCTTTATAATAATTTTCTTTTTAGATAGTTTTAATTAATTAATTATTTTCCTCAAATGTATTAAAAAATCATTTAGAAAGATAAAATCAATCTATGTCATGATATAACAGATCAAAAGATCAAATTCTCTTCAAAATGCCATATTACAGACTTCGAAGATTTTTTTTACGCTAAACAGAATACCATTAACAGAATTTTCGTGTCAGGTTTTTTAAAGTAAATTGAGATAAAATGACATTTTTTACTACAAAACAAAAACTCGTTTCCAAATAAAATTTACGATATCTAAATTTAAAAAAAAATTAATTTGAAAGGTCTTAAATTGTACTTTTTTAGGTACTACATAAAATTTATTTAAAAATTTACTCAAAATCCTGATGTGTTACTCAAATTCTATCAATGCCATCGTATTCAGCAAAAAAATATTCGAAGTATATATTATAGCACTTTGGAGAGAATTTGATGTTCGCGTTACAGAGCTTCTGATTGCAGTTTCATATTTATAGTGCCGTATCCTCATTTTGCAGTTAGTTACAGTTCTATGACTCATGTTTCCTTTGGAATCCTTTGAATCTGACATTCCAAAGTACGAAAATAGCATACGCGGCATATGCAGTTGCTACAACTTGTCAGCGTGAAACAAGATCACTAATGATCATCATGTGTCGAGCTCGATCGCCATTATACATCATCACCGGCCATTCTATTTTTTCAACCGAGAGTTTTATATAATAAAGAGGGGGAGAGGGGGGGGGAGGTACGAAATCATAAAATATCATAATCGAATCAATTTTATTTCTCGATCTCTTTGAATAAACTAAATCAATCAATGAATTCAATCAATGAAATTAATTTTAGATTTATATATTACATGTGTGAAATATATTTAATTATTTAATCTCATATTTATATATTCTTCTACTTGTACATATAAACGCATGCATATCTTTAATTTGTATTATAAAAAAATTTTTAATGTTTTATTCTGATATCAGAATAAAACAAATCAAAAAAATTTTTAATGTTTTATTCTGATATCAGAATAAAAAAAATAGTTCTCAGTCTAATAGTTTTTTTAACAAAAAATATACAATTATATTGATCATAGCATTATGAGTAATTTGAAAAACTTTAAAAGACAGAAAATCGATATCGATTTTTAGGTTCTAAAGAGATCAATCATTTATGTACATGTTCTGTATCTACGCAATGAATAGTTTTAAATGAAGTAACAGTAATTTGAATTCGAAACAGTAATTCATAAGTGACATGTCTATTAATAAAATTATGTTATTTTTGATAAAAAGGACATATTTATTTACATAAAAAAATTAATAATGATAAAAATTCTAAACTAAAAACTTCTAATTCAGCTTCTAATTCTATTTATGCTAAAATTGCAATTTGTTTTGTCGTTTCAATGTACAAATAGAAAAAATCGTTAAAATAATCGAATAATTATTATCACATTATACGTAAATATGTAGTACTAAAATATCTCCTCATTGTTTTACTCCAATAATTTTCAATTTTTACAAAGAGCTAAAGGTAAAGAATTTAATTATAACGTTTATAAATGTATTTTAATGTGCTAATATTATTCTGTTCAATTGTATAATGTTGTACCTATAGACAATATCATCTCATTGCGTTATATTTGTGTTTTACAATCCGGAGTTAATTTGAATTTTTATTCTATTCTGGTACTGGAAATCTATCGAGCGATCAAAGCAATATTACTTCACATTAAAGCATATCATTGCATATAAAAAAAACGATCCCTCAAAACATAATATGCAAATTCTGTAATTTCTACACGTGCGCAGAGACGACCGCAATGAATAAGAAATGTAGGAGGAGGTGCATTATACGGAAAGGAAGATATATGAGAGGACGTGACGAAACGAAAATAGCAGGGCACGGCGGCGACTATTAATGGGCTTCGCAGGAGCTCGGATCTCACATTAAGTATGCAGCGAAAACTTTATTTTCCCTCAACATTTTCCTCGTTTTTTTTTGCCGGCTTGTTTTTCCGTTCCGACTGTTCGTCTAGGGCGGGTGCATATTTGAGCAACTTGATCTGCCATAGACGAATTACTCACGTAAAGTGCACACTGCTGATGCATATTTAATGAAAGAGTCTATAGACCCTGTGATTACGCCCAACAGTTCATGTTACAAGTTCGTAAATTAAGTATTCTGTCTACGAGAAAAAATGATAGTTCTCTGGGAGTGTTTCGAGAATATAACAAAACAGAGTTCTGATATACGAAGCTCGCGAATTCTACTGTCGCAAATATTCGATCGATAATTCGCAGTTCCAACCTAGACGATCCACGAAGATGATCGCTCCATCGCTTCTCCTATCATTTTGCTCAATTTTGTTCTATATTACCGAAATTTTTCCGTAAAAATATCAAAGTTTACGAGTGGTGCTTCTCACTTTTAATACTTTTAACAAATATATTTCAACATTTTAAATTCGTAATAATGATGTTTTGCAAGAGCGTTGTAAATATTCACGGAGTAGTAATTGCGCGAATTTTCGCTCCAAGAATCAAACGTCCGATTGCCTAACAAGTGCTAATAATATTAATTCTATCAAAAAATGCAACAAAGGGATCATTAAAATGATCAATTGCTCGAACGAATTCACACGAGTGCATGGTTTAATTTTAACTGTTGGATATTTTATTCGAGTAAAAGTTTACAAGTGACGTGCTTTCACCGCTTATTTCCGTCAACCCACAAGGAAAGTGCACGTCGAATGCGGCGAAGAGCTGGAGAGTGACTAATGAGTGTCATTAACGATTGCGTGGTTTACCGTCACAATGGAGAAAATCAGAAGATGACAGTTACTAACTGCAAACGCAGATAGACGCAGATAAAAAGACTTCATGCTTTACCGGGAGAGCAATGTGCGCGTCTAATATAAAAGTACACTTCCATGCAGACCGCGACGTTATTTCGACTTTAAAAGTTTGAGTTAAAGGTTTAGTTTAACATTTCGTTAGTACTTTGATAAAGCATATATTTCGAAAATCCAAGATATTAGTTAATTCAAAATATAACTAACCTGAGATATCGCGAAAGAACAAAGAAATTCTACATTTCTCCGGAATAAATTAGAAATAATAGTAGCAATTTAAGCGATAATTAAGATTTACGATTATCTGTTGAATTGTTAATTGCAACGTATATCATCAAGAAAAATGATAATTAATGCGAGAGTATTTGTGTTAATCGCACTAGTAACCTACGGTGTATGCGCTCATACAGTCGACATTCGAGAGCCTTACAAAAAAACTAATGATAAAAAATATACTGGGTCTATGCTGGCTGAGATCGCAAAGGAATTAGTGCAAAGATCGACGACCAGCAGTCAGGTAATAAAAATTATGCATCATTATATAAGAAATTATGAAAATATAATTACCCAAGCAGAATAAGTCACAATAATATCAAAATGATATTAAAAAAATGAATCGGAAATGATTGAAAAATAACTTTTAATAATCATTTTAAAGTCATTTTAACATCATAATGACTTATTGTTCTGCTTAGGAAGCTCCTGATAATAAATGTGTAAAGAATGGAAAATAATGTTTTTTCAATATCAGTGTCAAATTTAAATTAAATAAGTATTTTATTAAATTGAAGTTCAGACCCAGTAAACGTCAAGTAACATTAGATCAATATCATAATTTTTTATTCAATAATATAAATTATGCTTTACAGTTGTTAGTTGATGTTTACAGATAAGGTATAGTATAATAAAATCGTGTATTATCTATCTGGCTTAAGATGGATTTTACATTATTTATTTCAAAATCAAATTATATCTCACGAGAACATTTGATAATAAACTAATCACAATTAAATTAAAACGTAATTGTAATATTACAGGTGCTGACTTTAAATCTCTCGAATTTGCTATTACTTTTGGTGCTTAAAGCAGTTGTGTTCGGCGCTGGCTACATAGGACATGGTTATAAAGGACGTGAATTAGAAGACGGTAATTTCGAAATGTATATGTATAAATCGTTAATACTCATTTGAATATATTTTTCGTTAATAATAATAGTAATAATTAAAAATAGTAGACTACATTGTATGCAATACTAATATGTTGCCGCGGCTCTTTGGAATAAAAGGTCAGCGAATATGCGTAGCAAAATTCAAAATTATAATTGTTTTTAATTATAACTTTGTATTAATTTCAGAAAATATTGTATCAGAGGGTGAGCTTGCATTAGCTCTTGGGTATCTGATCGGTGATACCTGTTTATATAGAGCAGCTTGCGAAGAGCCACATATTGCGAGAGAATATCTCGGCGCAGCAGAAATGCTCTTGCAAACAATGAAGTTAATGCCGCAGTATGTATACAAGATATTAAAAAAAATTATAAAAAATTAGAAATTAAATATTGTGTGATATATAAAAAAAAGTACTCGGTACTTTTATGTTTTTCAAAATCATAATCTTTACTATTGATCACTTTACTATCGATAAACATGAAAAACACTTAAACACTTTTTAAAGAGGGATTAAAAATATGTCTATTTTTACGAATTTTTTGTGAGAACTATTAATGTTACTTAAACAGCATTTTAACCAATATTTATATATATATATATATATATTAGTGAGTATCACATAAAATTTTTAATTAAAAATATTAACAAATAAAGCCGGCAGTATTACAACCAATAACAATAGCGGTTTATAGTCACCATCATAGCTTTCACACACACAGTTTGTTTAAAACCCAATAAGTTTTTAAAATATATTAATAAATCTTGTCAAGACCTAAACAATTTTAGACATCAATTTTGACAAAATGGCAAATTTCAGAATTTAAAGATGCAATTTTTCATAAAAAATTGTTTATTCTTTAATTATATAAAGAAAAATGATTCTAAAAAAATTCCTGCGACAAAGATTATTAATATATTTTTCAGAAACTTTTTAGATTTTTTATTTCAAATAAACTATAATATATGAAAGCTACGATAGCTATCGTAAACTATTATTGCTTTAGAGCTAACAGCTGTGTCAGTGTTATTTGCTAATATTTTTTTATTAAAAGTTTTATATAACATTCACTAATATAAGTGTATATTGATCAAAACCTATTTGAGTAAAGTTAATAGTTTTCGAAAAAAAATTCGTAAAAATAGACATCTTTTTCATTCTTTTGAGTATATGCTCCCTCCACCCCTCTTAAATCAGAAGTTGTTTAATATTTAAAATTAAATATTTTGGAAAAGAAATATCATATTCATGGAAAATCAAATAGAAAATAATGCACAACATTGCTGCGAAAATAAAGCAGCGAATATTCTGTATGTAAAATTTGCATTTCCGCAGAAGCTTACCTGTAGAATCCAATTATGAGAAGACAATTGCAGAATTCCGGAAGGCGATTGAATATGGCAATATCGAGGAATGTCCACCAGAATACAGCTGCAAAAAAGAGAACTTAAATAATTTCTTACAAAGTGAAAAACGATAATGTTATAAATATTTATCAAACATTCCAATTCTTATTTTTTCTTAGATAAGCTATATAAATCGCACAACAAAATATAATAATATTTTATATGAACATATATTTTTTAGGATTATTAATCTTTTGCAAAAATTATTTTTTTTATTGCCATAATTGGGATTATACTTGTTCGATAATGGAATAACTTATACGAAAAATGGTAAAAACATTATCATTTATTAAGAAATTATAAGAAAATAAAGATTATTTTTAGAGTTATAAATTGCATTTTATAGCTTTGATTACACAGAGAGAAAATATAAAATTTAAAAAATCATTATACAATCTTTCGTGCATCTTATATGCGCTATTATTAAGTATTTATACAAAAAATTATTTTTATTTGATAACATCTTTTATAAATTTCTAAAAAATATGTTAAGAAAATCATTTAATTTGATTGATTATTGCTATAAGTATATATATATATATATATATATATATATATATATATATATACACACACATATACATATATTTACATACATACATACATATATATATATATCGTTATTAATTTATATTATTAACTCTAATATATTACTGAATTATTAAATAGAAGTAATTAAATATATAGAATTAAATAGAATTATCATGCATAATTAACAATATAGATAATATAATTAATGTGATTCAATATGGTCAGTATGAAAACAGTTTGTAATTTGCATTTACATAAATTTAATATACCACATAATTATAACCCATCCAGAAATTATTGGTCGAATTGATGTAGATTTTGATTAATGTTATCAACGTCGATCAACGATGATTCGATCAGTTAATTATTTAAGTCTAGCTATACAAGGTATATGCTAATAAAATATTTTAAAAAGTGATTTGTCACACAAATTTAAGACGAAAACTTTATATGATTATATATCTTGAATAGTTTATAATTTTAAAGATACAAGGTGTTAAAAAATTTTGAAAACCATTGGAGTTACATGAAACTAAGAGGTAAATCGCTGATCAAAATTATATACACTAATGCCCATGTAATATCCAAGTAATGCCTATTAATATCCTATAAGCCCATCAATGCCAGTAATGCATAATTTCATACCGCTTATAATATTCTTATAATTTTCTTAAATAATGTCCATGCAGTAATTAATGCTTCAACAAATCGTATATCGCAGTTTATCTTCAGCGGTTTATCCCTTAAATAAGCAGTTTATCCTTTAAACATACAATGAAATTTCAAAATAATTCAAATAGTTTTCAAAATTTTTAGAAAAAATAAAATTTTTCCTTTAATACCCTGTATCTTTGATATGCCATTTTGGATATATGGTATCAAGTTTTCGTCTTGAATTTTTGTGAGGAATACCATCTCTTAAAATCTTTTAGTATTCATCCTGCATATGCTTATATTTAATAACAAATCCGAATGCAACCATTATTTGAGACACAAATATTCTCTTAATTCAAACAACTCTCAATAATTTATAGATAAATCGAATATATAATTACGCAGAGCTCCATTTTTATGCAAGAACAAGCTGCAGTGTTCAGCAGTGTCCGTAATGCTGCTTACCTTTGAAAAATTGAGACTAGCGATACTACAAAAAGAAATTGTGGATAGACTTGACGGAGAATCTCACTTACCACTCCATGTATGTACATACACAACTGAAATAATTTGTGACCATGGTGGGTTTCTTCTATTATATTTGTGTCATTGTATTAAAAATTGTAACAATCTTTGTTGAAGACAAATTCACAACTTCCTTTTCGTTATTGCGCCGTGCGCCGCTGGCGCCACGTAGATTTCCTTGCAATTTCTGCCACCAAGTGACGCTAGAAGCGCGCAGCTGCCTAACCTAACCTAACCTCAAAGTCGCGGTGACGTATGCGAGACGCGGTGCGACGTGCGACAGTGACGGGTGAATTAGCGTAGGTACTGACTGGTTTGATTTTCGCCTGGTCACCGCGTCGAACGCATAAACAATTTTTCATTTTTCGACTGTTAACGTTGCTTCTTATACGTTTTCTCTGAAAGATGAGTTCTATAGGCACAGGAGTGAGTATTCCCGCACATTGTTCAATACACGATCGCAAAATGTCACGTTAATACGGTTGACATTCAAAATCCTAACCTCATTTTTATTCCAGTATGACTTGTCCGCCTCGCAATTTTCGCCGGACGGACGTGTATTTCAAGTGGAATACGCGCATAAAGCCGTAGAAAATGGAGGGTGAGTTTCTCTCATCTTGTTCCTCATGAATTCTTATATAAACATCGATCGGAGTAATATTCGCGCACAATAATGTCCTACTGAAAATCGATATGACATGTAGAATAACTAAAATATTAATAAGAAAGAATACATGCACGTATGCTTACATTTCATTTGTAGGCATTCATAGTACGTTATTATAGTATCAAGATCATCTTAAGTAATATCTTGATGATAACAAACAGATCTCTTTGGCTTATGATATCTTAAGACTATACTTAAGACAGTTTTAATATAAGAATTAACTATGAATATAAGTTTCTGATTGATTCATCTTAAACTTATAATTAAAATAGTTTTAAACATAAAATTCTGTTATAAATATCAGTCTATGTATATGTGATCACGCTTTGTTGCAGGACAGTTATTGGTTTACGAGGGAAGGATGGCGTAGTATTTGCTATCGAAAAGATAGTAACATCGAAGCTCTATGAACCAGGTGCTAATAAACGAATATTTAACATAGATGAACACGTTGGTATGGCAGTCTCTGGTATAATATCGGATGCGAGACAGATCGCAGAGACTGCGAGATCAGAGGCTGCTAGTTACAGGTCCCAATACGGAGTCGGTATTCCATTAAAGTATTTAAACGAAAGAGTTTCTATGTATATGCATGCATATACCTTGTATTCTGCTGTACGTCCATATGGTTGCTCTGTTCTGCTCAGTGCTTATGAGACAGATGGTCCAATATTATATATGATTGATCCATCGGGAGTATCATATGGTTATTATGGCTGTGCAGTAGGTAAGTGAAGTCTGTTTTAAAAAAAGATGGAATGTAGACTATATTCAAAGTTAGTTCTTATATTCAAGACTTAAGTAAAATCTTAGAATATTTTAAATCAATCACAAAGCAGTATTAACATTATAAGATGTTACTTAAAATGATCTTGAAACAAAAGTGGACTATGAATAGCCATTGACAGAAATTGATGTTTTGCGCATATTATCCACAGGTAAAGCAAAACAGTCAGCTAAGACAGAAATTGAAAAATTGAAATTATCAGAAATGACTTGTAAAGATTTAGTTAAAGAAGCTGCTCGTATTATCTACCTTGTTCATGATGAACTTAAAGATAAACAATTCGAATTGGAAATGAGTTGGGTTGGTGCACATACTAAAGGAATTCATCAACGTGTGCCGGCAGATTTAAAAGCTGAAGCCGAAACAAAGGCACGACAGGCAATGGCAGAAGATTCGGACAGTGATACAGAGGATATGTAAAATGATATATAAATACTGCCGTGAAAATTCTTTATATTGTAAGCGATAATATTAAATATAACCTTAATAACACACTAAAGACCTGTGACTTCTTTTGATCTTATTATAATTTGTTGTGAAAAGGGATTTATCTCTTATAGCGTTTTCTCTTAGCTGCAATCGCCCATTAACAACACTCAGACAGTGTACTGTATTTCCACAGCTATGATGTACTGCAAATTTTATGCACGAAATAAGGTTTTGCTACACTGTCTCTTTGAGATGGTGTAGAGCCAGTGTGATATTTGAAAATGGAAATCAAGCGAGAACAGGGTTTTAGCGTAATAATGAAGTAATGTACACCATGGTGTGTACCACTCTAGTGCAGTGTAACTGAGTGTAGTGCTTACACGCAACTGTGCGGTGCAAGGCTGCACCCAGTATATCCCAAGAGAAAACACTATTACTTAACGTTCACTTTAGAGAATTAGACTTATTTTAAAACCTATTTTAAAATGTGGAATGAAATATGCATTTCCAAAACTGATCATTCACTTATCATTCACCTAATAATTCTAATCTTTAAATCTCCAATCTCATTCTCTTAAAAAATTGAGGCATACGTTAATCGAGGATTCACAGACAACGAATCTCTTGCACAAGCTATGCATTAATCTCGTTTTAAAGCTTATTTGTTAATCTGGAAGTTTTTACTTCCAAACGTATTGCAATTTGCTTATTTTCAGTTAATCCTAGAATCATAAACTATTGTAAATTTAGTGCGTATTTACGATATTTATGATTCTAGAATTAACTTCAGAATTAAGTTTAAGTATTTTGTTATGCAAGATATTTTCCTACAAAATTTAGAATCGTAATACATGTAGTAAGTTTAATTGAACTACTTTTACTTGACCGGCGACTAGCAATCTAAGTTGTTTAGTATCTCCCTTAAATAAAGAATATATATATATATATATATATATCTTCTTTAATTTTTAAAATATATTATGCATATAAAAAATTATTTAACGCTAAATGATAATATATATTTAATTTATTATAATATAATATATATTATTATCATTAATATATAATACATATATAATCAATATACTATTATATTTACTACATTTCACCTTCTTTTTTTTAATATTTTATCTGATATTTCCTATATTAAAGAATTTTTTTAAAGATTTTAAATATATTGCTACTTAAATGCTACACTTTAAAAAATATATCCTTTCTTTATTATAATAATAACATTTAAAAAAGCCTAGTTTAATAATACATTATTTTACTTAATTCTTTAATCAATTGCGGAATATTTTCAAAGGAATCAAAATGATTATTACACAAGTTCTTTATTGATAACATGAATCATTTTCGCAACTGCCTTTTTAATCTTCAACGTAGATTGAAATATAGTTATATACGAATCGGCTTACTGTTTCGATAAAAGGTACGATTGTTATACGTAACGAACACGTTGTGAAATTTCATTTAAAAAAAACGACAACAGTATAAAACATGAATTTATATGCGAGATTTTGTTCTTTCATGTATGACTGATGCAATTTAATCCAGGAATTCGCAAAAATTGTAACAACCTTTATCATCGTGATATACGATTAACGAATGTAATCTCTTTACAACAATGGTTGAGCTAGTATAATGGATAACGAACGACATTTTTTCCTCTATCTCCAGATCGCCACTTGTTTAAAAAATTTTTTTTTATTTGAGACAATTATTTATTAATGAGAACTTAAGCATCTAAATTTTATTGAAATTTTTGTTATAAAAAAATCTTTTAAAATTGAATCGTTTTGAATCGAAGTGAGAAATGATCTTAACCAATCTGGAATTTTTTTGTTTTTTATTTCTTATTTGTTGTATTATTGGGCATCATTGATACTAATTCCGTATATTACATACATAAGTCTTTTAACTGTTCTTTAAGACTTTAATTTTTTACAAGGAAAAGAAAGGAATGAAAGATGTATCTTATGATATGTCGATGAATTGCCAAATAGTTTACACACGCGGAGAATCAAAGAATGTTGCGTTCTTCCGCAGAAAATAACTATTATTTTGCAAGATGTCATGTCTTGTAACTCGAGCAAAATAGGTAGAATTTCATCTGCATGAAGACGCGCAATTGTCTGCACAATGACTACGATACTACACAATGGTATCAAGTTAAATTGTATACGTAAACACAAACGGAAAAATATATTCCGCAGATAACGTAGACTTTGGATCTTTGATCAAAATTAAAATTCTTTCTAGCCGATTGACGTATAGAAAAGATTACAGGCTTTACTGATGTTAGACTTTAAATTCAGTTTTAATCTTTGTTTTTTCTAGTTCTAATGCCCGTTTCTATAGTTTAATTTTAATCTTGATCCAATTAACTAAAATTGCAGATACATCTATAATTAGTTAATTTCGCTTAAGGTGACTAAATTTTGTGGAAATATTAGTTAAATTAATGGAAATAATTAAAGTAAAGTTAATATAAACTGATCTAATTACTCTGATAGTAATTAAATTTCGTTTCTCCAACATCAATTAAAATTAAAAGGCGATGATATACGAATTAAAACTTTTAAACTGTTAAATTTAAAACTGTTAAAGTTCAAGAATCGGCTTCGAGGACATTGTGAACATTGATAAAATCGCATCAAAGTAAATCCTATTAATTATCAAAAAAACAGTGTTAGAACATATAGTAAGCATGGACGACGATTCCAATATGGTGCTCCAAATACAGTGAATGATTTCAATGTATGGAATTTCATATACTGAATTTCATATCTGTATGATATTTGGTCGGGGAGAAATTTAGAAATTTCAAATATACGAAAAATGCCACTGCATTGCTTGAAGGATATAGTACAATTTTTACATGACAATTCCGAGATCAGATTTTTATAGAATACGTAAAATTTATTTGCTTTCTTTTAACGATTTCTATATCAACTTGTTCGAATGAAAGATCATTTTCTTATATAAGACCTTGAAAAAGTTATCTTCGATTGACAATTAAACAAAAACGTTTAAATCATATTGCGACATTGTACATTTATCGAGAAATAATCGATAAGTTAAATATGGAGGAGCTCGTTAATAATTTTATTAACAGAAATAAAATTAGAGCGGCTACTTTTGCCATGTAGAGAAGATATGTATGTAAGAAAATATATTTATCCCCTCTCCCCCCCCCCCTCCTCTCCCTTAATCTATCCTCGGGAACTGTATTGAAAAATTTTACTTCGCCGCCCCTGATAGTAAGGATTCGATTGATCTACGCGCATGATCCTGTTTTTTCACGTTGGGGGTTGGTTTCCGCCGGACTAGTGACTAGGAGGGGTGCGTGGCGGGAGCGGCTTAGAACGAGCTTTATATAAGGGTTGACTTTGAAACTCAGCCACTGGTTTTAATTAATGCGACTGCGACAGACACGCCACGTTCGTCATCGCTCGTCTCCCCTGAGTTTTTTTTACTTACTTCCAACGATGCAAACGCGTTGATCATACTGTTATTTCGTCAAACCAAGCTTCGTTCTTCTCCCTACTGTGGAGTGAAGTTTCCGTTCGCCAGAGATTGACACCGGAAGTCCTATACAATGATAAGAAATATGTCGTTGAACCTCAGTGTCGAGGAACAATCACCAACCGGTATCTATATTTTCGCAGCGATCGCCCTAGGCTTTATCGGTTTTTTTGGTTTTTCCTTGAATCTTCTGGTCATAATAACGGTCGTCAAGAACGCCAATGTACTGTGGACGCCCAACAACGTGGTCCTCGTCAACATGGTCGTGAGTATTTTTTATTTATATAATGAGTGATTGAATAATTTTATTAGCTTTCTCAAAATACAACTTATACAAATAATTTAAATAATCTACATATAATCTACATATAATCTACATATAAGTTTAAGTAACATCAAATAAGTTATTTAATAAGCTATTTCATAATTAAATTTTTCTGAATGGTTTCTGATTAAAATGGAAATTAATTATCTCTATCGAAAAGATCGATGTTATAACTTTTTAAAAAAATACATAAATGAAAGGTAACTTCGTAGATTTATGACACACTTCTGTGTTATGACTACAAAATTGTGAAATTTTCTGTTTCTTCTAACAAAAATAGAACTTAGAGAAAGTTTGAATCTATCGAATGATTTTTACAAATATCAAAGTGCGACTTTAATGATATTCACCTTTGGCAATTTCTTACGTTTCTTTTAAATTCCATAATTTTTCTACAATATATTACATTCGTAATATCTTAAAAAAGAATAGTCAAAATCGTTAATAGCGATATGTTTGGCAATGTTTCTATCAAATTTACATTTAGCTTTCTCTAAGAAATTTGAGTCAATATTTTAAGACATGTAATTTAACACACATAAATATATTTTTACATCAAATTTATATTGAACTGAAATAAATAAATGAACAATTAGATGGAGCTTTATTAACTTAAACTATGAATATTCTCGAGCTTAATAAGAAAATCTTATGAAAGTTTCAGAATCTTGATTTTTAATAAATTTATAATAAAGAACAAAATATGCTTTTGCATTGTTCCTACATTTTCCAGGCCAGTCTATGGAAAAAAAATGTACTCCATAGTATAGCAGAGTTTACAAAAATAATGACGTCCATTCTGTAATTAAAATCGCTGCTCTATTTTCACATACGGCAATGTGTTGCGAAAGTACGTATTGCCCCATGGCAATTCAAAAATGGTAACAGATGTTTAACTCTTGGCATTATAAGCAGTATGAAAATGGATGGATTTCTTCGTCATTTGCATTCGTAAATTAGTAAAATTAACACCAATTTAATTTGTAATCTAGTTTGATACATACTGCAGATACAGTTTACGAGAGAAATTTGATTGTTCATTCTATAATAGAAATTACAATATAACATTATGGAGCATGATAATACATTATGGCAATAACTCGACTCATCTAACTAAACAGACGAATTAGTCAATTTTCACTTTTCGTATTAGAAATAGAAGAATATTTCAATTTTATAGTTATAATACAGGTTATCTAAATCTATAAGTTATCTTTCATTCGTATGTATTTTTTATAAAGTTGCGACATTTTTCTGAGAAAATACGGAAGGAGATATCGTTATTTTATCTCTTTCTCCCCCTCTTTGCCTTAAATTTTAAAATCAAACTAGAATGACCTGTAAATTCTTAAGTATGAGATTTGAAATTACTTTTTATATGATAATTTTATTCCAGCAATGAAATTTTCAAATACTTAATTATTTTAAAGTTATATTTGGGTAATTTATTGAAGTTAGTAAAATTTTATTATATAATTATTTATAATATTCCATGAGGCTTGTAAAAAATCATACAAAAATATAAAGATTAGGTGTTTGATTTATAAATATGACAGTACAATTAGAATATTTAGTAAAGCTATCAAAGCAGAATTATATTAAAAAATAAATAATAAAAGTATCAATATTAACTCTTTGTAAACAGAGATATCTAAGTTTACTAAGACAAGATAAAATAAGTTTACTAAGGAAAAATAAATAACCTTGCTGTGAGGAAATGGAATTAAAATAAATCTACATTGATTAAGCAAAATATAATATGGATTAATAAAGTTGAGTTTGGGAATAATATTATCAGTAAATAATTATCACAGTACAATATAAATATTTAAACAATATTTTTAAAACATGTTTTTACATTCATGTTTTATATACACTGCATAATTATGATATATAAATATTTAGATAAGTAATTTATATTAAGTAAATACATATTATTTATTTGAAAAAGAAGATTTAAAAAAATTGTTAATATTTAAGATAAAAAAACTATAAAAATGTATCTTTTCGAAAATATTAGGGTAACTCCGGTATATACGCCGCACCTAAAAACTTAATTTATTAAGTATTATTTACTATATTTATAAAATAAACGAACTATATCAGTAAAAACTTTATACTGTCTACTACTGTGAAAAAAATATTAGAAATCCGAAATATTTATTAGGTGTTGGAATTAATTCGTAGCGTTTTTAATGAAAGAATGTTATTTATTTCACATGAGCATTAAAAAATACATTAATGAAAGTACTTCCCATCACTTGTAAAACGCTACGAATTAATTCCAACACCTAATATTTTTCATATTAAAAAATAAACTTTTTGAAACTCTTATATTTTTGTATATCCCGTATATCCCATAAGGGATAGGATATATGGTTACTCATAAGGGGAGGGGGGGGAGGGGTATGTACAGCTTATGAAAAATTTACAAATAATACATAAAATAATACATACAATAAGATATAAAATGACACAATAACTTATAAAATATATTTATAAAGTTTTATTAAGGAATAAGAAAATGGTAAATATGTATAGAAAATAATAAATAATAATTACAATCTTTCTACATATATTACAAGTGTTATAACATGAGGTACATATTTTATATAAAGCATATTTTATTGCATTTAGTGCACTAAATTCAATCTGCGCATTTTATATGCTTTGGACATAAATCCCGCTAAAAATGCCGTATATCCCAAACAGGTGGAATATACAAGACAAACTAAACAAAGAATATGAAAGCAAAGCACTTGTATTTTATACAACATGCTTTACTATTCCACTACACTATGTATCATGAAATAATTAAGTCTTTTACACGCCCTACAGTAATCATTTTATGTGGATTATAATTTATGATGGCGTTACTTATTACAGTGACAAATATCGATTCAACTCACAATAATTTCATTAATATTAATAGTAAGAAGCTAAAATCATAACACAATACTAATATAACATGTAACAGAATAGTTGCAGAAAAATTACTTCCATTTTATTTTTTCTGCGGTGTAAATTTCAGATGTTTGCCGGAGTTATCCTACTTATTACTTTAATTCTAAGATCGATATTCATAATTTCTTATTTTGAAATTTTCTTAGGCAGTATCTTAAAATGTTATGATTGGCTTATATAACATCTACTTAAAATTATACTTAAGACAATCTTAAATATAAGAGCAGCTCCTGTGAAGCTAGCTTTAAATAATTTTTTTAAATTCAAGTTTACTACAAGTTTAATATATTTCCACGATATAATTATTTATACGTATTATTAAATCTAAAATTATTAATTTATTATTTGCAAACTTAACCAATTTTGTATAAAATATAATGTTACAAAATTGCAAATATATCGAACAAAAGGTACTTTCATATATTACGTCTTTTCCGATTGATTTTCGAAAGAGTATTAAGTTTTCTATCTAATTAGCAATTTTCTCTATTACGCAATTTTCTGCTGAAATAATCGCAGGTAATTAATACGAGACTTTTTACTTAAGCAGACATTTTAAGCATTAGAAGAACATGTTTCGAAATGTCAAGTCGCTCCTAGTTAGGAAATAAGGATAAAACAGTTAGGTTTATGTGACAGTTGGCTGTGTTTCATCATTTAGCTAAGAATTTTTTTAACGATGTCACACGGTGAATTGATAATGAGAATAAAACGTGATACTTTATTAATGATAAGAATATGAGAAAAATGCTATGTTATTGAGAACTGTAATAGATTTTGGATATCAAACGCTGTATGTATATTTTCCTGTAATTTATGAATTTACTCAAAATTTTCAGTTATAGAATATAAATCTGTTTTAATCCTATAATTATAATGTTGTTAAATTATTGTCTAGTAATAAATAACGCTCTTATAAATAAATTGTTTAAGAACTTAAAAAGTCGTAAAATTATGAAATTATAAAAAGCTATTAATCTAACATAAAAACATGTTTTTTATTTTAGAAAAAGAATACGGAACATTTCTTAAAAAATTGAGATTGACTTTGTTTATTATTACCTTTAAATCTAATTTTAATTTACAAGAATAATTGAAATAGAGCAATAAAGAGTCTACACGGTAATTAGTGCATATAAAAAATATATGACCACACTTTAATGTCTCACAGTCATAATGATATAAACAATTAACAGCCTATATCATTATGACTGTGACGTTAAAGTATGCAATTTTTATACTAATACATTTGTTCCACTAATTACAACAACTCTTTATAATAATAATGGCCCTATTTCAATTATTCTTATATATTGTATCTTGTAAAGTGATACAATAAGAGTTTTTAATATTATAAATTTTGATACTCTAATGATAATTTGTTTTTCTAATTTTAATTATCCTTTATTTGAAAATATTTAATAAAATTCGTGTTTTCCTATTTGTTTTGAACTTTCTATAGAGCAATTCTTTGCTATAGAGTGGTATATTCCAGTGGTTACTCTTCGAGCAACGTGAAATAAAAGTTTTACACCGCTTGATAAAACGCAATGGGAGCTAACTTCTGATAACTTTGAAAAGTAGTCAGTTCTCGACTACTATAGCGAAATCTTGTTTAAATATACAAGATATATTTCTGCACACCGACCTTATATAATTAGATATTAGATATTATGACTACGTTCTAAAACTTTAGTCTGAATAAAAGAGTTAATTTATGGGTCGGTTCTTATTTCAAAATCTATCTTAAGAATACATTAATACGCGGCTCTAATTTTTCTTTTTCTTTTTAATAGTAAATACGGGTTTGTGATATCTGAAAACACGGTAGTGTTTTGGTGCTAAAATATATTTATATAATTTTAAAATATTACTTAAGTTAAGATAATTTCGAAATATAAGAATCGATTATGAGTCGCTCATGAATTAATTCTTTTACTCAAAGTATAGTTTTGGAACGTAGTCTAAGAATCCAATATGTGTGTTGTTTGTTAACATATTATATAAGTAATGTGTATTTATATGACATGAAAATAGCAACGTATCTAACTTACCTCATCAATACCGGCTCTAAGTGCATAATTATACTTTATTAATTGTTTATGTTATTTGATTTATATATATATATATATATATATATAAAATAAACAGCATATTGTAATGCTTGATATGTTTACTTTATATATGTTTACAGATTGGAGATTTCTTAGTTGCTGCACTGGGAAATCCATTCACAATGACATCGGCCATTGCAGGTGAATGGTTTTGGAGTCACGAAGTGTGTCTATGGTATACATCTCATTATTAT
This sequence comes from Acromyrmex echinatior, assembly GCF_024713525.1. Classification (NCBI taxonomy): domain Eukaryota; kingdom Metazoa; phylum Arthropoda; class Insecta; order Hymenoptera; family Formicidae; genus Acromyrmex; species Acromyrmex echinatior. The sequence continues at coordinate 22,348,622 of NC_141853.1, forward strand.
TTAATCATTATTACATAAAGAAATATGTAATATTTCTTTACGTAAAAAGAAATATGTAAGAAATATGTAATACATAAAGAAATATATAATTTTATCTTGATAATTAAATCTACTGGATGCGATTCGTTCAACGCTACAAATGTTTTGTTGATTAATCAGAAGAAAGAATTTTATGAATTGATCAATCAAAGAATGCTTCGAAGTACTTGCAACGTTAAGTGAATTGCACCCACAGATAAAGACAGAGTCTCGAGAGTTTGCGCATAAACATCTCAAATAGCACAAAGATGTCCTATGAATGTTTTAAGAACCGTTAACTGAGCGGAATATTGTAAGGATTACCTAATTATAGTTCAGAAACTTGTCTTAGACGTTCTATGGACTATTAAATGAGCTTCATTACATCATACCCACCGAATATTCTCAATACTAAGTCTTAAAAATTTCCCTATATCTTGAGACAATTATTTTGCAAGATTGAAATAATTCAAAATATTTTAAGCTTATTCTTAAAACGTAACTTTTTTTTGTTATGTATAAAACAATAGAAATAAATTTATTAACACATAATATTTCAGTATCATTTAAATATATCGGAAAATAAAATGAATAGTATTATATATATATCTGTCGCAAGTCAAACTAATTGATCAACATTAAATAGAAATAAAGCAGAAAATAAAGAAAATTTATGAAATTATATATTAATCAACGCTCTGAGTATGATGATTGAAAAAATTCATAAAAATAGAAATAATTAGTTTGGCTTCTGAAAAGCTTATATAAGCAGTAACAGAGTTTAATAACATGCATCTCGTCAAGTCATTATAAAAGTTATAAAAAACGTAAACAAGTAAATATTTCAAGAAATTCACAAATAATCTGCTTTGTAGAATATTCTCAATTTACTTAAATCATATTCTTCACTCTTTTAATTACAAAAATCAAATCAATTTTCTAACTTTAGGTACGCGTGGTTCATGACTACAATGGGATTTGCCAGTATTGGTAATCTGACAGTGATGGCAATGGAGAGATTCCTATTAGTCACATGCCCGATGAAGACACTATCGATAAGGTAAAAAGATTGTCGATTTCTCTTCCATGCACACTTTTCAGTGAACAAAACTACATGTATAAAAATTATATATGAGCAAACACATATACATACACACACACACACACACACACACACACACACACAAAAATATAATTTCTCGGTCGTGTTCACTTACTTTATATACTGTAAAAAATAAAATGTTAATTTAACTTACAGTCATATAGCGGATTTTCTGAGTATGCAAAAATGTTAAAATTATATAATTATATAATATAATATTTTTGTGTTAATTTAACATTTTCGCATGTCTCAGAAAGTCCATTATACTGTAAGTTAAAATTAACATTTTATTTTTGACAGTGTATATATGTATATTTGTCTTACTTATCTGATCAATTTATCTTTAACACGTTCTGAAAAATTAGATGAATTTCTATAAATTTATGATTATTATAAGAAACGTACGTCTTTAGTAAAAAAAAAACAGCACTTTTGCTCTACTCATTAAGTTTCACTTCCGAAAAATAATTTTTTCCTTTTCACGATGATACGTAATGATCATAATACAAAAGTTGCCAATAGAGAAATGATTAACTTGCGCATTCCTCGACTTTCTCGCACACTTTCATCGGAACATTCTCCGGGAAGTGATGTTACTCATCACATCTACGAGATCATTAACACTTTTAAAATGTAATTTGCACGAGTTTGCAATGGAGTTTACAATTGTATCACACTCTCCCATTTCTCCCATCGCATGCACGGAAGACGGACAAGTAATAAAACATGTTTAAATGATAAAAGAATGTTAGGATTAAATAGTATTATATTGTGAAACCTGTTGCTTTATTTTCTTCACAGAATCTAATTTTCTTAAAGTGACTTGCATGTAATGTTAAGCAATATTAAGCGTAAGTCACTTCGATCACCAACCGATATTACAGTATTACGTCTTTCATTTAGTACAGAGTAAGGACATCATCTTTTGATATAAAAAATGTAATATCATGGTCTCTGTTTTCACGTCATTTATTTCTCAGACCTTCGCAATTAACGATGGCTTAAAATTGATCCTCTTGTTCCTCAATAGAATCCTTTTTTACGCACGAAAAAGTGATAGTATAAGCGAGCAAAAGCGCGGACTTTCAATTCGCTTTAATAGTAAATCCGTGATTTTACTAATAAGTTAACATTTAGAATATTTTCATCATGAGTTAACTAACGAGGTAGAATTTCGTATTATAAAATAACTAACACTCGATATAATCACTGTTTATAAAGTAGTAATCATCAGTATGTATTCATGTTTCAACTAAAACATATGATGAATTCAAAATTATAAGAAAAAACAAATAATTGAGATTAATAAGAAAAATATTGGTTATATATAATCAATTTATGAAACATATTAAATTGACAATAAAATGTTAAATAAAGAAATCAAAATTGAAAAATTAAGATATGAGTTTTTTAATCGTGTGTATAATTTTAATTAAACTTCAATAGTTTAAAGTTTTAATTTTGGCTATAATTTACCGAAGTATTTATTATAAAAATTAGTATTTTTAAAAAAATTGTATCAAAAGCTTTTGTTACAGAAGAAAAAAATATTAGACGATGAATATATTCTAAATTTACAAATTCTTTTTTTTTAATATTATTTAACAAACAGTTATTAATTTATCTTTTAAATTAAAATCGGAGTTGTTATTCGAAGAAGATCCAAGAATTTTTCCTTCATTATTCAAGTATAAAATATAATTTTTGTAGTACCTAATTATCAGAAACTTAATATTGATTTATATTTTATATCTTACACAATTATGTGCATCATTGCAATGTTATATAATCAAATTTCTTCTAGTACGTTAATACTTTATACGCTAACACTTTCTGCTTTCGTGGAAAAAAACTCTAGAAAAAAACACTAAAACAGAAAAACTTCACTTTTCTCTATTCACAATGTTTCCACTTTTCACTTGTTTTATTTACTTCCTTTATACCATTAAATTAGCGATATAATTTTGAATAATAGTTAATATTTCTCGTAAATTGCCTTAAATAAAATACCTTAAGAAATTAATTGTTACAGGCATGCTTATATATTGGCGATTTTGGTTTGGATGTATGCGCTCTCCTTATCGTTACCGCCGTTTTTCAATTGGGGGATTTATGGCCCAGAAGCAGGTAACATATCCTGCAGCGTATCCTGGGAGATACACGATCCTGATACGCACAATGACACTTACATTGGATTTTTATTTATTGTTGGATTCTTTCTTCCTGTCACGATAATTGTCAGCAGCTATTACGGCATAATAAAGACTTTAAGGAAAATAGGAAAAAGAGTAGGTGAGTCTTAGGTGAGACTTCTAATTTATTCTTGTTGACATTATTATTGTCCTTGACTATTTATTTGTTCCAGGTGGAAGAAATAGACGGGAAAAGAAAGTCACTAAGATGGTATACTTAATGATTCTTGCTTTTCTAATTGCTTGGTCGCCATATGCCGTTCTTGCACTCGCAACTCAATATTTTTACGTAGGTATTCTCAATCACAAGACATCCAATGTTTTAAAGATCTTAAAGCAGCTGTTATAAAATTGGTTTTTAATTAATTATCGATTAATTATTCTAAATTATAATTTATATGTCGGAATCGATAATCCATCGCGTGACAAATAAATAACAAGAGACAGTATTACAACATACATACTCAAGCAGTAAAATGTTTATATTCAAGCAACGAGGTCAATTTCCTCGTGATTGATTATCCATATCAGAATCTAATGATTGACAGGCTGATAGCCTCTCAATAACTCGATAAATTTCATGTCTTTCTATTTACAACAAGCTGTGAAGAATTATAGGTATTACGGCTTATGAAAGGTGATTCCCACATGTATGATTGCAGGTACAAACTTCTCATATCTTAGCGGTGCTGCCGGCGCTTCTTGCGAAATCTTCTATTTGCTACAATCCAATTATATACGCGAGTATGACTGCCCAGTTCCCCACTTGGAAGAAAATGTTTTCCATCAATGGAAATAAAGCTAAAAGTAAGCAACAGCATGGAAGTGAACTTCAAACAAAATAAAAGTGAAGTACATTTAGAATGAGTACACTTCGACCAAGTTTAATAAAAAGACATAATAAATATGTTGCTACGCGTGGCCTAACAATTCTTAAAAATAGAGTAAAAAAAGAAATAAAGACACTACAATGGGGAAAAACATATTCCTAAAGGACCAACAATGTACATTACTTCATTGTTTATTTTCAACTATTGAAGAACAGTAGCTCGGTAAAAATCATTTCTTTTATATACTTTCTTCTCTTTGCTCTTTCTTATTTCAATTAATCTGACGTGAGCTAGATCGGGTATATATATAATATTAGGTGTTGGAATTAATTCGTAGCGTTTTACAAGTGATGGGAAGTACTTTCATTAATGTATTTTTTAATGCTCATGTGAAATAAATAACATTCTTTCATTAAAAACGCTACGAATTAATTCCAACACCTAATATATATATATGTCACAAACATACCCGACACATTGATCTCCTTAACATTTAAAATTGTTATTAATTTGATTAAAATTTTAATAAGCATAATTTTCTTATGATTCTGAATATTTTATTTGTAGTTTTTATTTAGTAGGAGATCCGTTGTGTCTTATGAAATATTTTTAGATTTAGATTATTTTTAGGTACTTTATCATCTAGCTCACGCCAGATTAAACATCATTTGTAATGGGAGACGTTTGTAATAAGAGATTTTCCTAGACGCGCACATTTTGTGTTTTGAGGTGTACCAATTAAATTCGACGAAGTGCCTGATTACAGCATGCAAATTATTATTATTTATTAACGATATAGATTTAATTTATTATATTAATTTATTTGTTACGTTTGTAAATATATATTCTATGTATGTTCTTTAGTGTTTAAATTAATAATTCCGACATAGATTAAGTTTTATCCGCGAAAAAATTCTAGTGTAATGTGTGTGTAAAGAATAAAAAAATCATTGTACTGTGTCTCTCGATTCTTTAAGGAAAAGATCAATTGTAAATAAATATGTATGTGTTCAATGTGTGAAATGCGAATTCGCTTCAATAGACATTTCCAGAGCGAATCGAGCGGTTTAGTTTATATTTAATAAAATCTGTGTAAAATAAAATCATAAAGAAACAAATAGTATGTTTACCGTATTAATTGTGTACTGAGAAAATTAAAAATCTTAACTCTTACTGAACAAGGGTCACTAAGATGACCGAGCGATTCCTGTTCATGCAAGTTTCTTTGAGTCTTTCGGTAATTATAAATTATACTACATTTTATTATTTTTCAAAATAAAGTTTCAATGTTTATTGTAGAAAGTTGAAAGTATGTGAATTGTTAGAAATTTTTTTTAATCACTCTAAATAGGTGAAAAAAACAAATTCTAGTAATTCGGCCATGTTTGAACGTTTTGGACCAAATTATACTTTATATTGTAAGGATTAAGATTTATACTTGAGTTAGTCTAAACTTTGATATTATTCAATTTCGGTACCGGCACCTATCTTCTGTTACGGGAGAACACTCTCGAAAACAAATTTGTCTACGGTACAAGTTCATCTGCTCACGCGCAAGGAACTTCCAACTTTCCGTAAATGAGAAAGTTATAACTAACTTGTTATCTTGCATCGTCTGTCCAAATATGCAATCTGTGCTCGATAACATCGAGGTACCATGGAAATTTCGGTGCTAATTAGATAGTATCGCAATTCGATCATGTACGGCGTGTGAGAAACTCAAAATATTCAGAACAGTTTTGATTTTTTATCAGCGAAATGTGGTACGTATATCTATTCTCTCGACGAGATGGTATTTAATCAGTATCGTTGCATAATTTGATGAAATACCGATAGAGCATGTTACACCTTCCACATGCCGCATGCATGTGTATACGTGAATGTATGTAAAAGTTTGTTACAGGTTCGCAGGTCCTACATTATTGAAACACGATCGTGCGATTGCGTATAAGTGACCGGCGTTGAATCGAGTATTACGATTCGTAACACGCGCAATTATGCCACATCGGAGAAAGTGAAATCGCAAGAAAAATTTGCGGTCGTCGAGGGACAACCAACGCGTTTCCATCCCCCTGCTCCGCGCAAGTTCTTATTAACATTTTCTAGACGGGCCGTTTCAGCGAAGATTCGCGTCTCTTATGTGAAGATTGAAGAACTTTCGCACGTTGACGTCTCTATTATCGTCATGAAAAGTTTGTCGACTCGATATTGAACCAAATATCAGAATCTCTGCTGCTGAAAAATTCACAAAATGCGTCTCGTCAGATGGTTTCTACACTTTCTTTAATTAGCATTCTCTGATTTTTCTTTTTTTAATTTTATAGTTTCTATTGTCCAACTATATAATCAGAAAAGTGAAAATAAGCATGAACTATGCGGATTAATGTGTTCGCGTGATCATATAAAAATGCTAGAATATACTTTTCAATATATGAAGCTGCGATTTCGAATAACACAGCCTCCTTTCTCGCGATTCACAATATCAGACATATAATTATTTGTTATCTTAGTAGCATAATGTTTCAGTAATTGCGATATTGATTATCCCTCAAGTATCGTCAAATAATAATTACAGCGATATAATGAGACTATATCTCTTTACATTCGCCAAAATCCTATTAGTCTCGTTATTTAGCAAATTTATTCACAGCAAAATGCAATTCCATCGTAGAATAAACTGGTCCTGTAAAATTGTCGGATCTCGTTTCATGTTTTAATATTTTTGTTTATCATAACAGTATTTAACGTAATTTTATGGCCTATTTCTTTTTTTTTAATTGTTATTTAATTACAACGTAATTTAACTTTTTTTTCCTATACTTCGACAAATCAGTATTAACATTTTTGTCACTTAATCAAGTCTTGTAATTATGTAATCAAATTATAAATTAAATTTATGTTTTCTTTTTATCGCGCCTTCAGTCACCGCTTATCGAAAGAAAATACTTTGTAGAGTCCTCGGAACAGATGATTATAATTACATCACAACTTTCCTTTACTAAGAATAATTTGATCGCGCTTCCGTGCTTCCTAATAGTTTCAGATTAAAGTTGTTGGCGGTTTCATCGAGAGCAGTAACCGGAAAAAATTAACGTAGCGGTCTGCCATGACTGATGTTATTTGAAGCAACGAGGAATTCGCGTTACGCGCTGAAAGTTACGCTGAAAGTAACGCGAGATATTGCATGAGCATCCAAGAAAAAATACGACTGACAATAAAAAAGTATCGAACTTGGGCCACACTTCAAATATTAATTGTAAGCTAAAACAATTGAGGTTAATTACCTTATAACCTATTCGTAACTTGACTTAATCGTGTTTATGTCACGGTCACGTTTTTATGTTCTTGCTTGATATGCGTGTCACACGAGTATTAGATACGCAATATAGTATATATAAGATGCTATCAATTTGCTATTTTAATCTAGTCTAATCTGAATAAATCCGTTTAATATTTGTAAGTATTGGAAATATGTAATTTATGTTAAACAGTCAAGAGAATTTTTTTATCCTATCTATTAAACTAAGTAAATTTTATGAATTTCTTTCAAAAAGTTCTTTATAAGATATATCTTTACTTTTTAATATACTTATATTTATTAAATTTAGAATCTTTTTACTAATATAGCATAATATGTAAATAATGCGAAAAAAATTTTTTTAAATAATACTAATAGAGTTTATATTAAAATAATCGATTTTTAATATTTTAATAAATTTTCTCACATACTTAACTAAGTGTTCCAATAACCTTCTTTCAAAAAACATTTTTTTTAATGATTTCTATTTTTTTCTACATTTGCATCATTAAAACAGTTATAAATTTATAATGATCTTTAAAGATGATTATAAAATTAATGTTAAATTATGGTAATTAAGTATTTTTTTCTTTCAGTGCAAAATATTTGGAAAAGAATATTTGAGTTTTGTATGAAAAAAACTCTTTAAAAGTGTGAAGCGCGATGCTTATTGAATCAATTAACACGTGACTGTACATGAAAGATTTATAGTTATAAAATGATGAGTTTACGATTTCAAGTTCAATGTCATTGTCCGCAATGATATGAGTAATAATCGACAAATAAGAATGTTATGCAATTCGTTTTTGTCGATATTTGCGTGCGGTCGGCTATAGGATTAAGTATGTACACATACTCGACGCATATTACAGAATTACGAGTGTACCAAACAGCGTATATATACGTATAATCTACAAAGTTATCGTATCCGCAGTGGCCGCAAGATAGAGTTCCAAAGTTAAATAATGATGTTAATCAAAGGCGTCTCATTAAACATGCAATGGCGAGTGTCAAAAACACTTTACAGGAGAGAGGTAGTTTCGTTCAAATAAGCTCGTCTGTCGTAAATTCCAAGTTAAATACGCGTCTCTATTAGTAATAGATGTAGCCAGTTTCATTCCGTTTACTAGGTAGATTAAATAACTCATATAACTCATATGCTAATGTATTCTATGTGTGTCTTTAATACAATAAATTAAACATTCCTCGCAAAAAAATGTAATTAATAAAGTTTATTAATAAAATTAATTAAAATGTTATATAACAAATTAACAAATAACTCTGTTCGAAAACTGCAAGTGAACGTTGATGGCCGTCGCTACACACGACACACTTTTGCGGAGCGCGGCAAGAATTGACAATCCGAGACAAGCAACACAAATAAATTAGAAGAAAGTTGTCAAATAACTATTTTCTGAAACTAACAACCTAGTTTCGCGAATGTTGAAGTTTCACTTTTATTAAACTGAAAGTATCAGTTTATTATCTCATTCAAAAGTTCATCGCCGATTAGATAATAACATACTCTGGTTCACTTCCTTTTATAAATAAAAAATATAAAAGATTATCAATTTATTTTTCGCGTATTTATGCTTGTACTAGATTCGAATATACTTGTCAAGATTATCGAATGTATAATATCGAGGAAATAGGTTCTTGTAAGCAGTACTTACAGTTGGTTTTACATGAAAAAAACCGATAATTTAGTTATTTTCAGTTGAAATTTATTTATTTATTATTATAAACTTATCTCTCACAAAAAGATTTATTCCTAGAAGTATCTCTTGAGAAATTAAATCACGTTATCGAAATTATTAAATTGTACTGTACGAAATAATCTGTATTGACAACTAACGCACGTTTCATTTCATTTCATCTCCACTCGAGATCGAAATTGCGGAAGACATCTTCTATTTCTATTTCTATTTAGATTGATTCTATGATTTAGATTGATGCTTAGATTAATTATTGTCCAACTAGTAGCGTTTAAAAGAGCAAGCAATAAATGGGCACGTGGAAGAATTCACGACATGAGCCGCCCGCGGCACGTCGCTTTCTAGCGAGTGCCGAAAATTTGAGACGACTCCACATGAGAAAACGATACCCGAAACCGGATATCACCCAGATACAAGCGCTCGTGGACGTAAAACGAGAAAAGAAGAACTTGTTTTTCGGAGGCGGCAGCGGCGTCGTCGGTTAACGAAGGCGCTGTAATGAAATATAGGATGCTGTCGCACCCAATTCTATCAAGATTCGATAAGATTAATCCCATTGACTGTATAATAATACACATCAATGATGATATAACGCATAGTGCAACACGTTTTATAATCTCGCGTTATAAAAATTGTATTTAAAAGAAAATATTTTTAATTAATTTAACTATTATTTCTTTTTGTTAAATAAATATGTGTTTTTACTGTAAGTAAATATTTAATTGGTACCATTTAAATAAATTTTAATTGTTAAATAAAATTTCATAAATATTTATGAAAATTTAAAATTTTTTTTCTCAATAAATTTCACTCGTCCTTTCATTTTTACATGATAATGTAAAATCTTTTAAAAAACTCATTTTTAACCTTATAAAAATTTTTTCACATATATGAATTTATACGAACATTTGTTTACATTGTGTCATAAATATATAAATGTCACAAAGTAACTGTGTAGCGAAACTATAATATTAGACAGCTATTACTGTGAGACAGAATAATGTACATCGTGTCAAACAACGTTACTAACGTTAAAATATTACAGCAATCGCGCCGCAGTATAATACAACAACATGGTTGGTAATTTCGCGAATGTACCAGAATGTGGACCATCCTCAGTCGTGCGGTAAATCAAAATATTTCGCGGTGTATAAAGCACGCAGTTACCGATAATAGTCAATATGCTGTATAAACGGAAGCTATGTACTGCGTGTCGCTCAAATGTGAACTGTCTACTCGGAAATATTCGATCAATAGGAGGGAAAGTCCGGTGGTTCGTTACGCAACTGTGTGTTGACAGCTTTTCCGTGATGAAGCTACGAACAAAAATCGCAACTTACGATCTGTCATGGTCAACAATGAAAAACGCATGGATGCAAATCCGGAAAAAGTTTCTTCTCATACCATTTAAATCTGATCCGTCGCGCGATTCGGTTTCGCATGAAAAATCGAAAATAACAATATTGAAAAGCGAGCAAAAATAGTGCAGTGAGTGGTGCCGATTATTTTTTTCTCCACAATATTCCGGCGCTCTTCTTGTCGGTTCCGATATTTTAGAAAGTTGCTTCGATCAGAGGCGTTCCCCATCTGTTTCAGCGGAGTCGCCAGTTTGACGGAATGTTGATTAAATTTTGAATAATTAAACGTGTCAAAAAGCTTTTTCTGTAAAAGAGTTAAAATTTAGTGTTTCCTAACCGTATATTTCTCTTAAAAAAATGAATCTTGCATAAATACATTATATAAAATATTAAATAAGAATTACATTTACCATAAAAAGACTAACGTAACATGAATAATATACATAAATTTTATAGAGTCATGATGCCATCGAATACTGTCACTATCAGTGTAGCAAAAATTTTAACATGAAATTTTAATACCACGCGTGCGGTTTCCAATTTATTAATTTCATCGAAAGTTTAATGAAAATAAAAAGTGACTGCATATATGGTACGCTGAGAGAAAAATCTAGTTGTAAATGTTGCAATTATAATAAGTATTCATAATAATTAATACAACACAAATTCATAATAATAATAAAGATTAAACACTGCAATATGAGTAATACAAATAAATATGAATATATAATTTACAGAAATTTTGCGGGGTCAACTAAATATTTTTTTTCGTAAAATTATAAATATAATTATTATTATTAATATTACAAACGGTAATAAGTATAAAAATGAAGCTATTACCAAATGAAACTCACCATTAATTATTTTACCATGCGATTTTAATTATAAATACCGAACACTTCTCTTAGTGTAATACAGATTTCGAGAATAATGAAATATTGATTCCATTTCATATAAACCAGTGAATGTGGCATTACAATTTTACGCGGCAATGAGTTCCGAACATAACAGTATAAATTTTATGCAGATAATGGACGTGCCATGCATAAAAATGCAGATTTAGTGAAGAATAGGAATAATCAGAGGATGCGTTGATTGACAAGATAATTATAGGTGACGTAAAGAATAACTGAGATGTTAATCAATAACATATAAAGTATACTTTCGCATTAATATTAATTAATCGTTTAACTTTGAAAATGAGACTGTTTTTAATTTAAAATTCCTGTAACAATTTTTAATTTAAGATTCGAATAATAAACGAATATCTTGGAAAAATATAAAATAAAATTATACACACAATTAAAAATTTGTGTTGAATTTAATACATTTTACATATCACAAACGGTCCATTTAAATTTTTGTGTTACTTTAACATAAGATAAATATGTTAGAAAATAACATAAATATTATGTAAACAATTAATTCAAAAAACACTGACACAATTTGTAAGCAATCATAGTTTTTTATTAAAATTAATATTTATAATATGTTGAATTAACACATTTTATTTATTTATATTAGAATTTACATTAAAAAAAAAAAATATTTTTGTGTAATTTGTTCATCTACTCATTAATTGTGTTATTTTAACACTAAAAAATATTGAAATTGATTAACAACAAAATATTCAAATAACACAATCACATTATGTTAACAAATAACATTCAGATATATTAAAACATAAAATTTTAATAAGAACTTGACTGGACTGTTTCCAATACAAATACAAAATGCTTTTACTGGGTAAGTAAATTACAACATTTTAAATCTATTGCACGTCACGTAAACGCAACAGGAAGCTAATGTTATTTGTCTAACAAATAACCTGGTTTTCTCATATAACACTCGCTAGTACATCGCGTAATGTATGTATGACGTAAATCGCGTTAATATATAATATCGCTTAATTAAAACGTTTTAATTAGTTTTTTCTGAAAATCGGGACATTCGAGAATGTTATCGTCGATAATTTCTCTTCCGTGAATACAAATTAAACCTCCTGAATATCGTGAAATAAATCATTAGCCTTATCTGCTTTATCTTATTCCGATATTGTCTATTAGTATCTGTTCGTTCGAACTTGCTTTTTCTATACTGAAATCCGGCTTTATTTTACAACGTAAAAGAGCGTTCACGCGATGTTGTTTAGAAAGGATAGCGTAGAAAGAATAGACCGCAACAACACATCACGTCGATTTCCTGGATCGTTACGGTTCGGATCAGCGAATATATCTCGACGCACTCGTCGAATCAAAGCTGGAAAAAATAAAAAAAACAGCATTTCCTTTTCCTCGACGAGCGCATTTGGTTTGATGTATCCCGCTGGATGTGTGTGTGTGTGTGTGTGTGTGTGTGTGTGTGTGTGTGTGTGTGTGTGTGTGTGTGTGTGTGTGTGTGTGTGTGTGTGTGTGTGTGTGTGTGCACGCGAGACCCGGCCCCGACCTCATAAAATCGGGTTTGCGGCAATTTGGCGATTTAACGATCCGTGAAATGCGACCGTACGGTCCTTCGCGTGAAAATTAGCCTTGTAGGGATCGCGGTCACTTCGCAAGTAAATAATCGTAAAATGGAAGAACCACGAGAGACGTGAGTGTTGATTTAATATGGGAGGCTGCGATAATTCTGATGGGATAATTCGTGAAGCGATTCCAATTACGTGGCTTTAATCGCATGGATTCATTCGACGATGCGCTACGCCGCGCTCGCGATCCAATAATTATGTTACACGCGTCGAGAAATAGTAGGAGATAAATTTGATCAATGATGGGATACGACGGGATTCTCGCTCGAATTTATATGCAGCGTTAATAGGGAAAAGCAGAGTATTAATGCATTGATCTGCAAAATCTATTCTTGCAAATCGACAAAACAGTAGTCTATTGAATAAACAATGATTGTAAGAAATAAATAGTGAAATAATCAATAATAAATAAATTAATAATTAATTGTAATGAATAATTAATAACAATGAATATTAATATTAAATCACGAAATTAGATAAATTTAAATTTAATGACCCGTTCAAAATATTAATTGACAATGACAATAAAGAGATAGATTAATTTTGAACGTTTTAATTTAATTTAATTTAATTTAATTTACGTTTGATTTGAATTAAATAAATACAACACATAAATTATCGTTCGAGCAGAACTTGTTTATGCTAGCACAACAGTATTTGGTGTTACATTGTAACCAAATTAGTGAAATTTTTAAAATTTTTAAAATTTTATTATTTTACTCTCATTTGCGAAATTCTTTGTCTCTCGCAATATATCGGGCATTCCTGATATTGTAATTTCCCGGTCAAAGATGATCGTTGACCTAGAGAGAAATACACACAGACGAAGACTACAAGAGATTTCGAAATGACGGAATTGCGAACTCATCATGAGTTACATAACGGTAAATTATCATAATTCCGCAAAATATCTAATAACAGCGGAAGTATTATAGTAAAAAGATGTTACGTATCGAAAAAGTAGCAGCCTATAATGTCCAGTGGAAATTACATCAAAACAATAAAATTATTGTTGTAAGATTTTCTATAAACTGTACAAAATTTCATATTATAGCATGGATAATAAAATGATATTTAATTATAGCATGAATACATTTAAACAAGATTATTTTAACCGCATCCTGTTATTAAATGACTTGATTTTCCTCAATACATTTATAAGTATAAAAAGTGATAAAAAGTTGAATTCATTATATATGGAAATATTTGAAATGACTAAGTCATGTAAATAATTGCATGTAGAATCGATGCAAATCAAGTGAACGGAGAAAGAGAGAGGCGTATCGCGATCGCATCGCTGATAATCGCTTTAGTGCGTCAGTTATGATCCCAAAATAAAACGAAAAAAAAAATGCAATTTTCTCTAGATTAGAGTAGAGCAAGACTTTTTCATTTATTTCTCGCGATAATTTTGTTGCGCTGTTTCAACTAAAACCTTTCGCAGCCTATTATCGTTTTACGTCAAGTAAAGCGTAAAACATGTATCCTTTCCCTTGTTTTGGAATTCTGAGCAATAGTCTAGTTCATCTTCGTATTTTTCTGAGAATAAAGACATTCCCCTTCTTTATTATCACAAAATGTGTGAGTTTTTATTTCCGCGCAAAACGCACGCGTTCTTCGGGTTTTTGCGGGTTTCGTGAAAGGGTGTGCCGCGATTACAATGAACGTGCCGAGTGCAATAATAATTATGTTTCCGAGAACTGCACGTATTAAATATTTAAAGATCGTGCTTATGCTTTTAAAGAGCAATCATGATTGTATAATGTATGTAGTTACAAGCACGTCAATCAGATATTGTTTGCTCGTAAGTTTTTATATTACTTTAAAATTAAAATTGATAAGATATAGCCTTATCCTATATATACGATATATATATAGGATATATATAAAAAAATGTTGTGAATTTCGTGAATTTCTTAAAATATAATAAACAATGTTATTACATTAAAGTAAAATAATATTGTTCACCCTTGATGGCGAATTTGCAGCTGAATATTCTTTAATAGTAAACAAATTTACTGGCATTAGAAATGATTAGCCGTGCCTGTCCTCAAAACGCAACAAGGCATTACTTAACGAAGTAATTTTGTGGATACGACAACCACAGCATTTCGTCAATCACATAGCTATAAAATTTCACAGTCAACGAGATGTTTATCAAATGTCCACTTCTTCGAGGTAGGTGCGCCCAAACATCCTCGCGACTGACGACGAGGAACGTCTTGGTGGGAGGAAAACTCTCTCTCTAGAGCTCAGCTGATCATTAAAGCTGTTGCTGGCACAGTCAAACTTTCACGCTCGGCGATACCGCGAGCTTCGCGAGCGAAGAATATTAGTCTGTCGCCGCTTTCAAGGTCCGCGCTTCCGAGTACAGGAACGTCGGTTCCAATTCCGCTTCGATTCCAGAGCGGGACGCAAAAATCGTGACGCGTATCGTAGCAAGTCTAAGTCGGGACGAAGAAGTTCCGCTGGGTTGGCTACGTGACCGAAAATCCACAGCGGTTTGGAAAAAAGTAAAAGAGGCCGATAAAAAGTCAATCGATTATTGCGGTAGTGTGCGGTTCTTGTTAACAGAACTTGTTTATCAATTGACGTGATATCGAAGTTTTATTCCTCTCGCGGTACTTTGCTATGAAAGTTTTTATATCGTCGATGACTACAACATATAATTATCAATAAGTTTATTAGATTTTTTTTAAGAGATTACTCTCGAATAGTCTGACGAAGGAAGTGCGTGGCGTTCGAGCGGCAAGCTTTTTGTGGGACGTGAACAGATTCAATGATAAATTATTGCAAGAAGTATATTAAGCTGCAATAAGAGAAATTGCAACTACAGGCTGTCTTATTGGATAAATCAACGGTTGATAATTAAGAGACAACGAATTAACTGCACCTCGATCTGTATGATATCGAAATGATTTGTTTGTTCGTAAAATATTACAGAGTATGAGCTGCACTCTGTGCTGCTAAGAAATATATTTCAATGTCGAAGATTTCGAATGAAGACAAATGATACTTGACGCGGGAGGTGGCATTGATCTTTCGATTCCTAGAATCGAATTATCGCGACCGACGATCGTGCATACGAGTCATACGTTATTAGTGAAAGTCGTCCGTGTTTGTACAGTTTGAGGATCGAGACTAACGGCGCTGCGATATTCCCGCCAAGAATCGCGTGAAGTGGTAAAGAAGGTCAGGAAGGAAAGGAAGGATCAAGAGAGCTTCACCTGACTGGAGAAAGGTAAAGATAATTGAGCAAAATGACGGGCGGTCTCTTTTCGACATTCAAATTTCGACACACGACGTCGTGAGAAATCGGCAAAACGACGTTTAAAAAGTCGAGAGACCACAGAGCGAAAAGTTGTGCGTCATTGTTCTCTTTGTCAGCTCTACTCGAGCGAATATCGAATCGAAAGGAGCACTTTGAAGTAGAATAAGAATTGAGATTCGAGAGAAAGGAACGGATCCGAGATAAAGACAGCGCGAGACCACGAACTAAGAAGCTTCTGGAGAGTTATTAGGAGCAAAAAGATTCAAGGGGAACCGTCGGATCGTGTACTTGATAGAAAGGTGCTCTTACGACGGGCTCTTCGCGAGACTGTGCGAAAGATATAAAGTACTACTGCTAGGAAAACAAATGGAAATTTCGTAGAATAATACTTCACGATGCTTGCTCCGCAGGGAGAAGATATTTCAAGTAAGAGTTGAACTCTGCAGAAATTTAAAAAGAAAGGAAATGTTAACAATGAAACAATTGAAGCAAAAAAAAGCGGTCAGTACATGAAGCTTTTATCCCTTTTTGTCCTCTGAGAGCGACGATTGGAGAGATTTATATTGTATATACAATTGTAGATGATATTCTTCGCTAACTTATAAAAAAACAGAGGATTTCAGTTTAATAGCATTACCTCTGTGAAGTTATGATAATTTTCTCTATCGACAGTTAACGACTTATTTACTAGTAGGTGCTAGACATAAAGAAGACATAAATAGAAGTTTGAAGATCGTTAAAGCCTTTGTACTACAAACTCTTTTTAGCTTCATCATTAAAAACGCTTTCGTTAAAAGTTTCAATGATACTTCAATATTAGAAAGATATAATCAATATTGAAAATTGGGTTCTGTTATGCAGATTTGCATACAACAAACAGCTTCATTTACGTAGCGGAGTATCGAGAAAGAGAGAGAAAGCTTTGTTAGATGATCGATAATTTCTATTTTCTCAGCTGAAAAAGAGATCAGAGAAGATTATCTACGGTCAATCTTTCACTCAAAGATCAAAAGAAATCGTCTGTTGACAGAATCTCATCTCTTTTACAGAAGATTATTATGAACAATTTTAGCGAGAAATTGAATGAGTAAAATCAAATCACGGAATGTGTATAAAAACAAAAGATCAGCTTCGAAGCCATTTATTTGCTGAAAGCGAATGAGAATTGGAAGAAACGAGGCGCGTAATTCATCACAGACTTAAAAAAAATCTCGTTTTTTCGGCAGCAGTTAGAATAATAAGAAGCATCTTACTTGAATGAACTTTAGTTATTCCGATTTATATTTAAGCAAATCGATTTGCAGAAAGATACAAAGAATGCGAGGAATTCCAGTCGTAAGGACACGGCTAAGTATCGATCAGACGAGATACGCTCGCAAAACGATCACAGGGTGATCGACAACAGGAATAGCACCGGCGACGATCCATCGGTTCACTACCACGAATTGGAGCGTAAGAGATCCGTATTCCCGCCGGTATCATTCCGTTTACCCGACCGGAAACGCTCCGAGAAGAATACGAATTCACCGCGATTCCTGCAGGCCGTTTCTCGCTTCGTCGATGCACGAAAGAAGTTCGTGACGAAAGTGGGGCGTGTTCGAACGTGACGGAGATCGTTCGTGGTAGAAAAGAAAAGGAAAAAGAGAAAAAGAAAAAGAGAAAAAAATTATGTTAGATAGCGAGACAATTGTCTGTTGAAGGACCGTCGACGATCTTGATATTCCGCCGCAGCGCGTAAAAAGAAGAGAATCGTCACGCGAGGATCCATTTGCCAACGTTGACCGGGTCGACAAGCTGATATCCTGAGGATGACGCGTGTCGCATATAGACTCGGTCTCTATCAGCTCCTCCTGGGGTTCACCTTGCTGATCGAGCCCCTGCTGGGCTACAACGTCCTGATGGCCACTATGGGTGGTACCAAGTCCCATACGGTGCCCTTCGTCGCCCTTGGTACGAGTCTGAGGTCACGAGGGCACAACGTTACGCTGCTGAGTGCTTTCCCCGGTCCCGCGGCGAATAATGGTCTTCACGAACTGGTGCCGTCAATCCTCGAGGTGATTTACGATCTACCACGCATGTCGTCTCTCGCCATGCTCTGACGGATTCCAAACTCCCCCGCGGGATTTTTACCGCGTTTTACGCGCGCCATTTCTTTCTTCCAATTTCGCTCTTGACTCACATTTAATTTTATTACACACCGAGTAATTTACTAGAGTCGTCGGCTTGTATCGCCTGAGTTTTTTTTCTTTTTGCTCGCAACATTCTGTTTTGAAATGTCTACTTTACTTCTGTTTTTTCTCTATTCCATTTCTACTCGGTTTTAATTTTTTAAAGTAATTTATATTTCTGAAAAAATCAAACGTACGATATCGGTTTTTTTTTCACGTTAAATTATCTTTACTTTGGATACATACGATTGAGTCATTTGTGTCCTGCACATTACTTTTCTTCGGAAAACTATATAGGAGTATCATGTAATTAATTATAACATTTATATACAATTTTTTTAATGCACAACCTTACAAACACGATTGGGGAAGTTATTTTACAAAGTTACTTATAAGTTATTTTTTATTATAAAAGTAGAATAAATAAATTCGCATATTTTGTTTTTTATGTTATATTTTATCATTTGCTCTAATTTGTTATTACTTTTTGTATTCAGTTTCTATAATGAATACCTATGAATACCTAAGGTAACTTATAAGTAACTTTTTCCAGTCCTAATTATTTTTTTTTTATTAAAGCTGTTAAGAATGACTTAACAATTTTTATATATTTGTCAAAGTGATAGAAGTTAACTCGGGACACGAATGATCCATCGTGTGTAATGAAGGACTAATACATACTTACGTACTAATACATACTTAAAGAGAAGGTTCAGCTCCGAGGGCAAACAAGTTTTACGACGCAATATTGTAACACGGAAGTTGAAAGTTTCCGGGCTAACGCTAATCCAACGACCACGCAAGCTAACGGATTTATGTATTGTACCGCGCGCATATGTTCACCGCTCGTGTCTCACGGCAGGCTTATGTCGAGAATTTCACGGCTGAGTGGGACCTAGTGGGCGCCAGGTTCCGGAATGAGCTTCCGGTATCACCGTGGGACGCTATGAGATACGCCTGGGAGTCATGCGAGGCTTTACTCCAGGACGCATCATCGATAGCCAGTATGAGAAAACCGAATGGCGATCCGCACGCTCGATGGGACGTCGCGGTGCTTGACGGCGCTTATCCCGAATGCATGTTGGGAATCCTCCACGGCGAGAATGTGCCGACGATAATGTTGAATACGGTAATATTCCTTTCGCCAAGAAGCGCAATGGGACTCTGCAATATTTCGATTTCCGTTACACCTCGTCCTGGTTTTCTTGCCGCGATAACAGCCTACTTGGACTTTTACTCGAAACTGATAAATGATATTGTGTCAAATTGACCCATGTAAAAATCATGGCGGTAGAGAATTATATATATATATATACGAGAATTATAGAGAATTATATATAGAGAATTGTCGCACACATTCTTATTGAGAGATTTTTCATTAAAATATTTTTTAGCTAATATTTCATTTGTGATACTATAAATTTTTTAAGCATGTTAATTTACTGCAGGATTATAGAAAAGTTCTAAACTGTGCACGTCAAATTGCGCAACGTTGATAAGCACGTCATTCTCATTAGCCCTCTCTTTACTTTTTATTATTGGCAAAATCGAATGCTTTTAAATTAAATTATTTTAAAAGTTCTTGAGTTTCTAGAAACTCCTCTATCTTGTAGTCAATAGGCTAATATTTCATTTGTCGTATTTCGTAATGTTTTAATTTGTAATAATTTCGTAATTTCATTTGTCGTAATTTTTCAAGTATGTTAATTGGCTGCAGGTTTATATTATAAAAAAGTTCTTGACTGTACACACAAAATTGCGCAACGTTGATAGCGCGTAACTCTCATAAGTCCTCTCTTTACTTTTCATTATTGACAATTTTGAGAGTTTTAAATTAAATTATTTTAAAAGTTCTTGAGTTTTTCCAGAAATTCTCAATTTTGTGTAGTCAAGGCTAACATTTCATTGTCGTTATTATACGACAAATTTTTCAAGCGTGTTAATATTTTATTTGTCGTACAACAATTCTTCAAGCGTGTTAATTGGCTGCAGAATAGATATAAGTTCTCGAGTTTCTTAAAATTATTTATCTTGCAGCTAATTAATATGCTTGAAAAATTTGTCGTACAATAAATGAAATATTAACCATAGAATATTCTCAATCATAATATAGAAAGAAAGAAGATTTTGCTGAAATATAAAAAATTTAGCTAGACACGGGTCTAAAAATAATTTTGTTTGAATCATCAAAATAAATGTAGGACGCTTAAACTGTTTACTACATGCAAACTGTTAAAACTTTTTGCAACATTGTCATAAACGTTTCACCTAATTATTTTGATGATTTGACAAAATTATTTTCAGATTTGTTTTTATAGGCTAAATTTGTAAATATCTCAACAAAGTCATTCTTTCCGTGTATATATTATACAATATGCATATCATATCATAAAAGAATTGCAACACATGTAATGGTAGACTTTATTTTCAACGATTGCCGTTGCGGATTTCACAATATAATGCATTTTTTAAATATAAATAAAAAACTGACTTTTACATTTAATTAGTTCCCGGTTGGTAGTTAAATATTTATACATGGTTGTGCATATTTCTTGTGTGTAAAAGAAGTTGAATATAAATCTTTAAATACAAAATTCTAATCAATATATATTATAATATATATATTCTTAATATTAAAGGACCGATTCTCAAGAGAATGGATAGTACAAGAGAACTGTCCTATTTTCTTTATCTTTTCTTCGTCTTCAGAAATATCACATAACAAAATACGCAATTGAATCCATGGTTATTCCAGCGCGAAATGTGAAAAACATCTTTGTTAGTACTGTATTCCGACATTTCCGCATGTAAATGAAAAGTAAACAGTGAACATCATGTTGTTCTCTGTTCACTCGTGTGTAACGAATATGACAAAGTGCGAAATAATCTCATCGTAAAACAGTTTACACGCTTCTCTCAATATGTTAAAACAATTTTAACGCACTAAGAAAATTGTTAGCCAGTTTGGTTAGCACCATTTCTTCTTTATTTCTTTCTCTTTGATGATATCATCATGCGACATAATGATAAAACAAGTTTGCGTAACGGTGAAATAGCGATAAGAAGTTTTTTTCTTCCTTTTCTAGAACCTGATACCTTTGCTTCATTAAAGCCATTTGCTTTCACTGTGCAACGTTGCTGTTAACGAGTAATGAGAACGACTTGATGTTATCTTGCAGGTGGCACTGTACAGCGGATCCATTATGCGACAGGGCAATCCATCTCCTTGGTCGGTGACACCGTATTTCGGTAAAGCGATCACGCAGGACATGACTTTCTTCCAGAGAATCCTGAACGCGGCTGCTCTGCTCACTCTAAAAATTATGCACTGGTTCACGCTCTCGATTTATCTTCAACCAACGCTCCAGAGATACCTCGGTGAGCACTAAATCAATTTCGATCATTGTGCCCCCGCTGATTCATCGAATCATATATCGATGCTGCCAATTGTATGCTAATATCATATATCTTTATTTAGATATCTTTAATTAGATACTCATATAATCCCAATGACCGTGTCGTATTTCGTTTTTTGACAGGCAATCATATACCCAACGATCTACACAGTCTGACGGCGGAGGTCCCCCTGACTTTGCAGAACAGTCATTATAGCGTGGGCGATTCCGTGCCCTATTTGTCGAACGTCGTAAACGTGGCGTGTCTTCACTGCAGACCGGCGATGCAATTAAGCTCCGACTTAGAATCCTTTCTACGACGCGGTAACTTCCTAATTTCGCATTTCAGCTTCACGAAATTTGCATTGTTCTCAACAGTTGCTAAACGTCTCGAAATCTCCTTTCACATCTCGTAGCTAAATCGTGATCAAAATGATATTTTATCTTATCGTCTACAGCCTAATCTACAATGTGTTTTTTGTTTTCTGTTCTTTTATTATCTTTTGTTATTTCTTACAGCTTGTCTTTTTGTCTTTTATCCGGTTTTTCGTTTCCTGTCGTCTGAAATAAAAGTTAACGAACTTCGGAAGAAATAAAAAATACGTGGCAAGAAATACAACCGTCGATAAAACGATTACACGGAGGGAAAAGGCAAGAGATAAAAAGCAAGAAACAGGAAATGAAGAGTACATTGTAGATCAGACTTAATTGTAGCTAACATTTCTTTAGCTGAAATAAAGTGTTCCAATTCATCGAATCTTGTTATATACATCAATGACCAATTCGGTCATTCGCATTACACTAAATTAGTGCACATTGAAGACTGTTTTATATAAAATATCTAAATCTACAGTGAGACATATTATGATCAAATTTGGCAATGAAATAATATATTTATTTACATTAAAAAAAAAATAACGTGACAATATTATTGATTAGATAATCGTTTAAATTATATCTATGCTTTTACATTAGCTTTATTAAATAATATCATATAATAGCTTTTCATATAATAGCTTTTAGCTAATCTAATGTAATGCAAGTGAACGAACTTATTATTAAAAAAAATGGATGTGGCTTTAACACCATGCGGTATTTATTAATTCTTATCGTATTTATATCAACACCAACTTATAGCAACATGATATCGATTTAAACCCCATGACCACGTTAAATCCACACTCATATTTTTAGTGTACCTAACAAGATTCAATAAATTGGAAAAATTTATTGTAGCTGAAAGAAAAAGAAATGTAAGAATTACACACGTTAAAAACCACATAGTGCTAAAAATTGCCATATTTTTTAGAGTGTAAATACATAATACAATATGTTTATTTTGTAATAAATTTTATCAGATGTAACGGCTCTTCTTAATGTGAAAGTATCAGATATAAAATTTTAACATCTGAAGCATAACGATAGTTCTTCTACCGTTTCGTATAAAAACCATATCAAAAGGATTGACATCGTAATTTTTGCAACGTATTGTTTACTATTTTCTGAGGACTCGCTATTCAATTGGAGTAAAACGTGAAATAAAAGTCTTCCGGACCGAACGTGCCGCAATGTTGAACAAACTTTTACAGGTTTTGTGTTTGTCTCGATGGGATCGTCGGTGCGAGCTTCTGGGATGCCGGAGGCATTACGGCAGATCTTTTTCGCAGTATTCTCCACGCTACCGTACAATGTCGTGTGGAAGTGGGACGGTGGCAAGATCAAGGATCTGCCGGCGAATGTGAGGACGGCTGCCTGGTGGCCGCAGCAGGAGCTGCTCGGTCATCCCAAGCTACGTGCTTTCGTTTCTCACGGTGGACTGCTATCTTTGCACGAAGCGGCTTACCACGGTGCACCGACTCTGGTCTTACCAGTCTTCTGCGATCATGATGGAAATGCGGCACAAGCTGGTAAATCCATTCGCTTTATATCTGAGGCACGTATCGGTGGCCTTCTGCTCTGCTGAGCTCAATAATCGAAAATAATCGTCGAGACTTGTGACAAATTTCGTTCTTCCAAACAAATCATATAGAAAATGTATATATTGTATTTCTACCAATGTAGATAGATTAATTTTTATTTCGGTAGCTTTAACTTTTTATTAATCTCGATTGAACTTTTCTTCTAATTTTAAAAATTAGAAAAAGGTAGTATATTAATAAGGAGTAAATTAAATTGAGATTGAAATTAATGTGTATTGCGGTAGAAATGGACCAAGTCAAGTAGAATCAATTGAATCGTCGGTTAAAATAATGAGGGTTCTTTTACCAATTCCAATTAACGCTAATCAATAATTAACTCAATCATCACGATTGCCAACGTAAGAACTGAACAGTTTGTCAGAAAAGGAAGAGAGAGGAGAAGTTTTGATTCATTAAATTGCTATTAGCATTTCTGTGAGAGTTGACTATCGATTAACTTAAAGGTTGGTGAAAGAAGCTTTGAATATGCGGCGAAGAAAATGGTTTGAGCGTCTCTGGAAAGTGAAAATTATAATTTTAGGTGAATTTTATACGCGAAGAGAATTTATCATATGATTAATTATTTAATGCAAGATTGTTGTATTTTTGTGTGCTTATTTGATAGAAAAACTGGGTTACGCTTTGGTAATGGATCTGGCTGGTATATCCATTAGTGCGCTTCGCGAAGATATAATTAAAGTCGCCGCACTTCACAATAATTCGTACAGAGAGGCGGCTAAAAAGAGAAGTGCGTTACTGCGTGATCTTCCGATCGGTCCTGGAGAATTAGCCACGTGGTGGGTCGAACACATTGCCAAATATGACGGAGCTGATCATTTGAAAAGTTCAATTCGGTAATATCATTTTTTAAAATCATTATTATTAAATATACCGATTTCTTATAATAAATATGAATATTACGAATACTCATTTGAGTATAGCAATGTTCGGATAATTCTGCTAAGTTTTGAAAGATTCGTTGACAATTCTTCATTTAAATGTAAAGCACTTACCCTCCAGACCAAGAATTTAAGAACAATAATTCTATAGATCCAATAACTGTTATTAGATCTGAAGAATTCTGATTAAAGACAGAATATTATTATAAATATTTTAGTACATAAAAATATTAATTTTTATAAAGTGTTTTTAAACTTTTGATCTGGAGTGTAGATAATTAACATGGAGTATTTTTGATGAATCATTGCGCGAGTATTCTTGTGAATTATAGAGTCTATAGAAATTTTATCTTTTATAACGAATATTTAACGAGAGAACAAAATTTATTGTAAATGTTTAAATTACGTTATTAGATATATTGCCGATCAAAGTGAGAAAATGAAGTATAAAGTTAAATATAATATTTCAGGTACATGAGCGTGTTCCATTATTACAGCATGGATGTCGTGCTGTTTTATATATTGAGTTTAATTCTAATAATTTATGGATTAAAAAAATTATTCCGGCGAGCGGTTATCGGTCAGGATGTCTTCAAAAAGAAAGTAGACTGACGGATAATTCTGTGAAATTCTCTGCTAAATTTATTTTATTTATTGTAGCAAATAAGATGTGTCCTCTTAATGATATGGTAAGTATTGGAACTAAATAGAGATTATATAAGGCGAAGAATATTCTCGATTTTTTTAAAGATCTCTAATATATTTTTGTAAGTTGTAATTATAAATCACTTGTAATTATAGCTTAGCTATTACGCTATCGATTTGTAATTATACAATTCATGATAAATTTGTTTTCCTTGTATACCATCTGTAATGTGTCTACATGACAAACTAAAGGATTTATACGTGTATGAAATAAGAGACACTTTTATATACTGTAGTTTTCATTGAATAAGAGAGAGAGAGAGAGAGAGAGAGAGAGAGAGAGAGAGAGAGAGAGAAATTCATTAGCCGCTGATACAATAGGAATCTACTTTTCAGAAGATGTTAAACCCATTCTACAATTGCGTGAACGTAATTGTAAGTGATTGTAATTGTAAGAATTAATTAATCACATTTAAATATTTTCCTTATATTTGACTGTGAGATTAAATGAATTTGAATGTGAGGCAAATGATTTTTACAACCTTCAATCACTTATAGCTACACTTACGCAAGTACATTGCGTATGGTCTTTACAGCGTATGAATATTGCAACTATTCTTTCTACGTTATCCGTATACTCTATTTTATAAAAATTAACAAATTAAGTCTCATAAATTATCTTAATTAAAATTTCAACTTGACGCGACAATTAACATCTATCGTTATGAAAAAGTTTATTATCCCAAATCAATTTCAATAAAGTAAATCAACAATTATTAAATGATATGAAATTCTGTAATTGACAAAAGTTGTTAAATAAACTTATAAAATAATTAGTGAAGCGTTGAATAAAATATATTCTATTGTATAAAAAGATTTATACAATAGAAGGATAGCAACATGTTCGAACGCCGTCGTACTTTTTTAAACAGAATTGTTTGATATTTCAAATTTAGCAAGAAAATTAGCGAGAATGTTCCTGAAAATCAATACGCATAATAATTAACTAATAGAACCTAGGTGGAAGGAAATACACACAAAGGAAGATAACAAAGCTCAACGAACGTGTCTACATATAAGGAGCGTTTCGAAGGATTAATAATGTTGATGTACAAACGTAGAGAATCGCAGGACTTTATGCACACATGTTCATGTGACAAGCCGCAATTTGTGCAAACGTATGCAGAAACTGGTGATTGGCCTGGAGCGAGTTTGCTATATTCGATGAAGGAGGAAGTGTTGTCGTGTAGAAAAAAAGCCGGTCACGAGCTTGGGAAAAGGGTGCCAGACGGTCGAGGGCGGAAGTGATCGGAAAGAAGGCAGGCCAGATGTTCATCGGGCTCAACGACGCCAATTTATTTACGCCTGCTTAAATATATTTTATCTAAAAATACGGAAGATATTCAGGTTATCGCGGAGGTCACGGCGCAGGTATGCCGTATCGATTTTATCGATTTTACGCGACACAGTGGTGCAATGAAAATAATCATTATCTGACATTGTTGGCGCGATAAAATGAAACAAATAGATCACGAATAGGAGATTCAAGAACTGTCGCTCTCGACAAAAAGGAAGTAGTACTAATCAAAAAATAATGACCACTTGGAATTTAATTGGTATTGCCTCTCAATTACAATTTGCTTTTAAACAATTTCATTTTTATCGTATTCATTTATGTTCTCCTGATACATTCAAGATAATGCGAGAAACTGATATGAAAGTTTGATCATAAGCGAACATCTTAGTTGTTAAACTTTGCAGTTAAATTCATGGCGTTAATTTGCAGAATTTCTTGTAATTTTCGTGTATGCTGGTTCTCCCGTTCCTCCGCAATTCCATTACTATTCATGATATGTAAGAACGTCAGGTGTAAAATTATGCATAATTGCTGAATATAATTTGGAGCAAAGTTCTGACTGGCAAATTTTTAATAACGGCTTTATATTGACTTATAAAATTTCAGACTAATTTCTGATTGATCATAAATGTCGTTATTATTTGATTTACCTGATCATTTTACATCATGTTATTCTCATAAAGAGAACTTTTATGCATCATTTCTACCAATGTAAATTAATTTTAATCTCGTTATCTTCTTTAATTGATTGTTATATTTTCTTTTAATTTTTAAAACTGAAAAAAAGATAAAAAATAAGTTAAGAGGTTAAAGTTAACCTGTATCTGGTAGAAATGAACATTAAAAATCTCCTTTTCAAAATAAACAATGTATTTTCAAGTTTGTACAAGAATGATACAAATTAGTCATTTTGCCATCGAGTAGTATTACATAAAGTTAGAAGGCTGAAATTTTTTAGCAGATTGACAATTTACTCTCTGAATAAAAAAAAAAAAAAGAAGTATTGACGTACCATGACGAATTCGCTTCGATTACGTCGAGAGCTCATTCTCGACTTTATTTGACGGGCA
This sequence comes from Acromyrmex echinatior, assembly GCF_024713525.1. Taxonomy (NCBI): domain Eukaryota; kingdom Metazoa; phylum Arthropoda; class Insecta; order Hymenoptera; family Formicidae; genus Acromyrmex; species Acromyrmex echinatior. The sequence continues at coordinate 22,376,422 of NC_141853.1, forward strand.
CGGCGAATCTTTAGCATCAATCCAGCGTAATAACGCAATGAAACGCTTGATCGTCCTCTCAATTTCACCTCGTTGAGAATCGAGGCATCCTCGTCGAATCGACGATTGTTAAGAAAAACGCCAGAGGTGATTCGCAGTGGCGACCGCGCGGCGACGCTCGCGTCGACGCTCCTCCCCGCGACTCCCTGGGACGTCCCTCACAGTGCTGTTGCGTTCGCGGCTATGTTCAGGCCGCATCGGTCCCGTCCGGTGGCTACAATCGCGGCTCGATCAGTAGCAGCTGACTCGCTGGTCGGAGTGTACGTTATTGCGCCGCCTACTCGTCGAAGCGAGCCGCGCACGCGCGCGCCCGCACGCCCGCCCGCCCGCGTTCGTTCGACGGCGAGAGAGTTTACTCGCGTACAAACGAAAGTCGTCCGAGGATCAAGATAGTGTGCGCGTCGTCGTGCCTGCCAGCCTGTCCATTCTGTGTCAGTGCTCTGTGCGTGTACTGTGCGTGTCTCTCTCTCTTTCTCTCCTCTCTATTTTTTCTCTCTGTCTCTCTCTGTCTCTCTCTCTCTCTCTCTCTGTGCCGTGCGCGGTATCCGTGTCGCATACGTTCCGCGCGTGTATATCTATACGTTCTCGGAAGAAGCGGAGAAGAGTGAGATATGCCGTTCGCAGTTTCTGTCACCGCCATCGCCACCACGAGCTACTGCGTGACAAACGGCGCGCACATGAATCGTGCGCACGCCGCGACAGACACGCACGACGAGGTGAGCGATCCCCACGTTGAATTGAGCGTATAAAGAGCGCCACGTTTTTATCCACGCCGCGCGAGTAGGATGATAATCCGCGCCTCGTACGGAAACAAAAGCGAGCGAACGAGGTGAAACTTCAGCGGTCTGAATGTAGCGCTGAATTAACTGTAATCAAATGCGACTTATACGACGGACGGAGAGAAGACTGTGAGAAAAGCAGCAGGGACGAGTTTATGTACATATGTTCATACATGGCGCACACGTGCAAACGTATTATATACATGTGTACAAATACATTTATATGTCGAGTATTAATGTTTATATTAAGCGCATGGATGGGAGGGATAAACAGGAAGAGGAGCGGAGGGGTGGAAGAAGAAACGCGGGGACGCGGTCGAGACTCGTGATTCGTGTGAACGCACGTGGGCTTTTAGGAGAGAGCGGCGGGAGCATGTGCGTCCTTTAGTCCATCCGCGGAAGTAGCGGGGTGGCGAAACCGGCACACTTTATGCGCACCTATAACGTACGAGCGGGCGATCGATCGCGCGGTCGACGCGCCGTAGTCGTATTTCGAGGTGGAACGACGGAGAAAGGAGCAGCAGAGTTGAGTCGACCCTTATATGCGGGGGATTTACGCACGCCACGTCGCGTCTCGTCTCGTTTCTTCGCGGTCTTACTCTTCTCTCAGTTCTCTCTGCCCCCTCCCCCCTCCCCTCGTCTCGTTCGTTGTTCCGCACTGTCTATTGTGCGTGTCGCGTGCGCGGCCATCGCTCGCAGTCGGCCGAGACGCGTCCGCTGCGCGTTTCTACCCTCTGGCTGCCTTCTCGGTTGCCGCGTGACGTAATCCATTCAAGCGCTTACTACGCAATACAAGACACTCTCTCACTCGCTCTCTTCCTGCCCGCCGCGACCGCTGCCGCCATCGCCGCCGCCGCCGCCACCGCCGCCGCCGCCACCGCCGCCGCCGCCGCCGCCGCCGCCGCCGCCGCCGCCGCCGCCGCCGCCGCCGCCGCCGCCGCCGCCGCCGCCGCCGCCGCCGCCGCCGCCGCCGCCGCCGCCGCCACCGCCGCCGCCGCCGCCACCGTCCGCTCCGCTCGTTTCGCTCGCGCTCTGTCGCGCCCGCTCAATGCCTGCGGCCAATTCTACCTCCCCACCAACCCCTCGATGCCTCCGCGATGCGATGCGACGCGACGCGGAGCGGCGCGGCGCGCCCTCCTTCCTCTGTTTTGATCGCTCGCCGCCGGCGCAGAGTCGACAGAGTGCTCGCGCGATTGGGTGAGAAAACTGATCGACGGATGAAGCGCGAGAGAGTGACGCGAGTCCAATTCACGTGGGACGCTCCGCGTCTCCGCGCGACGCGGACGCCGGGTTCCGAACAGGAACTCTGTTCTTCTTCTTCTTCTTCTTCTTCCTCCTGTTCCTCCTCTTCTCTCCTGAATTACTCGACGCACGAACGACGCGTCGTCGTCGTCTAATCCATTTAGTGTTCTGCTCTGCCGACGACGGTGGTGAACTTTGCATATCACGCCGAGTGAAAATCCGACGCCTACGCTCTAACTAAAGCCGCGGGGAATCTAAAGGTTGATGTCACCGTTAACTGCACTTTCGTTCGCTCGTTCGGTCGTTCGGTCGTTCGTCTCTTTGTCCGTTTGACTGACTGCGACTGACTGACTGAATGAATGAATGAATGAGCGACAGACTTTGACTTTGTTTACCTTCGATTTCACCCGTCGTGAGACGTCTGTGCTGATGCTGCTGACGGTATCGAAAATTGAGAATTATGTCAATGTCAACGTAAGCCGGGAATCAAGCTTATCTTCGTATTTATCAGTTGAATTTCGAAGACGCGCACTGAGAGTGAGAATAGAAGGAACCGCAGCGTCTCGCGTGTGAGATCCGCCCTCTCTTCGACCTCCCACCCTCGTCCCTCCCTTTGTCTCCGGGCAAAGCACGCTTTCTTCCCCTGTAACGGTCACATTCCTAAACCACCATTCGAAGACGGTGGTATACGAGAGTGTTGTCCGGCAAAGACGGATCGACCGAAAGCGCGTGTCTCTCTGCCCTGCTATGTGAGAGGGACGCTTTTACGAAATGTGCGACGCAGTCGGTTTTGTGATGCCGTGCTGAGTGTGCCGTGCGCGTCCGTCTCCATTCGTCTCTCTTTGACTTCGACGTGGAAAACGTGCAAGTGCTCGCGACGTTGTTTACAAACATGACTTTTGCGCGATAAAAATCTAATCTGGAAGAAGCCGTAGTTACAACGCAAATTAGTCGTAATATTGAAAGATCAAACTTTTCTCACAATACGAACGGAGATTCTTTCGAGCGACGCGACGCAACGCGTCGATTCGTCGCCCACCTTCTGTATATGTGTGCTGTTGGTGAAGAGAAGCAGGTAGTGCGAGCAGTGACCAAGAAAAATTTCTAGTTGGATCAACTGGAATTTTCGTTGAAAATGGACGACTCAGGATTTTTTGATCGCGTTAAATCTACCTAACCGGAATTCTGATTGATATACTACTCGGAATCTTCTACTTCGTCCATTTTCAATCAGGCATTTTTGTCAATGCAGCATTCGACAAGTGTATTCTCGATAAGTGAATTTTGTGGGATATAGAAAAACGTAAGAGCCTATTGCACAAACTTGCCTAACTACGTAATTATAATCATAAAGAAAATTATCCAGTCGTACTTCTGTCACAAAGACGAACGTAAATTCAATTGGATAATTTTCAATATGGTTGAGTTTGCCTGGATAATCCACAAGACGTGGATAATCAATATTTTTGATTATTTGCTTAATGCTTACGTCATTGCGTTAAGTTCTCATACGTGAGTGGCCAATTTCCTAATTTCCTTGTCATTATCTTACTGCTTACATATCTGTCCCTTTTATAGATGAATTAGTATATACTTTTGGAACTTGTAGTAAAATATGTATAATATAATTGATACGTGACGTAAAGTGAGAAAAAGGTTCTAGTACGGGAATAAAAAAAAAACAGATCGAAAATGTCTTGCTGCGTTAATTTAGGCGTGTCCAATTTGAGCTCCGGAGCTAAAACGCAAAAAAATCAATATGGGTAAGATTTCGGAAACTGTAAAGTGTTGATACGAGTCTGAGCGACGCTTATCAACATTTTTTGCAGTCCATGAAATCTTTAAAGTAATTGGAATTCTTGTAGATTCAATCAGAAAGGTGCAAGTCAGACACTTACAGTTAAACCTATTAAACATTCTACTTAAAAAGATAACCAGAGATCAATTCATTTGCGATAACCAGAATTTCAAACTTACGTTACGATCAGAATTTGTTTCGTTTGCAATTGTCGTTTGTTGAAAGAATCGTAACATTTTTCTCGATGTATATTTGTGTACGTGCCACCGGGCACGTAAATTTAAATTTTCAAAGGTTAGATCCATTCGGATGACGTGTACATCTAGCTAGTGTGTGTGCGGTTGTTGCGCAGCGTCGTCGCTCGTCGCCTATTTTTCCCACCGCAAGCGGTCGTGTAGGCGTGACGCCTTGCTGTTCTTTCCGAAAGTGCGTGTAATGAAGTACTACCAAGGTACTCTGTATGTGACGCCTTTGTCGAGCTTCGGGTTGGCACCGCTCAAGCTCGTTACGGTACATTCGCAGCAGTATCGTACACGGCAAAGAGTCTTTACGTACATATTCATCCATAAAATATTGCGTAGTACAGCAATTAAACGATTCTATTGTTGTACACGTGCGGCACGCGATGACGCGTGTCTTTTACCAAAACGGGAATTCTCGGTCTGCAGGTAGCAAATACGGAGGTATCGACGGAGGGATCGAGCGAGAGTGAGTTCCCCCGTGCATTCTATGGAGGAATCAATCGACGAGAAGGTATTTCGTGTACGGATGCTATTGCGCGGCATCGCGTAAGATCGGCGTACCTCTACCCCACACAATATCGCGGTGATTCTAACGACGTATTTTGGTGACGAATCCCACCGTTTGGCGCCGCAGTTGAGGAAATTGACCTAATGCGGAAATTGTTTCTCTCCGTTCCTTTTATTTCTCAAGGGAAATGGATTAACCAACGCTCGCGCGGAAAATTTTCACGAGCAAATTTAACTACTTCGTGCTCGGATTTGCATGTGGAGATAATATCCGCCGCGTTGATTTTAATGACGCACTTTAACGATGAAACCACGTCACCGTAGCGAAGAAGCGTATAAATCCGGGAATTCTCTTCCTCTTTCTTTTGCAAATAAATAAATTGACAAAGTAAATACACCGACAAAATAAATAAACTGATGAAATAAATAGATTAACAAAATAAATAAATTGACGAAATAAATAAATTGACAAAATAAATAAACTTTCACAAATCAATCAATTGTCAAAATTTTGATGGACAAATTCAGCTGCTTTGTGCTTAGATGTGTGAATCAATATTCTTCGCGTTGACTTTAATAATGCATTTATTTCAACAATGAAATTCCATATTCCAATTTCCACGCTTATACTATTAAGATATGCGAATTGGGAGACTCATCCTATTTTTTTTTTTTTTTTTTACAAAAGAATGCATTAAATGAAGAAAATTTTGATGGACAGAATTCAACTGCTTTATGCTCATACTCCGTATGTGGAGTAGTAATGTTTGTCGTGTTGGATTTAACGACGCATGTCGACGATGAAACCACGTCCGCATTGCGGAGAAACGTAAACCTGGAAAGTTTCATTCTTTTTTTTTGTTTCCTCTTTAAAGAATAAATTAACAAAATTCTGACAGACAAGTTCAACTGCTTTATGCTTACAATCAGACTTGCATGCAGTAATATCCGTTGCGCTGGCTTTAACGTTGCTTTTTGACAGTAAATTCACGTCTGCAAACGCAAATGCGGAAATTCATTCTGTGTTTCTTTTATTTTATTTTATTTTTTTTTAAAGGTAGATTAACTGACAGAAAATTCCGACATATTCAGATTTCTATGCAGTAAATATCAAAGGAGCAATGGCAACCCAATCCTTTTTGTTAAATAATATTTTACTATTTTTAACTTTCATGTGTCAAAGTGTCAATCAATTCATTTCTGTGGTTCGAAGTAAACATTGTTCACATATCGACGTATACATTTAGTAAATAACAAATTTAATTTGAGTCAAATTTAACACATTTTCTTAAAAATTGTTTAACTTTATATTGTTTTGGTCAAATTAATGATATACTGGATAGAAATAGTGCGATCTATAGTAATGATTAAAAATAACTCGAATTGAATATAATTTAATGACATTGATTTTAATGGCGCATTTCTATGACGAGTCCACGCCCGTGCGATGAAGAAATCCAGAATCTTTTTCCAGTATTCTTTTTCTATTTTTAACGAAAGAATAAACTGGCAAAATTTTGACGAATAAGTTTAGCTGTTTTGTACTCATTGTCAGACTCAAATGTCGAGTGTAATATTCGTCGCGTTGGCTTTACAACGCTTTTCGACATTCAATCCATCTCTACGGGGAAACGTAAACCCGGAAACTCATTCTCCTTGCTTTTCTAATGAATAAATTAACAGAATTTTGACATGTTCAACTGTTTCGTAGCCAGTCGTAGAATAATATTCGTCGTGTTGTCTTTAATTATTAATGTTCGTCTTTAATTATTAATTTCGGTATAATTTCTTTCTTTTTGTTGAAAGAATAAATTGACTATAAAGGAGTTATAAAGTTATAACGTTATTTATACTTGGACCTCGTGAAGTAACATCTGTCGCCGTTGATTTTAACGATACATTTAAAGTGTGCGATGGAGAAACGCAAGTTCGGAAAGGCGTTTTCGTTCTTTTTTAAAAGATAGTAGATTAACTGATAGAAAATTTTAACAGACAAGTTGAGCCGTTTCAAACTTTTAATAATGTTCGTCACGTTGACTTTAACGACGCTCATTTTCTGCTTTCAAAAAGGTAAATTGGTGAGCGGAAAATTTTGTTAGATAAGTTCAGTTGCTTTATAATTAGACTTTATGTAAAATATTTGTTGCGTTAACTTTAATGATGCATTTTTGTGACATAACTTTTTAAATCATTAACAGAAAAAAGTAATAATGATAAATTTAACTGCTTTGTGGTCAGACTTAGATACAAATAATTTTTAACATGTTTATTTTGCAATATCGACATTACTCGCTGTTAAATATTCGAAAAGTTTCAGCATACTATCGATAGACAATCAATCAATAGACATCTTATCTTGGAATTTATTATTAGATAAGTGAGCGTAAACAATCGTTAGATAGGTATGAAAGGAAAGCCACAAGATTAGCAAATTAATGAATTATGTTTGATAAATAATTGTATTTGAAGTAGAAATAATAAAATTTTATCTCACATTTTTGTAAAAATTTAGATACATTTTTATAATAATCTTGTTGATCTGTTGATCCCGAATTGCGAAAATGTCTTATACTAATGTTTAATTTTAATTTAGACGTAAAGATTTTAAATGTTAGTACGATAAAATTTAATATCCATAGATTTGTTACATCGCGACTCTCCAGCATTGCAGTTTTCATTTAATATTTAATATTATTTCATAATGTGCACGGTTTCCAACAGCGTTAAGAAATATTGAATTCTGGTACACCTAATATAGAAATTGCGTTCTTCGCGTAAATACTAGAATCAGAAAATTACTTTTAACAACGATCACGTTTTACAATGCTGGATAACGGTACTCATTTTTTCATATTTTTTTATCTTTTATATGTATATATAAAATTTCCATTTTTCCTTCATATTTGCTGTAGCAATGTAAAACGAAGCTCGAAAGGCCCAAAGTGGCATGTTTCCACGTGTTTCTAGTGGCATGTTGTATACAATAGCGTTGATTGGGACGTAACGCTCGCAGTTGCCTGAAAGTTTAGAACGTATTGTCACTCGCATATTCACACGCAACGTTAAATTCGCGATAAAAACGTAGTTGTTTGCCGTCGATCGTCTGTCCGCGTTTTCCTCGCCTATTTTCACATGTGTTTCGTTTTAATAATCACAAGAACTGTATAATAATTGAACAAATCGGTATCTGTGTGAGTTTTCCCGCGCATAATTTTACATTTATTTTGCGCTAAATGTTACACTCTTTTCGAAACAATTAGCCATTTGTAACATTGTAAATGGGTTAAGAATTGAAAGGTATCGTTTATCATAATTGTCTTAACTGTCATTTGGTATTACAATTTCTCTGAGAAATGCATAAAATTCGTCCTCAGTTTAATGCGGCATACAACTTATCGCGAAGCTATAAATAACCTATATCGCTTATTTTAGAAACGTAAAATGGGAATGCGATACTGAAACATTACGGATCTCGTTGAGGAAAAAGTATCGAGTGGCATACATTTTTAGCAGAACTGATTTTTCAGAACTGTCCTTACGCAATCGTCAAAACAAACTCGTGTAAGTTGGAATGATAAGTAGCGATGTACATTCCTCGCTCAGCGTGATCTGATAAGACATAGAGTAAATTAAAGGCCCCAGGAAACTGCTATCTCGAGAGCAGCATGCGCGATAAAAATATCGTATACAAAGTATACGAAGTAATTTACAACTCTGTGTGAGGTACGAAACGAACAATGCGCGTTTTGCATTGAATGAAACAGTCCGATTTTAATTCCCCTTTCTCCTCCCCTCGCGTTATGCAATATAGAATTATGTGGCATAATGGCATTTCACATTCACGGTTCCACGGAATACGTTTTCGCACTCCGAGTCATGGGACATAAGATATATATAGCTTGTAGAGTATCGACAAACATTACGAAGGCACTCGAGAAACGCGAGGCAGATTAAATTCAAGTTAATTTCTTATCGGGTGAATCGATCGATCGTATGTTCTATGCTTAATAACGAGTTCCGAGGTTAAATGTAGATGTGTAAATACTATTAAAGGTACGAGAGTTTGATGCGACTTTGAAACCGAGCCCCTTTAATACTATTACATATCATCATGGAATTCCACATTAAAGATATGTTAGGCCATTAATTTAAAAATAAATTAATTTGCGATCTCTGTAGAGATTAGAAACAAATCTTTCTCTCTGAACGAATTTAATATTAAAAATTTATTAATTTATGTATTTTTGTATAAAATATTAAAAGATACTAAAACATTTGATTTTTGAGAATATATATAATATTCGTAAAAAATATAAAGTAGATCTAATTCAATATTAAAAAGTAAATTTCATAATAAATAATAATAATAAATTTATGAGAATAATATTAAAAAACATAATAAATTCATTAATAAAAATTTAATCTAATCCATTTTCTAATTGCACTTTTTAATATAACAGTAAGTAATGGGAAATTTAAATATAATATATTGTATACATGCATATTTCAGTTATCAACATCAAATTTAAAAAAATGTAAAAACTAGGTATAAAGTAGATTTTTTTTCTTTTAATGACCTCGTAACCTTCTGATAGCACGTTCGAAGTTTTCTGTGCTCTTCGCATTCTTGCTTCTACTTCATCCTTGTCGCTTTGTATACACTGATCTGTCCTTAAAATAACTATAAATAACAGATAGTTATATGCGATAAGAGGTCTTTTTTTTTTTCTTACAAATCCTAGCGATAACATTTCGCGATGTTTTTCGTAAAAATGTGAATACTTTGTGAATGGAGTCCTCATTGTTCAATTATCTTCATCGTGAAAAATGTGCTTCCGCGTGTGAATATTTGTCTATGGATATTTCTACGGCTTTTTGAAACGTGTAATCTCTTGTTTCCATGTCATTTGAATATTTCTGTTCTTTGATTAGCTGGCGTCTATCCCATAAGGTTGCAGACGTAACTTTTCTTTCACAGAGAGTTTACATTACGGAAGAAGGAAATATTTTTATGGGCAATTTAAACATATATCTCTCGACGATATCGATATTCCTTGTTCGAAGGAGAGATGTATCTCTAAAGAAGAGATGCATTAAACGCGTCTCGTGATATTTCGCTACTTCGGCCGAAATACCGATTCAGTCAGTTCTTATTTTAAGATCTCAAGTAATATCTCAAGATGCTGATATACGGTTATCTGATTACTATCGCAAGACTGTACTTTATCTTAAATACAAGAATCTACAAGAACTACAAGATCTTCGCGTTTCCGTTTTTATACATACAAATAAACGTTGAAAACGGCGGTGCAAAGCGTGTAAAGTCCGAGTTCGTTGAATACTCATTGGAAAGAGAGAGGAGATATCGCGCGCGTGTGATTCGCGGTTACATGCTTTATGCTTCATTCAAAGGTTACCATTTCCATTCGCGCCGCCCTTCGTCGTGTCGTCCAACCCATCGTCTTCTGGCAGTTATGTGCGCTCCCTCGTTTGGCTCTTCGTCGTAAGTATACACAAAAGGACAACCGCGGCACGCGGATGGAGCGGCGCGGCGGGAAGACCGGAGGGGTGAGGGAGGAAGTGAAGACTACGAAGAGGCGGGCGGCCTCGTCGTTTCAGTCGCTTGCCCCAGTGGTGCCCCGACTGATCGTCGACGCGCACCGAAACACGGAAATATTTTTATGGTGCCAAGCGACGCTTCGAAACTTTTGTTCCCGTTTGCGCTTCTCCACACTTCTCTCTCTCTCTCTCTCTCTCTCTTTCTCTCGTCGTCGCCGTCGCCCGGTCCTGTCGATTTCCCCCTACCACGCGGCCGCGCTTTCGACCCTCGCCGTATCCCTCCCCCATCCGTCGCTCCCGGTTGGAGAGTCGCGCCCCACTATTCTGTCTCTCTTCTCCCCCGCCCTTTCATTCCTTCGTATCTGCACGCAGCACGGCACAGCGTGCGAGCGATAGAGAGACTTGAATCGGCGTACGGCGCGGTCGTGTTTTCGTATGAGCGGCTTTAACCGACGGGCATTGGTAGTATATCTATGATCTGACCGAGAGCCCCGCCGTCGACACCGTCGTCGTCGTCGTCGTCGTCGTCGTCTCCCTGCTTGTTGGTAAGCTGGGATCGTCGCGTCGCGTTTACACGTGATCGTCAGTCATTCCGCCGCTGGTGTTCTTTGCCGACTGCGAAGACGAAAACGGCAACGAGCGAACTGATCGTCGCGAAGGCGCGTGCTCGCTTCGTAATAGCGGATTCTCCGAAAGAGCGACTACGCCGGTAGTGTGCGTGTGCTTGTGCGTGTGCGTGTGTGTTTTGGCCGTCGTTTATCTTCGCCGACTAAGGACACCGACTAAGGCCGGTGGCCTTCCTGTTGACGTGTGCGTAAGAGATCCGGCCACGTGCGATACGGCTGTAAAGGTGTGTTGCTCCGTGTTGTTTTCATGTTTTTTCGCGAAGAATATCTATGATAGCGTCGGGCGTTACTGTATATCGACGAAACGAATTTCATTTCTTGCAGCGCGCGAATTCTCCCGGTTGAATTAGAAACGCCAGGCTGCATGTTGATTCATGACTCGAGATTCGCAATTCACTATTCGTATGAGATTCGGGAATAGTGCGAATGGATGGATTCGTTGAATCCGCATTGTTTACCAGTCGTGCCGATTCGCCAGAGGAGCGGTTTTTTTTTTGATGAAATCAAGGGGTGCGAGTCACCACGAATCAATCGATTCGTGTTGGTCTCTGTATATAGAGCTACGCCGTGCAAACAATGGACCATTCGCCGAGTGGCTAACATTGTGGAAGACGCATATTGAACAGCGAATGCCTGTGAATCTATTACGAGTAATGCGAATTGCAAATCTAATCGCGAATCACTAATGTCACGCCTGTACGCATTGGAGATTGCGAGTCAAAGATTAGATTAGAATTCGATCTCAATCGGGTACTTTTAAAATTTTAATCCGTTTCTTTCTGATTGCCTGAATTCCAATCCTCAATTTGCAATTCTTTTTAATTTTCTCCGAATTTCAGCCAATCGCTCAAAATTTGGATAATCTTTTTTTAAATACACGTATCGCACATACATTTTTATTGGATTTTTACTTAATGTTTTTTCACTAGATTTTTCTCTGGTTTTTGATGAAAGGATCTCTCCAGCAGAAAGGTTTAATCTGATTGGTTTTTCTTTCTTTTTTTTTTTTTTTAAAAAGCGTCACGAAACAGTTTTAATTTCAGTACTAGTTATCGATCTTCGACAAGATAGTGGGATTTTCAAACAGGAATCGTCAATCTTGAGTGAAACACTAATTAAACGGTGTCAACTGTGATGTGTACACGGGAAAAATTTGATTATAAATTGCAAATTGATAAATTTAATTTAGAAAGGTACAAACCGATACTTGTAATTAACCGTTTGCAATATTTTTTTTCGGCACGCGAAATTACACTCCTAAATTTTTTCCTCATTTTAAATCAGATTTCAATTTTTATTAAACTTTTAACATTTGTGTTAATAATTTGATAATATCATAAAAATATCGAAAAGTAACTCAGAATTTTTCCACATTTTTTGAAAGCTTAAAATAACAGAAAACTTGAACTCATTACATTGCAAATAGAGGAAATAAAATTGGTGGTTGCAGCCGAAGGCTGTTAAATCTATAATTAAACATTCTAGTCAACATATCTAGAAAATTACGATAACGAGAATTCTGATTGGTTTGATCAAAATGTATTATGTTCGTAGTTTTGTTGGTATAACAATACTGAAACATTTTTATCGCTGTATGTGCATGATATTTCCGAAAAACCGCATGTTTACGGCAACTGTATGCAGAATTTATACGTGCGAGTAAATATCTCGTATGATGTATGATGTCCAGTTTAAAAGTGGTGTATTGTAAACAGAACTGTATTTCTCGTTAACGTCATTTATCTCGTTAAAGTTTTTCTCCAAGTTCTAGTCGTAAATATCTCGTTTCTATCGTTCGTGTCGACTGATGATCGATGGTAGGTAGTTTCTCTTATGAATTAATAATACGTTGTGATATACTGATGTAAAATTCCATGGTACACGCACATTATCGGCGTTTAACCACGAATTCACTATTTATTATCTTTCCGTCACTTAATTTTATACTTATCTAAACTCGTAATACGCACATTTTTCACGACGAAACGTAAAAATAACACGCGACTCATTCATTTATGTAACGCGCAGGTTCATGCGAAACGAGTTCATGTCACGTACAGAGATATACAAAGATATACATTTAGGCGTCGTACGTAGACATAAAACGTAAAAATCCAACGCGTAAAAATCCAACGCATAGGTCTAATTTATAGATACAACACCGATGTAAAGAGAAGAAAAACCTTCGGTTTATATATAGATAATATCTGAACATTGCTTCTCAGCTTATGGCCTTAATCATTTATTTACATAAATCCGAGCAGTGTCGAGAGTCAAGTGGCTACTTGAGAATTCTAACGTCGAGTGTCGTTTTTCAAAGAAAACAATCGGAATTGTCTTTCTTCAATTTTGATTCAATGGGAGGGACACATCTTTCTTTCTTTCGGTCCTTCTCTTTGCGCCTTCACTTTGAAGCTGCGATCATTTCTTTGAAGTTATGAACGGCTGGCTCTCGTTTTAAATTACTCCGTGACGCATACGAAGCTCGGCAAAATTATGGAAGGACGGTCCCCAGATTGTTTTCACGTTGAATGTAATTTCTTGCTGAAACTCAAATGTCCCATGAGAAGAGTAGTTGGCAAGTACGTGTTTACTAGACTTTCTTGCAATCGAGAATGCTTTTCAAAGGGAGATGTCCCAAGAGGGAGTATGCCTAGTTAAATATTCCACGTGAGTTAAATCATTATTAAATTGGCTCGCTTGCAGGTTAATTTCCTTTTTTACACGGTGAATAAATCAATTTTGCATATTTTTAATTAATAAGTATCGAACAGAGAGAGAAACGTACGTTTTGCGTTTTTGCGCGTTGAGTGTACACAGTAGACTAATGATTTCGTGTGCATTAGCATATTAAATATCGACCGCAAGATCGCTATTTAATTGGATAATTTGTCTTTATTTTTTACGGTAGTAGTGTACATATTTTATTTTACTCGTTACGTGTGCATTAGTCCGATTGATGTGCTGCGGTACCGTGCATTTCACACTTTCTCCTTTTGAACGATATATTCTTGTTTGATTTGAAAGTCCTCGTATTTGTAAATATATTTGTAAATGGCTTGTTTTATAAACAGAAATTTTTAATTTGGAATATGAAACTTTACTCGCGAAATAAATAACATTGTATATGTATAAATATTTCCGCTAAAATATATCTATAAATACGAAGTGAAAATATCATTTGGTCGAATGACACGCTACATAATTTGATTACTGATAACAATAATACGATCGATCGACAGAAAGGTGTTGCAATTATTTATACAAGAGAACTCCCTTCTTGCTCGTCATTTTTGCACACTTAACGTTATTCAAACAAAGAAATGAATGCTGAAATGGAGAAATAAAAAGAATTAAATGATAATATTTTTATGGTATCTCATGAACAAACAGAAATTGAAATAGTTCTCTCACTTGATATTTATACGTTTCCAATGGTTTCACATGACGCACGTATAAAACAGAAAATATGTGCCACGGAAAATTTCCCGATTTGTTTTCGAAAACTTGTACCACTAGCTCCGAAAATAAAAACGATATGAAAATAGCGATCGTAAATTTCTATTTAGCTGATCTTCCGTCATGAATGAGACGTGAATTTATCATTGGCCGCAGCGTCTTTAACGCTACGCCATTAATAGAACTTCTAAATCGAGTCGGCGAAATGCCTTTTGTCGTAAGCGTAGATGCGCTGTGAAACGAATATCTGTAAGCGCTTTGTATTTAAATTATACGCGTCGAATGTATCTATCAGCATTTACATTTCAATAATATATTATGTAAAATTGTTGTATAGATTATTCGTAAATTTAGATGGATAGATATATTTAAATGTTAAATGCGATTTTGTAAATAAAAATATGGCAAACCTTAGATACGATAAACATAATATTTTCACAACTATTGGAAATTATGTTTAATTTTATTCAGTGATACAGTAAATTGCTAATGACGTAAATTTTGCGCACGAGGAAATAGGTCACTTTTAATTAATGTAACACACATTCGTCATACATTTTAAACTTCGAAAAATATTTACAATCTAGACTTTTATAAACATAAATAATTTAATTATTATCATAACTAACTTAATTATTATCTATTTAAAAAAACGATAAATACATGAAATTCTTGAATTGATATGGAGTAGTCTAATTATCTCTTAATACTTACCAATAAAATATTTAACACAAAACTACTTAAAAATTGAAATCATTTATGTTGTCTGTAACTGCAGAGATGCGTTCCAAAACGTAACTATTTAATCAAAACTCTATAGTTTGCGTGACATTAAATTACAGAAAGTTACGTAGTTACGTTTTGGAACGCTCCTCAGGGGATCTAAACTAATCTGTACTGGACTGAATTTTTGAAAGCTTGTCCTAACTTTCAGCGTGACAAATTGGACCTTCTGATGACTACTGAAGGTATAACTCGGCACTCAATGACTCGCATAATTATACGTAAAATTTACGTACGATAAAATTCTGGATTAAATAATTCCGAAATAAACGTTTGTCTGCCATAAAAAAAATTTTAAATAAGAAGTTTTAAAAGCTTTGTTAATTTTCTTGATATAATTTGAGAGAAAAGTACTTAATTCAAAATATCTAAAAAATTTTGTATTATTATATAAAGTCTGATTATTTTTATTAATTAAGGTTTAATAAATTTCATTTTAATAATATTTTTATTAAATTTTTATTTTTTTATAGGTCTGTTTTTTATAACTGCTTTATGTTACATTTTTTGAAATTAAAATATGTTAAGTACATAAACAAACGCAGAAAGAGCAGATGAAAAGTAAAGTCTCGTTTCATAAAAATACTTTTTATGACAAAACATCATGGCATGACACACTTTTAAAGATGGTATTGTTGCATTGTGCAGAAATTATTGTTATAAATTAGAATCGTGGCAATACATAATAATCACAGCTATAATAGAAATCATCTGCGGACAGATTGCGTTCGCGACGCGAATAAATTTCCATTTATATCCATCAAATTTATATAGATATATAATTCATATGTATATAAAATATGAATAATAGCAAAACGACGTAAAACATATTATCAATTTATCGCTTATCGAACAGATAAATTATATTCGAAAACAATTTTAGCGCTGTCCTCTTTAATAAATATCTAAGTACGAGATTTCTCGTGGAAAATGTTACATAGATATTTTATACATACGGTTCAATTGAACTTTAGTTAAGAGAGTGTTAAGACCTTAAATTTTTAACAGCTTCCGCCTTGGTGCCACGCCCTAGTTAGCCCGCTGGCAAGAATATCGTGCAAAGAGATGAATTTTTGAAGAGGCGGTGCACTCGGGTGAACCGATGCGGAAATGACTGCCGTCGCCATGCCGAGAAGATAGAATTATTCCGTACGACACAAATATTCCGTAACAATGTTATACACATTGAGACGAAATTTTCGAAGCGATGCTTATATTGTCACAGCAACATATGCGAACGGCTGCAATACAAATATCTGCAACGGTGGTGGCACTCAGGTGAAGACCTAGGCTTTGGACTTTGCCAAAGTTTGAGTTTGTACTCGCGTGGGACATTACGAAGTGTCTCTTCGTTGCAAAAGTAGAAGCCTAACGATGCGGATATTCGCGTACGTGCGCCGCATGCACGCGTCGCGTTTAGTATCGTTCCAACTCGTGGAGTTTTTGTTTACATATTCGTGTACGATACAGGAATTTCTATTCACAAAATCATACATATATTGTCAAGTTAATACCGTGGGCGAACCGTATTGTGGCGATACGGGAAAATTTTGGAATACAATATCGTTCGATTTCTCTTTTCTGCTCTTCTCTCCCTTTATTTAATATTTTATTTCAGTTTTCATTGAAAAAGACGAAAAAATCATTAATGGTATTTCATATTATGCCAAAACTTTTTTGTCGATCGTTATTGATAACAAAAATTTTACGTTAAAATTATTCAGTGTTTAATAATCTGTATTTAGATACATTTAAAGTTACGATTTACGCGTTAAAAAAATTTTCCCTTTTTTGTTACTTTATTGTGATTAGTAAAATAAGGTTGAATTATTTATAATTCATACTTTGATATCGTGATTGCTTTGCATTTTTAAAATTATTTTTTAATTATTTAAATTATTAAATGTAAATATATAATATTTGCAATTGTAAATTATTAATTATATTTTTCAGATTAAATTATTTTCACAATTTCTCTTTGATTAAATCTAAGAAACAAAAAGAAGAAAGACGAGAGAGAGAAAGAGAGAGAGACTTTCGAACAGATTTTTACTTTCATGTCTCGAATGTAAAATTTTCTGTTTTAGTGTCTCCATTATTTTATTCTCACGATGTCACCAACTTTTGTTACAAGTATAAAATTTATCTTGTGGTGCAAAGCGCTCCTATATAACGTCACGCCTCGTTTTTTAGAAGTAACGCTATACGACTTTCTCAATTTTCCGTGTGTGTTCCACTCGTAACCCGAGTCGCTGCAACGTTCAAGAGTCACCTGTTTCTCACTGAAACCAAACGTGATATGTTGAGCTCCATTATCCGAAGGATATCTGCATCATTGAAGTGCCCTAAAATTCCCAGAGGTCCAGTACTTGGCGTAATGTGAATCGATGCATAATGCACGAGCATGCAAACGTGCGCGAGCCCACATTGGTTCGGAGAATATCTAGGGAGAATTGCATTTGTGATCGCATTCGTCGATATTTGCCCTACGATAGTGTGTGCGTAGCGCAGCGTGATCAACGCTCGCACGCCTATCTCGGAGACAACGAGAACGGTCGGTGTGTGTATGTGTGTGTATGTGTGCCTTTGAAATAACTGGGATTCCATTGCGAAAGTGTGTGTACGACAACCTGCTCGGAGATGGGACGAAATACGGACGAAACGAGTGGACGCGTGGTCGGTTCGGCAACTTGCAAACGCGGACATTCGTTCGTCGCCATCGTCGTCGTTGCCGTCGTGCTTCTATAATTTAGCTTCGTCGAGAAATATATTGGAATTTTTCCGTTCCAGTACGATCGCAACATTTTGCGATGCTTGCCGTTTGTAAGGAAGCGGACTAAAACAAGAAAAAGATATCGAGTCGCGAGTATTTTAATTATTTAATATTGTTGTGCGTGAAAATCCACTTTTTATAATGGTCAAATTCCAATAATCCTTGGGAGATTAATATTACATTGATTATCGTACGATCACGAAAACATTGTTTTATTTGGATAATGGATTGATGAAGATATCAAAACCTTTTATCAAGAATTTTATCTGTACGTATCAAGAATTTACTTATCAGATTTCTAAGGAAAATTGCGAGTTTTATAAAAATAACAATAAATGCTTCAACTAGGATCATAAATGTTTAAGCAAATATTGCACTTTTTTTATTTTTTGAATTATATTTTTTAAAATGTGTTACGAAAAAATTATATTATTGTATTATTTTGAATCGTTATAAATTCATCACCATTATTAAAGAATATGCAAAACTGCTTTTTATTCGAGCTTAATCGCGTGATTAAAATTTTACATTTGGTTTTGTATAATATCTATTTTTGTAAATTTATTTCGAAATGAAACCAATTATGTTAAATCACGTATATGTTTTTTTAATGACTGCTTGTATTTCACATTTTCCGTTTTAATAGATATAATATAGGCATAAACAAATGTCATCTTCAAATATGTATAACTGCACAATATCTAAAAAATTAATTTAAATTTTTTATTACTTATTGTAATATATAATAATTGCAACGTATACCTAAGGGACATTATTTCGATTCGGTTTTGGTAAAATTCACACTTTAACATATAATAAGCCGCTCTTGAGCATGAAAATTATATTTACATCGAGTAAAGCTTTCGCTTGAACGTATTCATCTCATAATTACAGGATAAGCTTTTAGCACATGAGTGAGAGAGAAGGTAAAAGAGAGAAAGAGCGGAAATTGTATTTGCATACCGTATAAAATTGATAGCAATGACAGTATACATATACATATTTGCAATATTTCAACACGATATCTAATTTTCATTTCGCAAATACTATCAATTACCTTCAATCAGATCCGATTGTGCTGAACAATTGAATGTTAAAAGAATAATAGCGAGCGTGAAATAATACGTGCGTTCACTCTGACTTTATATAAAAACTCGACACATGATAGACGTTTACGGTAAGAATGATTCGTGACGTTATATAAAACGTTAAACGTTACGTACGTTTGCAATATATTCGGGATATTCGTATTTATCCTAGCATTTAGAAAAATCCCTTGTCTTCTTCGCCATCTTTTTATGCAATATCATTTTTATCTGACATAAATCGATCATAAACCATATTAATTTTTCATGAATCAATAATCGATATTCTAACGCTATTCGTTCGCCATGAATTTAATAACACGAAAGGAAAAGCCTTTTATCGCGCAAGATATTTTTTTTTTTTTTAAATTCACAAGTACTTGCTAATACGAGTTTTGAAATATGACGCGATAGTAAGAGTTATAAACCAATCTTAAATATTATGTTTGCCTTGAATAAATCGATATTCAAACGCAATTCGCGTTTGTCATGCTTTGAACAATACGATAGAAAAAAAGCCTATCGCAAGAGACTATTTAAATTCCTAAGTATTTGCTAATAAAATTTTACGAAACATAAGGTGTGACAGAAACATTTAAAATTTAGAACACGACTTTGAAATATTCTGCGACTAATTTAACTTGAAAATTCAAATTCAAATTATTGTAAAGATAAGATCTTTGACAAGTCTCTAAATATGTGATAGCTGACCTACTATCGAAAGACTTGTAAATAGCATAATTCCACAAGACAGATTCTACTCGATTATATATCTTGCACAATAAGAAAGTCGAGATACCGGATAATAAATCGATTTATTTAACTATTGCGAGATATTATTACGACTATTATTTCGTTTTTCAAGGAAACGTGTAATAAATAATTATGGTTCGTATTAGACCGACGAGAATAAATCAATTAAAAGAAATAAATCTATTTTTGATCAAAGCGGATTTTAAATATTTCAGATTGAATTTATATAGGATATCTAATTCTCTAAACCACGCACTAATCTTTTCGGTCTTGAAACGCATTCATGGTCAGAACTAGATTATTAGAGTAGTAATATCACGTAATATTATATCCTGACTAAGGTAATATTTTTCGCAATAAATTAAATTATTCATATTTATTAATATCCTTTTAAGATGCTTGTTAATAATTTTTAAGCTTTTTCGCTCTATAAGCATCTTAAGAATTGTAAATAATTTAATTTATTGCGAAAAATATTACCTCAGCCAGGATATAACATGTGATATTACTACTCTAGTTCTGTTCATAATTGCATTTTAATTGCGAAAAATATCTCAGCCACAATATAATATCTAATATTACTACTCCAATTCTGTTCATAATTATGTTTCAAGATCAAAAAATATTTCTATGCTAGACTTGGGTATACAAATAAATTCACTCTGAAATATTTTTGCATTAAGATTCACTTTTGAACTAAAAAGAGATTTATTTCTCTTAATTTATTTCTTTCGTTTTTGTTTTTTTTTTTTTATACGCGTGATCATCTCGTACATCGATTAAAAGCACAAGATAACTTTAAGGTCCTTTGCACACTGAACGCGATGAGCGATGAGCGATATCTAATTAAAACTGATTTTTCGGATACGATATCTCATCGTGTTCAGTGTGGAATGGGCTTAAAAAGGAATTTGGGATTTAAAGTGTTTAGGTCTATTCAGTCGCATTTTGATGTAGCGAATCTATCAAGATATCGATTATTATGAGAGAAACTTGTTTGGCAGTCTGTTTTTATAAGATATATTCTCTATCTCTCTCTCTCGTACGTTTGACGCTATACACACACACACATGTTCAATGCCAGCATATCGCTCATTGATAATTATGCTAAATGAAAGGATTGAAAAACAACGCGCTCACGTCCAATTAAGTGTTTTTACATACGCACATGCGCTGTTGTATTATATTATTATTAAGCCGTAGCTCTTTTACTGGAACGGTAAAAAATATCGTTTTTATTTCAATTCGCTCGGAAGTCCGTTGTTGAAAGCTATTCCAAAGAAAAGAAAAAAATACCGCGTAACGAGTTCGACGTTGTTGTTTGCGTAAGACGTAATTAGATGTTGTATTACACACCGAATGGGATTGCCTTTGTTGTACACGATTATTTTTCTTTGTGCAGTGATTTCGGAACTATCGGCATGGCAAGTAATGTAGGACACGGCAATGGTGGCAGTGCTCTAGTGATTCTATTATCGACGCGCCATCGACGTCGGCTAGGTCCACTTTCAGCTGGAGAAACGACGCTGTACCTACGGCCCACGTAAGTACCTCTACGAACATTTCCGAATACCTTCCTGCGGATGAAACCCTTTCGAACTTAATGAACCGAGCCGTTCCTTTGAAAACGTTCGTCTTGATGATCTCCTCTTATTAGAGGGAAAGGCCATCGAATTTATACAGGGTGGTGCCGAAATAATCAATAAAATGACGAACGAAGAAAAGAATTGAGAATTATGGTGTGAATATTTTTTTGCTTACTAAAGTGACTATTAAAATGACCTATTAAATTCTATTAAAAGGATATTTTTTTAATCTCGACATATTATCGTTTATGATTAACTAAAAATTGCTTACACCGAGAAAAATTTCTAGTTGAAAATGAAGGCACCAGAAAATTTGGACTATATATATCAATAAAAATTTCGGTTATCTCAATTAAAATTATAATAAATTCAAACAGAAACTTTTTGTCTATTTTCAACTAGAATTCTAATTAGTGCGATCAGATTGTTTTTCGGTGTACGATTAATTAAGGAACTTAGTGTTGAACGAGCAATTTTGAAGGAAGAGTGCGACGATGAAGTTAAATATTTGTCGTTACGCTGAAGTTTCTGCTCGGCATATCGCAGTACTTCTGGCTGCACCCATTTTTTACGAGGTCAATACTTGCCTCAAGTTCTAGACTTCGAATCAAATAATGTGAACAACGCGAAACTTCGTCGACGACTTCTTTATTCCGCGCACGAAGTACAACCTCATGCATGACGTGTCACTGATGAATGCCCATAGAATAATCGCGGCTGATATTCGATTACCGGTCGGTCGTCGTAGGATCGCGTGTAAACATGCCATCCGAGCTATTTTTGCAGCGCTGTTTTAAAAGCAAACAATTTGCTTTGCGACCGCCTGCAAAAAAAATATCGCAGTCTGTATCCCGTAACTTTGGCGAAAAGAGAGGAAAAAAAAAAAGGAAAAAGTCCTCTTCGGTTTTACGCAAAATATACATATGACGCTTTCTCATTTTTTAAATGCACTTTTATTGTCGGTTTCGAACACAGGAGTCTTGTGACTTGTCCGTGTAAATTATCGAATTATGTTCAAGATTCTTGGCCATTTTAGAACGTAAGATCTGTTTCGCGTACAAAGTCTATCGAAACTGAATTGATTATCGAGAAACTTACGGAAGAAGCCTCCAGGAGATTTCTCAGCTCTTAAAACTCTCCATTACCAATAATGGCCAACCGATTGCCTGCGGGCAATTTTGCGGTATATCCGCTACCAAGTCTCGAAGTAAGGTTCTTTTAATACTCGTGTCTCAAAATTGTCTACAGAATGCGAAGTCTTATCACTTAATTGCGATTCCGAGAATTTTCTTGTGGAAAGCTCCCTGCATTTTTCGCTTATACCCCCAAAAATTGTTTCTAACAAGTTAGTGAATTCATATAAATTCTCGAGAAACTTGAAAATATCGCTCTGTATATTCGACGGTCTATCAAATAGTTAATGAGGTTCACTGTATGACTTACATAATATCGGCTTAAGGAAGAACTTTAGCGAGTACGCGAAGTACAGAGATTAAGAGTAAAAGACAGAAAAAAAAATGAACGGGAAAATGGACGGCACATAATTCGATCGTCCAAGACAGGCGTCGTAATGAGCACCTCCAAACACGCAGCCGTAT
Organism: Acromyrmex echinatior; assembly: GCF_024713525.1. Taxonomy (NCBI): domain Eukaryota; kingdom Metazoa; phylum Arthropoda; class Insecta; order Hymenoptera; family Formicidae; genus Acromyrmex; species Acromyrmex echinatior. The sequence goes on from NC_141853.1 coordinate 22,399,251, forward strand.
ACTTCGTCATTTATGCAGGGTAAGAAAGTATGGATTATCGGCGACAGCGACGTTTATTTGTTTGTCGTCGTATTAGTCCGCTGCTTTTACACCGGGATCACAGTAATCTTCCAATTATTTCCCAATTCCAAGCGAACTCGACCTTCTGCAGCATCGCAAAAGACGGCAAATTAACGCGTTTAACAGTGGACTCGTAAACGGAAAACATCCGCCAGCGTGATCGGGACGAGCGTGTTATCTATTATTTGCACAAAAAAGCTCATTGTTTACCGCGGAATCCCTCCGATTGGAAAATACCGCGGGGTATGTACCTCCAAAGTGAAACTGATTCTCTCTCTCTCTCTCTCTCTCTCTTTCTTTTTCGCTGTGAGAGAAATAAATCTATTTTTCCAGAATTCAAGTAAATTCGATATCTGACGTTGATGCAGTTATGACTGATACTCCAGTGTTTGTCGCTGAACATCAAAACGTTTTAAACGCCGTAAACGAAGCACAGCTGGCTTTTTAAGATCATTCACCAGTGAATTGTTTCGTCCGAAATTCCATTACGCTTATGCACACAAGTCGTTGTTCAGTACGATATATGCGGGGTTACTTGCGGGGAAACGGGAATAATTTTGGGTTGTTTGATGTTTAACGGGAAATTTGTGGTACCGCATTGTGTCAAGGCGTGTTGCGTCATGTGTATACGAAAATATCTGGCCGACAAGGTGGAGATTGTGCCGTGACTAATAAGCGAACGCTCGCAGTTCTACGTCAGCGAAGAAATTCGTGAAGAAATCCTGTGATTGCGGGTCAGCCGTGTAATCGATTTGTTGGTTTCATACTCGTAATTTGTTCGCGATTCTACCTGTAGGCGTTACAAATATGTATATGCATATTATGTATATGCAGGAAATTAATTACAAATGTAAATCAAAGCTGATACAGTTAATATATGATAATTACGAACGTTAATGATAATTATCGCCGTATTGTAGCCTTGTAATCTTCATTACGAACAAAAAGCTTTATAAGATGTTATTATTATCAGCATTTCACGAGAATCTTTGATTTACATTCGTGGAAAACTTACACTGGAAGAAGAATCTAGTTGCATCGAGTGGAATTCTGGTTGAAAATGAACAAATCAGGATTTTCTGGTTCTTCCATTTCCAACCAGTTTGTCTCAATGCAGGTTTTTTTGAAGAACACCTAACGCTAACGTTCCATCGTATCTCCGAGAAAAGTACATTATCTCTGGGAAAAAAAAAACCCGTAGTCTTTTTCCACAATCCTATTTCGACAGTGGAATGCTTCAATTTCGAACGTGGATAGCGTTTAAATAGCTTAGCTAGAACGGAGTGACGAAGAAACGTTGATGATACCACCGATACATTTGATTTGCACTTAACATCGTTCAAACAGATTTGCTAAAAGCGAATCGCGATTGAACGCGAAGCGCTTGTCACTTGAACGAAATGAACGTGGCGAGAAGTAAATCGGAACCGCGAAAAACAGGAGATGCGAGAAACAGAGAAAGCGATCGATGTTGCACAATTGAGATAAGACTGAGACATGTATATATCAGTATATACGTCGCTAAACGTTACACAAGCAATTGAGAGACCGTCATTGGTTTACAGACATGGCGCGATAGTAAGCAGACAATAATAGGAGATTCTTTATTGCTTTACGTTTGTTACTGTCAGCAGAGTTGCTGTAAATCCGGAAAACTGTAAAAATGAGAAAAGTCAAGGAATGCCGCACGGGTCAAGGAAATTGCAAGCCTGGAGAATTTGTTGTCGCGATGACATATAACATGATAACGATTCGTTTAATTCGCATAATTATAATTATTGCAAGTTAAACAAATCGTTATCATGTTCTGTGTCATCGCTACGATGAAATTCTCTAAGCTTGCAATTTCCTTGACCTATGCAGTTTCCTTGACATTTCCCATTTTTACAGATTACTACGCGATGCTTAAAACAGAATAAGAATACCGATAAGAGATAACGAAATTATTATTAGGCTATTAATTTCTTTATTACATAATAAATCATCGCGAACTAATAAACATACTACAGTAATTCCAATAAATGAGCGAAAAATTAGCATAATATATACTGGAATGTATATATTTATTAGTTCGCAATGATCGATATAAAGTTCATTAGAAAATTATTATTCAAAACATTGCAGCTGTGTATATTGTTTGTGCAGCAACTTAAACGTAATAAATATCACAGCGTTAATTAACAACTACAACTTACAGTACCTTTCATTTTAGAGACATGTTATTATTGAGTGTACGCGCAACTTGATGTAACATTAACGTTTATTCAATTCGGAACAAGTTATTGCATAAAGCCTTCCCGGAAGAACCTTTCGCTTATGCGTTATCTCGATCGTATAAACTCCGCGAAATTGCCTGCTTGAAAGATTTTTTGCCCGGAAGATTTTTTGCGAAGATATTGCTCTCTTAACCCTCCTAATCGTAAATAACTGTCGACTTACCGTATCTAACCGTTAAGAAGATAGATGCATGTACGTCAGCCACCTCCTCTAGTGACGTCAGCAACGAAGAAATACTGCGATTGTTGCAACGGCATTGAAGCCGCACTTGCATAAATAAGTGGACGTTAAAAAGAATTGTTTCATTAATTACACAATTCAACTGAGTATCACTTTTTTTTCTCTCTGAAATTTTGCCATAGTACATATCCTAAAGATTTTTTTACGCTATATATACGCTGAATACGATACCGTTGTCAAAATCTGCATATATCCCGATTTGGAATAAATTGGGATGAAATGCCAAGAATACGATTTTCGTCATTTTCAATATTTTTTCATAGCAAAAAAAAAATTGTTTTTATACAAAGTTAACGGCATCGAAAGTGCAATTCAATCAGCTTTGAATTTTAATCGTCAGAATTGTCATGAGTACGTCAGGATTTTTAGTAAATTGGAACTGAATACGATTGTAATAGCATCGTATTCAGTGAAAAAATATGTATTACATCGCTACGGAGAGAAAAAAATGAGTTTTTGTTGTACTATATGTATTTGTACAAAAAATGAAAAAGTGACAACTATATCTTGATAAACAACTATACCTTGATGAAAATAAATCGTATAATTATAAACGTTATTTGAGACTCCTTTGAATTGTACTTTTGTCATTAATTTTATTTATAGAAACAAATTTTTTGCCACAGAAAATGTTGCAAATAGCTATTATTTTATACCTATTTCATCCTCATTTATTTAAAATCTTGACATGCTACGCAAATCCTAACAATAATGTTGTAAAGATTTTTTTGAAAAAATTTCGTGATATGATATTTTAGGAAAATTTAGTATTGAATCGTGTTAACGATGTTTGAACATTAAATCATTATCTGTAGAGGTATTTCATACTACAACGATGAAAGATATGATATAAAGTTATATTCCTTTATATTATAGTATATACAAGGTTTCTTATTTCTTTTCATTTATTTCCGTTTTAGTTACTCAATTCAATACGATTGTTATTTGTCACTGCTAGAAGTTGTAATTATGTTGGAACATAAATTGATGGTAATTTAAAATTTAAACGATTCAGAAATAGATCATTCAAAAAAGATATGTTCAAAAATAAATTTCTAAAAATATACCTTTCCGAATATTGTGTCAAATCAATCTGATAATATTGACTGTACTTAGCCTTGTAGTCTTATCATTATTCAATGATACTACAATATAACGCAATAAGATAATGATTAGTTAGAGATTTTGTTAAAGGCGCGCTAACAGCTAATATTCGGAACTTAGAAGTTTGATTAAGTGTTCTTATTTCTAAAATATACTTTCTAAAAATATACTTTCTTGTTTTCTTAGATATTTTTAGATATTTGTAGAATTTATTATGGGATTATTATTTCATATTTACAATGCACGCTTAATAGATGTTTTTCAATCAATTTATCGTTTCGTTTCATTAAACCTTTAAGAGTCTACATTATTGATAATATGTTATTCGATTTTCCATGAATTTATTTTGACATTTACATAAAATCTACGTACTTACATAAAACTACATGGCTGTAATGTAGCTGTTAGAGTAGTCGATCATAAAGTTACTTAAAAGGGAAATAAGTCACAGTGAAAAATGCGAGGGAAATAGCAATATATCATGGTTATGCGTCTCGTTTAAAAATTGCAAATATCTCAGGTTTTTTCCTGTTGTTACCAGTCACGTACAAAAAAATATATCCACCCTAGCTGAAACGAACTTAACCACGCGAACATCTGTGAACGTCGCAAATCAGTCCAACATGTACGATATATACGCAAGAACGCGCATAAACGCGCATGAATGAGTATAAACAAACATGATTCATATAACGTGTATTTCAAAGAGATTCGCATGTTGAAAACTGCGCAATAGAAACGGTGAGGCGTCGGGATATGAAAAGTTCTACGTATTGTAATTTGGCGAGAGGTGTTTATATGTATTCATATGTGTGGGCATATGTATTTCATGTGTGATATTTACGTGAGTAAAAAAATATGTTTCCTCAAAAGATAAGAATAGAATAAAATTATATTACGTATGGAAAAATGTTTCGTCTGAAATGCAAAGGATAGCGCTGACAGTGCAGAAACTCACAAGAGTATAGGTAGATATCCTCGAGTATTCGTTTTTCAAAAACGTTGCTTGATCGTGTCAGAAGAGATACTTAGGCATTTGAAGAGATGACATTCAAGCGTTTCAAGAGAGCGATGCTAGAATGTCGGAGAAATGATACGCCTAACAATCCGTGTTCGATTTGCGTATAGCATATATTAATATGTATTATAAAATTATAAAGAGCTAGAATGAAAAGAAACGAATATCAGTGAGTGTTGCAATTATTTTGAACACTTCGTGTACAGTAATAAATTTAATATTATGCAACATTCCCAAGCTCGTTCCACCGCGGTTTTGCTTCCCTTTGATTTTACATATCTAATGTGAACGCGCCCTTATACCGCATTTCTGCCAAGTAATTTACAATCCAATTATCTTGCTATTCGCAATACTGTGCTTAATAAGTTGCAGCAGTGACTAATTTCTTTTCTCACTTCCACGACTGCTCCAGTTTTCTAGCTTTTTTGCTAAAAAGCTCAACGCTGTCAGTTGCACTGGACAAACAAAGTTATTTGTTATTTTGTACCGTTTTTGTGTTTTCGAAGAAATTTGAAAGATGTTTTGAAAGGTAAACTTATATATGTTTGTGTTTGAGATTGAGAACTATAAGAATACTCACGTTGCACTCAAGTCCGAGATTTGGAAGGAATTGAATTATATTGGGTTAATTTCGGTATGCTTCAGCTGTTTGCATAGTGTTGTCATGACAACAAATTCATCGATATGGAACGGCATCAGAAACTGCCACCAGAAAGTTTCACGTGAAAATTAGAAATTTGATTGCGTCGAAACAGATGCTCTAATTTATTAATTGCATTAATCGAAAATACATTTATCCTTTAATTTATTTAGCTTTGACGCCTTTTATCGAACAGCTAAGTTTTTGCAAAAACGATTTTCCACCCGATAATTGCATTTGCGAATTTATTATCGGATAGTCCTACTTTATTCGTTTAACGTATTCTGAGAACTCTCTTTAAATGTAGGTAACATCAAATAGCTCTTAGCAAAAATCATTTTAGAATCTTTTCTATCTTATTATACACACTTAAATAAGTACTCATTTTTTTTCTGTCTCTCAAGATTCGCTTAATGAATTTTCAATTTTAAAAAAATATTGATATAAAATGGAATCTTATCTATTTCTCTTTATTTAATTTCTTATTGATCAGATGTATTATCGTCATTTTATAAAATAACAGTATTGATGGGGATTATTGCGGCATTAATATAACAAATATTTGATCGGTTGTTTACCTTCAATCCTGATCCAATGTGACCAACTGTTCGTGGTAAATGGCAACTGTATCAGTATAGAGCTTATAATATTTACAAGCTTACCAGCTTACAAATATTATTCAATACGGATCACAATTTACTTATTATTTAGTTATTATCTATTAATTTTAGATGGTAAACTTTCGGTGAACAATATCAACAATTTTTGAAAATTTACGATGTAATATGCGATGTAGAAGGTAACTATACTGATGAAATAATAATTCTCGTTCAGTAGAGAGATTAAATTATGCAATAATATTCTATTATTAAATTGGCTCATTGGTACATGTGATGTGATATTATTTGGAGAATTAATTCCAGATTATTCTCGGATTAGTTTGCCAATATTTTCATGGAGTAAAAATTTGGGGGCATAATATACGATTAAAGATGCAATTTAAAAAAAAAACTGAAGAGAGTAATATTCAAAGTTGAGTTTTTATTCCTTATTTTTATTCCTTATTTACTTGTTGATTTATCAAACAAGTCAGTGTGATCTTTTTACCCAATGATGAATAATTTATTTTTCTCGATTTTTTATTCACGTAAAAATAATTTGAAATTTTTTTAGATAGACATATGAATTCTTTTTTATGAAAATTTGTAAATAATTTAATTATGTAAAGATTGAAATTACTTCAAGGGAATAATATTGAAAATCGGAAAGGTATTGAAACATTACGTAATCTATGTTTGTGACGTACTCTCATAAAATAGAGAATGAAATAACAGCGTCAAATACAAAAGGAAAATTATGTATTTCCGAGGTGATTTCAAGATGATCGAAAACCTTTCGGTTTCAATGTCTGAAACAATCAATGTCCTTCGAAATAACCCAACGTGCTTTATCACTGCTCTCAGCATGCAAAACGATGCATTGTTATCTCACGAATCATCCATTTCCCGATACGCGTAATTTGCGTGAACGCTTGCGCTACGTGCGGCATAGCAGTGCTACAGAGAATCAATATGATTCACTCTTCGTTTCGAAGGTCACACGACGGGGATATGCTAGCATGTCGCGATGTCTCTCGCATCGAACGATGGCCTAAATTCTAATCGTTCCAATTCTCGTGATGCGAATTACGTTGTATCAGGCCGTCTTTGTTTACGGAAAGTTATTATCGTCCCGTTTGTTTTCAGCACACTCGGTTTCTGGTGGTAAACGACCATTCAGGCCATCCCAACATAATTTTGGAGGCATTCACGTCCCGCTGTTCTCATTCATTTACCGTTAATATATGACGCAGTATATGATGATATAAAGATGTAATTCTCGTGATAATTTACCGTTTTGTTTCTATGAAAATATCGAAATGAAATAGCGATCTTTATGTTTCGTTATCTTTTGAGAATAAAAAAGATAACGATGCGTTTAAAGAGATATCGATCCCTTATCGTTAATATTATATGTTGAAGGTAAATGAGATTTCCGATTATTAAAACAGATTGTTAAAACAGTATGACCTAAATTTGATATACCAGAATTTTATTTTAGCTCGCATCAAATTGTGCAACAGCAGAAACCTGTTTAGCATATTGATTATCGATTTTTTAAGCAGTATTGTTTCACGTCTAAATATTTTTTATTCTTCGGCATTCGACAATTCTCAAAATAGTACGCTGATTGAGACGAATGACCGCACATTCACAAATCTTCCTCTCATAAATCTGCCTCTAAATTTAAAACGACGAAATGACGTCATCTTGAAAGATTGATCTTATTGTTAGACTGATGATTCTCGTATTTTAACTATTACTTTAATGAATTTAAAGGGGACATGAATTAAACTATTTGTTTCTGCGGTACGAATGAGTTGAAAATGTAATAAAACGTTATTTTTAATTTAACTTTTGCCGCGTTTTGGCCGGTTGGGAAATATTTACAACATTAATATTATTAATTAAAGTCCTTTTGAATTAGCGACATTGCGATGCCGCTGCCTAGAATAAAACGACCAGATTTTTAAATCATTCAGAGCTGAAAGAGAAGCCATTTTAATTCCCCCTGCTTCTGTAATCCCACTCCCTTTTATACATAAAAAGAAAAAGTCATAACAGCAAATGTAAAGAGTGCATTCATGGATACAAAAGCTAAAATTAATATTTGACATTTATTTAAAAAAGGCAAAAAAAATCGATTCTTTTTTTCCACGACAGCTTGTTAGCAAAAGTTAAATATAATATTCTCGCGAATATTTATTCCAATAAAAATAAATTAGAGTGAAATCAATTTTTACGTACTTTGTGACATTGAATTATAAGTACGGTTTCGTTTAGGAGTGAAATATTCACTCTAAAAAAAAGTCGCTTATCGCAACTAAAGAAACGAACGCCAAGAGATAACTCAATTCTTCATTCGCAAGACTGCTTTGTACAACTGCTCATTTTGGCGCATTGTCTATTTTTAAGAGGGAAAGAGACGCGTTTCGTTGAATCACGAATCGCGCCCTGCTCAATTCACCGTGAAACGCCGAAGATTCATGCTATGATTTTGAACTGGGTCCAAGTTTAATCACATATTACAATAACTACACAGTACGGGTTTATACATCTTATTGTTCGCAACTCGAGACTTGGGCGCGCGCGCAACAATAAACTTGCGTTATCGCACCATACGACACCGAACATTGTCGGTGGGGCACCTACGCTCGAATTACCCGTCGTAATAATGGTAATCACGGACGCGGCGCTTCATTAGTCAAACAATCGATTCATTTTCGTGATCGACAGTTCAATACCTTTACAATTAAAATAAGATACCGATCGATTAACCTACAAATGGAAAAGATAAGCAACGTGGCCGCGAATGAATGAAATGCTGCGCGACGCACATTGCTATACAGAAAGAATGACTTTGCTGAAATATCTAAAAATTTAGCTATCAGATTATTAAGATCTTTTCAAAATGCCTATGAGCATCATTATTATTAAATCGATCTCAATTTAATTTGTGATATTACTCTAGTTCTTTCTATTTATTAGAATTAAGTTTCAAATTGTTTCTCTAAATTTCTTGGAGTGAAATCTCACTCTAAGAGAGTGAAGGTATAGCCTCTTTTGAAGAAGAGTGAAAATATTTTGCTTCTTAAAAAAGAGTGATAATTTTCACTCTTTTTATTTTCACTCCAAGAAATTTAGAGAGACTGAAAATTAAATTCGGCTCGTAATTTGCGAGATTGGATATGAATATAAATTTGCACCGAATCATTTAAGCACTCCAGCTTGATCATTTATACATATCGTAAACTTTTAACTTATGCCCTAAGCTATTAACATTATAAGCAATTAATCATTCACAGTCGAATGAGAGGAGAATAATGGATTTTATTCTTCTGTGATTGTTCAATTTTTTTATAGTTTATGGTATACGTTAACAGTTTACGATATGTATAAATCCTTTAGGGCCTTTGGGGCCTTTATTTCCTATTTCTTGTGTATTCATATTATGAGATATTTTGTTGGATTAAAATAATTGTGTAGCACTTAAACATACTGAACTACAAAAAAATTTACTGACTTAAACGTCCTACATAATTATTTTGAGTCAATAAAATTATTATTTTATATCTGTATCTCTCTAGCTAAATTTTTAAATTATACTTAAGCAAAGTCGTTCTTTCTGTGTATATTCTATAGCAAAATAAAAGAATAATATTCATGTCACGTGTTTCAGATTGAAACTACAATTTCATGTCTGAGTGATAGAAAAAAAAACTTATATTATTTCAATCGAGAGAACTCGAGCTTTGTAATTAATGGAATAAAATGAATTCAAATGAAAGTTTCCCAAACAATTAAAAGCAATGTAACAACGCAATAAGCTTGATAAAAAAAAATCTGCATTATTTTACAAGTTTCAACGTTACAAATGATTTCATCTATACTTACAAATTTAATTTCTCTCGTGAGTCGGCTTTTTCATAATTTCAGAACTTTTTCAAGCTTTCCCCGAGAGAGAAATGTCATTCAGCAGAAGCATTCTTTTGCCTTTGATGATATAAAAATAACAATTGTACTTTTTTCATGTTTAATTAATGTACTTTAATTCTCTTTGTTAACTGACATGGTCTAGTTCGTCGCTGTGATTATTAGGAAGAAAAGAAACTCGTCCAAAACAAAAGTATCAAAGTGAAAGACAAGTGGACGGGGTGCGGTTCTCCTTTACAAGAAGAATAAGGAGAATAAAACAAGGAACGAAACAAAGGCGGTGGTCAATGTGAAGTCGCCGTATTAATCAAGGGTTAAATACAGTCCTGCGGATGATCAAAGGTAAAGATACGATATACGAGGCAGTGTTTGGCAAAATCGCTGCGTAAGAAAATTATTTCTATCCGAGCTCGAGTTCTCTCGCCGGCGAATTAATCGGCATGGCGCGCGATCGGCAAGGCGGCGCGACATACATATATATATTTTTACTCCCCCCCGACATGGGACATAAAAACGATTATGTACGACGTGGGCAATTTCCAAACACACTCGCGACGCGAGTTACGACGCATTGCTAAAATGCGTGACGGCGCGGTACGGTGCGGTGCGGTGCGGTGCGGTGCGTCGTGGGTGACGCAACAACGCCGTCGCGTTCTCCGTTCGCGCTGTTTACGCGTGCAGAGAGCAATGACGATCGAAAGCTTTCGGTTGCGTTTAATCGGCCCTGTCGCGTCTTACGTCACATCCATCTAATTAAGAAGTTGGTTTAACACTCCGCGCGCGGCGTCGCGTCGTGTTGTTATCTCTCGCTGCGGCGCGATCGACGCCTTTCTCCTCTATCTTTCTGAGTCAATTGTTGACGTTCTTTCGAGGGCGCCTTTGCCTTGCCTCGCCGATATCAGACGGATGGTCGGTCCGGTCGACAATAACAATGAAAAGTCGTCCGAATGCCAAATCGATGTCACGGATCGTTGAAAGTGCGTCTTCGTAACTAAATTCCGACTTATCACTTCGCGCCAGAAATGCGCAAAATCGCGGTGGTATATCGGCGTGTCGGGCATCAAGTGAACCATCAAGTATTTCGGAACTGTCGTGTGTAAACGCTGCCCATCGCGGTAAACAGATTCTTGTTTCCTTCCCCCCCCCCTCTCCTCCCTCTAGAGACAGCTAGCTGCTTGTAGACGTTGGAAATATAAGCACTTCGATCGGTGAGTAGGAAATGGCTTATGATACCCTTTGGCATCGTCAATACTCTCCGAGCTATTGAGCTACCAAGAGCTCTTACTACTTTGACTTTAATATTAGCTACTAAGACCCATTTTTCATTGTCTGGTTAACTCTTGTGGTTTAGAGGTTGATTGTTTAATTTTGACTTTTATTGTTGACACTTGACTTTTCATTGTTACTTTATTTTAAGTTAATTTAGTTTGTAAAATTATGAAATATTATTCCTTTTAATCAAGTAAGTAAGTGGGATGTTCAGAACATTCGAAGCAAATTTTATTTTTATAACTATATTTTTTTCATAGTATATAGAGTTAAATTTATATTTTATTTATGTTCTTATGAGATAGAGGAATGTAAAAATAATGAACTTTAACAATTTTTTTACTCTTCTTTTCCAAAACAAGGTTTTTAAAATAACTATGCGTAGAGTGCTGTCCACCTATCCATTTAAAGATCAATGTTTTTGTTATAACGAATTTGATTGGACGCACTCAATGCGCACTGCTGCATATTAAAGTTATCGTACAGAGATTGACGTAAAAAAGTGTATTTAATATAAATATTGAAACAGATTAAACCGCGAAATCTTCAATTCACTTTATTGTACTGTTAGATAAAATGTTTATTTTAGAATTCGAAATATTTGCATTTCACTTTTACTCAATAAAATCTTATACAATGGCTTTTAATATACATCAGTGCGTATAATTCATCTAACCGAATTCGCTATAAAATTCTGAACTGATGAAAACTGTTCGATCGAAACGTATTCATATTTTTTGTATTCTATCTTATCAGCTAAATACATATTTTAATTATCTTAACATCTATTTTGTTCATCTCTTGGTCATTTAATTTTGTTATTATTGGTATGTAAACAAATAAATGTTAGTCTGTTTCTATTTATTGTGTTTTAAACTTAATCTCACTTAACTTTATGATAATGTAAAAATTGTGTTTTTCAAGCTATGATTTATATTATTTACCAAACTAATTTTATTATTTATCAAATTAATTTTGTATAATGATAATTTTAAAAGCTATTCACTACAAAAAAATTGATTCAGTGAAATTATAGAAGAATACAATTTTTACATTATCATTAGATTAAGCCTAATCACAAGTTAACCAGCAAATGAAAAATTGGATCGAAGAAGATAGAAAGTACTGCCACGAGATTCATAAATATTTTAAAATAGTAGACAGTAATCTGAAAGATTATCCTGCTTGAACTCGATTCGAATCTTGTGGAGTTCATACTGCGGCATTTTATTGGAGATTTCCCTCATATTGCATAAATATTTGTCGTCTTTGGTTAAATCTACCACGACATATGTAGATGAAATTGGTTTTGAAGCTTTACTGTTATATACCAGTAGTTTCCAGCAATGTTCTGAAGTTTTTATAATGCAAATATAAGCTCTATTTTCCAAGTGGAATTCCAATTGTGGATCCTCAAGTAACACAATACCTACTTTTGGTGAGATAAATCTCGTTTCGTTTCCATACCTGAATATGAAAAGAGAATAATCTTTTCGAGAGACGGTTTCAAAGGTCGAATTAGGAGAAGCCGATATGAAAGATAAGCTCAGTTAGAATATTTGTAGAAAGTTCTTTGCACGGTTCAATATTATTTTATGAAAGCTTCTTTGATCTTATATAATATTTAGAAATTTTTTGATTTTTTGTTTTTATCTTAACTTTAGTTTTGATAACATATATTAAATATGTGATGATGTCAGATAGATAAATTTGTTTTAAATTGATCCACTTTGGAATAACGTAAGAAATGATTTATATATATATTTCAGTACACTTTATATATATATATAAAGTGTACTGAAATTCACGAATCAAAATAATACAGTAAGTTTTATAAAAAGTTTTTTAAAAAAATTAAATAAAAAGTTACTTGTAAGATTTTATTTTAAGCAGTAGTTTATTAAAAAATAAGAGTTTAAATACAGCCAATTACGTTTAAGCAGATTACGTTTAAACGCTGAAGTGAGAGTTCACTACACTACCGCAATTCATGGGCAAGTGACCGTGTAAATGTAATTTGTAATTAGTTATATTTAAATCTTTATATTTCAAAAAACTACTGCTTGAAATATGCATATATAACTTTTTTAATTTTTTTAAAACTTTCTTGCCGTAGCATTTTGATTTGTAAATTTCAGGATATTTTGTTAGCGCGCCCTTAAATTGATTATTGTATTCTAATTTTAGAAGTAAAAAGAGTGTACTGAAAAATGATTAATGCTCGTAATATTACATTACTCTCAAAATCTGAATCAATGGATAAATCACTGATATCAAAGTATGCCACTAGATAACTAGAGACTATCCACTGATTCAGATTTAAAGAATAGATAATATGTATAGTATATATAAATTCAAAAAGTAAAAAGGGCGTATAATTATATATAAATTCAAAGATTTCTATTTCTCTTCTAGTAGATACTTTTTGCCTCTGATAAGGTTTTGTACACATTGTTTGGCGAAGCTTATGTTGCAAATATATTATCATTTTTTATCCGTTAGGAATGAATGATAAGAGTACTTGTTATGATTTGATAAGTTTACTCGAGTGTATACGGTTTAGCTACGGACTTGTATGTCAGAGTAAGTATGTGAATTATTACACCTAAAGAAAAGTTTCTTTGATTTAAAGAAATGTTTCTTTGCTATATACGGTTAAAGAAAAAATTTCTTTGATTTGAACTCATTTTTTTTTATTTAAACATTATTTTTTGAAATAAAAAAATTAATTCGATTTAAACAAATTATATTTTATTCAAATCACAGAAATGACGTTCAAATCAAAGAAATTTTTTCTTTAACTGTATAGCAAAGAAACATTTCTTTAACTCAAAGAAATCTTTTTTTGGGTGCAGTCTTTGAAATGTCGATCGGATATAAAAGACTTGCGTCAGATGATCGATCATTGTCAACAATTCCCTTAACACGGGAAAGAACGATATTTATCTCGAGAATCTCGTTTATGAGTTTTCTAAACATTCTTGCAATACTTTACGTAACGCGAAAAGTATATTAAAGACACCCTAATTATGTTTTTGTCACGTCGATACTGTGATGTTACAGAATATTGCGAAAATTAACATTTTCCAGCCGAAATTGATATTTTGTTACTGAAAACCAATTAATAGTTGTAATATTACATTAGATAATATCGTATAGAGCGAATTTCCATAAACCGATGTGTTTAACGCCACTGTAAACAGAAATTGGAAATCGAATTTATAATTCACAAATTGCCTGCAAAAGCGTCTATAATTTCGTTGACGTGAAAATTCACGGGGTTATAATTTCCAAGCGCTACACTTAAATTATTTGCAGTGATAGCCAGTTGCGTTTGCTAGCCGCCAATGACTTTTCGTGACATTTTCAGCTTGCTTGCTTTCGACCCATCCACCGTGTGTGATCTCTTTGATTTGATCGCATGCGGAACAATTAATTATTTTTATTAATAAAGTGCGGCCGATAATATCCCGAATAAAACACGCAGAAATACCGCGTAATGTTTCATAACAAACATCGAAATAATTAAAGCCAAATGGTCGATTTCCTGCTCTTGAACTTTGATATTTATTGGATTTGTGTTGTGAAAATACTATAAAATTAATCAATTTTGTCGCGGATTAATTTTTTTAATTAAAAAAAAAATCATTGAGAGAAATCTTCTCTCTAACGGTCTTTTTTTTTACGGAAAATTTACATATATTAAATTAATATTTTCTACAGAAAAAATTACATATATTAAAATTTAACTTAAATTTATTTTAATATAAAATCTTTTGCAATTTACTTTTTTCTACAATTTTAATAAAAAAGAATCTTTCCTTTAAAATACGTGTCTTTTAAAACTTAATAATTATTAAGCTTTATTATATTATTTTATCAGTATAAAAATTATTTTAGAATTTATTAATATTTGCACGTTTTATTAAAAATATACTTTTTTAAAACTGATCATTAATAAATTTTTATATCGATTCAGTTCACTTCGCACGTTTATATCTGAAAACTGTTATTAATTGAGATCTCGAAATTACTACAGCATTGTCTACAGTGTTCAACAGTTCAAGTTGAATTACCGATTATCCGTACGTCAAATTGACGATAATTACAGCTATTTCTCGCGCATTTGCGTTGATCGGTTCTTGTGTTTACAACATCAAAGAGTGTTTTAGTCGCGGGTAAATTCTCGGCATTCGTGTGCAGTTGAGTGTCGTAACACGCATTGAAATGCGAACCAACTATAGCGATACGTTTTTTTTTAATGATCAATGGAAAGCGGGGAAAGCCGATTTGATGGGAAAAACGACATAGCTTTCGATATGCTCTGATAACTCGTAAAATAATTCAACAAATTAATGCGACATATCCAATAACATGATTGGATGTTTTACGTAATCCCGCAAAAAAATTCCATTGCTGTTGAAACTGGTGACCCAGTCGGTCGTCGTGAAACCAGGCCATCATTTTTTTATCCATCTATTTTTAAACCTGCAATTTAACAATGAAAATGCACGATGCAAAAAAAGTACAAATGATGGAATTGGATTGATTTTAAAGGGAAATATATATTTTCTCTAACGATAATATTTTTTCTATGAAAAATTTACATATATTTAATATTTCCCACAAAAAAATTAATTTATTTTAACATAAAATCTTGTGCAGCTTATTTCACGATTTTGATAAAAAAGAATCTCACGCAATTCTTTAGTAGAACACGTGTATTTTTCTTGAATATAATAACGCTTTATATTGTAACAGAAAAAAGCTATAAAACTTTGTATCGTTTGTATCGCGATATTTGCAACAACAAAAGGTATTCGATGTATATGAACTAATATTCAGCAGCAGCGAGAGAATTGAATGTTTGTTTAAACGCAGACAAACAGTTATTAATAATCTGTAATTCGCGTTAGCCTCGTTACCCAGAATCGGTAGTCAATAATCGATAAAACTCCGATTGTTTGGATGTAAAATTTAATATTATCAGTATTTTCTGAGTTTCTATGAAACTATGTTCCAAATAGAACATGTATCCACGTGGAAGACGGCTTTGATGTTTTATTCTCGCTTCAAAGTACTTCACTTGTTACGATACGCTTAGAACGATTTTGCTGAAGAATCTAAAAATTCAGGTAAATACAGATTTGAAAATAACTTCGTTGGACCATTAAAATAAATCAGTAGAAAACTAAAGCATCGATAATCAATGCTGCAAAAAAATATTGACATTCTAGCATTTCGAGCACACATCCTACATATTATTTCATTTATTAGATCATCTAATAAAATTTATTTTTAGTTTTCTAGCTATAATATATAATATCTAGCTATAATAAATTTTTAGATATTCTCTAAATTTCTTGAAGTGAAATCTCAAAAAATTAACTGCTATTGAAAAGAGTGAAAAATTGCACTCTTAAATAAGAGTGATACATTTTTATTTTTATTTTTTTTTTTAAATGAGATTTATTTCAAAGGAAAAAAGTGAAAATCTGTCACTCCTCAAATAAAAATTTTTTATTGAAAACTCTTTCAATAAATAAATAGTGGCAGTAGTATTTTAACTTTTTTGGAATAAGTTTTCATTCCAAGAAATTTAAAGAGTACCAAAACCGTTTTTCCGTATATACATTTTCCATTTGATTGAAAAAACCTTCAATGAATTTTACAAAAGAAAATTGCTGTTACTAAAAAAAATCTCTAACATTTATACGTGATTACCTTTTCGTAACACGTAATGCATGAAACTAGTTTCTCATAAAGACAACCGCGATTACATTGATGAAATGGAATTGAAGTCTGTAGTTGGAACTAGTTTGAAAAGGGCACTTCTGAGATCACTTCGCTGTTCTTCCTAAACGTCGTCGATAATACAATTGCAATCTACACGCGGATTATACCTATCGTTTTACCTTTCAGCGAAAATTTGATTGGTTGCAATCAAATTGCGGTTGAAAGGCTTAGTTCCAAGTCAATTCTTCTTAATGTCGTGTCACTCTCAATCTCTTAAAGAATATTTTATCTCTCAGGGAGTTATTACGGTTTCCTCACAACTTCGCAATGTGTAATCTTCGTTCCTTTGAATTCGGGACAATTTGGAAAGTTCTCCAATTTGTGGCTTCCTTATTTCACGTGTAACTGCCTCACATATAAATACCTTGGCAATTACAATAAATCGTATGTTTCCACATGCGAGACTTGCAAAGTTAAAGAAAATATCTAATTGCGCAAGAAGATTAACTGTTAAGTATGTATAGATTTATGATACTATCATGCGAGAAAATATATACAATGTATATGTATTAAATGTATGTATGTGTACATTATTGAAGAAAAGCATCAGCGTTCACGTTGAAAGGTTATCTAATGTAACGGAAAAGAACTTATAACAGCAGGTTTTCGAATCTTTTCAATTTGCAACACGTCAAAGTTGATAGAATTCGCGCCTTTTATTGTAAGAAAAATAAATTTCGGCTCTTTATTGTGATATTAGAATAGGATCGAACTTCGCTTTCGAAGATCAATTTTCTTTCCCGAGATATTCACATACTATTATTTTTGAAATTTTTTATTACTTAATTTTATTTCCAATAATTGAAGACTATAAATATATTTTATTTTTGTATGTCAAATTGTGTAGAAAAATATGTAAAATTATATTTTATATAATTTAAATGGAAAAGATTAAATCGAGATAAAAAAAACATTTCTCATCAATTTTTTTTTATTTGGTTTTTAATTATTTTCAAATGTCATCGAATCGAATATTATGTACCAATTTATAAAAACATTTAATTTTAACAATTAATTAAACTTAAAAATGATTAAACCGACGTGAATAGAAGCATTGAAAAATCACAAAAAGAAACGTTTGTCTCTCGATCGAACTTCAATAGAGAAAGATCATTATTTTTCCAAAGAAGAAGCTTCGCGTTTGTGCTATGTCATTCATTGTTCCCAGAAATTGTTATATCCATCGGAACGATCATGGGAGAGGTAGAATCATTGTTGCCGACGTCATTCCCGGTTTCTCGACGATGATAACGGACAAACGAGGCACGAGCGCGAGCATGGCTTATCACCTTGTTATCGTTATCGCGTCGAGTTATGAATGGGCGGGATCACGCCGTGCTACGACTGTTTAACTTGGGGGTAACGTCTTTCATAACGTACGAAGGAACATCTCGCTACGAAATTGGAAAAAAGAAATAATACCGATCGCAGTGTTATCGACCGATAATTGCACTCGCTTTTATCCATTATTAT
The DNA here is from genome assembly GCF_024713525.1 of Acromyrmex echinatior. Taxonomy (NCBI): domain Eukaryota; kingdom Metazoa; phylum Arthropoda; class Insecta; order Hymenoptera; family Formicidae; genus Acromyrmex; species Acromyrmex echinatior. The sequence continues at coordinate 22,417,660 of NC_141853.1, forward strand.
TTTAAAGAATCACAATTTATCTAGCCATTTTTCAATCGCGGAACATGCGCGAGTTATACTCAATCTCTTTTTTACGACACATGATAATGTAATTATATGTGGAATGCAGATAAAAGTATAATAAAATAATTAGCTCGAATATCGAATTTATAAAGTCGATTACGCCTTAATGAAAATATAATTAAAGTCGATTATCCGCGGTAATTTATGTCCTCAATTTTCAATGTTGAACATTTTCGTACATCGGTCCCCTCGAATCGATTAAAAGTACATTCGAGATTGCGACAGAGATTGGAAAAAATTGGTTATTACTGATGATACAATTTGTTTTGTGATCTAATTTAAATCAAATAAATACCTACTTGAAATGTCAAAAATTTCACGATGGAAAAATTGTAGATTCGATGTTGAAGATTCAACATTGTAGATGTTGCGTTATTTTTTTTTTCATTAGCAGATAAAGCTTAAGAAAGAATATAAATTTTTTTTCCGTGGGATTTTTTTCTTCGTGCTTCTTCATTTTTTTCCGCGCGATGTTTCACGCTACTTTCGCAACTCGATATTCAAAGTTTATCTTTGAAATGAATAGAGATACAAACGAGAAATCCGAAGACGAAGAGGATGAGAATTCGAGAATACGTTACGCTCACCGCAACGTAGAGTTTGTCGCCGTCAAGATAACTCGTAGCGTTAAAATATTATCAGCCATAATTTAGCTCTTGCTACGAGAGAAGTAGTATGCGCATTACAGCTGACATACAATGTGGTACGAGTCGAGTTCGTAGCAACAAACTTGCTGGAACGAGCTAAGAACTAAAGGCTAGCAGGTTTGCTTGGTATAGCATAGCGAAGTATTCGTGCACTTTGCCAGCAATTACATATTTATTCGAATCTGCGGGAGTTGTTGCCATGATTTCTTGAATCCGACGTTATTTGCGACATCGGAGATAGTAACGTTATTAATGTTATGCCGCAGTGTTATGTCATTGTGGTATGTATATCGCGGATTTGCGTTAAATCATATTGCGTCACTCTTGCGAATATAATATTCAGAGATGCTAAAGAGATGCTAAATAGAATTTTTCCTAAATAGAATTATGAAATATGGATATTCTACCGCATCTTTTTATCTTTTTTTTTCTTTTCCCGTTAATTTATCATTCTGCGAATGCAAGTTTTATTGAGAAAACGAATACTTGTTACCGTTACTTAAAATATTAATTTTTAACATACAGTTTTTTATGATTCTATATCTTATATAATAATATAAAGTTTTAATATTGTACTTTTTTTATACTGTATTTTTTTTTTCATATTTCCTTTAACAACGAAATTTTCTTTTAAAATGAAAATTTCGTTTGCCGGTAGATATGTGATTAATTTAACGAAACGATTTTTAATAAATAATTACAGCGTCAAAATACGGAATAAACGGTCACTTATTCATAGCTTACGATGTGATTGCGCTTTTCAATCAATTTTTTATTTACTTGGAAATATGTTGCGAACTGATTGAGGGTTTGCATTATACTCTCTAATTTCGCGCGATGTTTATGTCACGTCTGCGGTGGTATTATCATTATCATGCGATATTGCTTGCCAGTGCAATTAACGTAATTCGAGAAGGAAATACCGCAATACGACCGAGGCAATAATCACGGTCGCGAACGTGGCAGTAAAGTGAACTTTTGTTCGGAACGAATATACGTAGGCCACGTATTACGAAACTTGTCTGCTGTTTCATTTCAAGTGCGTCTCATGAGTGCTGTCTCCTCCGTTCATTGCGATTAGCAAGAGAGGTTGTCGACGCAGGAAGTGTAGTTGTAATAAAAACATGAAGGCTCACGATGCGGTGAACAATTACGGCCTACGTCGGCACAAATATTACACCGTAAAGGGCTTCTCTTAATCGGTCCATTTGCGGTTTAATGCACCCGCATGACGCGAAGCTCGAAAAAGAACTTTTATATACGACTGGCTGAAATACAGAGCGCGATTTTTTTACGAGAAAGATTTGCCTTCGAGGTCATAGTTTAACGTGAGTTTAATGGTCTGGATTACTCTCAGGGTCTTTCTACTTGTTTCCTTTCGAATAAATCGAAAGAAATTGTCGAGATTTTCTTCATAATTTTTAACTCCATGAAGACCTTATAACTTCAACCCAATTCTACCAATGTAAGTTTAATTTTAATTTCGGTTTACAATTTACTCTTTATCTTCTTTTAATTATAAGAATTAGAAAAAGAGGAGCAGTAAATTAAATAAAAAAGGGATAAATGATAAATTAAATCGAGATGAAGTTAATCTTACATTGGAAAATCGGGCCGTGTACTCAATTCCGCCAATGTAAGATTAACTTTAATCTTCAATTTATCTTTTTCTAATTCTTGAGAGGTAAACAATAATATAAACAATAAATTAAATCGAGATTAAATTAGTTAATTTACACTGATGGGAACGAGCATTACGGGCAACACGCGTTTTAATGCAGCAATCTTATTCGCGCTGTTATGATATTTAACTTTAAATGTATTCAGAAATGTTTCTCTTGTTTGCATAAAACGAAAAATGATTCTTGTTATTCTTTACTGAATTGTAAGCAAGATATATATGAGATACACGTTATAAATGAACCTTTTTTTTAATTTTTTTTAATATCTGACATTTGAAACTCTTTACTTTAAATTATAGTAAAATTCTGATTTTTTATAATACATATAATATGCATATATAATTTCACATGCCTCGATGGTCGAATTGATATCTCCGTTCGGGAAAGTCGGGAGTTTCAGGTTCAATACTGAGGTAATATTTTTTGCAATAAATTATTTGATTTTTAATACTTTATTAACTTTACTATTAAAATGAACGATCAATCTAATTTGAGATATTAATTTCGGCTTCATCAGTTCGCGATTTCATTTAGATCTGACAAACTTTATCGGCGTGTAGTTTATAAAACTGAAATAACATACATATTTGCAAAAATTTACATATATGAAATTTGCAATATTACTAAACACTAAAATTCGCTTTGACCAAAAATAGCGTTATTTCTATTTATTGATTTATTCGTTGATTTATTTCGTCTAATTTCGACCTCTTATTGAATACATAATTCTTTATGTATAATTAGAATTATATAAAATGTAAATTTGTACATATATACATATTACATTTTAATGATAAACTCTTCAAAAAATATGTAAAAAGTAATGAAATTTATGATGCTATTGAAGTCAAACCGCTTCCGAGAAATCCCGGTAGATTTCTCGACTGCGCCGTAGATTGTTTTCCATTGCCTCTCGTAGAACTACTTATGCGTAGAATTCTCGTACGTATGGAATATGCAAACGTGGCAATCTATGTGCTAATGGTGTTCATGTTCTCGGCTATTCCACACAATCATTTTCGTATCAGTTACACGGAGTAGATCTACCGTGACTTTATCATTCGGTATCTGCATGAGCTTATAGAATTTTTTTAGAATTTTAATTATATTTGCATATCCTATTCTTACCAAAATTTCGCTGAAATATATTCCTTACTTCGTGTGCGGCAACATTGCAGTATATGACTGAGTAAAATTGACAATATCTTTACACGCGCTATGCAAGCGCAGTATTTTATGACGACAGTTTTACGCGAATCGGTAGATTTATGTACATGTATAGTTCGTGCAAGGAATCGTTTACGTACACTCACGGTGAATTCGGTCACTCCAATGAATTAGTACACATTAAAAGCGTATAAAATATAATTTCAGTAGTATAATCAATTTTGACAATGAAATAGTACATGTATATTCTGTTAAATAACGTAACATTATACATTAAATAACGTAATATTATTACTGAATATTATTTAATTGTTTCAAATATTTATGTTTCTACATTTGATTTTGTTAATTTTATATATAGTTGCTTTCAATATACATTAATTTAATATAATTCAGTAGTGATCGAAATCACTATTAGTTATAGCGGCCCTCGGGGCATAATTGATAAACAAATCGTTTTCAATGCTGGGAATCGTGCGCGGATAATTTAAATGAATCTGACAATAAACCGAGCCACGAAACTCCCAAACTCCGTAATTCGCGTGGATAACGGGCAATCAAGATGGTTGAGGAATGCAAAAAGTTAGCAGATCGATTGGTAATACTTCCCTTGAGAGCCAGTGGAATGTTTCATTATAATTGTACGACGGCTGCTATTCAAAACGGCTAAACGTAAACTACGTTACTCACAATCAATCCAATAGAACGCATTGATTATCGGCTGGAAGAAAACACACACGCACACACACACGCAATATATACATAGAGCGCGCACAGACATAATACTGAGAGTTGGGAAAACATGACAACTTCTTTTCCGAGGAAGCGAATTCCATCGGTTCTAAAGGCTAAGAATATAGCATAACTGCAAGAGTGGCTTCTAAAGGCGCGACCTGATGTCGCCGTCTGCTTCGAATGCACTGCTAATCCTCGTGCTACATCGTGACGTTCGACAGAAAGTGGAAGGAAAAAAAGAAGAAAAAGAAGAAAAGAATTCTCAAAAACGCAAGTTCAATCTGTATGTGAAGGCAGCTCGCGTCTTGGGATAGTAAAGGAATTTTATTTCGCTGCACTTTTAGAAGAAGGAAAAATCTAGATAGAAAAGTCAGTTTTTTGCATACGCGGTGTCCTGGAAGTTTGTATCACTATTATTGACATAATTCAATGATACAAAGATTCAAATTGTTATTCAAATATTTCAGACTTTTGTTTTTGATTTCTCATAACATTGGAGACGATTCGAGATTTTAATTATACTTATTGCAAATGTAGAATGCATCCGAAAATATTTGTGTTATCTGTATATATCTGAAATAGTTGTTTAATAATATATTAAATAAGTAAATGAAATATTATATAGGTGACTTTTATATAACGTAGTGTCGGAAAAAAAAAAATCACGACTCAAGTGTCAGGTTTAGATATCACATGTGTCACTTGTCGCAGTATTGTAAATCGGGAAAAATTGGAAAAAATATGTGGAGAAAATATGGAAAATATGTCAACATAGTCGTACAACTTTATTTACTTGGCAAATAACAGCGCAATCTGAATAACTGTTATCATGAAATTAATACCGTCGGCTTGTCTCGTTTATTCCAGTAACCGAACTAATCAGAATGGCAGGTAAAATCGAAACAGTTGCCCAACATTCGCAGTATATTCGCGATAACAGGTCTACGACTGTGGAAAACAGTCGGCTGGCTCGCTAATTGATACGTGTTCTAGATACCGTTACTAGGAGCATGCAAATAAGGCGAATGAGAGTGGACCATGACGCATTATGAGCGTGGGTGTGTAGTGAAGTGAACTGAAGTATAGCAATTACAACTTTATGGATCGTCCCACGGGTACGGTTGGGATGAGCGAAAGATTGCGGATACAGCGTTGACTGGCTTGAATGACACGAGTAACTTCAACTTGCATCGCTGTCGCAGCACCAACTTTGCAGATCCGTTATATACTACATGATGGAAGTTGCCCGAGGATCGTTGACCAGATCTTTCGGCTTTCATCCGACGCTGGTCTCGGCCTCGCCGAACCGAACTGATTCCACCAACCACAATCGCGGTTGCAACAATGTTGCTTCCACAGTAATCGGCACGATGGTTGCACGGTGGAAGGCGGCCACCCTCCGGTGGGTTTCAGTCGAGAGTGCGATTTATTAATTGACACGTCTGAGCATCATTGTCGACACGCCAACGAGAGAAAAAGAATCGAAGCGGAAATGTCCGGAGACATTATCTGTATGCGGGATGTAACATTAATCATCGCGCAAATGCACGAAGGACGAGAAATAGAGCTTATCACAAAGTATGCGTGTACAAACATTTATTATAGCTAATAATGCCAATCGCATTTACGATTATTTGCTCGGCTTTTTTTTCCACATTTTCAATAAATAACTCCGTTCTTTTAAAGATCCACGCGTTACGTGGAATACTTTTATCTTTCACAAAGTATACTTTACATCGTTGTTCTTTTGCTGGTGGTATCGTTGAATATACAAAAGATGTAGGTAGTAAAGGATATCAATGTCAAAAACACTCCGGATATCAAAAGCGAAATGCCGCCCGATACTGCATTCTTATCGAAATACCGTAAACTCCATTGAGTTCGCTCTTTGTACACGAGCATTTACGCATAAAAAAGCGTTTTTTTTTATCCTCTATAGATAAATGCGGGAATAGATCGCGCGTTGCTTCGATGACTTTGCTTCGTTAGGAACATTTTTTATTCGAGCGAATAAAACGAACTTACCACGCGAAGCACGTCCGAATCGATACATTTTTAATCAATTCCCGCAACGACGGAGAAGAAGGTAGCGTATAGAGAAAACGCAAATAAAAATAAAATGTACGGGGGGGGGGGGGGATAGATATATCCTCGGAAGTTGCGCCATGCCTGATGCGAATAGCAATTAGACGACGCCTGATAATTTTGCGCGATTTTGCTATATTAATTTTCTCGACCGTTTCTACACGCATCGCTAGATACACGTACGCCGAATAATTATAAACTATCATTTCTCAATGTTACTTTAACACGTTTCGTGCCGCACGGGTCACCGATAATAAATTTTTCATTTTCAGGTTGTTAATATTTCAGCTGTAAAAAGAAACGTGACTATAAAATAATTTTTGATATCGTAATTGGACATAATTATGGTTATCATAATTAGTCACATAATTATTATACATAATTTAGATATAATGTAATATTAGTACATGATATATTTGACTTCGTATAATAATTTCGTAATTTTTTTTAACATGGCATATGTATTATTTAACAAACGCAAACAAAAATATTGTGAGTCACTGATAATCCACGCATCCATGCATGAGTATACAGCACTCTCACAAATTGACGTAAACGTTCTATATCAATCGAAAAATAAATTTAAAAACAATTGAAATATAACATTTATTTTTATGACAATTTTAATATTCGGTTATTTTATGTTACCTATTTAGTTCTCCTTTAAACTCTTTATCATCTTTTCCAAGAACATACAATAAATTGAGAATACTTTATATGTAGAGTCAAGACTGATATATCAGCTCCTTTTTTCCCTTTTTTTCTTTCTCTTTTTCCCCTCCCTTCCCTTGCTACATTGAAAAAAACACTGAAAAAAATATGGACACGAGGCGCCTGTCGAAAGTTTTTGCTGTCATTTTCAATCTTAATTAAATGTCGAGAATTTCGTTATCAGATACCCGATGGAATAAAAGCGTCGATACTTTAGTTTCAGCGAGCAAAAATATGTTACCGAATGCTTTTACTGTCGATACTTTATTTCTGATGTTAGATATCGATTTCGCATAGCAGTCAAGTACAACTTCGTGAGTAAGAGATCTGTTGGTCCAGCGCACATTATATCACCCATAATGTACTTGTCTCGTCTTTGAATATTTCACGGATGAACTCGTTCCTATCGGCTTTACGTCACGACTATACGCATCGATTTTGACGCAGAGCGGCGCAGTACGTTCAATTAAAATTTAAATGCTCGCAACAATGGATGAAGTGGTCCAGTTAAATCGCATCTCTGTGTACATCGAAACATCGGATAAATATTTCCTGCTCCATATCGCCAATCCTCTCACAAGGGGATTTAACTTTTGCGAATCTCTCGCTTGTAAATTACGCAAAAGACGTCGCGAACTAGTTTGGAACGCTCGACAACCTGACACTTCATTTTAACTATTTAACATTTTCGAGAGAACTGAGGAGAGTTTCCTTTAATATTCTGTGATAAAATTCGCTGCGGAAGTAATAACTTTTGGAGCAATATTTATTCGCATTTCTCGACGAGTTAAGAATAGAAATAGATTAGGTAATTTGCAAGACGGCGCCTTACTGCGACGACGAGAAAGATTTTTTTTTTTTTTTTTTTTTTTTTACCCAACATGCGTTTTATTCACACAGATCAAGGAGCATAGCGCTGCTGCGTTACGACTATGTCACGATGTTCTTTATACGTTACACAAAATATAATCACACTTCCGGATGAAAACATTCCGACGTAAAAACGTTGCGAGCAAAGTTATGAGTTGTTGACAAGCGTTTCTGCCGATTGGAAAGGCGCGAATGCTCGACTCCACCCCAACGTTCCTTTTCCGACGTTTAATGGGAGAAGTTAAATTACGTATACTTTCGGATATTGCAGCGCCGAGTATAACGACCCGGGTGACAATGCGCCTGCGGAAGGTTTTTAAATTTCGTGCTCGCCGCCATTCGACGTTAATTATGATGTCTCTTTGTGCTCGCGCGCGAAACGGTTTTACGCGCGAAAATAAACGCAGGGGGGATCGACCTTTCGTCTAGATGACGGTAATTCCCCACAGCACACGATAATGGCTGCCGTGGTAACGGCGCATTTTTTTATTAATTGATCCATCGCGGCGTCATGGTTCCTCGATATATAGTGTTATTCCCCATGGGAGAAACGGAAAAGGCCTGGTTTGTAAGGTCATTGCCCTTCTAAGTATCGCCACACTAAACATTCTTCGAAGTTTTCACATATGCTATTTCTCATCGTATATACTTAGGTTTCAACTTTCACATACCGTGGAAACGGAGATGTTAATGAAATTCATGTAAATTCGTATAATTCAGGAAAATTGTATAATTCGACACAAAATTGAAGACAGTCTTTTGCTCATCATCAATTATTAATTTTTCATCAGATTAACGTTTTTAATTTGTGTTTTTTTTCTCGTTATTTTATAATAAAAATCGAAATTTATCAATGAGCGGAAGATTCATTTTTGCCATAAAAATATTTATATGAACCTAATCTTTCTTTTAAATAGGTTTTTTCCAAACACTTTAATATTCATTTAAAATTCATTTGAATCCATGCCCTTTTGTTCAGGATACCCAATGTCGGAGAATGTCTTTAGGGAATCGTGAATTAACGTCGAGTGATGCTGTATGTGTTCAGTATCGATCGGCGTATGCCTGTCTGTGAATGTAGATATGTGTGTGCACGAAATGTCGCGCCGGCGCTTTTATTGCCAAAAATCACGCATGAACTTCAGAAAACCGCGAGGGAATGGTCGATTAGTAGTCGGCGTGACAGGGAAACTCGTTCAACAGCCGTGCATCGCATTAGGGTGTTACAACCTCATACCGAAGCAACTTGGAGTCGTCACAGATAGTTCCGGACTGTTTAGGCTTTACTGCATGTCGCGATAAATCGGCGTGCTCGACGTGAAACCTGTTTACTCGGTAATATTCGAGGAGGGTACGATAACAAGTGTGCGTATACGTGTGTACGTATATTTACGATATCGCGAAGGATAGAGCTTGCAGTTAGGTCCAAGATCGATAGCACGGGAAATAGATTATTAATCAATTCCGTTAGGGACGCATCGCACGCAGCAAATTAACGCGCCACGTGAGGGAGAGAAAAGGATTTAATGGAGCAGGCGGAAACGGGACGATCTGCTCTTTAACCGGGTCACTTTTGTTTCCTTATCTGCTCCTGACGGGAAGAAACGATGGACATCCAATTCCCGTTATCAGGCGCGACGATTCTTTCTCTTAATACATTTTTCTTTAATCTCGCCTCTTCCCCGTTATTAGACCGATTTAATTAAGCAACGATACCGATCGCCGACATCCGCAATGAATGATAATCTTCTTGATAAACAGCTGTTCATTAATTAATTACTAAAACAGAGTGTTTTTCGCCCGGTTGCCGACTAAAATCTCCTGTCCCGCCGTTAATTATTACGCCTGGTAGTATAATACAACATCAAAATGCGAACGCATTACGTATGCCATAGGCAATTAATATTTTCGTAATAAGCGTAAGATTCTGCCTCTGTCTGATACATTCGCCACTAGCTAACTTCACGCATCGGGGGGTCCCGCTTTACTGCCGTGTATTCTTCGTGTATATATAAAAAAAAAAAGAAAGTTGTGGTTATAGCTTTTTTATGAAGTCCAGCTTCAGCGAGTGGAACGTTGAAGTACCTAAGTTATTCTTGACATTTTTATATTCTTAATGGTCATTATTAAATATTTTTGTCTTACCGCTATATAAAAATATATGAAAAAAATTATTTCAACATTAAGAGCTTAATTAGTAAATTTTGTCGGGGGAAGTTATCTTGGTGAATTAAGTGATTTTAGGAGAGAAAGACGGCGTATGTCTCATTTATAAAATTTAAAGCCCTCTAGATTTGCGCGAGAAAAAAAATTTTTTACTTTATAATTATAATAAAACGAATTCAGCGAAGAAAAAGGAAAGAGAATTGCATTTCGACGAAACGAGGCGTGTGGCCCGAAGAGGAAACAATATATTTCAATACAGTTATCTTTCTCGAAGGTGATTTTTAATTCCCGATTCTCGTGACTCTCTCGTGCCCTTCTCGACATTCCAGCCTTTCCTCCGACGTCCCATGCGACATGTATCGAATGACGCAGATGCAACGGTGCAACGATGCAATTTTTTAATTGATACGTCCACCAACGACGTATTTTCGAGCGCTACTACTAAAGCGTGGGATTAAAAGGCGGAATATGTGATGATAAAAAACCAGCTTGCAGAAAGGAGAGAAAGAGAAAGAAGGAGAATCGCTGTCTGGACATTGGGCTCCGCCCCTTCGAATTCCGATGCGAAAAAACGGAGCTTTTTTGGCGTAAGTAACAACCGATTGAATAATTATTCTGCCGGAAGCAAATTTCTTAGTTTTTGATGTACAATATAACAGAGAAAAAGAGAGAGGAAGGAGGAAGATGAAGTACTCACGTAATCTCTCTGACGTAGCTGAATAATATTTTTACTTGGAAAGAACGATTTTGTTCAAGGAACTAAAAATTTAATTAGTTATAGATATAGACGTGTGATAATAATTTTGTTGAACCATAAAAAAAATTACAATTAGGATACTCAAGCTGGTTGCTAGAATGTCAAAATATTTTGCATTACTTTTTTCTGTATTTAGCTTAATTTTTAGAGAAACTTTAGCAAAATTGTTTTTCCCGTATATTTTCTCAGTAACACTTGCTCATTAAACAGCTTCAAATTTATTAAGGTCTGTTCCCCTTTACATCGTACAAAGTTATGAACTGCGTGTGTTTTATTATTACTGCGTATAATATTATTTTATAAAAATTTTTTTACAAAAATTTTTAACTGGAAAAAGCAAAAATTTTGATAGATTTTCCAATACCTACTATTGTTTCATATTTATATTGTACACGGACATGTACGAATATGTATGAATATGTAAAAATATGTGCATCAACCTATCAGACGAGATCTCATCCGTTTTATCTCCGAGCTGCACAAATTCCGAATATTTGTAATTCTACTTTATGAATTTTCAAAAGATTAAAAAATGACTGGCATTTCAATGCCCTTAAAAGCACCGTAAAGCATTTTTGAGCCAGTCTGAACTGGTAATCTTCAATCGCTGGCGGTACTGCAATGCATATTAATATAAGACCCTATCGAATTTTGTTTTTATTGGACAGGTATCGGTTTATTCGCGTGATCATCATGATTAACGTAAATATTCTCAAAAGCAATCACTTTTTGCAAACTTAAATTTTAGATCAATTAAGCGTTTAAATACACTAAATAATCTTAAGTCGGAAAAAAAATATATACAATATCCGTATGTAACTGAGGTAGAATAATTTTATCTCTTCCCAGATGGGGTAAATTTCAGGTTCTTTGCGGTGGTAGCTTTCACCAGTGTGATGCGAAACTCATTCCGATGCTCGTCCCACACAGAGCGTGATCATAATTGAGGTGTTCAAAAGAGAGAGAGAGAGAGAGAAAGCGAATCAGAATTTAAATATGCAACACAATCTTGTGTAGCAAGACGGTTTAAGAACTGATTACAGAGCTTTGCTATATGTTAACTTTGCAACATTGTGCACTGCTCGGTATTTATCTTGTTAAAATGTGCGTTCTTTATTATAGTTCATGTCAATCTCGTGCTTCAATTTTTATTAGATGCCCAGCATGAAAATAAAATGTATCTCGTGTATCTTTTAAGTCTTGTAAAAAAATATACAAAAAAAATATATGCAAAAATAATTGGATACAGCATGAACATTGTAGATTACAATAGCTTACGTGCAAGGTTCTCTTAAATTAAAAAAATTCTTACAAATATGTAACATGACTGAACTGTCAAGTTCAATTGATTGGTAATTAATGTTGCATTCAGAGACCAGACGTTTGATTGATATATATGAAATTCGTATATATAACTGATGTAATACTATACCAAAGCTCACGGTCACGTATAACGTATGGCGTATTGAAGGCAAAATGCATATATCCTGCTGGTGACTCTCACAGAAAGGGATGAATATCCCACTGATGGCCATGTAACGCCCAGCGTGTTAATATTGAAAATTAAAAAGTGTGATAAATGACAATCCCCTATCAAATTTTTAGTCGAAAAAAATAAAGGCGAATTCTGTTTTGTAGTGAGGAATCTACGATAAAGTAAAATGCGTGCAAGCCTTATTACATTACAATACACAATATTACATGATTTATATGATAAAGTGAATTATTATGTAATATTTTATAAATTTTATAATACACTGCCAACGCGACGCGATTAAACTTGATAAAAATAAAAAAAATTCAATGAGAATAAATAAATCCTTAATCCGAGTAGTGACGGGGGTTTTAAACATTGCGACTTTTAAGGCATTTTAAGAATTATAATTAATTGCACAAGATTAATTGCTATATATTTAATTGGATAGTGCATTAAGGTTATTTGAGAATTTAATTTAATTTTCCTTTTTTCTTTTTAAAACATTTGAATCTACTTAACATTTTTTCTTTTTAAAACATTTGAATCTACTTAGCATTTTTTTCCTAAACGCTATATCTAGCGTTAAAATATACAACTTACATAATATAATCTCTACGATTAAAATGTTTAATCACTTCCATTTTTAGCGTTACTATGAGTTATGACTACATAAATTGTTTCTAGCAGCTAAAAAGCCTAGTATTTTCCTCTCTTAGCTTACTTTAAAACTTAAACTGTTTCACTATATGTACCGACGTTGAAACTCGTTCACATTACGAGTAATCTACTTTTTCTGTATTTATGAAAGGATATTCCAAAGAAATATGACAGCAGATAATCTTCATAGTTTTCTCTCAGTACCATTTTTATTCATAAATATAATTATTTGCAAGAATTTTTATTTTAAACATCATATGAGATTTTTTAAATAATTTATCTCGATGAACTTCATTTTAAGTTTCAAATTAATATTTTATTCGAATAAAATTAATTTGTGCAATCTAGACGAGGAGAAGAGCTTTATAAAGAAATGCTTAAAAAATTCTAAGAAAATGAATTATTAATTAACGATCAATTATTCATGTTAAGTAATTATATTATTAATTAATATAATCGATTATTCAAGCTTGAAATTTAATCCTTGGAAGTATTAAAAATTTAGCTAGATACAGATCTGAATATAATTTTGTTGAACTATTAAAATAATTGTGTAGAAAACTCAAACATGACAATTTGCTATTGATAAGAAGTGCTACAAAAAATTTTTACATTCTATCAACCAGTGTATATAATTTTGATAGTTAAATAAAATTATTTTCAGATTTGTATTCAGCTAAATTTTGAGATACTTCAGCAAATCCGCTCTTCTCGCATACAAAAGAAAATGCAAGAAATATGGGACACCCTATATACTATCCAACTGTGAGAATTCCCAACAATAAGAACACAAAGAGAGCCTTAATAATAAAGTTTCGGTCAAGGCTTTCCACTGCCAATTTATAACGTCCTTCTTCGGTAGTTTGTACAAAAACAATGAATTCAACACATTGTAATTGCGATGCACGTCTCGTTTGTTTCGGTACGTTGTACAAGAATGCCGTAATTGACCGTAACAAAAGCGCATCGCCTGACGACAAGGAGCCAATAGAATCACGCCATGACTGAATTATTTGTTTAACATCAAAGAGAAATGAAGAAATGAAAATTCGTATGCGATTAACGAAAATCTTTAATGAAAATAGAGATTTGTTTAAATATATAAAAACGTCTCTTCTATTTTAGCGTCTACAGATAATAACTTTAAATAATTTAAACAATAAAAATGGGATAATAATAATAATCCTGTATTAAAAGAGATATCGCTAGGCTTTGAAACATTATTAAATTTTATTTCAAAATTATCGATCTCGCATAACTTCAACGACCATTATGAAACCATGCGGTCGTCATGGCGGCTACAAGGTTGCAAGGAGGTGGGTCCCTTCAGAGATGTTGCAAGGGGGACAGGGGGGCGCGCAGATGCCTTCGGGTGTCAGTCTACGGGAACGCCGCAAGGGCGGCAAAACTTTTTGTTCCTACTTCGTTTCTATTTGGAAAAAAAGAATATCTACAACTAATCAATCTATTTTCCTTTTCCTTTTATATCGTTATTTTAATTTTGCGTTTATTTGCAATAGTTTCTTGAGTGTCTCTATTTCCAGCAAAAGTGATAATCTCGTTGTCGATTGCAACAGTAATTAATTGCCTTTGCAAATTGAAATTGAATTTCAGATTGAGAGAAACGTGAAATGTTGTTTCATTCATTAATCGAATCGATAAAAATATAAAGCCTGATCAAGTAATTCATTCGTAGTATGATAAATTGGAAAATTAATAATTAATGAAGTGGTAATTTAATTCATTACATTTGAGATATTATATTACGTTTATTTTTCTGATTAATAAGAGAGAGATTTAGATAAACGTTGTGACTAATTTGATTCCGGATACATTTATCGTATTATGTATACCGTGCATGGGAATGGGAGGGCCCCAACTACATTGTGTTGCTCCGGGGCACCATATATTCCTTATACGTCTCTGGATCCCTTTCTTCCCAGGCCAACAGTCGGTTGAAGAGCATTTGTTAGCGATGCAGAATTCAATCTCTACTTCGTGGTGAGGAACAACGGATTCGTCGTAAAGGAACTCGACGAAAAACTTGTAACGAAACGTAGATGTGCGCGGAAAAGAGAGAAGTGAATGGTCAGGGGAGAACATTGACGCGTGAGCAAAACGCTTCGAATAAAATAACGATGCTTTTCTACTAAAAGAACGGATTTCTTGCAATATCAGTGTCAGGTAAATTAAGATGAATTATATCTATGTTATGCAGCTTAATGCTATACTTACCTTATTAATATTAAACATATCGTGTCGATGCGAGAAGTACATGGGAAAGCTCTCGACAACCCGTAATCAAGATTCTTGATAATTAATTTTTTTCTCTCGGCAATTACATTTGTTTGCGGTCATAAAGAACACTGATCTGAGAGATACCAGAGAAATGTCACAAAGTTGTTTCATTAGACGAGATGCACCAATCCGTAAAATTGTTTTTCAAGCGTCATGAAACACGGTTGTGGATCGTGGTTGTTAACATTTGTACCGAGTTTTCCTCGGGCTACTGTTGTGCATGAAGTTTTCTTTGTCAGTATCAAAGCTCAAGTATCACTATGTTGTCGAGGTATCGTTGATATTTCTAGATGTGCGTACTATTGTAATATTGTCACGTCGATTCTAAATGGCTTGACAGCGAAGAGGAAAAAAGTCGCGATCACGAGGATAACAATGTAGCGCCGCTTCTGTTGTCGCGAGCGTACCTAGAGGCGTGCGAAAATATTCGCGCGTTATATTTACGAACGAGTAGAGACGCTGGGCACATAACTTACCGTAGTGCCAGGATCGAAACTGGTTTTGCGCTGGTGGTGGCTGCAACATAGTAATAACGATCGCACGAATAAAACGACCCGCGTCGAAACCGCTGCAACACTGTAAGCAGGTCCATTATTAATCGATGCGCCGTATCTAAGTGTGCAGAAAAAACGGGGATAAAGGGGAATAGCCGGGGGTTCCTACGCGGTATAAAGAAAAGGAGAGCGTGTTGGCGGCTGTCGAGCGAAAAATCGACATGAAGGGCAGACAGAGGAAAGGTAGAAAGAGAAAGGTCGAGGGAAAGATAGAGAAGGAAACGGAGATGGAATGAAGCAGAGAGAGAGAGAGAGAGAGAGAGAGAGAGAATGAGAGTTGAGCCACAATGTAGCAAGGAGAGAGAACGATAAAGAACATCGCATAATGGCATCAAACGCAAGAGCTTGTGGTAAAAATCACCACCATTTATCATCGAAAATGTGAACAGCATTGATGCTGATCTTATCGCGCGATTGGCAATATGATTCGGTCCTTATTCCGTTATTGGTATTTTTCTTGCTCGTCATTCTGGTCGCACGCTCGCAGGTAGTCATCCATCAGCATCGTGCGCGCGCATGCACGTGCTAAGTATACTTAAGTGTAATATGAACGTGGAACATCGATACTTAAGTCATCCCCTGAAGAAGGTGTCGACATATCGGGGAGTATCAGTATCGACTTGGGAAAATTAAAACGAGCAGAACACAATGTAGCAATCAACGTACAAGTGATGAATGTGCATCACGAAAATATTATATTGAAAGCTTTCGCCGATCTTCTTTTTTGTCATTAACGTAAAAGCCAGGATGAATTTTTTACGATCAATTTAATATACAAAATGTTTTGAGACACTTGGCACGATGCCGCCATTAATCGCTATTACTCATCCATCATGTGTATTGAAAAGGAAATTAAAAAAAAAAATTACACCGTTGTTCTTTTTGTTTGTTATTTTAAAGGTGTCATCGCTCGGGGGAGAAATATATTTCCGCAACAATGTAGCGATAGAAATTCACGCGAATTATTAATACGCGTTATAAAAATGTACATATTGTGCATATCAGTGTGTGAAGGATGATCAACTGTGAAAATAAATAGGAAGAAAAATACATTGCTCGTTGACGTATTTTAGAGCGTAGGTCTAAGTGAATAGTCAGTAAACAACTCGTAAATAATACAAATTTGCGCGGAGGCGCATACTTAGATCTTCACGCAAAATATATGGGGATCCGAAAAACACACTTCCCATGTCGTAAACCATTCGGTGCTATTCGCCTGTCACACTTCTCGCGAATCCGGTTGTGCCGTGTGAGTCATTCTCTACCCGGTGCGACCACAGCAGAGTCGGCTGCGGCCGACTTCTTTTAACTTCATCGCATACACACACAGACATCGGGCCAGCTGCAGAAGCTACGAAGTATTCGATCTATTCGATATGTATTCAAAGCATTCGTCGGACATTTGGGACGTCCATTCATCTTCCCTCGAATCTCGAATCACCAACGGATTTGTCTATCTGTGCGATGCGGGATTCCATCACCCCAGTAAAAAAAAAAAAAAAAAAACACATTCAACTTCATCCGCTTACTCGTGTTCGAAGATCACTATAGGAAGAAAAAGAAATGAAGTACGGCGATGTTTGTGGATTTCGACTACTCTACTCCAGTGGTTGAGAACCAATACGGGGAATCCACTCGAAAGTGTCGAGCTTTGAGATGTCTGTGTTGTAAGAAAAGTGAAGACGTAATTACTTAATTTTATTTCTTCCACGTAATTCGAATGCTTCTTCGCGCGAAATATTATATTTATAATTCATTTTAATTTATTTTTATTTACTAAAATACTAAATTTAATAACTTTCGAATAGATCCATAAAAACAAGAAATTGAAGATGCACATTTTTTCACATAAGGATTTTGTTCAAGTATCTAAAAATTTAGCTGGATACAGATCGAAAAATAATGTTATCAAGCAACAAAATAATTATGTAAATAATTAAACTTAAATTTGATGACAATATTGGCAGAAGGTTTTACATACAGAAAAATATGTAAGTAATAATTATTTGTTTCAAGTATTTCAAAAATTCATATATCTGCAAATCTATCATAAGTTCATCACAAGCAAATTTATTCAAAATATATTCTGAATCCTAGTAAGTTTAATACTTCAGTCAAGATTATTGAATTAAGACAAATTTGATTTACTTTTTATGCAGTCGTTTCTCCGACAAAATATACAATATTCTTTAAAAGAAAATAAGTTCTTGTTTTGAGTAATGAGTTTTTATAAAATTTATAATAAATTAAAATAAGTACCTACATTTTAAGATTATCAAGAAAAGATTCCTAAGAAAGAAAGTAAGTTGAGTAATCACTTTTCTTAGCAATGGAGTGATATTTTTCTCTTTAGCAACCTCTTTAATGATTCTACATGATTATCTACTTATTTTGTTAGTCCAAATAAAATTATTTTCAGGTCTATATCTAAATTTTTAGAATATACTTCAGCAAAATCATCTTTTATTTGTTTTATTGAATGATCAAAATTGGTCATGATTATAACTTTGCCATTTAAAGTTGCTGAACCGAATATATCGACGGGATAATCATTGCCATTTTTATTATTTGTTCTTTTCTGTTTTTTCATTTCACCGTCCTTTCCTTTTTATTCATCCACAAACCAGCAAAGCCGACTAAGAAATAAAATAAGTAACGTGTTAAGTTTGCAACGTATAATAATATAAAAAATATGATAAAGAAAAAAAATCTCTGTAATCTTGTACAAAGATAATTCGTTTTTTCTTACTAAATGATCTACATACCTGGATCTACATTACTTTGATGTGAGTAAAACTGAATAAATTTATGCGCGTATTTAACTTATCACGAAAGTCGCTATAATTTCATAATTTCCTCCTCTTTTTCTTCTCTCTTTCGCCCTTCCCTCGCTCTTCCTCCCCCCTCTCCCCCTCCTTCTCGCCCTCCTCCCCTCTTAAAAGAATAAGTTTACGGATGTAGATTCTTGCGCTTCTCAGGTGCGGGCTTATCGCAGAACAAGTTCTCGTGTTTTATCGTACGTGTATCCGGCTTTTAATCGATGCTGCTGCCGCCAATGATACCTCTCCTCTTCCCTTTCATGCCTTTCCCTACGATCATTATCGCGATATTTATACGACGAATTAAGATATTCGCCCAAATCGCGCAAGCGACTAAGTGGCCGACGACACTGTTTATCTCCTAAGTAGGCGGGTGAAGTGATTTAAACGAGAGAATCCGGTTGTGTGAAAAATTTCGTTCATCGTCCATTTATGTTCGAATTTCTTTAATTTTTAACGTCGGATTCTCACTTCCTGTATTCTATTTACGTGGCTACCAAGCGCAGGTGGAATGTGGATTATGACGTCAGAAGCGCGGAGATTCGCACCGGCGATCATCTCGGACTTGGCGAGTTTTCTCCAGTGTAGGATCGTTTTCCTCTCGTCAACGAAACCACTTTCAAAACTTTGTAAAGCGAACGTTCTTCGAAACACGGTACTACTTGTAAAACTGTGAATAATGACGGCAGCTCTTGAAAAATCCCCTCGAGATTCACAACTTCTAAACCACCAATCTTTGATGTCGCAATGAGAACACTCACCAGCAACTTTAATTTAAAATAATGAAATACATTCTTATCAAAGCATTAAAAACTTAATCTAAAAGTGCTTATTGTATGATAATTTTTCAATTAAACTCCTGTTATTTGCAGTTCTTATCTCTTTACGTGTTGCAATACATTAAACTTTTGAACAATTTTTAAAGTGAGGAAGCAAGGATTCCATAAATTTAAATTAATAAAAAATAATAATAACGGCTGTGGGAATCAACGCAATTATTAGTGCGATTATCTTATGTTATAATAAACTAAATAAACACTCTAAATCTGTAGCAATGAAAATTTTACTGCTACCAAAAGTGAGTAACAAAGTCATTGCTTTAAGTATGGATTTTCACTGCTTTGAAATTAGTCTGTCTACTCTTACATAAAGGAGTGGACTATTTCATTCGATTAATCGAAGTGGTTTAAGCATTAGTTGATAATGCATTGCAAGATGCATTGAATGTTACTGCAAGGAGTGAAGCGACATTAGCACACCATTTGTCACACGTTTGTCGTTTGTCATGGTCGTTACGGGCGAGACGCATTTGACATAAACATAAGAGACAGAATAAAATAATTAAAAATAAAATAATGATTAAAAATAAGGTTAATAGATTGATAGCATGTGGTCTGCTCAAAATCTGTCTCGTAGACTTTGTTATCTGGATTTGATATAACATTATTCTGTCATTATTTTAACCTTTAAATTCACTCCTTTTTGAAATAAATTTTTTACTCTAATTATCGAATGGATTTTCCATTCCTATCTTGCAGTAAAATTCACTGGCAGTAACATTGGCGCAATTGCCATTAATGCCTGTATTGAAATTTCAATTTAATGCAGTAAAATTTTATTGCTACAGATTTAGAGTGAATATAAAATAATCGCTTTATTAACTGCGTTGACTTCCACAGCCGTTATTATTTTTTATTGGTTTTGACAACTTGTTATTATAATCAATACATCTAAGTAGAGCCTAAATAAATGTAATATGATAATTCTGTAGATTGGAAATAAAAAAAAAAGTAGAGATATAATCGTCGAAGTCATTGACTTTACAAGATAATTGGTATCAGTAGACGACTATCGTGTCTCAACTTCCGCTTGAAACGGTGACAAGAAAGAATACGCGAATATTATTCGTGATTCTCGCTACGTTCACACGAATAACTTCTACCTCGGGGAGAGGATCACTCTGGTTTCATAAAGTCTTATAAAATGCGGTAGAACGACGAAATATGATAGCGGTCGTGACTGCTACTATCTGAGATCCGACGTTGTAACTGCAATTTCTAAATTTCCGCTTCTACCACAGATACAGATTGAAACAATACGTTGAAGTAATTGTTAATTTACGAAGTTTATGGCGTCTTTCGTGAGATTATCGAATAAAAAAATTTCTCTTCAAACGACCATTCTCTCACGGACATTAAATTCCAAGAACTATCCACGCAATTTTCCTTGTTGCTGACGTCGTAATCCGAAATGGATGTTGTAAGTATATGGTACTGCCAGAGTAAAGCGCGCGAGACCGTGTAGAAAAACGAAAGGTCGATGACGAAGGGCGGCGAGAGAGGAAGGGAGGAGGAGTAAATGAGAGAAACGAATCAAACTTCTGAGGTCTGGAGTCTACGTGATTCGAAATCAAGCCATTAAAGTACCTTCTCTTTAGAGCCGACTTTTTCTTAACATTAACTTAAGAAGCATCGACCATCTTTCTTGTCGTTACAAGCGGAATAGAAGATAAATTTCTCGGCAATTAAATTGCGGATATAGAAATGTGTATAATAAAAATTATTTCAAATAATTTGAGTTAATTTTAGATTGGATTCCTCGTAGAATTTAACTGAAACAAATTTATAGTTCGAGACATAATTACGAGGTTACTTAATGAAAATTAAAAAGATAGTAAGTGGGGGAAGAGTATTTTAACGAAGTTGACGAAGATCATTGCTGAGAAAGATTATCCTCGAACATGTCAAAGAGCACATCTTGCCTTTAACAACCTTTCACTTTGTATGCAAATTAGTCTAATAAAACTTAAACTCTCAATTTGTCCAAGAGACTTGCATGGGGTTCAAAATTATAATCTACTTCAAAATTAGTTTAAAATTATATTTTACCAAAAATAGAGGCAAATATATTAAAATTTCCCGTTTAACTTTCCGTTTTCTGCTTTTTAACGATAAGGAATGATGATAAAATCTCGAATGTGAAATAGATGACAAAATCTCAAATATATTATTTACATATAAGTTGCGTTTAAATAGCTTTAATTAACAAGCATATTTGAGCATTTTTGATGGCAAGCCAAAGAGAGAATTAACTTGATTTACTACAATTACATACAAAACTTTGAGATAGAGACGCGTTCATACGTAATAAAAATATCTTGAGCATTTTCAATATTGCAATATCTTGCGCAACTACATATGTGTGATAACGTGTCGCTGATAACTCAGATTGCTTTTCACGAAAACTCAAAATTGAATTTCTCTCTTATCTTTTCCGGAAAGTCGTAATTTTTCGCGATAGAATCGCACGTATTCGACAAATATAAATGCTACAAAAATAAAACTTTATTGCAGCAATTATATGTATAGACGCGAAATTTTATTTAAATCAAATTTAAATTTCAACAACGGGTATATCTTAGTTAATTAACTAGAGATCCCTACTTGAGATATGTACAATAATACGGTGCAGTTGCACGTTTTGCTTATGTGAAATATGATAATTACATTGTTCGGGTACGTATATATAAAGGATACGAGACGCACAATGAGAATTATTACGAAATAACCTGAATTCCAAGAATTATTAACATACATTGGAAATAATTTGATATTCATTAGTAATTTTGATATCATTTTCAATGTATAACGTATTTCTATGGTTACCTGTGACTAACAATTTTAGCCGCAGTATTTAATTAAAATCAGTCGATAGCGACATTAAACTATTATAATTACAATCATATATTAATCATATATAATTATAATTATAATTAATTGCATCACAAGATTCATATTTTTCCGAATTTAATTGTATTTTTTATTTAACTGTGTTTTTTTATCCAATTGCGTTTTTCATCCAACGTTGAATATTTGTAAAGAATGTCCGCTTTTATATTTTAATCAAATTATCATTTACTTTTTATTATTTGATTATACAGAATTAATTGAAGACAATAACGAATATTTTCATTTTTATTCAAGTATCGTTTATTTGAAGTTATTTAGAGAATATTCAGTTGCAAAATGCGCAGTTAGAAAAACTATAGATGTTACAAATGCGTTTTGTTACAATTGCGATGTTTGAAATGCGTGTGGCTCGACATTAACCATATTAACTTGTGAATTAGTTTAGAACTCTTGTCATATTTTTATGCAACTTTAATTAGCGGATACACTTAAATATCCTCTCAAGCATCAGCCTATGCAAATTTACTCAATTAAATTAATTATATACGCGTATATATATATAATTACGTATTCTATATTGTATTCTATATTGTACTTGAACGTAGAAAGAAATAAAAAAGAAATATGGTATAGAAAGAAATGAAAGATGCATATATATTGATATATATTTGCGATATTAGAAATACTATATTTTATATATATCTTAAATTTCCTGCACTTCTAAAATCTATTTACACATTAAATTTATTAAAGTAGTGACAGTCTCATCCATCACTTTTCGATTTCTCATAGCACAACAAATCGAAATTGCTCAATGCTAAACATTACGTTTCAACTTTTGTTCGACAGATAATTACGGCGTGTGACGACGACGCAATTATGAAGGCCCAAATATACTTCGTTTTCAACAAGAAGATATTGTGAAGATATCTTGAAGGCGTCAGTCGCGATCAGCCTTACTTGTTGTGTTGTACGCAACCTTTGCGGAAACTCGCGCAACCTCAAGACTTCTGATTCTTCCGGGAAAGGAAACACCCCTGCGAGTTTGAAACCGGGTTACCCGGAACCCGCACGGGGGAGGGAGAAACTAAGAAGGTTCACGCGAGCCTGGACGAACGTAGACGATCGATCGATTACCTCCTTGGAGGAAAAGGAGAAGGCGGAAGAGGAGAACAACAAGAGCGCGGAATAATCCAGAGTGTTTTTCTCATAGGGGAAGAATCGCATTGCTTTTAATCCGCAGGTACAGCAGGAGATTTGCGTGTCGAGTAATAATCATTTAAAATAGAACGAAATTCTATCCATATTTTATGTCCATTTAATTGAGTTAATTGGGTAGCACTTTAGATATCCAATTCTAAGAGTTTTGGATTCAGATAGAAAAAGGAAAAGGACTTTTTATTTGGATATATATTTTATTATTACCCGTAAACATTGGAAAGCAGAAGAGAATAGCACTGCACATTCCTTCTGACACTTTATGAATTGCTTAAACATTTAATTCTAACATAGCACTCTCGTGGGTTAAAAGGGTCAATTACTACAGAACTCACAAACGTTTATTATAGCTCATTTGTTCATTCTTTTTCATACGAATGCTCTTATTATACATTCCTTTTTATAACTGATCTCAATAAATGGCTAATATTTTAGCTTGTTTCTTTTTTTTTTTACATCATGAGTTAAAGATGGTAACGAGATGAAGCATTACAGTTTATCGCATATAACTTCAAGTAGCGTTTCTCTCTTTTAAACTGAATAGGGAATTACGATCCGTTTTACAGTCTACTAATTACTGCCTTTGAGAAGCCCAAACAATCGAACGCGAACGAGGCCGTGTGGGTAGGCGAGGAAAAAGTGGACGAAGGAGAATAGGGACAAGCTCGCAGGGTCGACTATCAATCGTCGATCAATCAAAGAAAACGAAAGTGGTGGTCGGGGCGGCACGTGGGGATAAAGTCGGGAACGTTCAACGGGAGGCTTTCAAACGCGCGGTGTTCAATGAGACAAGGAGATGAAGACGAGGAAGTCGCTGCTGCCGATCGTTCTGTTGTGCGTGACGATGGTGGGCCTGGCGCTCTGCCAGGAGAAAAGGTGGCCGAAAGCGGGTACGAAGTACCGAGATAAAAGTGCCAAGGGCAAATACGATCCTGATTACGCGGACAGGACTAAGGAGGAGGACTCTGAAGAGGAGCTTTACAATGATCGGAGCTCGGCGGCTACTGGTTACTACGAGTCTGGATCTTTTGATACCTCGGCCGTTTACAGGAATAACAGAGCGATCGATACCTCCAGGTATATTATCATAAGAATCAGAGATATATGAATTTGATGCCCTTTTTAATATTTTTGATATTTTTAGAGAGAGATATATGTAGTATAAAGATACTAAATTTGATATTTCTATATAAATTGGTATGTCAAATACATAAATATATTATTGAATACTTTTATTTTTATATTGAATATTTTTGGTACTTTTTTTTTTTTATATTTTATATCTCTATCGAACAACATCCTTTTAAATGTAACATACACAGGTTTTATTACTAAAGAATGTTGATCAAAAATTTTAGGAAAGAGTCGAGTTTATTGGAAAATCGATTGAATAAACCGTTTTACTTATGAACGAATTACTTGATTTTTGTGTAAACTGAACTTTTGCTCACGTTTACCCGGTATATCAGCAAATTCTTTCGTAATTGGAGAGGTACGTGATATCCGTCCGCAAATTTTCAAAACGCGGAAGGCGTCCACGTGTACGGAAATTGCTGATTGCCTCCTTGAAACGCTTTAAGCGATGAACTTTAGGTATAGCTGCTACCACGTTGACGTTTAGTCGAATATAAGTACTAAAGTGACTTTATTTTCACCAATTAATCACTCTCAAATTGATTATCACAAGTATCGCTGGCCAAGATTGCTGCGACGTCTCTACACACCGTCGCTATTAAAATTCCCTTTAATCTTCTTAGAGTTATTAGGGGCTTTTAATTGCCTTTTGCTAATTTTACTTTGCCTAACGAATAATTCGTGACACTGTGTACAAAGGGTAATAATTTAAATGCAAGTGATCCTTTTAATTCTGCGAAATGTATTTCTATTTTCCGAATGAGAAGACACTTGAATGCTAAATGAAAAATAAATTTCATTTTATTATCGTTAAATGAAGATTGTGATTTGTATCGAATCAATTAATGATTAGAATCACTGAAAAAGAAATTATTGGTTTTTTACGATAATTTCTGAGAATATTTCTATGGAATATCTTGACGATTTGAGAAAAGAATTTTCGAAAGCGCGTAAAATGTTTGCGAAAAAAGAAAAACCGAAAAGAAGATCGATAAATTTGTTCGCGTTAACAAACTTCTTTTGAATTCCTTAGAAAAACAATTGAAAGCTCAACTTTCTGTCGACTGGAAGAATTCTGTCAACATTTGAATGGTAAAACAAATTAATGAAAAACTGAATTGTTTCAGATCTACGGATATCGGGTCGAAAAACAGTCAGCAGTCTAGTCAATCGTCGAATCTGCCCAAATCGCATACGAAATCGAGCGAAGAGGTAGGACGAGAGAAAGGACGAAGGCACAAGAATATGACAATCGGAGACGGTATCTGTCAGAGCATAGATATCAGAAACAGTGTTGACACTTTCGCGGTATTAAAAGACTGCCGTGTGATCGAGGGTTTTCTGCAAATCGTATTGATCGAAAACAACACTGAGGCGGATTTCGAGAACGTTAGCTTCCCGGAGCTGAGAGAGATTACCGGTTATTTTCTTTTATATCGCGTGGAAGGTCTGAGAAGTCTCAGTAAACTCTTCCCAAATCTCGAAGTCATCAGAGGCGATATACTTCTCACGGACTACGCTTTCATGATTTATGAAATGAAGAGCATGCAGGAGGTAAAAATCATGTAGACTTTTCTGCTCGGCTTTTTATTTCTTCATCTTCTTAATTTTATAACCTTGTCTTTGTTTTCTCAAATAATAAAATTATTCCAAGTGGAATTTTAATTGGGTCATAACGGCCCGCGCATAATTTTAACGTTATCTTAAAGACGCTAACTTTCATCTAAGTAGTAAAAATGAATTTAAGATTGTATTTATTGAGTCGCGTTCAATATAAAAAAAAAAATATAAAAGATCTAGTAGAAAGATTAGGAACTTTTTGATACGCAGTTATGAGGTCATCGAATGTAATGTCAACATGTTAAAATAAATAGTATTATACGAGCACAGCTTTCGTATCGTGCGAACGCTATAAAGAATTTTTATTCGCATACACATGACGGTTGTCACGTACATTCCATATCTCAATCGTTCATTCCCACGCCGAATCAAGTCGAGTCTTGGTTTGAAAGTATAGCCCAGTATGTTGCCTAGGGCTCGGTCAAATGTTCAGGTCAAGTGATATTAATCAGTCAATCAAATTAACCAGCCATTCGACCTTTGACTCGCAATTCCACAACTAATCCCTGCGGAACTTTTTTCGCAGATCGGCCTCATCAACCTGACAAAGATATCTCGGGGTGGCGTGCGCATAGAGAAGAATCCCGCTCTCTGCTTTACAAATACCGTGAATTGGAGTCTCATTGTTTCAGCCGGCGAGAACTTCATCAAAGATAACAGAAACGAACAGAGTTGCCCGCATCATGTGAAAGGTGATAAATAGAAGTCTTAATTAGAATATCAATATTTTTTCCAAATATAAAGATTTTTGATAATAATGATTTAAAGTGTGCAATTAAACGTTATTTCTCAGAGAATTAGAAAGATGATTGCAACGCAAAAAATAATACTCCTTTAAAAATAATATTTCGCAGGATGCTCTCAATGTCCTGGCAGTTATTGCTGGACTGCCCAACGTTGTCAAAAGTTAGAGAGACCAAAGTGTCATGAACAATGTCTCGGGGAATGTTACGGTCCAAGTGATACCGAATGTTACGTCTGTAAGCATTATCGACACGAGGGAAGATGCATTGAAAGCTGTCCCCCAAATTTGTGAGTAATTTTTGCGAAAATGCAAATGACGTAAAAAAAAATAATTAAATTTTTTACTGTACTTCTCTTTTTTTTTTTTTTACCTTGCATATAAATGCAACATGAATAATGAAAGAGTTGTAATTTAAAAACTAAAATCTCTTGATTTAAAGTATGTAAATTATTTCAAGAAAATTACCAATTTTTATTAAGATTTTAATAAAGTTGAAATTCTACCTTTTTTTCTTGGCAAACATTTACTTAATAGAGTCGCTATTTTTACAATTTCTTCATATTTAGTTTTAAACTGGTACATATTAAAAAATTGTGTTAAAGTAAATTTGAGTTAAAATTTAAATTTTCGAAACATCTAATGCTGAAAATTAAGGAATTTTGAAAAGAGATGACGCTGAACAAAATTTTAAATTCAAACGAAAGATCTTACATAAAATATCTCGAAGTTGGATATTACACATTGTGTTTTAGATACGGCGTATTCAAGTTTTCAGGGCATGTCTGGCGATAAACATGCGACATTTTATCTGTAGGAAGATCTCTTATTTTGCTGTAACAATCATTTTCTGTTCACAGATACGCATATCTCTCGAGACGGTGCATCAGCAAGGACGAATGCCAAAATATGAATCATATCAGAAGATTTTCTAAATTGGAGGAGATACAAACATGGCGACCTTTCAATAATTCCTGTGTCACTCAATGTCCTGATGGTTTTGAGGATTACGTTGATGACAAAAATGTATGAGCTTCATGTGTTTTACTGCATAAAATGCAGTATATATATATATCCATATCTTTGTTATTGGCTTTTTTCTTTATTTTTTTATTTTATATTACAGATAACGAATTGTCGGGTTTGCAAAGGACAGTGCCGTAAAATCGCAAAAGGTGCTATTATACGCCATATTTCAGATGCTCAAAGTTTTCGCGGTATAACGGTAGTTAAGGGGGCTCTGGAATTTCAAATTAGAAATGGTAATCCAAATATAATGAATGAATTGGCGGATGCATTCGGTTTAATCGAGGAGATAACCGAATATTTGAAGATAACGCATTCTTTCCCGATCACATCGCTGAACTTCTTCAAGAAGCTGAAAGTGATCAAAGGTGAAAATTTAGACATTAACAATGCGAGTTTCGTGGTTCTGGATAATCCGAATCTCTCTTCCCTCTTCCCGCTATCCCAAAAAATAACGATAGAAACCGGCAGGCTGTTCTTTCATTACAATCCCAAGCTCTGTCTCTCCAAGATAGAGCAGTTCGGTAAAATGGTGAATATCACTAACTTCACAGATCTTGAGGTCCAACCAGAGTCAAATGGTGACAAAGTTGCTTGTAATATCGTTAACATAAATATCACGGTGAAAAAGCGAGAGGCGGATCACGTCATTCTGAGTTGGGACAGTTATAAGCCACCAGAAGGCCAACAGCTGCTCAACTATCTGCTAAGTTATATAGAGACCGATAACGAAAATATAACGTACGAGGCGAATGCTTGCGGTAATAACACGTGGCAGATAGTGGATGTTGGTATACCGAGTTGGAATTCCACTGTTTCGAAGTATATCACGAACTTAAAACCATATACCAAGTATGCCGCGTATGTGAAAACGTTCACAACAAGGAACAAGAATTCTTCAAGTTCCTTTGTAACTCCAGTGGGTCAGTCGAACATTATCTTTTTCCGAACGAAGAGCGCGATACCTTCGGTGCCGACGAACGTAAGCTCGATCGCAATAAGCGACAGCGAAATTCTACTCAAATGGGGTCCACCGGTGTATTCGAACGGTCCTATAGGCTACTATATGATCTCCAGCACGATTCGACTGGACGATAAGGAACTAATCGCCTCGAGGGATTACTGTGTCGATGCTTTGGTCAACGAAGCAAAGGAGATACACGAAGTGACAATTAAGACGTCGCTGATCACGAATCCTAATTCCTGCTGTTTCAAGGACGCGAAGACTTCTAAGCAATTTGAAATATTCTGCCACAAGAATATGACTATTAGCCATTTATCGCCCGGCTGGAAGGATTATTGCGTTTTTAATGACTACAATTCACCGGAGAGTAAATTTTATGATGTGACGAACAATTTATCCACTTCAACGCAGGAAGGGCAGAAAACTGCGACAGATGTTTCGGTTAACGCTGGTAACAGCATCACGAGTAGTCAATTGAATGATGAGATGTACATATACAACGTAAGTGCGCAAAATACTTCATATGTTTTGAAAAACTTGCGTCATTATTCTTTATATACCATCACAATTGCTGCGTGTGGTGTCAAAGACAGCGACGCACCAATGTGCTCAACAATTCAATATGCGAACGTCCGGACGTTGAAACGATCAAACGCGGATGATGTTCACAACGTGAAAGTCTATGTGACTAACAATACGATAATCGAAGTCATCTGGGAATCAGTTAAGGATCCAAACGCATTCACTGTCTCGTACACTATCGAGTACACAAATATGGATGTAAAGGATGCGAAAAAGAGTACCGAGTGCAAACCATACATTGGGCACAGGGAAAAATATATCCATCATTACATCAAAAACCTCAGTCCGGGTAGATATAGCCTGAGAATGCGTTCCACATCGCTAGCGGGTGATGGTTATTTCACCAATACAATCTATTTCTCAGTCGGTTTATCGGATAACAGTCGAATAATGATGGCAACGCTGTTGACTCTAGCTGTGTTAATCATTACTGTGACCGCGATAATATTCCTTATTAGAAGTCACCAGAAGAAGAGGACACAGGAGCGATTGATAGCCAGCGTGAATCCAGACTATATCGAGACCAAGTATGTCGTTGATAGCTGGGAAGTACCTAGGGAGAATGTTGAGATTCTGGAGGAGCTCGGTTTGGGTAATTTCGGCATGGTGTATCGAGGATACTTGGATGGCACCGGACAAGTAGCCATTAAAACGATCTCTGAAACCGCTAGCCAACGAGAAAAGAACGAGTTCCTGAACGAGGCCTCGGTCATGAAGAACTTTTCGACATGGCATATCATCAAATTGCTGGGCGTAGTCTCCATGGGCAATCCGCCATTCGTCATCATGGAGCTCATGGAGAATGGCGATTTAAAGACGTACCTGCGTAGGATACGCGATACTCAGATGGTGCCGAATGCGTCCAGGATAATGAGAATGGCCGCGGAAATCGCCGACGGTATGGCCTACCTGGAATCAAAGAAATTCGTACACCGCGATCTGGCCGCCCGCAATTGTATGGTGTCCAAAGACCTGGTCTGCAAGATCGGCGACTTTGGCATGGCGAGAGATATCTACGAAACCGATTACTATAAGATCGGCAAGAAAGGTCTATTGCCGATACGCTGGATGGCACCAGAGAATCTTTCCGATGGTGTATTCACATCCGATTCAGATGTGTGGTCATTTGGTGTCGTGCTCTACGAGATACTCACTCTCGCCGAGATACCGTATCAAGGTTTCTCGAACGAGGAGGTGCTGCATCACGTGTTACGCAAAGGCATGCTGAACATACCACGGAACTGTCCCGAAACCATACAGAAGCTCATGGAGAAGTGCTTCAAGTGGCGGCCCAGCGAACGCCCGACCTTCAT
Organism: Acromyrmex echinatior; assembly: GCF_024713525.1. Classification (NCBI taxonomy): domain Eukaryota; kingdom Metazoa; phylum Arthropoda; class Insecta; order Hymenoptera; family Formicidae; genus Acromyrmex; species Acromyrmex echinatior. Next base: position 22,448,636 of record NC_141853.1, read on the forward strand.
GGAAATTGTTTCTGAGTTGGAACCGTTTCTGGGCCAGGACTTTTGCGAGAAGTCGTTTTACCACTCCGACGAGGGCATCGAAATACGTAGCCTCGGCATCAAGAAGGTCTATCACAATGCTGCGCCGATTCGATTTCATTGGGGCCACGAGACCGCGAGATGGGTGAAGGACTTCGAGGACAATGTGACGTTGCTCGATCAGATGAAAGCGGGCACCAGCCGAGGACGGATCTTCAAGAACGGCTTCCAGCACTTCGGTAATGTAACGAACTTCGAGGATGTTCCGCTCGATCGATGAGATTAGTCGGTATACCGTTGAGCGGGAAAACTCAGCGGAATGAGATGTAACTGCTTGAAACCGTCTTTGAGATCATAAAATCCGCGGAAGGACATGTAGATATTAACGTACAAACAATACTCAGGGCAATACGCGAGTGGTCTGACGAGACTGTCGGACGAAAATATGTAGATGTTACCAAGTCGCTCGCACGCTCGTTCGCTTACTTGCTCGCTCGCTCGCTTGTTCGTTCGTTCGTTTGTTCGTTCGCTGGCGTGGCGACAAGTGTTTCATGTCCTTCTCTTGTTGTGAATTAAACATAATCAGATCTTGACGGTGAATAGCAATGCAGAGAGAAAACTTCGCTGCGCGCACCGTTGCGACGGTGTATGGAAAAGATGGTGTTCGTAATAAAAGCTAAGCTATTGAACAATTAGGTAAATAAACGTAGGCGCGCAGTGTTTCATAATCGAAAGCCGTGGCTTTATAGATCCATATTTTTTTTTTCCTAAATACGCCCGAAGTTCTTTCTGCAATGTATCAACTGTTCATTCCTTTCAGGATTACTTTTCTTTGTCTTTTATATGGGCATATAAGTTAGTCCTGAAGCAACTATTCTCGAATCTTGCTCGAGCTTTAACAATATTTATAAAATCACAAGGTTGATAAAAATTTAATTTTTTTCACTTTTGGATGTTAGACAATCCTGATAAAAAAAAATTAGAATTTTTCCCTCTTTTTGATTGATAACAAATATATCGTTAAAAACATTATTTTTAGTCAAGTTTCCGCACTTATTTTTGTTATTTAATCGACGTAAAAAAATTCAAACGAAAATACATATATTTAAAATCATACGACATTAATCATATAATGTATTGCCAGTCTTTTTGGGAAAATTTATAAGAGACGTTTCGTATTATTTCGAATTCGGGAAATATTGTTTCAGGATCATAGCGAAAGAATGATTTCTATAAACCAGAGTTCCTTGTCACATGTGTACACACACCTGTAGCACGATATGTTACAGCGTAATCTCAAGGTTGTAAATAATTAACTCTAACTCGCAGTTCGTATATGGTAAGTTAAAATAGAACTGGATGCAATATACGCCGCGCATAGTCCTATATTACGTAATAATTTATATTGAGAAAGATAGATGAGAGAAAGTGTGTGTGTGTGTGTGTGTGTGTGTGCGTGCGTGCGTGCGTGCGTGCGTGCGTGCGTGTGTGTGTGCGTGCGCGCGTGTGTGTGTGTGTGTGTGTGTGTGTGTGTGTGTGTGTGTGTGTGTGTGTGTGTGTGTGTGTGTGTGTTTTAAAAAAGACAAACTTCACCCTCGCATGTAAATAAAGTCATAAGTCTCTTCTTCAAGAGTTGCGAGTACCTCGTAGGTAAATTATTGCAATAAGAGCGTGTCAACAATCCACGATCCACAATTTTCACAATAAAGTAAACGTGACAGATAAGAAAGGGGAAAGACTAATAGGCACAAATTAGGGGCCTACTAATCTGATCACGTTTCAGTTTCCTGCACGATACAGAATTGTAGATTTTGACGTTTCAGTCTCGGATTTTACGGATACGGAATCGAATGACGTAAATAATCAATAGGTAGTAATGACAAACTAGGTGATATATAAACGCAATACATTGAAATCGCTGGGATGGGTCTTGTCGATCATCAAGATATTCTATTCTGTTTTCCTCGGTTTTCATCTCTGTATTTTTCCTTTGTTTGCCTTATTCATCATAAGTCAATATTACTGCTTCAAGCGTAAAACGCTTTGTATCTAATCGCGCTTTTGTTTGTTTTCGTTCCAATTTAAATTTCGTTACGATTTCGTATCTTAAAACACAAACGATTATCATTTCGAATAGAGATCAGTTAAGCCTACGAAATGATGCACTTATCTGCACGAAATATATCTTGAGATTCGACAAATAAATTTCTCGGCAGTGTGTAAGAACGGCAAGCCAAAAATAACACACGATTCGCAAGTTCATCAAACAAAACTAACAAATAAATAAATAATACAACTCGAATCAAAGTCATTTGAATATTGCAAAATTTTGAAAAAAGATACGAAAGTATCTTCCATTGTACGAAAAGCAATTAAAATAATTAAAAGAAAAATTTTAACAAAATTAATATTCATGCTGCGTATCACTATCGCGAGTATTTCTATTTAGGCGAGAATTTTAATTTTCTTTCTTATAGTACAAATATTTTGAACATTCTCAAGATACAAGATTCGTTTCAGTTTGATAAAATTTATCCATTTCTACAGATTTCAGAGAGAGAAAAAGAAAAAAGTATGTTGCGTATATAGAAATAATAGAAGAGTGCTTTTGACAAAAGAAAGTATAACATTGAATTTTTTTAAGATATATCATATTCGCGTTGCTAGGTGACTGTTTAGTATAAAAGTTATCTCGTTGTCCTAGTAAGAGAGCAGAGCCAATCTTTCGGTATTTCATAGTAATGAAAGGCGTGCTGCAGAGTAACGAGAGAATACGAAAACGAACATACCATTTAGAAAAATCAATTGAAGGATCGCGTCTCGATGTCAAAAGAGAAGTCATTATTGAAGAGAAAGAGAAAGAAATAAAAAAGGAATACATACGCATCGGTAGCATTGGTTGATGAAAGAGAAAGTGCTAAATGTAAAATATGATAGATCCAAAAAGTATTTTGATATAATAAAATTCTCGAGACACAAACACGTTTCGGAAGATGTAAACGTGATCAGTTCAATTTCTGACACAGTTGCGACTCGGGTTGACCAACCAAAAGCGAACTGTATGTGAAACTGTACGCGAAACTTCGAAGAGACTCGAATATTCGGGGAATTTCACAATACGGATTTCTCCCGTAGATTGAGTTCGCAAATAGGCTTTCTAACTGTTTCGTTACCCCTTCGTCCGAGTAATAATGGGTCGCGCGCAGCAAGGACTGAGTGTACAGTAATTAGTAATAATGATCGGCTTAATTGCTACGCGTATCGCGGCGGAGCAACTTGAATCAGTCCTTCCCTGAATAATCCCGAACTTAGCATTTCAGATTACGGTTTCTCTGAATGTCCAAGTGTTAAAGTCGCGAATGATATAATATCAGTTGAATCTCTTTGTCCGGCGTGACAGGCAAATCGGCTTATAGTAGAAAGAGGAGTCGTATAAAGCGCGTAGAATTCCGATTTCACGCTGTACTCTACTTGCTCATTTAACTCTTTCACTTTAAAAAATAGAACATGTACTAAGCGTTTTTATAATGATATAGTAAAATGGAAAACCATTAAAACTATACATATAAACTCATGTTTCTGATTCATAAATCATTTCTGAGATGCGTGCATAAGCGGGATAGACGTGGAAATATGAATGAACGGTCTCTGTAATTCGATACGGAGTTCATGCAGATAAAATTTTCGCACAGATAAAATTTGCTTATGTAAAAATATAATGTAATCTGCGATTACCGTTGCATTTTTATCTCGAGCAGAGACATGTATTAACATTCGCTCTTTGGAAACGACTCGAATTAACAGAACTGATTATCAACTATTTATCTGCTTGTTTCTACGGATGCTGAACACGCGTATTGTAAATATATGCAATATATTTATATATATGTATATATATTGCAATATGTTTATACATATATATATTTTTTCGATTTAGCTGCATACGCATCAGGAAAGAAAGCCGCGCGGCATTCACTACACGTATAGCAATACAATTAGCATTTTCGCTACAATAATGCTTCACCGTGCATTACGAGAATAGTGGCAAGTACCGTTGACGACGTTAATAAAGTTTAGACGATTGTAAAGTTTAACGTAGTCGTAACGTAGAAGCTCCGCTCTCAATGTTCAATCTCGAGATTTCGTCCGAGTGGCTAGAATAACCCTTAAACGACGGTACGACGCGTTTCTCGCATCGTTTAGATGCAACTATGATCATTCTATCACATTTCTCTATACGAATTATTTATGCTGTATACATACACACACATATATATATATATATATATATATATATATATATATGCCATTTTTAATACTTAAGAGACGTTAACATTTTATCAATGCCCTCGTAACAATTATATTCCTACTACATCGTCATTATAAAAATAATATATATATATATATATATATATATATATATATATATTTAAGTACATATTTATTCCTATTAGAGATTATATTTTATATTGTACGCTCTTAGACTTAGATTCGCTTTTCCTTTGAGATAGCAAAACGCGTCGTACTACATCGTACACTATCATCGACTGCTTTCTCCACGAAGCTCTCACTACTGAAGGCACACCATAATCAGGGTCTTAGGAAATAGGATATCACTGCATCAGGTTCCTATCTTCTTTCCGCAAAGAAAAAGCAAGCGTTTTCTCAACGCGTCATGATACAGCAGTAATATTAAAGGAGCGTAAAAATAATTTCGTAGGTGTTATTTTGTCGCTATTCTTTTTATCACATGTGCACCGCTACCGATAAGATTAATTCCAGTTGAGATATTTCGACGGTTTAAAGGGAGCTACTTGAATCGATGGAACTATTTTATCGAATATCACATTCTCGCAGAACAAGAGACGCGCTGACCTGGATAAATAATGGTCTGAAGTTTGAAGTTTATTGTTCGCGCTTGTGCATTAAGGAAAATTTTTGATTAAAAATAGATGAACCGTAGATTCTGATTATATCAATCAGAATTCTAGTTCATCTGGATGATCGATTATTATGACTAGAATTCTGAGTGGTATGATCAGAATCTACTGGTTTGTTCATTTTTAATCAGAAACTTTTCTTAGTGCAGAAATATGTGATTGCCATCTCATACAGCATAAAATATTTATGAATCATTTTACATGAGATAATTACATGTTAAACATATTTTTGAAGTACTACCAGATCGTATATAGATCAAATGAAAATTAGTCGCGTAAAACATTTTAAAATATTGCATAAAAATATTTCACAAAAATATTACACAAATATTTTAAGGCAAAGATATTTCAAAAATTCTGATATTCTGGATATATATATATATATTATATTTATTATTTTAGAGAGATTTCTTGAAAAATTTCTGAAATATTTCAATCTTGCGATGAAATATTTTGAAAATATGTTCTGCTGTGTGAGCTGATCAAAACAGGCAACCAATATTAAAGCTTGGATGAAAAATTACGTGCGAATATAACTAAAATTACTACTTGCGTCCTTAATAAGTGCCATGCACGTTGTGTGCTAAGTTTCTTTCGGGATTTTTCAAGCTTGTACACTGAAGTGAATTCTGTTTGTCGAGTATTCCGTTACTCACTACCCCGGAAGTCTTGAAACGCCAGAATGGGAGCATCGATTCCCTTCGGGGAAAAGGAATATCTCGATTGAGGTCGGAGAATCTCGAATAAATTCTTCCTTGATAAAAGACGCGTCTTCTTTCAACAGTGCAAACCGATATCTGAATATTAGCAAAATTCGATACGTTTAGCAATCAATTATATTTAAGAATCGCTGGATTATTTATATGCGCAAATCACCCGTTAAGAGCAGAATATTCATTGAAATTCCACGCCTCGCGTCACAAAATTGCTTCTCATTTTTCTTGTTTAGTAAATCTCCATAGAAGATCGATGCTGCTCAAAAATTATGAAGGCTGGTTGGTGACGCGTGTCGAGAATGAAAAGAAGAAAAAAAGAAAGAAATCTAACGGCACATTGATAGTAAGAACGTATGAATCATCGTGCTGAAGGCGCAACAATTCAAGGATTTACGTCGAGTCACTTCTCCACTTGTCGCTACATCGTTTGTTTGAAGACAAACAAATCATCACACTAGTTAATCTCGTAGAATATGGTTAAATTACATTGCGTATACGTATTATTCTAATTTTTACGGTCATATCTGAATACGAATCATTCTGAAGGCTACGTGTGATCGGAAGCATCTACAATTGTTCGAATTATCGAGTCATTGAATCGATGAATCCAAACGAGAAAACGATCGCTGAACTATTATAATCTTATTTGCTTATTACATTGATTACTTTGGTGCTGTCGAAATACTTATAACAAATAACCATCAAAATACCATATGAAATTTTGAATAATATTAATATTTAACAAATGACAACATAAAGTAAAAAATATACAATTCATAGAATAAAGTTTTATTTAATTATATTCAATATTTAATTATATATACTCAAGTGAGACGTAAGAGAAACTCGCAATTCTACTCACGACATCTAAACCGGATATCTTTGTTCACCATATTTCGTATTCTTTTCATATCTTGTCACACAATCAGCATTACAATTTAAAATATAGAGAATTCGGAGTATCTTAGAGACAAAACGTAAATATCATCTATTCTCATTATATATAAATGTTAAAAAGAAATACTTTACAATTAAGATTATATTTGATCAAATAGTAACAAATGACCTATCTAATTAAAAGATTATGTATATGCTGACCTACCAAAAATAATACTAGGATAAATGAAAATATAATCAACTAAGTACAATCGAGAGCAAAAATGCCTAGTTCTAATGTAATGAGATTGAACTGCCCCTCAGCTTTTATCCAGTAAATGTTAATGATTGAGCAGATTACTGGAAAAAAACAAGATTCAAGATGAACTTTCAGTCCTCACGACATCTAAACCGGACACCTTTGCTCTTCATTGGTACATTTCGTATTCTTCGTATTTCATCTTTTTATCAATTAGCATTCTAATAATAAAATAAAACATAGAAAATTCGGAGTAGCTTAGAGATGTCGGATATCTGACAACATAAATATCATCTGTTTTAATATATTATATATAAACGTTAAAAAGAAACAAATTAGTTACTCAACATTTGTTACGTATTTATGATAATGAAAATTCTACTTAATTCTACGGCGTACACAGCCGCAGTAGAATTAAGCTACACAAAAATTGCAGATAACATATTAAATGATAAACAGTAAATTTCGAAAATGTTTAAGAATTTCAAACAAGCTAAAGGTCTGGTAATTTAACCATTTTGCCCTAATCGCGAACAGTTTAACTGAATGGATTATATATATTGAATATAATTTTAATAATTTAATCGAGAATATAACGAGAATGTCAACTCTTATCTTCGTTACGCACAACTGTATTTATTTATTCAGACACATATTTTCAGCTTCATGCCTCCTTTTACCGATAGCGTGTAAAATCATTCTATTCGATCCCGGCTAGTCGTAATAAAGCGAAATATTTATTCATACGCGGATCCGCCGTTTGGCAAAGTCAAATATGTATCAAAAGTCACAAAATCCAAGCAATCGCGCGATCACCACGGACGTATCGCCGCTTCTTGTCCTCGTATCATGAAAATTGTAACATAGATAAAATATTCGGAGACATATTTTTTCCAGTTCTAGTAATTCTAGTTGTACATAGGAAGTCATATAGTCACTCCGCGTATAGTAATTAACTTAGTAAAGTAAATTACGAGATTGCGCGTAGAATAGAATATTTTTCGCGATTAATTTCATTCATATATCTTTCAGTATCCCTCGGACGAAAGGAGCAGCGCGATATCGTTGTGGCCTATATATTTTCTACGTTGAAATGTAAAAAAAGGGAAGGAATGTAAGCATTTGAGCTCCTTACCATCGCGGCAATGCAAGCCTGTACATAGGAAACTAGGAACGTTAGACGAATAGATTAGTCGATTAGACGAGTAAATAAATAATACGTAATTTGTAGACCATTTTAGTATAATGTCTTACGAGGCGGATGAGAAGGAAGGAAGGAGGAAAACCAATTTTCATAGGTTTCCTCGAAGTTTACGCTAATATCGAGAGCGGACGGATGGTTATTAATGACGAGAAGTAGAAAGGGAGGAGAGCGAAAAGGAGGAACATTTTCGTTCGTTTATTCTCGTCGATTCATGTTTCTCTTTCCCTGAGAACTGCCGTGACTGGAACAGGCGTACTCGATCGTTTCGCCGTTGTAATTGCCTGGCGATCTGGCAGTATTTCAGGGAGCCTTTAGTTAGAGAATTAACAGCCGATTAATATATTGCATACCTAATAATCGACTACGAGTCTCGAGTGGTCCAATCGACTAACACTATTGATAATATATTAATGGTACGCACGTATACTGTATTAATGTACACTTGTATTGTATCCACACGCGTTGTTATGAGCTTGCGTATGAACATCCAATCTGTATAATTATCACGTAAGACGTCTTATCCTTAAGTATACGCTAGGAAATCCCCGGACCGCGTAAGATTTGTAATTTTAAGGAGTATTTATTGACAATTCTTTACCTTCGTAGCTTCCCCGTATCGCGCTATCATCACTTGTACAGCACTTTAATTCACATTAGTTAATTAACCATATGTAATTAAGTATGTACGATTAAAGTATAATAGCTTTTTAAGCTCAATTCATAAGTCCGCGCTATTAATCGGAGCGAATCGCGGAGTAACGCCGTTCTTCAGTCTTTTTTTTTGTGTGTTATTTGCTTCGGGAAATAATGCGTGCACAATGATATAATTTGAACACCGCCATGACGTAAGGATGATACACAAAGTCCATAGCTGCAACATAAACTCGTATGTTTATAAAAAGATTGACTAACTTATTCTTATACCGTCGTTGTTGCTTTGTATTGAACCCTCGACGAGATCGATCCAACGACATACGTACAACAAACAAACTGCCATTACTTTTAAGTCTGATAAGATCCTCCGGTAAATATGCAGTGCAATCGATAATATATAGAAAAGTAATGGAATACATAAGAAAAGAATCTTGGTAGAAATTTAATGCGGTTCTCGATTGATTATTCTAGTTTTTTTTACTTCTTTTTTATGCAATAACTGCATTAAAAGCGTTATTAATACACAGAAAAGAAGTATAAAATTTGACGTCAATTACTTAGCAGTAAAAAGACAATAAATAGATACAGTCTGTCTAGTAAGATCGTGGCCTATCTGAAAGAAAAATCGTTTATCAACTTTGAATTTATATTGATTGTATTCAGTAGTATTATGGCCAAAATGCATTTACATTAATAAAGAATCCAGTCGCTACCTGCGTCTATAATAGACTGACATTCTTTCCACTAAAGAAATCGCATATTCACGCAAAGACCTCTAGATTCGTTGAATTTCGCTTTGAAGTTGATGTCGGTCTTCCACAAAGTTTCCTCTTGATGAGTGATCACACATTTTCAACGGGATTTGCATCGGGTGAAGGCCAGTGGAGTATCTCGATGTCATTTCCGTTTTTCCAGGATGTGCAGAACCAACTTCGATATTTGGGATCATTATTCTCCTGAAGTACCAATCTTTATCTTTACTGATAAACCAGCAGACCAAAGTTTTTTGGTACTTTTTGGTACTTTTTAACATTTTCTCAGCATTCAGATTGTCAGTAAAGAGATAAAGTCTTCGAATCGCACGACTGTTTTTTCATTTTTGTCGGTATAGGCCACGTTCTGATATAAATTGTCAACGGTTTTTGTCTCTAAATAACGTTGCACGAACGACTTTGATTTTTCCATATATCTAACCGCAGCGGATTTTTGGTCCTTTTGGATGAGAACACAAGAACACACTACTTCGAAACGAGACGCGTAGACAATACTCATTTTAAAAACTGTTTATTTTAACACAATTCCAACAGCAACGAATACTTTGCTTATAATGCATGCAGCACAAAGATGATACTTATCGACAAAAAAAAATTCCGAGTATATCTTTAATCAACTGTGAGTAAACCCTACCACGCTCTTACTAGACAGATTGTAAACATACTCATATCGCTACATTTCGTCAATGGCAAGATTATTAACCTAAACTTAAGTTGTCAACTTAAAGAATTAGGAAGTGTCGAGTAACTACACGCTTTGTGCTGACTTGTGATCTGTCGACTTGTGATCTGTGGTCCGGAATCCCATTTGCATCCTACTATGCTTAAGAAACTGAATTTCGATTTATGGATTAAAAGAGACTTATTAATAGGAAATCTCTTCTCGTGTATGAAGAAATATGAGTGAAAAACAGAATTGGTACAAGAAATTGGTTGAGTGTCTTTGTGTGATATTGTCCAAGAGTAAGGCAAAAGATATCTCTATTTGTCCTAATCTAAGGGATTGTATTTAAAAAAAGAAGCTTAAATGATTAATACCTCGCTTCTCGGGGACAAAACTACTATCACTATTTTCTGCCAGATTCTTTTGTTTCATATAAAAACGCATTTAATGAGTATAATTTTATTGATATTGGCGCTGAAGCCGCTAATAATAATAATTGCCTAACTATTTTACCTAGTTGCTAATGTGCAATATTTTTATACATCAAGAGAAAACAATAATATTAGATAACTGATTGAGTGTTCAGTCAAACCAAATAAATTTCTACTAGGGAATATTGTATATTAATATGTTTTTTTATAATTTTTAAATAAATTTTAACATTTTTGACTGCCATGCGACCTATATCTGGGTAGCACAAATTTCCACAAAGGCCTGATCATTTATGAAATACAGTTATTTACTAGATTAAAAACAATTTTACTAAATATTTAAGGCATTAAAGAGATTATATAAATTATATTAAGACAGAAAGCAAAATAGACAGTAACAGAAAGTAAAATATAATATAGATTTATTAAGTTCAATATTAAAATTTGGCAGTCAAAGATGTGAAAACTAAATCCGTTCAAACAAATCGATACTCATCCCGTTTTTTTCAATTTTTTTCTTTTTACAATACTGCATATTTGCCAAATCGTTATACTCTCTCACGTGGTCTCATTTTTGAAGTAGTACTGATTGTGCATTTTATGACAGGAGTTATAATTTGATTTATAATAAAGACGAATAACAATTTCAAATAGAACAATGCTTTTGCTGTAACAGTAAAAAAAGTAGATACTGATTGAACAATTTCATTCAATTTTAAAACCTGGCTGGAATGTCGGCTTCGTTTTGCTGAATACAATGCTCGATTCGTGTATGTATGTCGTTGATCGCGTCGTATCGAACATTTAATTCTTGTCATGGCACGTCCAAATTTCTCGAATGGCGTAATTTCGGCGAACATTAACATCCATAGCTTACCAGAATTTCAACTGCTATTTCGACGAGTTCGATTTTCCCCGCAATTGAACAGGATAACATGCACGCGAATCGTCGCGTTTATATTGTCGCTGAATTGCGGATATTGTTACCATTACATCATTGGATGTCAATCTTGTCAAATTAGTCAAATTTATGTACTTCTGTACAATAATTCATCATAAGAATCATAAAAAAGGAAATAACGAATGCATTTGAAATTTTACAATTAATTACAGTTAATCTTCTAAAAATTTGATATATAAATTTCGAACGATTAAACTTTTTGATTGTTTTAGATTTACCACTAAATAATAAATATATCAAGATTCTATTTATGAATGTTCGATTGGGAAAACAATCTGATCGAAATATTTTGAACAAATTAAGAAACAACGCTTGCATTCACACTGTCTGTTACATATTATGTAACAAGCAAAATCTGTCGGAATTAGATCGGCTGGAAATTTTTGATCATTACGAACTACAAAAGAGGAATTGCGCGAGCTGAAAAGTCCGAAATAGTTCCGGTTAATTATCATTCTAATTGCAGTACTGATTGCATGACCACATATGTGCACCATGTACCTAATTTTTACGCATGAGAACTCCAATGGACTGATATTGAAGACTTTAGCTTTAAATTAGCCATCGTCCTCGATGGTTTCTTTCCTTTCCTTCCTCGCATCGATTACATTGCATGTTCACAAAACGCGCAAGAAAAATATCGACATACAGATTGTCCTAATCAAATGATATACGTAAATATTATACGAGATGAATTATTAATGTCACGATAATAAGTTTTATAATATTTATTGCTGACCTGAAGAACTGAGAAAAAAATCATTGCACGATTTTATAAGACTCCTTAATTAATATCGTATATATTATTGTAGATTAAAGATTATCGAAGGAACGATTTAATTTGCTATATAATTTACAGCAAAAGTTGTAAAATTTATTTTGCGCCTTAAAATCATGCGACTAATTTTATATATTGAGAATAGACTGTTATTTTTATAATAAAGATGAATTTAAAAAACTGCAAAAATTTAATTTACACAGTTTCTCATTCCTAAATTATTCAAATTAATCAATTTTTCGTTTAAAAAGGTGTCTGTAATTTGATGAAGAAGATTCCATTATTAATTTTAACTTTTGTCGTAAATCGTGTAATGATAATGTTGGTGCTTAAATTGTTAAAGAAAATTGGAATATGAGGAAAGTTAGATTACACTATTAACGTTTCCTGGGACACTGGAAAATTCATTGCTCACGGAAACTCATGATATATACTCTGCGAATTTCTTCGAATTAATTCTATTTTGTGGTTACTTCTTTTGCTATTAAAGTTAAGCAAACTAATTGTTAGAACAATATTCCACGATGTATACGCATATTTGTTTCTTAAAATATATATTGATGGCTTTAAGAAGTTTTATGAGAGAGAATGAGAGAATGTGTGGGAATGAGGAGAGAGAGAGAGAGAGAGAGAGAGAGAGAGAGAGAAATTGATTTTAAATAGAATTACATTTGTAAAATTTGAGGACGAAAGGGACGTAATTGTGTAGAATTTATACTTGAATAAGATTATTTCACTAATCGAATTATTAATCCAACTTGATCCGCGGATCTAGTTCTAAGTTGTAAAAAGAAAATTAATTTTATGATCCCCAGATGCTATTCTTCGTGCTCAAAGGCATTTGAATTATTAAAATATATTAAAATATGGGACAATATATATTTCTTGCGCATTATATAATACTTTTTTACGTTGTAATACTTCTGTCGCGCGCCTGCACAATCAGTGATCTCATTGCAAAAGTAAGTATCTGTTTTTATTTACACATTTCTTTATAATTATGTATCCGCATAAAGCGTACGACGAATAAGAAAAGTCATTTAACTTCTTATTACGAAGAGAATATTTAAGGCGCGCCAACTTCGCGAACAGATGGAAAAACATCTTCTCGTATTTTAAAGAGGGAAAAATACGCAGCTTATAATTTTAAAATCGAGTAATGACTCATACAAACGGTTACGAATTGATTTACGGACCTGTCTGATTTTTCGATTTATGGGCTTGAAGTTTACGATGATTTCTTGCCTGCATTAAGTGTTCACAAAGATTTACGACGAATCTCCTCGACGAAAATAAAAGCGACCGTGGCTTCGAAAAAGGAAAAATTGTGCGTAAAACACATCCAAGCTTTCGTCCTTGTAATTTCTCGCGTGAATTATTTATTAAGATTTACACTACAATTGAATACCTGTGTGTGTATTTCCCCCTCACTTTTCACGATACTCTTATACAATTCATGCTATTTGGGATGCAACTCGATTTTCACACTCGATTGAACCAAACGTTAAATTTTCTGTGTCACTACCTTCTTAATGGGAAAATGCTTTTAGCAAAAGAGCGATTATGTTTCCTATTGAGATATTTATCAATGAAATGAAGTCAAGTTGAATGCATTATTGCAGAGTAATGCAGAATGACAAGTTATATAAGAAGTAATGAAATAGTGACACAGTTCTGTAAAATATATCGCTATTATCGCAAATGTTCTTCGATAAATAAATACATTATCCTCTACATATATCCTTACATGTAAACGTACTGCATTTACGTGGCCATCATGGCTTTCCAGTACGTGTACTAGTTGTCCGAGTTGTCAATGAAAATGTCAATCATCCTTTCGCAGACGATAAAAAAATAAAAATCAATTCGACTGGAACGTAATTATTCGAGGCATTCTTTCCGTGACGTGGAAAGCCAAGATTATGGCCTGTGCTCTGAAGAGAAAAGATATTTATTCCTAATAAATAAATAAACTGGAAAAAAAAATAAAAAAAAGGAAGGGAATGAAAATCCTGCCATACCTGCGTCTTCCACGAGAGAGACTACAACAAACATTATCCTAAAGTAGTATAACATTTACGTATCTATATACCGTAAGTTAAATTATTCACTATCTTTGAGAGATGCGTACCAGTGATCGGGAATCGATGACATGTACAGAGTATGCTGAGTGAGAGCGTGTGTTTCATGTATATCGAAATTTCATGCGCTCGCGTTAAGACCAACGGTGCGCGTAACTTGTTATTGAATTCTGATATATCTTTAGATTAGAACAATTAATTGCAGCATATATGGACGGAGAAATTACGAGGACGAGATTTATCGATTTTACTCGCGTATTTTATCCTTTCTTGTATTAATTCTTCGCTTGACGCTCTCCGTGCGAACAAAAGATTAAAAAAAAATTGACGTTTCTTCTTTATCACGTAGAAACTTCATAATGAAGTCTTGTACTAGGATAAAAATTATCGTCGAAGCTGTAATCGCTCTGTAAACTGAGCCTGCGTGGTTTCCCGCAGTCGAACACTGTAAACACAAATGTACATACTTACACTGCACTAATTTAGTATTGCCGCTAAGTATTACAACTAGTCACATAAGCCAAAAGTTTGTTACTCTCGCAGAAGTTTTCTTTTTTTCAGTTTTGTAAAATAAAGGAGATGAGAAAAACCCGAAGAATGTCACAATTGCGTTTCTTTAGATCTTCTCACCTTCCACATCCCTTGGTAAAACTAATAGCATGAAACAGAACATCAATACTTGTCAACGATATGATAGACATATTGCGTCTTCATGAAACTGTTCAAGAAACAATCATTTTTCATCCGTAACAGGAACTCAATTTTTTTCACACTAAAGGAACATAAGAATCCTTGGAATTTATTAAAGTTTCTTGTTATATTATTTTTATTTTTTCAAAGAATTTTTCAAATTTAATTTTATAGCTTTAATTTACATGGTATAAGACTTATTTATATTTGGAAATAAAATATTGACAGAGTTCATTGCTTCTTAATCTTGTTTATAGATATGAATTCATTGAAGATTTTTTTAGAATATACTATTTTTTAAATTATTCTCAGGGTCACTATATGTTCCACGTACATAATAATTTGCTGCATATACTTGTAAATTAAAACGATCGATTTTTTATCGATTCAAATCAGAGCAGCTTTTCCACAAGTCAAAAAACAAAATTTTTCAGCATTGTAATGTTATCATAATAATTTAATTGTTCCATGTGATATTCACATTTGATATTCACGCAAAGAAATAACGTTATGTATTCCTATCATTGATTCTCTTTTCTATTATGTTCTTTATTTATAAAACTTGCATAGAATTTTCTATTGTTTGCAAGTGGCACAGCTATGTTTCGTGATAATCCTGCAATATGTTTTTACTGTACGACAATCATCCGACAATGATCGCGGTAGCGGAAATGAATAACGCTCTCTCTCTGCGCAGCAATTCTTTTACGTAAGCGCAATACAAGCGGAGCAAACGCTACGCATTGTACACCGTACGCCCCCGTTTCCGCTTTCATTTTCGATGTGCGTGTTCACACCGGAGACTAACAGTCGCTGATGAAAGAGTCAGGATTATTTTCTATATATAGCTAACAAACGTGCGTGCGAAAATTTTCTGTAACGAAGGTTATCTATGTTTCACCAGTGTCAACTTTATAGTGATCTTTAACGAAGCCGATTAGCAGGTACGTAAGTGATTCATTTTTTTGCTAGTGATACATGAATAACTGCAAAAAAACTTCTCGTATCATTTTGCATTAGTTCTCTGCGTTTTGATGCGATATTCAGACATATTTTAGTATACCACCACTTAATTAATATACAAATGGCTTTTATTGTCCTCCAAAGTAATCCCCCTTATAGACAGTACACTTCTCTGACAACAGCTTGTTTGTACAGCTTATGGAAACTCTACGAAAAGTCATCTTTGGATATCGTCTTAAATTTTTGTTGTCACAGAGTTTCCATAAGCTGTCATTGTTAGAACAAACATTGTCAGAAGTGTAATGTCTGTAGAGGGAATTATTTTGAAGAGCTATAAAGATTATTTGTATATTAATTAAGAAATATTTACTTTCTCATGATATTCATCGAACTTCTCGTTGCCACGTCACGTATGTTAAATATAATA
Organism: Acromyrmex echinatior; assembly: GCF_024713525.1. Classification (NCBI taxonomy): domain Eukaryota; kingdom Metazoa; phylum Arthropoda; class Insecta; order Hymenoptera; family Formicidae; genus Acromyrmex; species Acromyrmex echinatior. The sequence continues at coordinate 22,465,071 of NC_141853.1, forward strand.
CTACTTTGTATTGTGAAGGTGACGCGTGTCTCCGTGTGAAAGCGGTCGAGTAGTAGTCGACGGGTCTCGGATTTGATCTCGACCCTCTTATGTGTTCCATGTATGCGTCGGGTTTTATAAAAGATTGATTGAAGATTGTGAGTGAAGGAGTGCGAAATGACTAGGCTAACACCTGCTTCGAGAATCCATATATAGAGAATTCATATATGAAAATGCACTACTCTTTAGGATTAAATATAAATAATAAAAAAATTCTAATTTATGCATATTTAATTTATCAATTATTTGCATTCTACAAATGTTTGGAGATGATAATTTCGTGTTTTTTTTTTCAATATTTTCGAGAATCAAGAGGAATAAAACGAATAAACGCATATTATTGTTCAAAAGATTGAACTTGTAGTGATATTGAGAATTTGCGAATTTACAAGTGTATTATTTGTTCTTCGCTTTCACTTTCGTCTTCTTCCGCATTAATCTTGATTAAGTACTTCAGGAAGCGTTTCTAATTTCTCCTTCAATCAATTGTAGAATATAATATTTATGCAATCATCTTTTAAAATGTGTCACCACTTCCTATATAGAATATGCCAACCAGGATTTAATGATGACTTCTCTGATTAATTTATAATTATTTTTTTATGTATTAAACGGAGTTATGAATGAAAAAAATGAGATTTTCGTGAACTAAAGAATTTCGAGAATAGTTAAAAAATTTTCGGTTATGAAAGCGAATGGTTTACTTTTAAAAAATTTTAATTAGATACGTCAACAAAAATGCTACAAAAATATATTATGCAAAAAAGGCAATGATACAGTATATACAATACAGTAAATATTGATCTCTTCCCTAAAAAAGGATTAGACAAGAAATTTGTTTTTTATTAAAAGGATACTTTAGTTTCATGAATTAGGTAATATTTGAAGATAATTTACGAATACAAGAAGACGTAGTAGACTTGTATTTTCATTAGCGTTAAATTTACGATTGGAATATGTTTCAAGGTCTGTTTAACACTTTTTGCTTAACGGCTTTCGCATACCAGCGACTCACTCGATGGAAAAGCACTTATGTATAATCGTGCATCGCGAGCTATTATTATACTCTAAACTGATAATGCTCTGGATGCAGTGAAATGACAATTGACATTACCTATGTCTTAGGGGAAATCATATTGCCTATTAATTTATTGTAATACGAACACATTTTTTGTGACGTTAAAGGAACATATGAGTTCTTGAGACCCATTACAGTCTTAAAAAAATTCTAAAGTTTTTAATTGTATAAAAAATTGCAATATTTAAACACAACATAAATATAATTAATCTATATGAATAGAACTATAATGTAAAAAAATAAGATTGGAAAAAAAATAAAATTATTGCCAGTTATTTTACTATTTAAGAATTAAGAAAATGTCCTAGTATTTTTTTTATCAAAATTCGTAATTTTAGTTTATGAGTTAACGAATCTTTACTAGAGAAGATTAAGTTATTTCTTACATAACATCTTAAAGAAATTTTATTAATTCGTAGTATTAATTCGAAAAGAGAAAAGACAAACTAAAAAGGACTACAAAATTAAAATAAAAATGTCATAAAAATTTATTTTCTTAGAGTATAACTCAGCTGAATTCTCAATGTACTTTAATAAGTATAAGTATAATATACGTTCGCTATAGAAAGAAGAATAATATAAAGATTGCAGCTCATGCGGCTCTATGTTATGTCGCAAATAAATATATATAAGTATACAGCAAGTTCGTTTTCTCCTTCCCTTTCTTAATCTTTTCTTTTCGCTTTTTCTTGCTTCTTTCCCTTCTACAGTCTCTCATTCTCGTTTTTTTTTCTTTCTTTTTTATTCTTTTATTTTCTTCTTTTCGCGTGCCTTCCTAACATTTCTTCTTTTCAAGAGAGCCTTTGATACCAGCGGCTACCCCTCGATGAGGGCTCTGTTCCTCCCTCTCTTTCTTTCTTCCTTTCTTTCTTTTTTCTCTGTTAGCGGCCTTTAATTATATCACCGCTACAGTGTTCACCCCGCTTACAACATCCTGCTGTCTCTTCCGAGAAAGAAACGTTTTTGCCGTGTCACGTATGCAAAAGCCATGCTTGTGGTGGAGAATTGCTATTGCCACCGCCGTCGCCGCCTTCGTCGTCATCGTCGTCGCCGCCGCCGCCGTCGCCGCCGCCGCCGCCGCCGCCGTCGCCTCCGTCGTTGAAGTTCGCGTGATATCGAATCACGCTGCATAGTTTCACGCATCGGCGCGGTAACATTGTGAGTCAGCTTTTTTTTTTTGTGCGTCCATCGTCGATTATTACGAAAACAACTACGCATTAGTCCGATGTTAAGAGAACAAGAAGAACGGATGATCGAGAAGTCAAGCCGATTCAAAGTCAAGCCGAGTCGATTTCTTCGCGGTAAATTCATGGTAAGATATCTTCTGGTCTCCCTTCTCCTTTTCTCTCCCGCCACCCTTCTGTCTTCCACTTCTCGCCAGTCAACATCGACTTGGTGTTGGCAGCACGTGGAAATATCATCGCGTTAATTTTCTGAACGGAAGGGGCTCCTTCCACCTCTCCCCCTCGAGATTCAACGATCTTAATCGAGATCAATCATGTTGCGTAGGTAGATTCTCAGATTAAAAGATGACCAAGGGGGACGTCCTAAATTTCTTTATTTTATTGTTTTGATTTCTTCAACTCGCGCAAAGATAATTATTTAAAAATTCTTAAACAGAAATTTTAAGAAGAAAAGAAATTTTAAACGAAGAAAAGAAATTTAAATAGAAATTTTAAGAAGAGAATTTCATCATTATTCGTTTAATTAATTACCTTCATACCAGATAAGAAATGTGATATGTTAAACAAATTTACGGAGCGGGGCAAGGTTGGAAACTTTTCTTCAAAAGCGACATATATGAAATACATTGATATAAAAGAGGGCAAAAAAATAACTTGCGTAATGAGTAACGATTAGATGACAGGATAAAGAGATAAACAGTCAATGATCATAATAAATGCCGATGGTTTTCCTTAGTGCGAATGTAGCGACCGCAATGACGACATCGTAAGAACGGCCACTCAAGTAAGTATGTTTGTGTAAGCAATTGTGCAAGTTTACTTGAACTTTTGTGTGATTGCAAACTGCTTTCTTTTGTATATATATATATATATATATATATATATATATATATATGTGTGTGTGTGTGTGTGTATATATATAGTTACAACTGCGACAAGTTTACCTGAACGTGTGTGGCCGGCCTTATGATTCTGTCATTGCGTTCGCCACATTCACGTTCTTGAACTTGCACAACTTGACTTAGTCGCACTTGGTACGACGATCAGTTACGATCTATCAACGGAGAGAGGTACCAGCGCGTCGAATCACGAGAAGACTCGAGGAACTACGACTCACGCGATCAACTATTTTCCGATTGTTATTGCATCGCGCCTGACGAGCGAGTATCAGTAAATACGCTCATTTGATCATCTCATCAAAATCTTTTCTTAACTTATTGTTGCAGGAAAGTCATGTAATTTGATAATTTCGAACAGCCTTCGTAATTTTTTAATTCTAGATAAATGTCTTCTTTCAAAATCACATGATAAGAATTTATATAAAATTGATTAAAGATTACAGATTCTTAAATGAAAGTTTTTCTCAATCACAAAATCGGGTTATCCATTTTCTAGAAAAAAGATAAACGTTGTTATTTTTAATTTACATGAGTAAGAATCAACTGTTAATTATCATTTTTACTTTTATTACATCAATAATTTGATACGTCAAATGCATACGTGATTTCTTGTTTATTAAAACTGTTTGCATTTGTAAATACGTCGTGAATTTCCTAACGGTGATAATTTCTTATATTCTTTCGTGAGAGTTGTACAATAAATCGAATTGGAAGATGAAGGCTGACGTCTTTTGCAGTCTGTAGTTGGCTTCGTGGAAAGAATTGAAACGATTGAGGAGACCGAGAAGAATGTCAACGGCTCGAGAAGAGGCAGATAAATATTATTTACTACGATCCTCCCGCGCTAACTCGAAGATGAAGCTACTTGCGATAGTTCCCGCCCTTTTCTCTTGGTTAACGATTGTCGATTGCCTGTTGACTACGAGATTTTGTGGTCCAGAGACGGGAGACGGTAAGTTTTAAAATCACAGTGTAACAACAGTGATACCTAATATAATAAACCAAACTTTAATAAGAAATGCAATATATAAATCGATCGGATCGTCATGGCGATTTATTAAATATAAATATCAAGATTGATGAATTTTATAATTAATGTTTATTTATGTAGATTAACTTTAATCTCAGTTTAATTTATTCTTTATCTTTTTCTAATATTTAGAATTATAAAAAGTAAGTTAAATTGAAATTAAAGTTAGTTTACATATTGATATGAGGAAATGTTTTTATTATGACTTATGCAATCATGTTAATGCATGTTTTCGTTACGCGAAGCAATAATTGCTCCAGTTTTTTTTTTCGACAAAGAGATTATTGTCATTGAACTTATTGCGACAAGCACGTTCATTACCGAGTGTCCTTGCATCGAAACACCTGTTCCTCATTTCAGATTTCCAACGCGCGCATGTCGGCTTGATTATATCGCCTATAATGTCCATTCGAATGATACGGGAGATCGAGATTTATTGGAATCACGCCAGGTATCGACCGGGCGATACGATCGCTCTTTACACGGGCGAGCCCACGAACGGCCTCGAGCCAATTTATACCCTGATACCAAACGCACCGAGTGGTATAAAGAGGACCGGATTGCAAGCTACGTTTGTTCCCACCTCGAATCTCACGTTCGTTCAGCAATGCCTACGTACGTACGTGACATATATACACACATCGCAATTACATAATTTTGATATAGATTATTAATCAAGTATGTTATAATAATTATGTTACGAGCAATTTTTTTACATTTTTCTAAACTTGATTTTTTTCTAAAACAAACAATACGAAAATTGTCCCTTTAATTATTTTTGATGTTTTCTCATTATTATTTTTATTATACTAAAAAGTAAAATTGAACAAAAGAAAGATGAACATGTTTTATATATAATTATATATGTTTATGTATGTTTATACATATTTATATATATTCATGCATGAAAAAATTTTTCCTTTTTCTTTATACTTTGTACATTTGAAATCTATTTTTCCATATATATTCGTAGGCTCCATACAGAAAAATCGTTTTTATGATGTTGATGATCGAATGTTAACTTTTTTAAAATAAAAATTTATAGAGTTTATATTCTTATCCAGATGTGTGATTATAGATTTTTATCTGTTAAAAACAGATTTAATTCATAAATAGATATAAATTGATAAATCAAGATTTATCATAAAATTCATGATACAAAAAAGTACGAATTTAATGAAATTTTATGAACTTTGTATTTACAGTATCCTTTTAAAGTTTTTTCTTTGTAGGTTTGTAAATTAAACAATCAAAATTATATTGTTTTCATCAATATTCCAACAAAATTTCTTTTAGAAATATAAATTTGTTTTATTATTAATTAGTCATGTCTTAACATTAAAAAATTTGTTGACTTATTGCCCAATTTCTTCACTTCTAGATAAGTTGCAGATATATCTTATCCAGGAGATATCTCTATTGTAATCTGACATATATGGATAAGGTTATCTATAGAGGAAAAAATTGGGCATTACTTTTTGAACACTAAGAATAGTATCTAACGAATTATTTTTTAGAATTAGTAACTACTTATTTTTACAACATAATTTTTCCTGTCTTATATATATATAAATAGTAAATATAAGTACAAAAAGATATTGTAAATATTTTCAGACAAATATATACAGCGAGTCTCGAGCATAATTTTCAAATTATAAAAATCCTTTCATATATTTATATTTGTAATGCACAAAAAATATTGTTTTGTCCATCTGAATTTATTGCAAGAACTAAATTATTTTTCAAGAAACAGTCCAAAGGTTACTTATATTTGGTCTATTATTTTTTTCTTGTCATATATTTTGATAGTTTACATATATCCGAGCTTAACACAGAATTTCGTTTTAATAGAGTACCATGTTGCTTGGCTGAGAAATGACACGGTAAGAATGACAAATTGTCTGCAAACACAGCCTCACTGGATGTCGGAGAAGAGGACTATCTTAGGATCACTGCCGATGAGCAGGGTATTCTTACCCGGTACTCACGATTCTGCGTCTTACGCGATACACGAACGAGCGAACTCCGAGAATATCGTCGAGAAATATGTGATAACGCAGGTAAATTCTGAATTAATAATACAAACTAAATCATTGAATATTTGCGTAAATAAATCAGATAATCTACAAGTTTATCTCGTTGCATCTATATTGATTCCGAATCAGAAGTCGCATGACTACAAAATCTCTATTTCTACATCAGTTTGATTCAAAATTGATTCGAGATTTCCTTTCAATTAAAATAGATTGAATTCAAATAGATGCAAAATTGATTCGAGACTTCTTTTTGATTCAAATAATAAAATGCTTGTCACGCTCAAATAAAGTTTAATCTACGATATGCTCTTTGCTTCCTATTTCTTGCTTTTTATTGCTTGCTTTTTCCCTCTTTGCGACCGTTTTATTGACAAATATTGCTTGTCTCTTCCGAAGTTAACTTTTATCTCGAGCAATAAGAAACAAAGAAACAGAATAAAAGGCAAAAAGTAAAAAGAAACAGGAAGCAAGGAACATTGTAGATCAAGCTTAATTGGTGAAAATATTCGAGCTACATTAAAGAGAGCTTACGCATTAAAGTCAGATAAGAATTAAATATGGAATAACCGTTGCTGGTAATCGTTAGGATAATTAAACTGCAGGATGTAGACGTGCTCGCGCAATTGATCTACGGAGTTAGATATCTCGACATCAGAGTCGGACATTACCCCAATACTAATTCGGTGTGGTGGGCGAATCATGGAGTATTCAGAACTGTTCCTATGCAGACCATCATAAATCAGGTGAAGACCTTCCTCGACAAGACGAACGAGATCGTAATATTCGACATCCAGGAATTTCCAGTTGGTAATATATTTTAGCGTTAAAACGAACGGCCAACAACTCTTATTCAGGCAAAAATAGTACAGCCATGAATACAACATTCTTTTCTATGCTCTTTAAAATACATGTGCTTTTAAAATACATTTGAAATACTGTTATGCCAAAATGCCGTGTTGAATTCATTCGCAATACTCTTACATTAAAAATGCCATTGATGCAAAAGATTAATTTAGTGTAAAATTTTATATAATAAACAAAAAACAAAAATTAATGGATTTTGAGAATTAGTGAATTAAATTATAAGAGCCATTCGTCACATTCGAAAATCATATTAGATTCTAAAATGCCTTACTTATTATCTGACTTAATTATCATTATCGGAACTAATCCTATCTACAATCTTGTTTGTTTCGTATCGAATCGAAACGAGCACAGTGAATATTATGAATATTATAAATGAAATATAAAGACAAAACACAAGGCTAACATTACATCATGATGTGATTTATCACTACTCAATTAATGACAATAACAACAGCAAGATTATGCAAGTTGTAGCTAGGACTTATATAAATTATTATATAAATTATGTAAATTATATCTATAAATAATAATTTTATTATTTATATGAAAATATATGTTGATGGTGTTGTTAGGCTTCGGAAAAAATCTGGCGATACATCACGACTTCGTTGCATTCCTCGAGGAACAATTCGCCGGGTACTACTTGTCGAAGAGTTACGGGTGGGCCAGTACGCTAAATACAATCTGGTCATCCGGGAAAAGACTTATTATTGGTTATGATGAGAGACGAGTCGTCAGTCGTTATGAAAGTATATGGCCTTGTGTAACACATCAATGGGGAAATGTTAGGACTATCGAAGACTTGTTCAACCATTTGAATCGCATCGAAACGGAAAGTCTTGGGTATGTGAATCTTGTATAAAGCCAAATACTAAGTAGTCCTAAACTATCCAAGACCATTCTTTTCATCATATCTATTTTTGTGATAATTTCGAATCAGGCAATGTTTTTCGCAATAAATTATTCGCAAATTTAATATTCTCGTTAATCATTAATAACATATTTTTATAAAGATGCTTATTAGCATCAAAAATTGTTAAAATGTTTGTCAATTTAAAAAGTAATATTACTACTCTGATTCTACTCGTAACTGCGTTTCAAGATCGAAAAAGATTTCAGCGCGAGGTTTGTAGAATGAGATATATATATAAAGTCAGATAGAAATATTTAAGCAATAAGATCCGATTGAATATAGGATTTCTCTTATTTAATTAGATCTACTTTTGATTTTATAAGTATTTTCGCTACTTGAGAGGTATTGTTTCAAGTCAAGTATGACAGACGTGTATCTTAATACGCTTAGTTCATCTAGAATCTATTAGATCTTAATAATGGCTGAACCTATTAAGTTTTTAAAAGTCTCAATTGTTAGCTGGGTATATAAAAAAAAAGATCTTTAATTTTGCTCTTTATCTCTGTATAACATGAGATATAAATATAGATATATAAAAATAAATTTAGAGCTGGGCATGTATTTAAAATACTTATTTAAAACACAGTATTTGCAATACAATGTATTTCCACGAAGCACATAAAAGTATTACATATTTTGTACTTAAAATTGAAAAATTGAAAGTTTTTTGTATTTTAGAATAATAAGATTGATTGTCAATCTTAGTATTTGAAATGCAAAATACAAAACTTTTATATACTCTTATGAAATACAAAATACAAACTTATTTTCATGTGCTCCGTTAAAATATAAAATACAATTGTTTTACAAATATTGTTTTTTAAATAAAAGTATTTCAAATACATGCTCAGCGCAAATTTTAATTTTGTCAATCTGGCGATTCTCATTTCAGACAACCTAGATCAATACCAAGATCGGCGATGGCAGAATTAACACCCAATACGTGGGATGTAATTTTAAACCGGCTTGGAAGTATCCGCCAAATGGCGGAAAATGTTAATATCAACGTTACAAATTGGTATAACAGCAAATGGCAAAGCACTGCCAATATCGTTGCTGTCGATTTCGTCCGATCGTCCGGTATCATCGAAACCGCGATCGAATGGAACGAAAGACGAAATTCACATTGTTAAAATCTTTCCTATTTCCTGTTAGCGCAAGAATTGAAAAAAAAATGTACAAACTAAAGTTTATTAATGCACATTAATTCATAGTGCACAATAATTCGAACAAATCAGTTTTTATACAAATAGTACTTAATAACTTATTATTTTGCTTCTGATTTTATTTACAGTTACGTGTTGTATGAATATTAATAAATTTTATACACAAAGTGGGCCATGTAATTAAGCAATATCTAATAAAAAGATGTAAATATCTTTCAAAATATCCATTCTTAGTTTTTTCATTACTTTAAAAGTAGAAATATAAACACGTATTTTCTTTTAATTCAAACCTATTAAATAATAATACTGCTACGATGTGTGTGGATTCATAGCGTTTAAACAAAAACAAAAAAAAACCAAAAAAATCTAAATACTGCGTTTTAATTAGATAATTTAAATTTAGTTCACATAAAAATAATTACATCAACCCTCTATTGTCTTCTCAAGAAATCTAGGTAACGCAGTTAATCACATAATACGTTTGCTTTTTCGCGTGATTATCATAGTTCCGCCGGATGTGCGAATAATGCTCTAGTCAAGGTAACCCAGAGAAACGAAATTATCGTATACAGATGCGCGATGCAACGAAATCAGTTCATCATCCGGTACAGACGATGTTAGTCGCGAATACGAAACTGACGAGATCTAATCCGTCGCGTGTCTTCTATATAGAAAACGATTTATATATAGACACGATTTTCAGAAAAAGAATCTGAGAGAGAACGATAATCTCTTTAAAAAGTCGACCGAGCTGCTATATTCCTTTTATGAAAAGAGTCGTTTTATTAGATTTCGCTATTCGAAGTCAACTGACAACGTCGAGATCACCACTTATACGGAACTAGCAAACTTTTATTCTCGTCGTGTGACCATCTCGTTTGCATTTATATCCAGAAAATGTGCTGCCTGTTGCTACTGCTTTTACTGCCAATCGTAACTTCGGAGCTGTGCGACAATCCTTGGTATCAATACGATACCATATGTCAAAATAATTCTCTTTCTTGTCCTAATAATCAAAAGTGCGTGTTCATCGAGTACTGCCCGGGGGTTGTATCCCTAATGGATCAAAACGCGCTTTCCTCTCACAGGTAACATGATTATTATCTTTTTATATCGAAGGGACGAGTACATATTTACACACGTCGATTTTTTAAGCGCAGATTACGACAAGCGGTATGCGGGTACGATCGAACACATGTAAAAATTTGCTGCAGCGTTAATAGTTACATCGAACGGCCAGTATATCCAGATAGAAATCTAGATGTATATCCGACGCAACTATCTTCAAATTTTCAGTGTGGAAGAAGTATTGTTCGAAGTAACATAAACACTTTAGGATCATATCCTTTTGTCGCAAGAATCGGTTTCATAAGCAAGTACTTTGCATGTATACGGAAATATTTGTATTATACAGAAATTGTGTAATATACAGAATGTCCCAGAAATTAATTGTCTCCAAATTATAACACAGCTGTAAAAAATCATCAATTTTTCATTGATGATATTAAAAGTACTGATAATTGGTTCCAAATTTATCAATGAAAATGTAAGACAAAGAATTTCTGTGACATTATGTACACAGCAAAAATTATATACAATTTTGTTCAAAGGATGAGAAAGAGAGAAAGTTAACTATATTTCTTTTATTATATAAGACATGCGTTTTCAGACTGTTAGCAAGAATTCGCTTTTAGATACATTAACGGGTGAGATCAAATACTCGTGCAATGGCGTGATTGTTAATGAGCGTACTGTATTGACTACAGCTACATGCGCACTCGCGAAATCGGACAGATACAAATTGTACGTATATAGCAGTCGAAAATAAAATATAACGAATGATCGTTACTCATATTTTCGATCGTAGCATTAAATTGTAGCATGCAGTAATTATAATAATCCTTATTTATCTTTAGATGCTCTGTGCTTATTGGTGAATATAATACAGAGTCGAATCCAGATTGTAATAATTTGTTTTGCGGACACAAAATCAGTAGCCACGACATATCGTATGTAGTAAAACATCCGGGCTACAACGCCGCAAGTTATTCCAACAACGTTGCCTTACTTCGCTTGAAGAAGGCTATCGAATTTACAGGTATGTACAGTTCTTAAATATACAGTCGAAGATACTGTGATGATCACAGCCTCAATATGGGAGGAAATAGCAATCCGGTCTTCTTCAGCCACAGCTCAACCAATCTGCTTTATACCGGAAGACAGATACGTCAGCCTAGGAAGTACATGCACTGTTGTCGGCTGGGGAAAATTGTTAGGTCAAAAAGGTATTAATAGAACAAACTATCATAAAGCATAAACTGTAAGCTGTGTTTATGTAACGTTCAAGTGCTGTAACCCTGTGATCCAGCGCAACCATTGACGCAACAGTCATTACAACTAGAACTCGTACCTAAGCAGCAGTGCTCGGACTATATAAGCCAAGCTCTATCTGTTGAATTATGCGCCAAAGGAAACTGTGAACCTTGCTCAAGTTACAGCGGTAGTCCTCTGTTATACAAATATGCGGACATATATTTCTTGGTATGTTATCAACATAAATATTTACATATACTACAGACGTAGTTCACATATTTATGTTTTTCATTTTTTATTTTTTAATCAGGTTGGAATCCTATCATTTGGGTCTAGTTGTGACTCAAGCACCATTTTTCCATCTGCATTTGTAAATGTACAGAGATACACAAAGTGGATTTTAGAAAATTCTTAAAGTTAGAAAAATATAAAAAAACGTCTCGAAACGTTTCTTAAGAATGCCGATTGTAGTACTGCATTTTTATGAATTTTATTTTTTGCAAATCTAAAATTAATTATTTATGTTTAAATATATTCAAATATTTGCCGCGTGTCATTTCCTTAGCCTCTTCTAGACCCAGTTGATAAGCTAAATCGTGCAGTCTTTTCACTTCCGAGATAAGCCCGGTCATTGACAAATTACCCAGTTCTGCAAGAAAATATTTTACGGTATTTAGCAATGAGATGAAGAATTATATGTTATGCAGCATATCAACTCACGATGCACATGGCTTATGTCATCCTGCGACATCGCAGCCCAAAAACATGGTTCTGTCTGCGGTGAATTTTGAGCAACAAACTCATGTACACCTGGAACTTCATTGCTCGCTACATATATGATGTATTGTGTATACATGACTCATAAATGATCCTTAAAAAATTTACTCACTCTGCTCAGGCCATAAATCAGGAGATGCTCTATCCAATTTCTCTAGACTCATGAGACTCTCCTCTATGCAAGACAAGTCTATAAAACAAGAGTTAACTATTTTTATTTTCTTTGCAGTTGAAATACTTTATTATAATATTGAAAAACTATATATATATGTATATATATATATATATATATATATATATATATATATATGTAATCTGTCTAATTTCAAATTCAATTAATAAAGTTAGTAAATATAAAAGCACAAAGATTAATGTGTACTATTTTAGATATAAGAATAAAGCTGCATATAATCAATTTAAACTTAAATATTTTATTCTATTTTATTACATAAAATAAAAGCTCAACAAATAAATAAAACAGCATATAAAATGTAAGTATTTAATACATATAGTAAAATTTTGCAACAACAAACTGGTATTCATGGTCGATTCTTGTAGTTCAAATATTAAGTCTTAAAATAAGAACGAACTGAATACAACAATGATTTAGATACAACATCGACTTTTTTTCCTTAAAAAATCAGCATATATAATTATAATGACTAAGTGTTAAAAAATTGTCTACAAAGTAATAAATTAAAATCATTTAAAGAAGCAACGTTAATAATACACTTCAATGTCTTTGTGTTGTATGATTATAACCCCAATATGTATATGTAACAGAGACAAAAGCACTCCAAAATGACAAGTACTTTTATGCATTTCGTTTTATGGAGCAAAGCATCAAACTTACCCGATTGATCCGCTGCTTCATCAGTTGCCATAACGCTCACGTGAGAAAGCTGTAAATTTACTCAAGTGTTTTCCGAAGGAAGGACGCTTCAACGAATACTCGACGCGCATACAAAATGGAGTGAAATGACCGAACGAGATACTTTACACACGGCTCTTTTATTCCTTATGAAAATGCTCGAGTAACAGACTAACAACTACGCGCATTAATCGTCACGTATCGTTCTTTCGTAGTGTCTCTTGCCTGCGCAGTTTCTTGGCTAACTCGGCTTGCTGCTGCAGAATGTAGACATTTTCTGCCTTTCGGCGCTCTCGTCGTTCGATATCGCGTATCACACCCAAGTGTAGCTGCTGCCTGAAACGTTTTTTCAATTCAATGTTAGTTGTGAGGACGGCGAAACGTCTTTCAACACGGTATCTACCTGTCGTAAGACTGCTTGTAATGCACGTAGCCTATTATTCCGACGGACGTCATGCAACATAAACCGAAAGTGATTTTAGACGCGTTCGACATTCTCGAGGAGAAGAGTGCGCAGTTATCACCGTGAAATTGCTCGCGCGAGGCACGACGGGATAATCGATTATTGTCGATTCTCGCGCGCGTTATTTAACTTTCGCCAATTCGAAATTCGAAGATTCCGCTTTATACTTTTATAAAGCTTTATATTTTTATTCAATTTGTAATGCTTAAAGGAAGTGAATTTGAGAAAAAACAGAAGCCTAAAGCCGGTTCATGATAAGTTCTTATATTTAAGATCGTCTTAAGTTCTATCTTGAGACGTTATGAATCAATAAATACCGATACTTCTTAAAAAAGTTCTTTAGTCTTTTTATATTATATAAGGATTTGATCAAAATTTAAGAATAAGTGTGTAATTAATGTTACCACCGACGAGATACTATTAAAGACCATCAATCCAAATTTTCGGTATAAAAAGAGCCCCAAGGCTTCGGAGGTAATTGAAGAATGCTGACATTATCGATAATTGATATAAATTTGCCATTGTTAACATAAATATTTGACTCATACATTATTAAATTCATGATTTTTATTATATAAATATTCCGTAAATAAATATGTATACTTGTAAAGTTATAATATCCTATATATTGCAGAAAAATTATAATTTTTTCTTTGCATTTATCATCTTGATAATCAAACTTTGATGATAACACTGAAATCACAATTTAAAAAAAAAATCAAGTATTATTGAGTGTTCTAAATGCGTAAATACGTTTACTAAACTAATAAATCATAAATTTTCAATATTATCAATTTTTAACTATTAATCACTTCACAATATTTACAAAGACGCGGACTCTCGTAAAGATGTCGGTCTTTAATTAATCATGGTGGAAGGGATTGACAATCCTTTCAGCATGGTCTTTAATATCTCGTTGGTGATATTACTAGCAGAAAAAAAACCTGAGGAGGCCAATCTTTTTTCTTGTCAGTTTTTTATCATCAAAATCGCCTGTACACTACTGCCACTACATCCATTTTCAGTTTGAGAACTACGTGACATTTATACATTTTTTGATACTATCGATAAAATCGAATTGTCGAAAGTAGATATGGTTCGCCTCTGTACTAAATCCTCAGGATAGAAGTGTGCCGACTATTCATAGGAAGACTAGTTTAATGAATCCTTGAATGAAAAAATTTTAATTTTGCATTTTGTATATATGTAAATAAAAATTGTTGAATTTTAATAAACGAAATTGAAAATCCAAACAAGTTAATTTAGTGAATTTTGTTTTATAATATTTATTTCATAATATCTTAGAAAATTATGAAGTTATGTTTCTTTATGCAAATTTTTAGATCATTTTTACCAAACATAATTATTATAATATGTATCAAAGTTTCTATATAATTATACAGGGTGAATCAGAGTTATTGAATTAACTTTTTACCTATGAAAAAATTATCGACTTCATATCTAATTGAATTATAACGTATGCAATTATTTTTTCATAAGATAAAAAGCTAGTTCAACGACTCTGATTCACTCTATATATGTATCAATTACTTATATTACCGATGAGATACTACTTGTATTAAAGATCGACATCCTTACGAAAGTTCGCTTCCTTGTGAATATTAAAGTGAAGAGTCAAAAATTGATATAATATTGTATTAATTTTATGATTTATTAGTTTAGTAGATGTAATTATGCATTTATAACTCAATAATACTCGATTTTTTTTTTAAATTTACAAGTACGCATATTTATTTATGGAACATTTATGTAATAAAAAATCATGAATTTAATAATGTAGTAATGTGAGCCAAATATTTATGTTAATAATAATAAATTTGTATCAAATGTCAACGTTCTTCAATTACTTCCGGGCCCTTTTTATACCGCCGTAAATTTGTCCATGGTTGACATTTAATAGTATCTCGTCCTATATATATTAAAGTCTCTAGCAACTATAGAGACTTTTAAAAAATTCAATCTTTATTAAACATACACATATATTGTCAATTTTTTAGGGGTATATTAATTTCTAAGGTATATTAATTTAAGATATATTAATATTTTAAGGTATAAATACTTTTAAGGTATATACTTTTTAAATTATATACAAGTGCTTTTTCAGAATATTATTTTATTAGGTTATCTTTGTATGAAATAATAGCATGAGATTACTAAGAATACTTCAAACGAAAAATTTAATGAAGAATTTCAATTTCAATTTTAATTTTAATGATATGTGAGTAATAACCCGATTATGCTATGAAAACAAATTGTAAATATAAGTTTTTTTAACTAATTAATTGTATACAGTTATCGTACGAAAGTTACACGATTAATAATGTTGTCAGAGATAACGAATTTCATTGCCGAGAGACAGAAGAGATCGTTGTCAGATATTCGGGTTCTTATTAATTTTAGAAGATTCATTCTTTTTCCTGTTGTAGGGTTGAATTCCAAATCACTTCAGATATTGTTATTCGTCTTCATGCTTCAAAGATATAATATCCAAGCAGAACAACAAGTCACGATAATGTCAAAATGATATTAAAATGAATTGAAAATGATTGAAAACTTTTGATGATCATTTTGACATCATAATGTCGTTGTTCTGCTTAGGTTCTCTTTGTCTTGCAAGTTAGTTACATGATGAATCTTGTATAACGAAATAAACAATAACAAGTGACAAAGATCTACATATAAATGATAATATAAATAAGCAAAAAAGCTAATTCGGTTAAATCAGATTTTGAGATTAAATATTTCTGAATAAATTTTTATTATATCTTCCAGATGTACATAAAACTAGATAAATTGCATCCTTTACATGCTTGTTTTTAGTTCATAAAATAAAATAGACCGCGACATATATTTCATAGATTAATGCAATAAATTGATAAATTTATTTATATCGATGGAAGAAAAGAAACGATTTTTCACTTCTTTGACTATAATCCAATAATCGCAGTAATGGATCTTTAATATCAAACGCAATATATAAATAGAACAAAATATTTTGAATACTTTGAAATATTGTTATGTTTAAACTGTTTAAAGAATATATTATTTTCGTCGCCAGTATGCGTTGTATAAGTTTCCTCAAATTTTAGAGGCAGTCTGGAGCAACTTGGTGAGATGTATAATTTCCTTACTTATTATCTCAAATTCTGTGAAAAAAGAACGACATATTTGCAAAATAATATTTCTACTTTGTATTGATATTGCGCGACAAATAAAAAATTTTCTCTTACCATGTAGTTGCTCCTGCATCTTTTTCATAGGAAACATAGATTGACAATCTTGTAGATGTGGAAAGAAGTCACTGAAAGACGTTCCGCCAATGGTATTGAAAATTATTATATTAGAAATCCACCGATATATCGTCAATATGTACTTTACTCGAAGGGATTCTAAGTGCTTGATTCTGTTCTCTTTTTCAAAGGTGGATCTTTTGATATGTGTGCGATTCTCTAATTTTTTAAAGAAATTCTTATCTGTGCCTATTGTAATTTTCTCGGATGCTTTTAAGTTTTCGTTTACTAGACGTTTAGTCAATTTAACGTTGTCCATGAAGTCCTTGATGGTTATTTCCTCATCATCTAAAAAAATCGAGGTATTTGTGAAATAATATTTTTATTTTGACATGATATCGTGCATCTCTACGGCCAAAAGTCTATCTCACCTTCCAGTTCATAGCCGCTCTCTTTCAAGGGCAATGAGAAAGGCTGATCATCCAGTGGAAGCTGAAAATCATTAAAAGATCTTCCTTCAAGGGTACCGTGCATAAATAGAAAACCATAAGAAAACCACTCTTGTGTTATCTGTGAGAAAATGAATAGCTGCATTTCTAATGTGTAACGTATGATTTGTTTGGATTTGTATACACTTTCAGTAGAAACATCGATGCCTTCGGTCGATGACTTATTCTCATGCTCCAAAACATCTGCGGTATTATTCTTATCTATATCGATCAAGAGATCAATATTTTTGTATAATAATATTTTATTTTGGTGTGATATCGCTCATTTCTCTCATCGCAAATAATTTTTCTCTTACCTGTCGGTCCGTTGTAATTTTTTTCCATTGGCGATGAAGATTGACCTTCCAATGGAGGCTGGGAGTTCTTATCGACAGGATTCTTGTAAATATTCGGGTAACGTATACGAAGGGCCCATTGATATGCAACAAATTGAAACTCGCATAGTTTGATATTGAGATTTAACGATATTACAGCATCCTCAGATTTTAGTCTCTCATTTAAATCAGATACGATCGAATTAATAGCAAGAAGGAGAGCGCTGGTCATTCTTGATAATTCCGTTTTCTCGAATAAATCCTTTGATTCTTCACGTAACTTGTCGTGGATCGTTCTGATCTCGTTTATAATATCGGAAGGATTTATTATTTGACCTGCAAAAGATTGAGATTCTTATGAAAAAATTTTTCTTTGATACAATATTGCACTCCTCTACGACAAAAAATTTCTCTCACCGTGTGTGTAGCCCTCAGGGTTCGGCATACATTTCTCTCGAAGCTCTAAGAGATGCTTGTGGTATAATTTGCCGAGAATATTTTGGACCATTACATCGGAGATCCATTGATATACCATTATTACGAACCGTAATAGATGTGTCTCGGTATCTTTGGTCAAGTTTTGGGAGGATTTAGTAGCATTCTTTATCATTAAAATTTTATTAAATTCCTTTAACTGGGATGTGATTAACTCAATGTGCTCTATAATTTTGGTGGGGGTCATTTGATCTACGTAAAAAATCAAGATACATATGAAATAATATTTTCATAGCGTAATATCGCGACACAAAAATCATCTCTCTTACCTCCTATTCTTTTGTCTATGTCTCTTTTTTCTACGGGCACTGAATATTGATCTTTCAGCGGATACTCATTAAAAGATCTTTCTCTGTTGTTTGAATAGGATATAGAACTGCTCCACTTATATGATAACCAGAAGAAGGAATATAGATTGATCCCGAATGTAATCCTGAATCTCTCGGTTTCCTCATTAATATTATACAAATCTTGAAAGGAATTAACATCTTTGGTCAGCGATCTATTTTCAGGTATGACATAACTTTGTACGACGACACAGTACAAAAGCAATAATTGCGCGATCTAAAGAAATGAGAACGCAATTTTTATAAATTCATAAGGCCTTTTATTGTCGATCTAGGTCTCTATTTTGTGTTCCTAATTCTTATCGACAATAATGACATCGTTATATGGTCATAGCGCAGCTTTTTCATCTCTGAATTCTTTGAGATAAAATCTCATTCTAAAAATTGAAAATTGGAATAGTCTTGAAAAAAAGTAGTTCAATTTTCAATCCTTAAAAATAAGATTTTACTCTTTAGAACGAGAATTACTCTAAAAGTTTTAGGGAATACTTTAAAATCCGCTCAACGATCGTTAAGCGTTACAGAATGGGTTTAAAATATTACTATTAGGTGTTGGAATTAATTCGTAGCGTTTTACAAGTGATGGGAAGTACTTTCATTAATGTATTTTTTAATGCTCATGTGAAATAAATAACATTCTTTCATTTAAAAACGCTACGAATTAATTCCAACACCTAATAATATTTTATTTTTATGATATTCTGGAATACTCGCTAATTACTTATGATATGAAAATATATATGATGAAAATTATAGAACACGAGTGTAGATTCTAAGTATTCTAGGCTTTTTTCGTTCCGTTTTTCAAATCCCATGAAAACGGAAACAGACTGAAACCGACACGATTCACTGATGTACGAGACTTGCATTCTATAGTACAGATTTACAACAATAACGTAAAAAATCATGTTCAATCGGGCATAATGCATCAAACGGACAATCGCGACAAGTGAAAAATATCTGATGGTGAAATGTAGTTATTTAAGATTGTAATATTTACTCGCGTTTTAAAAGAGAATCACGACGACGTTTGCACGATTACATACCTTTATATGTTTTGTGAACATATTTCTGAAATAGTACAAACGTTCCCCGACGAATGTATTTTCACGATGTGTCTAGGTTCGCGATCGATTATTAACTGATGTGTCTCATTTCGAGATGTTTTGCTTTCTTACAAGGAGATACGTTTTCCTGATTTTGTTGACCTTTGAATACTTACATGCTAGTATAGATCAAAACAAAGGGATTAAAACAAACGACCAAGATATTGTGTTTAGAGTTTTTTATAGGTTGTTATGAATAGTCTTACAGAAGACAACACATTTTGAGAAAAATAATAAATGTTTCTCTAAATATGTTAGAACGGAAGAAATATAAGAAAAATAAATTTAAGTAAAAGTTTTATAATTTCCTTTAGAAATCCAATTTAGTATTGATTAATTTAATATAAAAAAAAATAATTAATATCAATGTCTTCCAATATTAAATTTCTATGAGAGATTTCAAAGTTATTTTATGCTCAGTTTTTTAAAAAATTATTATATTATCTATATATATGTATATTTGAATATGTTCTGTAATTGTATCAATTATTAAATAATAATTGTTTTTGAGAATTTGTCAATCTTTAAGACCCATTTTCATAATTCAAGGTAAATTCTTAACTTAAACAATTAAAAATTGAAGTTCAATTTATTTATTATCACTTTCCAATTCTAGAATTGGAAAGAGATGAGAAATACATTGAACCTCGATTAAGAGTTAAATGATGTGGAACTGGGCCTAAATGTAGTTACTCATCTTTAAATAATCTTTAATTATAATATCAATTTCTTAGCATATATAAAATTGCAATGCAAATGTAAAATTGATAGAAGGTTCAAACAAACGAATAAAGATCTATTTATAGATAAAATTAACTTATTAAGTCGTCAAGAGAAATTAAACAACTGATTAATATACAATGTATGGAACGTTTCGACTATACTAAAACTTTTTAGCCAAATAATTACATTAAAAAATAAATATACGTATTATATAAAGATAATGAAATATGTATTTATTGTATTAACATGAGAATATGCGCACATCGTATTAAAATATGATCATTTGAATGTAATTTTTTTTTGCGACCCAAAAAAGCATTACATTAAAGTCAAAATAACAAGGGCAATAAGCAGTAATGGATGTTAGCAATTCGCAAATTATATAAAAATAGTTATATAAGCCAACTATAGCTTTAATTCACAATATTATCAAATCAACAAATATAAATTTCTGAGAGGAATTAAAGCATCTTTAAAAGAAAAGAAATAGATAAAATTGTCGCCTACCTATATTGAGGAAAACAGTGTCGTTTATCAATCATATATATATATATATATATATATATATAGATAATTTTTGTGCCATATTTGTTTAAATCATATGTCGATGGATGCATATCAAATATGCACTTCAAATATTCATTCTGATGATAAAAGATCCAACAAAATTTCCTCTAAGATGATTGACCGGGCTCAATCTGTCGTGATTAACTCCTTCAGACTCTGCGTACATTGTAATGTATGTACATCAAATTTGAAATTATGAAATTATTTAATTCTATATCAATAATGAAATTATTTAATTCTATATCGATGATTTTAGATTTAATATATAATTACATAATAATTTATACGTTAAAAAATAGTCAAAATTTTGGAAAAATTAATTGTTGAGTATAAATTACCCTCAACAAAACTTGCAGCAATGTTGTTCTGTACTGTTGAGATCTTATCAAAATGTGCATTAAAAAATGTGAATTAAAAAAATTTTGATTATTCCAATAAAATTGAAGAAGTTACAATTAAAATATAATATAAGTTAAAATACAATTTTCTACTTTTCAAATCGTATATGAATGTTTCTTCAGAATATTATATTATTATATTATCTTTATATGTAATAATAGCATGAGATTACTGATAATACTTCAAATGAATTAATAAAGAATTTTAACTTCAAGACAATGACATGCGAGTAATAATCTATTCGATCTTGTATTACAGACATAAATTGTAAATACAATTTTTATTTTTTTATAAATTTTAATAAATTGTATACAGTTTTCGCATGAAAGTTACACGACTAATAACGTTGTCAGATAAATCGGGTTCCTAATTTTAACGATTCGTCTTTTCTTCTCTATCGTAGAGTGGAATTCCAAACCACCTCGGATATTCTTACTCGTCTTCATTCCTCGAAGATATAATAGCCTAAGAAACTCTTTATTTTTTTGTTGCAAGTTCACGATAAATCTTTTGGATCTCATACATCAAAAATAACAATAATAATAAATGACAAGACTTATATGATAATACAAATAAGTGGAAAAATTAATTCAGTTAAATCATATTTTGAGATTGAATAATATTTCTGAATAAATTCTTATTACATTTTCCAGTTATACATAAAACTAGATAAATTACATCTTTTACATTATTTTTAGCTTATTTTTAGTTAATAAAATGAAATAGATCGCGACATATATTTCATAGAGTAATGCAATAAAATTTTTGTCGATGAAAGAAAAGAAACACATGATTGACATTTTTCATTTCACTATAATCCAATAATTCTAATAACTGGATAATTCACTATTATCCAGTGGATCCTTAATATCAAATGCAATATATAAATTGAACGAAATACTTTGAGAAATCAAAGTACATTATGTTTAAACAGTTTAAAGAACATATTATAATATTTTCATCGCCAATATGTGTTGTATAAGTATCTTCAAATTGTGGAGGCAATCTGGAGCAACTGGGCGAGATAAATAATTTCATCACTTATTTCCTCAAATTCTATAAAAGAACGAGATATTTGTGAAATAATATTTCTACTTTGTATTACGCATTGATATTACGCAACAAATATTGTACATTGATATTACGCGACAAATAAAAAATTTTCTCTTACCCTTTAGTTGCTCGTTGGTCTCTTTTACGGGAAACATAGGTTGACATTTCCTTAGATATGGAAAGATGTGACTGAGAGACGTTTTGCCAATGGTATTGTAAATTATTATATTAGAAATCCACCGATATATCGTTAATATGTACTTTAATCGAAGATAATTCAATAATTCGTTGATTGATTCAACGTTAGATCTTTTAACATGTATATATTCCCTGGCATTTCGTAATTTTTGAGAAGATTCATTATCAGTGTTCATTGTTTCCTCGAATATCTTTAAGTTTTCGTTTATTTGATGCTTAGTTAATTTAACATCATCCATGAAGTCCTTGATGGTTATTTCGTCATCTATGAAAAAAATCGAGATTTGGATAGATTGGCAGATTATATTGATATTTTGTGATAACGTTCCTTTCTATGGCTAAAAAAATCTTTCTTTTACCTTCCAGTTCACAGCCGCTCTCTTCCACAGGCAATGAGAAAGATTCATCTTCCAGTGGAAGCTGAAAGTCATTTAAAGATCTTCCTTCAGTAGTATAGTCCTTATAAGAGACCCACTGATGTGTTATCCGTCCGAAAATGTATAGCTGCATTTCTAATGAGTGGTGTATGGTTTGTCTGAATTTGCACACCATTTTAGTAGAATCATCAATCGTCTTTCCATCGATCGTCAACGATCTACCTTCGCGTTTCAAGACATCTGTGGCATTTTTCTGCTGATCTATATAAGGGATCAAGATTTTTGTACAAAAATATATTTATTTTGGTGCGATATCGTACTTTTCTACTGCAAAAAATTTTTCTCTTACCTGTTGGTTCGTTGTCATGTTTATCTGTCATGTTTATGGGCAATGAAGACTGATTTTTCAATGAAGACTGGGAGTTCTCATTGACAAATTTTGTACGGATATTTGGATAACGTATATTAAAGACCCATTTATATGAGAACAATTGAAGTTTGACTATGTCCTCATTGAGACGTGACGATATTATAGTTTCCTCAGAATTTAGTTTCTCGTTTAATTCAAATACGATCGATTTAATTAGTTTTATGAGCTGTTCGGCCGTCGAATTACCTGCATGAAAAATCAATATTTTGATGAAGTAATATTTTTATTTTATCGTGATATATTACGCGAAAAATCTTTTTCTTACGTTTCATTGTATGGCTCTTTTCCTCCAATAATTCCTTTGATTTCCTTGTATGTAATTGATTATGGATTATTTTAATGATGCTTATGATATCGGAGGACATTATTATACGATCTGTATAAAAAATTGAGATTCTTTTGAATTCCACTTTGACGCAATAATTGCGCTTCTCTATAATAAAAAAATTTCTCTCACCTTGCAGTGCGTAATTAGTCTGTGCCAGATGGGGTGTACATCTTTTTGGAAGCATTAAGATTTTCTCGTAATACGATTTGCCGATATTATTTAAGACTATTACATCGGAGGTCCATTGATGTATCATCATTACGAAGGTAAGCAAAAGGTTTTCGTCGAAGTCATCTTCTTTAAAATTTTCAAGGGTATTAATAACAGCACTCGTTGCATCTTTTTGAAATTTCTTTATGTAGGTTACGATCAATTTAATGCGCTTTATGAGTACGTTGACGTTTATCTTTCGACCTATGTAATAAATTAAGATACATTTGATACAATATTTTCATTATGGAATAATATTGTGCCTCTCTATGACAAAAAATCATTCTACCTTTCACTTTATTGTCACTTTTTTCTACGGGTACTGAAGGTTGATCCTCTAGTGGATGCTCATTGAAAGTTCTGCCTTCGACAGATGATTTTGAGAGATAGACATCAGAAACGTTCCACTTATATGAGAACAAGAAGAAAGGTAATAGGTTGTACTCGGTTAAACCATTCTTTCCTTCTTTATTATCATTATTGTTTATTATATTATTACACAAGTCTTGAAAGAAATTAGCGTCTTGTTGCAATCTATTTTCAGTTGCGACGTAACTTTGTACGATGACACAATACAAAAGCAGTAATTGTGCGATCTAAGGAAACGAGAATTTGATTTTTATAGATTCGGCCTTTTAATGTCGATTTAGGTCTCTATTTTGTGTTCCTAATTCTTATCGGCAATAATGATATTGTTATAGCGCAGCTTTTTCATTCTCTAAATTTTTTGAGATGAAATCTCACTCTAAAGATTGAAAATTGGAACAGTCTTGAAAAAAGTAATTCAATTTTCAATTTTAAAAATGAGATTTCTTCAGAATCACTTTAAAAGTTTTAGGGTATACTATATATAAAATCTGCGCAACGATGATGTAACGATGATGTATCGTTACTGTCGTTAAATGTTACAAAATATTGGATTTAATATCTCTAATATTTTACTTTTACGTTGATTTTTGATATTCCGGAATACTCGCGAATCACGATATAAAAATATCGACATATATATGATGGCGATTATCGAACATTCGTACACGAATGAATACGTGTAGATTTTGAGTATTCTAATCTTTTTTCGTTTCATTTATTTAACACCACGAAAACAAAAGCTGGAAAACAACGCGATTCATGATAAGTAATTCAATTCGTGATAGACAGGATTTGTTCTAAAGTATAGATTTACGTGATTTCGTAAAATCATGTCCAAATCTGGCATAATGCATCGAATGAATAATAATTGCGACAATATAACTGAAAAATATTCGATGGTAAAGTGTAGTCTTTAAAAATTGTAATATTTCCTCGCGTTTTAAAAGAGACGATAACAATTTGCGCAGTTACCTTTATATGTTTTGTAAACATATTCTCGAAATAATACAAACGTTTCCCGACGAACGTATTTTCACGATGTGTCTAGATTCGCGATCAACTACTGACTGTCGCTTCGAGACGTTTTATTTTCTTCCAAAAAGATACCTATGTTTTTCTGATTATGACCTTTAGATATTTACATGCCAATATAGATCAAATAGAGGAAACAAAATGACTGAAAGAGACCAAACTCAAGAGACCAAAACAAATGTATTTATTCCTACTGAAAAAAATCCTGTCACAAAGTTACATAATGAAATCATGTATTTAAAACATGTAAATTACGTAACGGATTGTTCTAAATCACGTGATTTTTTAAAATGATGTAATTTCAAAAATCACATAATATTACAAATAATTTCATCCATCATGTGATATAGTTATATAGATGTTATATCAAACAGAAAGTTTTCAAGAATTGAATAACAGAAATAAAAGAAAAAGGAACATATCATCGTACTTTTACGTAAATACATAATTTTAAAATCATGTACTGATTTGGAACAATTCATTACGTAATTTACATGTTTTAATTACGTGATTTTATCATGCAACGGTGTAACGTATTTTTTTTCAGTAGGGATAGTTTTTCATAGACTCTTACGCCCATTATTGATGGCAAAACGTTTTGGAAAGAATAAACGTTTTTCTAAATATGTCGTCAGAATGAGAAATATAAGAAGAACAAATTTAAACAAAAGTTTTATAATTTTTCTTAGAAATGCATTTTAGTACTGGCTAATTTAATATTAAAAAAAATAATTAATATCAATGCCTTTCAATATTAAATTTCTGTGAGAGTTTCAAAGTTTTTACACTCAGATTTTTCAAAAATTATTTTATTATATATATGTATAATATATTTGGAAATGTTATGTAATCGTATCAATATTGTTTTTGAGAATTTGCCAATCTTTAAGTGTAGTTAAACTTATCTTTAAATAATCATTAATTATAATATCAATTTCTAAACATAAAATTGCAATGTAAATTGGTAGAAAAGTCGAACAAACGAGTTTTAATTAATAGATCAAACATTAAAACCAATTTATTAAATCGTCAAGAGAGATTAAAGAACTAGTTAATATACAATGCATAGAACGTTTCGACTGTACATCTTTTCTGCAGTCAAATAATTACAATAAGAAATAAATGTATGTTTATATTATATAAAGCGTAAGACGTAACGTATTTATTATATCAAAATGAACGTGCGCACGTCATATTAAAATACACTTAAATATAATTAATTACTTAAGTATAATTTGAAAAAACGTTACATTAAAGACAAAATAATAGAAGCAATAATCAGCAATGAATATTAGCAATTTACAAATTATATAAAAATAATTGTATGTCAATTACAACGGTAATTCACAACGTTATCAAATCGATATGATTTTAACGAAGTTCTTAAATTTCTAAGAGGAATTTAAATGTCTTATTAAAAACAAAGAAATAGGTGAAATTGTCGTCTAGTTATACTGAGAAAAACAGTATCTTTTTATCAGTCAAATATGTAAATATACAATAAAATTTAATACAAAAGCATTTGTATTTAAATTATATATTTGAATAATAATAGAATAAATTTTTTTGCATCGTTGGCTTTTATGTCTTTATTCTTTTTGTCTAATAATTGGATTTATTTATAAAGTCTATTATAATTGAATTTTAATCTAATAAATATGTGACTAAAGTAAAAAACTGATAAGGTAAAATATTATTTTGTTAATATGAATAGAATTAGAAATTTTGTTGTTTAAGAAACAAAAAAAAAGATTAATTTGAAAACAAAGAATTATATATATATTTAGAAACATAGACTTGTACACTAGAAGTTTTTTAAAAGGTTACTTTTTCTTAAAAGGTTACATATTTTGCTTTGAATAATTCTGCCGATTAAATTAATCGTCTGTTAACTCGTGAAGTAATCTTTATTTCAACATGAATAATGTTTTGATATGAACAGACTTAATTTTTTTGTTGTTTAACATATATGTAACGGAGATTAGATTGAGGATAGTGAATTATATATTTAAAATAAATTTGATTAACTCGTTAAATAATTTCTACAGTATTAGTATACATAGAATTAATTTCTTATTATTTAATATATAAAAAAAGATAAAATTAACAATAATAATATATTTACAATTTTTATTCTTTAAATTTTGCTCATTGTAAATTAATCGATGATTAATTCGTCAAAAAATGAAGTATTTTATTAACATTAATGAAATTGTTAAGTTTTTTTTTTTTCGTTTAATACATGGAAAAGGAATTTAAAACAAAGAATATCGAATATTATATATATGATATATAGCTAGAGTTTCTTGTAAATAATATCAAAATCGTTTCAACTTTTAAAAATTGAATTTCTCGATACTGTTCGATATATGATTGTTCCACCAAATGCACGTCAATTTGAATCTCGGAGGAAAGGATTGTACTTGTAGCCAAGACTGCACTATGGTTGTGTTTTAATATGCGCTGTTGATATTAAAAATCTATAATTTATTATTTTCTGACGTGTTACCTCCAATTTATATATCTGTTGTGCAAATACACACACAATATGTATATACTTGTAAAACGAGGGTGTTCTACACATATGCCATCTCGTGTTTAACTTTGGAATGACATTAGGAAAATCAGTGAAATAAAACGCATGGATAATACAGTCGATAGTACAGTCGATACAGCATTTTCGAGCATATAACAAGCGTAGATATAATTTGTTTCACGGCCAATGCGTGTGTGGGATGTTACGCCATTATTGCCGTTATGATATTAACTAAAATTTTATAAATTTGTGACGAATATAATACTATTAATTCTCAGATTAAACATATACCTTTAAATTAGTGCGAAGAAAACCAATTAGTTTGGTGGAAGTTACGAGGATTGCGAGCTACGCTAATTTCATGTTTTCAAAGGTTAGATTCGTGATGTAACTATTTATTATAGAAAAGACATTTGTGGACTTTTATAAATATTGGTATTAACGTGTGGTAATGTAAAATTACACATAAAAAATCATTATGTTTTGTACACTTTTCTACGCGAGCATGTACAATGATCTGCTTTTAATTGCTTTGCCTTTAAAACATACATTTATTATATTTTTTTTATTATTTATATCTGAACGGTCATTGGTGTGCTAGGACTGCATAAATTGAGCTAATAACTGAATTGAGCGAATAATTATGCAATCCTGTTTGGAGAAAACGAATATTAAGTTGAACATCTAAATGTCGATAAATCTAATATATGTCACACACATTATTTCTATATTTTAACTTTTATCTTTTTTCTCTTTTTTTTATTTTATAATTATAATTTATATATTTTAAAATTTATCTTACGTATTTCCGTTAAAGATAACTAAACATTTTATTTTTGTAAAAATTACTGTAAGTTATTAGTAAATCTCTAATAAAATTAATATTAATATATGATTACTATTGAAATTGCAATTGAAAGAATAGCCTGTTCTATTATTAAGTCTTAACAGTATCGTTATAGTTATATTATAAAGTATACATAATAAAAAAACTTAACAACAATATAACAATCATGACATTACTGTAAGGAATTATAGAATAAGTCTGCAGAGCAATTAAAAGCATTTTTTGAAATTATTAATACATTTTATGAATATATTAACAGATTTTTTAAATCAGTGTAATAACAATAATAATAATAATAATAATTTTGTTATATAGACTTTGTATAAAGAATATATTCTATAAAGAGTTTAAAAATTCGCATTTTTTAAAAAGAATTTTTGTAATAATTTAATTAATAGGATTGAATATAATTCATGATCTCTAACAAATGTTATTAATGTTGTTTTCAGACTCGGAGTAAAAGTGATATTGCTCTCAGCAAAAAATTATCGTACCTATTACGTCATGGCGCTACAAAGGAAGGCTTAAATATTAAACCAAATGGTTTTGTTGCAGTTAATGAATTATTAAATAAATCACTACATCAGTATACTACTGACGATATCAAGAGAGTAGTAAAGGAAAATAACAAACAGAGATTTACTCTTAAGACTATTAATGGTATTTTAGAGATTAAAGCAAATCAAGGACATTCTATATTCAAGATCAATGAATTGAGTTTGAAAATACTTGACCTTATAGACTTTGACATAATTCATGGCACCTATTTTAAGTACTGGCCAAACATAAGAACAGAAGGTCTATCACGTATGAAAAGAAATCATATTCATTTTGCAAAGGGATTAAATTTTATCAACGGTTTACGTCAAAACGCTGAACTTTTTATTTATGTGAATTTTGGGAAAGCAAAGGAAGATGGTTTAATATTTTTTGAATCTGAAAATGGTGTTGTTCTTTGTGCCGGAAATTCAAAAGGATTTATTGAAACAAAATATTTTTTGAAAGTGATTACCGCTCTTGGTCAAACATTAAATTTGAATTAAAAATAATAAAATCTTTATCAAACAACAAACATAATTAAATATAATAAATTACGATTATTTTCACAACTTTAAAACATGAATTCTCAATCGTATAATGAATCTTTCAAACATAAAAGTGAACAAGTCCCCACGAGCTCAAAATATCAAATAACAAATTCAGAACAAAAATCACTTGAAGAAGAGCAGCCTTATTTATCAGGAAAGTCACTTTGTGTTTCACCTTTACCAAAAACTTTATCGCCAATGGATTTAGTAAATTTTTTTCGACAATTTGGAACAGTTAAAAGACAACGTTTTGGACAGGATTTCTTTTGGATTGAATATACTGAAAGGTAATAAAAATTTATAATTAATATTTATGATAGAGAATGTACAAGAATAAATTTTCGTCTATCTAATTCATAGAAATATTTATATATTGTTCTATTTTTTTTAACATAGAGGCGATTACAAAATAATATTAGTTTTTTTTAATTATAAACAAAGAAGTTATATTTTTTTACTCTGTAAAAATAAAGATTTATTATCGTTGGTTCTTTTCTTTTAAATATTAGAAATCTATATAATAAGTTTTTATTTTTTTTTCTAATTTTTAGAATATTTAAAATATTTATTCTCTTATTCTCTTGTTTATAATAATCACTATTTAAGAAGAAAAAAAAGAACACAAATATTATTGATAACTAAAAGCATGTGAATAAAGGTATTATTCTACAAAATATTGCATTTATACTTTGTTATTGCATTACAGGAATCCTACTAATATTTTAATGAGCAGATCAAATTGGCTACCAAATGAAAAATTATGTATGAGAAGACTGAGGAAAAGTGAAAGTAAGATATACACACACACACACAATTATTATATTTCTTAATAATTTTGAAATGATGTGACTTATACATACTCTGTTTTACAGCGCAACTACAAAAACCTACTAATTTAACAGAGCCACAACAACAAAATGACACTGTTCGGAAAAAAAAAAGATTTGAGAATAAAACTGAAGAAGAAGAAGAAGATCCAATAGGTTATGATCGTATAAAAGATGTTATTGAAAACGAAGTGACATTTGATAACGAATTAGCAGCACTTTTAAATGTAGTACAACTTACTGAAGTTGAATTAACAACAAGATATAATGTCATTTGCTCTCATTTGAATGAAATATTCAGATCGATTTTCCCAGAATGTCGGACATACAGATTTGGTTCAACAGTGGCGCAATTAAGTTTTAAAGAAAGTGACTTAGATATCTACATGTACGTCGGTAAAATCGGTAAGAGATTTTCTAATTTTATTATTGCATGAATATATGAGTTGCATATTTAAATAACGTCCGTTTCAGGTTTGCCGCCAAATTATTATAAACCGGATATGCCATCGCATATATGGACGACAATGGTTTTCAAGAAAGTGAGAAGAGTTATGTATAATTTGAAATCTGTATTTACCAACATAATATCAATTCCTAAAGCGAAAACACCTATTATAAAATTCCGTTATATACCGACTAATGTCTCCTGCGATATTTCCTTCAAAAATGGCCTAGGCATCTATAAAAGTGACTTTTTACGATATTGTGCATTACACGATCCTCGATTAAGACCACTAATGCTACTCATCAAGTATTGGGCGAGGCATTTCGGGATTTCGGGTAGTGGAAGAATTTCTAGTTATGGATTAGTATGTCTAATTATTTTTTACCTTCAGCAAGAATCGATTGGTCTCCTTCCGCCTTTACTACACCTTCAGAGAAATTGTATCCCACAGATTTTGAATGGCTGGCAAGTAAATTTTAATGAAAATACTGTGTTACCAGCCATTACCAACAGCAGTAATATTGCAACACTGCTTCACAATTTCTTTACCTTTTACGGTGAATTTAATTTTACCGCATGTGTGCTATGTTTATTGGACGGAAAAACATATTCATTGCCTGATTTCGCACAGTTAGATAAATTACCCAATTACATGGACAGATATAAAAGTTACATCATGGATAATAATACTAAGAAATTGGATATTTATAAGCCAGTATGTGTGCAAGATCCAATCGAACTTAATCAAAATACAGCTGCAAATACGTCAGATCGTGCATTATTAGCATTTCAACATTGCTGCAAATTTAGCGCTGATATTTGTTCAACGGCTAGTGAAAATAATTACAATTATTTAATAAAGATGTTATTCACTTCAATACCTCCTCAATTGAAACAATTAAAGAAGAAAAAAAAGAATTTCAGAAATGTAATAAAGGCTGGTCGTTTTCTCCATGCTGGATTACCAGAAGATTTCGATACACGTACAGATATTACTAATAAAGAGCAATACAAGAAAGATAATTGGTATTTCATCACTTTTAATCTAATAAGAGATATCTTTGAAAAGATTTTTAAACTGCAAGTGGAAGTACTTCTCGATCAAGAAACGAAACAACAAAAGGTTGAAGTGTTATCTGATGTACACACCAAAAGTTATCAAAAAGTAATGTTTCATTGCACAGGGAATAAATGTGTGTGGTATAATAGAAAGAAAAATGGTAGAACTCTTTTGGATCTTCAATTAAGTCTTCTGGAGAAAGAAGCAATTATGTCAGATAAAGTAGTGGAACAATTAAAAGAACATGATGAAGCAAATAACATAAAGCTAAATTTTATATGTACGTTAGAAAAGGCGGATAATCCTGTAGCGGTGGTTATATTGCTAAATGATGAGGACAGTCAAAGTTACATTTTTCGACAATTTGAGTGTTTCGTAAATAGTTGGATACCAAAAATAATAAACAAAACATTGCTACACATGCTGCAGTACAAAAAGACCTATGATCAACTGTTATGTCACCAGTCATGATGATATTAAAGTCGTATGTTTTTCGGCACGGACCAAACATTAGCGGTTCTTCCTATGTGTTATTCTGTCGATACTTCATAATAGAATTCTGATCATATTTGTCTGATTAGTTCGTTTTTACAATTAATAATTTTAGAACATGTATAAATTCAGAATCCTTAAAAAAAAATATATATACATTATATATATATATATATATAAATGATCTAGGATTCATAAAACAAAAAAAATTTCATTTTATGCTTTTTAATATTTATATTACAATATATTTATTAAAACCATATGATATTTAGGAATTATAATGTTTTAGAGTAAGTATAATCGTAACATACAATAAATGTAGATTTTTATAAACATAATATATGCTTATGTCTTCGCTCTTCTCAGATTCGTATCGAAAAATCAATCAAGTATTACATTTCCTACTTAGAATTTTAAATTGAGCAGTATTCACAATGCACTTAAAAAACTAAAATTTTTTTTAGATTGAAAGGCATAGAAATGTACTTCATACAATTCTTAAATAAATGTAAATTAATAAAAATGTATTACGATTGAAAAGGATTCATTTCAACGTTCGCGAACGTGTACTTTCAAAATACTTTTCTTTGTACAACAAATATGCGTTGAATGTATACGAGGATGTCTGGGATCATTTGTATTCGCGCGCGCGCTCAATTTTGAATATCAAGAAAATGACGCCCTCTACCGGGCTTCATGGCCACCTTCCCCTTGTCCCTGCCCTACTCTACTTCACAAATTTCTTTAGGAATAGAACAGCGCGTTTGTACTCGCTTGTTTTCAAAATTTTCATAATTTAAAAAATTGTCTGGACACGAACGACTTCCATATACACGGTGAGAATTAAAATTCTAACTATTCACACAGCTCTAAAATGCAATAATAAACATATTGGAATATGTTCAGATTCCCACATGAGTTTTCATCATTTATTCTTGTTGTTTTGAATGTGATGTTCAATAAGGATAACATAATATTTGGGCAATACTCGGGTAAGAATTCTGAACGCGTTTTAAAAGATGCTTGAAGAATAAAAAAATAATGAAAGTAATGTTTTGTAAGATATATGTAGGTGATCATCACAATTAACACATCGGCTGATATCATAGTACATTGATGAAATTATATTGGATTTTACGAAAATGTTTGAAGATCAAAATTCTTCAGATATTGCAGAGCAGTATCTAAATCTTCCACGAACTGCTCTAACTCTAGAGTGTCAAATGATTGTAATAGGTTCTTATAAATGTATTCCTCGGGAAAAAGTAATGATTTCTTATAGTGGTGTAAAATTTGATGTCCCTTTGGTAGAAGATGGTACATTAATTTTATTTATAACGAAAATATAGATAAAAAGAGTTATATAAATTCTTTTACTTTGAAATATTACTTTGATATTTTACAGATACAAGTTTTGTAACTTTGGATGTGAAATACAGGCATGTAATTAAGCTTTTAATTAATTTTGAACAAACAATGCCAGTACTATTCCTTTATACATCTCCAAGTACAGGAACCAAGTTACGTGAATTATTAGGAATGCAAGATCCAAAGGGACCATATTACGATCCTATTGGAAAAGGTTTCAACATATACGAATTTTCTATATTTTAAATAGGTTCTGTAGTTTCTGTAATTTAATGATTTATCTAAAAAATATTTATTCAATCTCCGCAGTTTTCGATAATATGTAGAAAAGATATAAAAGTTCTTACAATTAACGAAGCCGGATGTAATTAATATTTTAAATTTTTGATATTTTTTTAGTTGAGATGCATAGACATATTACGTTATTACTAGATAAGTTACCGAAAGATTCAAAGATGATACTAACAAGTTTATTCTCACAAGAAGGTAAAATAGACGAATTGACTTCTCAAGAAGCTAATAATATATTTACACGAGCCACACGGATGTTATGGGATCATGTACATATATTTGACTGAATTATATTTTATGATATATAACATACATGTACATTTTTATATGAACATATATATATATATATATATATATATATATATATATATATAATATATTTTTACAGTCGTTCATTACTACACGAAAGCTAAATCAAAATTTAACATCTACTATAAGTGCTACAGATACTACTGGTGTCAATGATGACGTACAAACGTAAGAATCTTATTTGATAATTGATTTTTAATAATTATCTTTTAATAACTTGATCGGACAAAATGTATTTCATAATCTTGCTTATTTAATCTAATTTGATTTTTTAAACATAGTTATATAAATTTGTAAATAATTTTTTTATGCATAAACTATTTTTTGTAGAATAATTACATATCCATCATTTCCTGTAGAAAGAGGAATAACTATTAACACTGCACATTACCTATGTCTTGCAGAAGACCAATACTTGAATGATACGGTTATAGAATTTTATTTAAAGTATTTAACCTTAGAGGTATTGTCAGAATTTGATCAACATAGGACTCACATGTTCAGTTCATTTTTTTATCAGCGTTTGATTACTCCACATTTCGGAGAAACCCAAAATACCGTACCAATGACACTTGCCGCCGAGCGGCACGCAAGAGTACAGAGGTGGACGAGAGATGTTAATATATTTGAAAAAGATTTTGTTATAATTCCTATAAACAAAGAGTAAGTAATCCTATAAACTTAACATGAAGCCAATATAAACTTATAAGAGCGATGCTATAAGTGGTGCTTCATATGGGATGCCTTCTAACAAGAGACACACATGATATGTATAACACAGTCATTACATTCTTATTATTCGTCAATGTTAAACAAGGATGAGATGATCATTATGTTGTACTGAGTCACTTGTTGGAAGGCACCCATGGTGTCCGATACTGGGTTCACTCAGGACCAAGGATCTTAAAAGTTGGAATCAATATTGAGATATTAGATAAAAAAATCCATTGCACGAAGAATTCTATAGATAAGAGAAAAAAGAAAAACATTGAAGTTTTATCATACATATATCTTGTATTGAAATTTACCTCATATTAAATAGTTGTAATAAATGGGCCAATATCAATTTTATTAATTTTATTCTTTAAGTAATTCTATTGATTTTTTGTAACATAGACATAGACATTATCTCATATTTTGCATAATAATATAATATTATTTATAGTGAACACTGGTTCTTGGCTATTATTTGCTTTCCTGGATTAGTTGGAAAAGTTTCCAAACGTATTACAGAAACTAGCAAAAATGATAGTCTCGTTAGTTTTTCTAATACGGACGGAGACTCTTCTAGGTCTGTACAAAAGAACAAAAAAATAAAAACATTAAAAAGAAAAGCTGTTGAACTTGAAGAGCAAAAGGAAGTCAAGATGTAAGCAGCACGTTTATATCTATTTAATGCATTTTATTGTGGTTTTTATGATTTTAATTAAATAATTTAATTTATAGCCCCTGCATATTAATATTCGATTCGCTCGGTGGTACTAATTACTCATCGGTAATTGCTACATTAAGAGATTATTTAAGTTGCGAATATGTTGTCAAATTTGATGTAGAAGAGACATTCTCGAAAGATACTATTAAAGGAGCGTATCCAAAAGTACCCAAGCAATCCAATTGTACTGATTGCGGATTGTATTTATTACAATATGTGGAAAGTTTTTTCAAGGCAAGTACATATTAAATCTTTAATATTTGATTTTTTATTATTATATGTTTTAATTTATATTCTAAATGTCTGATTACATATAATTAATGTGATTATGAGTTTATTTCCCTTTTCACAGGATCCTATTAAAGATTATACTTTTCCAATTAAAACCTTGGAAACATGGTTTGAAGAAATTATCATAACGAGGAAAAGAGAGGAATTATCGAATTTGATAATTAAATTAATGAATAACACTAAAGGGAATAAACCTATTAATTTGCCTACTATAACATTGCCGACACAAAATGGCAAATTGAAACGGGACGTAAAAAATGTAATTACTTCTGAACATAAAATGTAGCAACGCTTACGTAAGACAAAATTTCTAATATATTTCTTATCACAAATATTGCTATAGATTTTTGTTCTTAATCTTTTTTCCAATTACATTAAATATAATTAAATATAATTAAATTAACTAATTTAATAGTTATTACTTAGTTGTGTTACTTAAATAGTACTGATTTATAATTTAATCATAGTTTGAGCGAAGTCGTCCTGAAAATTAAATATAATAATTGCATTATTTCAGCTTAATGCTCAATAATACACTCAACTGTGAGATGCCTTCCAGAATTGTATTGTTATAATTTAAGTGATACATATGGTGAATTCGACTATTCGCACTACACTGGATTATTACACATAAAAAAGGCTGCTTTTAAATATCTAGTGACAATAATATAATCAGTTTTGACAATGAAATTATATATACATATATACATGTTCTGTTAACGTAACAATATCATTTAGAATTAAATTGTTTAAAATATTTATATGCTTTTACATATTTAATTTTCACATTTAGTATGCACTAATCTAGTGTAATGCAAGTTGAATTTGCTAACAGATAATTATTACTTGGTCTTCGCTTCTGAGAGTCGATTGTAAACGAAGTGAAAATTCCAAAAAGTGAGCAAATTTATTAAATGTTGACTAAAAAAAAAGTAAGCAATTTTATTAAATGTTGATCAATAAAATTATAAATGTTCTAGTAAATTTGCTCACGTTTATAATTTTCACCTCGATTCAAGATACACGATCAAGTCTCTTCGTAAGGTACGTTTTTTGCCGCGCTGTAAAAGTTGAATTGCATTCAAATTTTCCCGCGTGATGGAAGATACGTCCGCTCTTTCCGGAAAACTGGATGATTGATTGGTTTATCACATCGACTCTTATTGTGTTTCCATGTCCTGTGCAGGAACTATTGCGCACTGGTGTTTTCGAACGCAGTCTTGATAGAAGTTAGGTTAGTTTCGCCAACTGAACCAAACTGAACGAGTTAGAGAGAAAGAGAGCAGACTCATCGTCGAGCAAACACAGGTGTTTTCGTGTGTATTCGGGTATTTTACTCGCACGCATGAAATCTTGCGGATTTGTGTCGTTATTTACTATTTCTTTCGATTCTAACGGATTTCGCTATTTCCGACATTTATGTGAGGTTGCCTGCGTCTTTCTTTCTCACATTAATCCCGCAGTACCGGGAAGCGAAAATCACGTTTTCATTTTTCTTAAGCAAACTGATAACTAAGTTCGGATATTATTTCATTTCCCGATCGGAATCGATCGTCCTACTCTACATGTTACACATGTTGGAGCACTGTGCTCGTCAGTATACTTAATACTTATCAGTGTGCTAAAATTGAATCCAAAAATTTACACGTTCAGAGTTGAGAAACGTCTAAACGTTAAAGAGTCGCATTCAGTCGTGTTCAATATCGATAAACGTACTGAAGATAAAATACAGATATACTTGGAATTGAATGAAATATAGTTGAATACATCTTGTTGAATACAAGAATATAAATAATAAAATGATGTAATTGGATATCTCAAAACATTTGTTCAATCATCTTATACGTATATTTTTTGTTGAATTTAACAAGTGAATTGCAATAGCAATACAAGGTTTGTTTTATAAACTAATGTACACTTTTGGAACTTACAGTGATAGATATTAGGCAAAAGCGAGAAAGAGAGTTCTATTGCAGTCTCTAAAAGCAGGAATAAAAAAATAGACCTATCGATACAAGGAATATAATTAGGTTTCATTTAGAGCTCAAAGATATTTTCTTGATTTAGACTCCTGAGAGTACTGCAGAGATAATATTACAAACTGGTGAGCAATATGGATGATAAAGTTGTTCAAGTGAAAGAAGAATCGGAAATAAAAAAAGAAGATGCAAATATTACTGGCAGGATATTTGTGAAACAATTCCACCAGTTACTAGAGGATCCTTTGTTGAAGAGTACCAGTGATGATGTGCAACGTGCGATCAAGGGTCTTCGAGAAATACCGGATGAAGAACTAAATGAGTTCCTCGATGATGAAGACTTTATGAAAGGATTGGACGTCGTGGATGCATGGGAAAGAGATGAAGATAAAAACCGCGAGATTGAGCAAAACAGGACAGAATCTACAAAGCAAGGAAAGAACCAAATCTCTAGGTAGTGTCATTAAATAAATAATAATTAAGTAAATTTTTATGTAATATTATATTGTTATTATATTTTATATCATGAATAAAGCCGTTTTGTGCTCTTTCTATAAAGAGTGCAATTGCTGTAAAGAAATTCTGCAAAGAGTGTAATTTCTATAAAGAAATAGTGCCATGCTTTATCTTGAATTGAATTAATTACATTAATTTGTACAAATGTATTATGTTTAATTCTAATTTTAGTAATTTAGTTATAAGTTATAAAACCACGTGGTCAGATAGTTTCCTTATTCTCTGCTACGTGTTCTCCGCTATGTTATGCATATGATACATATATACAATCTATTATGTTTAATATGGAAGTTTGCATACTTTAGCAAACAAATGATGGCAAGAGTAATTATAGGGAACATCATCGTCCCGAGAAGGACAAACGCAAAAAGCCGAAGAAAGAAGAGAAAAAACGTGAGGAAACTCGGCGGGATCCTTTGAAGAGCACCAAGGATATCGAAAGGGACAAGATGCGAACGAAGAGAGACACCGAGAACAAACTTCTTGCTGAAAAAGAGAAGGCGATCAAATATTTGTTGGACTCGGATAACGTAGTCCCACCTGGCACGGAAACTGAAGCCATCCAGAGCATCGCTGAGGAACAACAGAATAGAGAACGAGCTCAGCGTGAAGCCCAACGAAGCAGAGAGCATCGCAGAAGCAAATCGTTAGAACGTTATGAAAGAGCGAGTCCATCTCGGCGCAGAACTCCCGATCGATCTCGGTTGAGTCCCCATCGACGAAAAAGTCCTTTTGTAAGCCCGGATCATCGTAGGAGCCCTTTTAAAAAAAGCGTAGAAAGACATAGAAGTCCTTACAGATATAGTCCAAGTAGATTGAAAAATTCACCGCGCTCCTACGACCGGAGAAGCCCTAAATTAAGTCCCGATTCTCGACGAAGAAGTCCTAGACGACTTAGTGGAGAACGACGATCCAGTGTAGAAAGAAGACGGAGTACTGAGCGACGTAGGAGACGCGCTGATTGGATGCATGAACGGTGAGGAGATAACATTCTTAACATCTTTGTTAAGAGATATTTAAATTCTTTCCGATTTATAAAAGAGATTTGAAAACTTACTGTCACGTGGTTAAACATTATTTTTTATACTGCGTGTACAGTAAAGTTACAAATAGTATTTTGCGTACAAATATATTGTAATTATGGTTTATTATATAATATATTGGTTTACAGTAGACATAATTTTTCAGACTTTGCGTAGACATAATTTTTTAGATTTTGCTAATTTTGTATTTATATTATTGTATTGTACAAATATGTATACGATATGAAAATATATTAGATTATATCTTAGTAATTATCTTGATTAAGCCGAAGAAGCCGATCTCGCGATCGGAGGAGTCGCAGTATGGAACGTTCAAGAAGACGATTAAGCCGTTCACCAATGAGCAGACGGTACAGTCCTCGTCGTCGAAGTCGCACACGTAGCAGATCATTAGAGAAGCGCCCCAGGAAGCGTTCATCCTTCATCAATGAACTAGCAAGACAACTAGGACACGAAGCAATGTCGACTGCTGTAAACACCAGTGGATACGTACCGTCCGCGACGATGGAAGGAATTGCACCGTTACTCAATCCGTCCACATATCAGCAAGAAACGGATAGGATACTGCCGCCAACGCAACCGCCACCACCACAACCATCACTGTCACCATCATCATCAGTTATGTTACCACCTATGTCAAGTGGACCGTCATTTATGAACTTTGAACCTATGCCGACTGCATCATTAATGAATTTCGAACCTATGCCTCCCCCATCTATGACTCCAACCATTGCCCCAACCATGACTCCAACCAGTTATGCATCCGGTCCGGTTATGTACAATCAGCCGAATGCTGCTGCTGCTGCTCCGCCACCGGTGATGTGTTCACCGTTGCTTTCTGTACCCTCACCGCAACCTGTACCTCCTCCCGTGATGGATCGTGCACATGCATCGTATAATCCATCGTATACTGCACCCTTTGTCCAACAATCATCGATCCGTCAATTTGAACCTCCAAAGAAATCTGTAAATCATTCAACTACATCCTCCACGTCGTCGCAGAAGCAGAATTATACAGAACATGGATCAGTGACATCGTACAAGGAAGTTTACTCTCCACCCCAGGAACGAATGAAGACACCTGAACCACCGATCATCTCCAAACCAAAAGTAATTGCAATATATATAATAGTGACGAGTACTTGGTTTTAAGTTTGACAAGAAATGTTTATCGGTATGTCAAAGTTAATGAGCATTAATTAATTTTAATTTGTCATGAAGATTGTATTTATTTCAATCATGTATTTTATAGAAAAAAAATTAATTGTTTTTATGACTTCATCTTGCAGCAAAAAACCAGCTTATCCAGTCTATTGGAAGCATCTGTTTCAGCCAAAGGTGCGAATATGTTTTAATTTGTTTGGTCGCGTAAAAATCGCGTATAGAATTGATACAGTTCATTTTTTTTTATGACAAGGATACAAACTATGTTTCCTATGTATCCTATTTATGGAACGATACTAATTTTTGTTTTTTATCACGTCCTTTAGATTCATCTAATATACCAGTACTATATCCAGGTAAGAACTTTCAAATTTTTAAAATTTAATTTAAATTGCTTATTAATTGCGCCATATGAGTTGTGTGACGTGATTAGATATGGAATTAAAGTGTGTTTTTGTTTAAAGACATTTTTCTCTTATGTGATTTACAACGTACGTGAAGATTGCAAGTAACATGACGTAAAACCTATTTTTATAAGCATTATGCTATATATAATTCGGAATTTTATTCTACGCGACTCTGTTTTTTTCTACTGATAGGATTCAAGCCTGAAATAATGAGACATTGCGAACAAGCGATATATCAGCTTCCTGTGGAGGATCCGCGTTTAAAGATGAAGGGTAGATTTTTCTATGATCGCAGCGAAGAGAACAATACGAAAGATGTTTCCGACGACCATACATCGAATTCGATACTTTTGCAGAAAAGTAAAACTAAGATATTTTGGAAAGAGACTAATGCGGAACAGTCGATATCGGTTCCGAAAACAACTCAAACGCATCAGAAAATCTGTCAGACAGATGAGGTGGAAACGGAAACTAAAGGCGTGCAAGTACGCGTTACTACTGTCGACTTTGCATCACAGGTCTATGCGGACGACCTCCAGCAGGTAAAAGAAGAGAGACGGCCGATAATGGATCGTTTAGATTGGAGCGCACGAGATACTTACGAATATGGATCCAAATTTCGTGAAGTAGAGGATCTAAGATGGAGTCTAAGTAATTCTTCGCAGAGACGTACTTGGAACAGGCAGTCGTCTCCTTCTAGAAGATCTGACGAACAGGAGCATCATTTAGATTCTATGAATCATGAATCTAGAAGCTCGAGGCTGGATTCTCCTATTAGAAACAATGAGTTTTCTGCTCAATCTAATATACGTGATCACTATAGTCATGACAGATATTCGCCTAATTATCAAAGACGTTCTATTGAACGTGATGAATTTCATGATAGAAGAAGCAATCATAGCCGTGGAGAAAGCCCGATGGAATTAGAAGAATCTGATGATGAATTAATGACTGGCCATACATTCCAAAGAGGATCTGATTGGCATGGAAGAGGGAAAGTCTCAAGGGGTAAAAGTCATAATTTGCGAGGAAAACATGTAGGAGGAAGATCATATCGAAGTCACGGAAATTATCGGGGCAAGTTTTAAAACTATTCATTATATACACAAAATGTTTTTTGAACAAATAATATATGATCTATTTTATTAATGTTATATATATGGTATATGTATATATATGTATATATGCATATATATATATATATATATATATATATATATATATATATATATATAAAGTGACAAGGAATATTACATATTTTAAATATTTTCTAAATGATCAAATATTAAATGATACTGATTTCTATGATACTATGTGCATGGAATGATTTCATATTAAATAAAAAGTGAAGAGAATACAATTTTCAGGATAAATATCAAAAGTTCAAGTATGAATTTATGATGAACAACAGTGAAAAAATAACTACATATAGCATAAAATATGCTCAAATATCTTTACATAAGTGTATTTGATGAAAGCAATACTTTTGCATACAGCCCCTGAAAAGAACACCAGTATCTGCAAAAGCATCATATCGTCATCAGTTTCTTTTTATTATGAGAGTTGTCACAATCAAAATGATTATATACATGTATGTAATCTTACATCGTAAGATCTCATAGATGATAAGTGTTGATACATACTTCGATACTTTTGTTATTTTGTTTGTGTCATTAATATTATATTTACAACGACATTGCACAACAATTTCTGCCGACAAAATACAACTTTAAGAATAAGAAAACGTAGTATATGTAACGTAATGAAAATGTAACGTAGATTTAAAAGAAATTGTAATAAAAATTTAAAACAAAAATGATAAAGTTACGAATTAAATTTATATTATAGGAATTAGCGTGTATCAATTTTGTTTTTTATCCTGCAGATAATATTGTAAAAACTATTATATTTCAATATATTGACTATATCTCTATGTTTTCATAATTATAAGTCTCTATTTGTGCGATAAATTACTTTATGTAAAGTTAGAAATATATTGTTGGCCATAAATTTA
Organism: Acromyrmex echinatior; assembly: GCF_024713525.1. NCBI lineage: Eukaryota > Metazoa > Arthropoda > Insecta > Hymenoptera > Formicidae > Acromyrmex > Acromyrmex echinatior. The sequence goes on from NC_141853.1 coordinate 22,508,527, forward strand.
TTTTTCAATTGCATCTTATTTTTTTATTAGTAAAATGTATGCTGCAAGCTAATCCTAAGCGATTGCACACGTTGCACAGTGCTGTTCGAATATTGCATCATGTTATGCTATGCAATTTGCATAGTTTTGTCTCATAACGTCTCGTACGTTCATTCGTAATCTTTTATTTTGTATAAATAAAACTCATTTGCATTACTTTTTGTTTCGATTTTATGTATTATATTTTTTACAGAGACAGCGTTTTATCAGCGTTATGTTATGTCGCGCAAGCTATTAGTATCGTACATGATATATATCTTATGAAACTTTTTCCAGATGTAATTCTTTTTTTACAATTATTCATATAATTTTTCAGAATTGCTTCATTATAAACTTCATAATTTTTTACAATTTTTATATAAGTTTATAACTTTTATTTTTTTTTTTACATATTGTAGAAATGTAAAAAAATTCTATATCTTTTCCAGCATATGAATTCTGAAATATTATAAGATTTTTTATTTTATAATTTTCGAGAAGAAAACTTATAATATTTGAAGAAATGTATTTTTTTTTAAATCTTCATAAATTTAAAATATAAAAATTCTAAAAAATGTGCAATGTAAGAATCTTTTTTATCAGTAATTTATTACAGTGCAATTATTTGTACACATTAATAAAATTTTTGATTTAATGCTTATGTCAACATATATCAAGTAATTATAAATCGAAATACATATTTTTTTTTAAATAACTTCAAATTATAATAATGAATTATTGATAAAAATTAAATAAAAATTTTTGAAATAATTTTAATTGCAAATTATTCTTTATGATCGTGTTCCATAAATGATGTCTACGAATTTTTTCAACAAAATTGTAAAAATCTATTTTGCAAATACAAATTAATTTTTGCAATTTGGAAAGAGTGATTATTTAAAAATATGTCCGCCACAATAATATTTTGAGAAAAAATAATTGCATTGTTAAACTTAACATAAATCCCTAGCAATGCGTTCTTTAGAAGTTAATTGCGTTGCAAATTGCATTCTTTTAATCTTCCGGCACGACTTCGATTCAAATTACTCTAGCGAGCAATTTATACTGCAATTTAGCGCACATTCAGTTTATGAACGTCCGGTTTAGATTGCTCGCGAATTCCGCTTGACTTTGCGGATATGAATGTATCATCGCAAAATCGCTCAATGATCTTTATAGAAATCTTAGAGGAAGATGTGCCAAGTCGACTACGTCACGTCGAGTCGATTTCCCGTTTATGTAGCTCATGATTCATCCTAAATCATCCGCTTTTAGACGAAACGTTCTTTCCCTCCGAGTCGTCAGTTGTCGTTTTTTTTTGACTTTGTGATCGAACTTCTCACTCGAAATTCGAATTGCCTGGCTAGAGAGAAGAAATAGTCTTTGTTGAATTAATACGTTTTTTTTTTCGTGACACAATTACTTTCCTATGAGGTAAAATGATTACGTTTTTCATGAAAGTTAATTCTACATTTAGCAATCGACCTTATTCGCAATTGCTATATAATATGGATTGACAAAACGATCGGATTAGCTTGAAACGTTCACTTTTGTTCCAATTGAATAAATTCATCATGTTGATCGATTTGTTTTCGATTTTAGAAGAGAAGAGAGATTTTCTTCTTATTTTTTCTTGATTTTGAATTTACAATCATTACAGTTGTAGTATCACTTAAATAAATCCAGAATGGATTTTGTCTTTTATTTATGAAACTATTTATTTTTCTTTTTCTTTAATGTATATTATATTTCTATGTTCTTCATAAAAAAGAAAAATGTGATTCTTTCAAACTTTATAATATGGAATTTTTAACAAGTATCGACAAGATACTTGTAATCAGATTGATATTAAAGGATCGTTATTTTTACAACAAATTGTATATATTAGAAAGCTGTTTACAATCGTTAGTGATCACAAATTATCTAAATTCATCACAAGTTGCCTAAATTCAGAAACTGGACTTTGTCTTTAATTTATGAAAAATATTTCTTTTTCATTAATATATTATAATTTTTACATTCTTTACAAAGAATTAACATATGTGATTCTTTAGGTTTAATATGGGGTTTCTACAAAGTATTAGATTAATGCCAAAAATCGTCGCATTTTTATTAACTCTGTATTACCTAAACTTAAAAACTTAAAAACAGTAAAAATAAAGAAGGAAAAATCGTTTGAAAAAGAAAGTTAAAGAATTTTTTTTTTCAGATAAACCAACTTTTAGAATATATATCCAAACGGAACAATTTCATTTTCAAATATCTTAATAACGATTTTTAGTACATTCACCCCAAAGTCATATCCAACGGGGTCTCATTTATATAGCAAAGGGATAATTGAATTAATTAATTTCAATTTAATGAATGAAACATGGTACATCATTTTGATATCGAGAATACAATCCACGGGGGCAAGTGGCGACTGGCGCGGCGTGTTGTGCGCCGGGCGGAGGCGGCATCTGGCGTGAGTGAAGGGGATTCGTTGTTGTCAAGCGGCGCGATTCGCGTTGGCAGGCCTGGCGACGAACATCGGTGGTGGTCGGCGACGGTCGGAGTATCGGACAGTGCGGCGCGGCGCAGCGCGGCCCCGAAGGCCGTATTTCGGTACGCGACTATGTGCGCGCGCTATCTTTCTCTCCTTCCTTCTCTCTTCCGCGCTGAGCGCTCTAGCCACGACGTTGGCGCCCCGCTCGCGCGCCGCCTCGCGGCCGATTACGCCAACTATTTCGGCATGGATCCAGCTCCATGTTCGCCCGTGAAAGCGATGCGGTGTTCCCGCGGTTAGAACGTTGTACGATTCTCGTGTGTGCTGCGGGAACGTCGCGCGTTACCCGTCGTGGAAGCCGCGTGCTCGAGCGCCCGCTCGACGTCGTCGCGATCGGTGCCCGTTCGTGCGCGTCCGCGAGCCAGTGGTGCGTCAGACAACCTCGTCTCGTGTGTCTCGGTGTGGCGTGGCGGCACAGGAGCAGCCGCAGCAGCAACAGCAGCAGCAGCAGCAGCAGCAGCAGCGGCGGCAGCGGCGGCGGCGGCGGCGGTGGCAGTGGCAACGATCTTAATTCAGAGCAGTTCCTACAAGGCGTTCACGTCAGCCGGGAACTCTGTAGGAGCCGATCACGGCTGCGACGCGAGCTGGCGAGGAGGAGCGCTCGTCGGTGCGTGTCGGCGGTGGCGACGGCGACGGCAGCAGCGGCGGCGGCGGCGCGTGCTGCGAGGCCTGCGAGGACGAGGTGAATGCACGGCGGCCGCGGTGTGTGCCAGTGGTGTGCGCGCTCGTCGCCCGTGGAAACCCGCCAAAACCCGCGGCCGCGAACAACCACCACTATCGTCATCCCCAACATCGCTGCTACTGTCAGTAGCACCAGCAACAACAAAAACAACGATATCAACAACGTCAGCGGGAGAAGGATCCTCTTGAGTGACGACGACGACGACGGCGACAACGGCGATAACGGCGACAACGGCATCGTCGTAGGTAGTAGCTACAAAAATTCCGTGACGGGCAACAACAAAAACATCAGGAATAGCAGCGGTGTTACTTGCGCACGACGACGACGACGACGACGACGTCGTCGTCGTTGTTGTTATTGTTGTTGTTGTTGCCGTGCCGTCTTGTCGACTGCGGCATTGTCCCGGCACGACGCCGCTGCCGGTGACGGCTGGTCTCGGGCGGTGGTGGAGAGGAAGTAGAGGTAGAGAGAGGAAGGTCGTCGCGCTCGTGTGACACGGCGGCGACAACGACAACGGCAACGGCAACGGCGGCGGCGGCGGCAGGAATAGCGGCGACCGCCCAGCTCACGCGCTGTCGTTGGCGACAGCGGCGTCGGCGGCTGCGTTCTGTTATTATTTTGCCGCGGTGCTTTTGACCCTTCGGTACCGGGCGAGTTCATTGCGGCGCTGTCGCGGGGGTGTCAGCCGGTAGTACGTCCACACCGCGCACTCCACCGCGTATCCTCCTTTTCCTCCTCCTCCTTTTCCGTCCGTCTGGCGGCAGCAGCGCCGGAGTCGACGGAACGGCCGCCTCGTGATCGTCAGGCGCGAGGATCGTCGACGGGGCGCGTCCCTAAGGCGCCCGTCGTCCCGTCGGTCCCGTCGCGGGCTCACGGGGACCCCGGGCTCCTTCGAAACAGAGTGCAAAGGAGAGTGCAGGAGACATCGTCGACGAGGGAAAGACGATACCACGTGATAGTCCTCGAGAACGAGCGAACGGCCAAGTGTAGCGAGTCAGTCAGTACTGTCAGTAGTCCGTGAGGCGTCACGCGGTGACGCCGCGATCTCGTCATAACCTGAAAGAATCTGAAATTGCCTGAAGGAACCGGCGATATCGAGAGTGTTCCATTTGCTCTCGATCATTTCGTCTCCCTCGTTTCTTCTCTTTCTCGCGCGCGCCAACGAAAACAAACCCGGGTCTTACGAGCGCGGGATTAATATACCACCTCGCCACCTGATCCGGTGGCGCGCTCGCGTCCCTGTTTCGGAGTACGGGACTGTCAACCGCTTCGTTCTGACTTCTGACGGAGCGGAGGAGCGGCAGCAGGAGAAAGGTGTTCCACGCACACGGGAACGGGAATCTCAGTGAAGAGACCCTTCGGTGCGCTTCGGCAAAGCGGCCGAGCGGTGGAGCGGAGTGTCCACGTGTGTGAGTCACAGTCGTCGACAGATCGTCAAACCACCGGTATACCGACATTATCAACGCTATTATCGCCGCGCACGTTACGCCCAACCGCGCGACGCGCTCAATCGTCGCCTCGCGAATCCGTTTCTTCGCGTCCTCCGATCGACTTTGAAGAATAGAGAGGGAAAGAGAGAGAAAGAGAAAGAGAGAGACGCGCCGGCGGATACCAACAGTGAAGTTTCACGGCCGCGACCCGATTGCGATCGGCGAAAGGAAAGGCACAACGAGCGAAGAATACAATCTCGCGCGCGCGTTCGCGCTCGTCGTGTTCCTGCGTGTGCGTATCTGGTGTAAGCGCGCCCGTGTGTGTGTGTGTGTGTGCGTGTGTGCGTTTGTTTGTGTGCGTGCGCGAAGCCGCGTCGTCATCCGGCACGTTCCGGGGCCGAGGGAAGTGGTGCCCCGCGCTGCTCATTATGCTCGCGGTGACAGCTCAACGATAAGCTCGGCGCCGACGGTGGGTTTTTCCCCCTTCCCTCCCCCTCCTCCCCCCGTTTCCTTCGAAGGTGCGCTACCAGTTTCGCGAGTGCTCGCGCTGTTTCGCGCGCGAAGAGGAAGTACACCGTAACATCCAAGTTTTCATCTCTCTTACCCTCCTCCTCCCCTCTCCCCCTTTCCCCCGCTCCGTCCCCCCACTATTACCGCTGTCACCGACATTACTATACTTCGTCGCCCCCTCCCCTCCCTCACCTGTGAAACCTACTCCATTGGTGAAGTGCGCGACTGTTGAAATCAGTGAAAACGTACCGTGGTGTCTCCCCCGCGCATTATAACGCCATACATAAATCTACATACGTATGTATACGCGCATGTACATCTGCATCGTCCAGTGTGTTCGATAAGTGCGAATTTTTCTTACTTTCTCGACCGGATCTCTACCTGCCTTGTGTGTGTCCCCTCAACCTCTACCCATTTCTCTCGTCTATCATTCACGGCGTCGCCGGCTTGTTTTTTTTTCAAGTGGATCGCCGCACAGAGAGAGGCCGCACGAGTGTGACGGAACAAAGGAGGACGTATTTCAACTTGCGTGAGGAGGTATGTGCTCTACACGAATCCTTTTTTTATCTCGTGCTCCGCGCGCGCAAAGAATCGCGCCCGCGTGGTGTGTTTCTTTTGAGGTTAGGTTTGGGACGCGCGAGTCGATCGAACGGTCGAAAGGCAGCGGCGTGTCACTCGTGATTCGTCGTGACGTCATTGGAATCCGGTTTTTCATTTATTAGTTAATTTGTAGTTAGACTTGGGTAGTTAGAATCGATTGTGTACCTTGAAACGAGATGAAAATTATAAAAGTGAGCAAATTCACTAGATATTGATTAATGAAATTATAAATATTCTAGTGAATATTTGCTCACTTTTGTAACTTTTTTACCTCATTTTGAGACAATCGACTGTCTAACGGTAATTTAAAAATTTGTATTTTTTAATATACGGTTTAATATACGGTTGATCACTGAATTGACTTCTATTGTGAATAACTTTGAAATTATTACTGCAAAGCAGTAGTTAGTTTAGTGATTAACTACAGCAAGAAGAATTCAATTTTTTAATTACTGTCAAATTAAGTATGGTCAAGTTTAAATCGCAAGTTAACCAAATAATGAAAAACCGGACCTTAGTCTGTTTATACGTGAATTAGAGTATATTCTTCACGCCTGTTCTTTTTAGCTGAATTTCTTACACGGTTCGTTTTCTTTCTTTCCTCTTTATATTAGAGAAAATAAGAGAAATGATGGACCGTGCAAAAAGTTCAACTAAAAAAAAGAAGACTTTGTGTATTTAAATGTTGTTAAATGCCTATTTTTTCTTTTGCATTTAATTTATGGTTAGGTTCAATTGAAATATATGAAAATAATGAAAAACATAAAAATTATATCTTTTTAACTAATCAGAAAACTGATGATTTAATTTAATCTAAACCAAACTGATGATTTTGAATATTTTTTAAAGTTGTTATTAGGTGTTGGAATTAATTCGTAGCGTTTTTTAATGAAAGAATGTTATTTATTTCACATGAGCATTAAAAAATACATTAATGAAAGTACTTCCCATCACTTGTAAAACGCTACGAATTAATTCCAACACCTAATATATATATTACAAAACCAACAAGTTTTTAATAATTTACTGTAACTAAAAAAACACAATTTTTACATTATTACCAGATTTAAATAAAATTAAGTTTAAATCACAAGTTAACCAGAAAATAAAAAAAAACAAGTCGAAGTGAAATGAAAGTATCAGGTCTGTTGATGTTATTGAATCCCCAAACATTTTTCCACTTAAAATTTTTGCACTATGGTGAAGGTAACAGGTCTGTTCGCGTTGAAATTTGTTGAAATCTTTAAAAAAATGTTTGTACTTATAACGAGATAAATATATATTCAGACATTGAAGATAGAGAAAGCGAAGATTCTGAGTGCAAAAAGTGCAAGAAACGCAGCGGACCCTATATTAAATATTTGGCGAAATTGAAAAAGAAAATTGTAATACAGTTCAGTGCATCAATAAATAATAAACCTGTAGCGTCGCATCGTCTCTCGTTTTGTTTACGCGTTTGCGTAAACACGTAATGCGTATAAACGAACGAAAAGAAACTGCGATCAGGGGATTTACATTTTGAATTCTATATCTTGAAACGAGGCGAAAATTACAAAAAATGAGCGAATATTTATAATTTCATGAGTCAGGTCAGTACTTGGTATTTGCTCACTTTTGCCATTTTCATCTTGTTTCAAGATACAGAATCCGACCTCCTCAGGTACCCGAGATCGTCTGAGCTGCTTCCTCGCGCGTCCCTTCATAAGTAGATCCTAACCTCAAAGCTCTACGTATGTGAATAACTACGTTCAACGCACTTCGCTGCCTCACAGGTCCCGCTCCTCCAAGCAGTCCAAGCGCGCCGCTTAAACAGCTGTTTAAGCGGCGAGTCCCGCGCTCTTTTTTTCCCGTCGAGCCCGCGCGATCAAGGGAGTCTGTAAATAAAGCGTGATATAGCTCAGATTGCACTGATACTGTAACGCGACTGGTCTTATCTTTCTGCTTTTCCTTGAAGGACAATGTATTTATTCGAATTAACACATTTATCAATGGTGCGATTAGACTGTATTACTTGTCTGTTTATTATGCAATCACTAATTCTGAATTTATTTCTTTGCCGGAAGTTATAGTGGATATCTACTGATATGCGTGATTGTGATTACATTAGAGGCAATAAAAAAAATAGGGATCGGAGAATAAAAAATAGAAAATAGAAGATTGATTATTGTATTTTGAAACGAGATGAAAATTACAGAAATGAGGAAATTTATTAGAATATTTATAATTTTATTGATCAACGCCTAGTGAATTTACTTATTTTTATAATTTTATCTCTTTCTCTCTCTTACCTCCTTTCAAGATACTTGACCTCCAGAAGTTCAGACTTTTTGTTTTTTCTTTCTTCAATGAATATATGTTTATCTCATTTTAAATTAAAAAATATTGGAGGATTTCAAGCAATAAACCTTGCAAATAAACCTTGAATCGAGATGAAAATTACAAAAGAATGAGCAAATTTATTAGAATTAAAACTTTATTAGAAAAATTACTTTACTAGAAAAATTTACTAATTTCTAATTTTAATTTACATCTAGTGAATTTACTTATTTTAGTTATTTTCACCTTGTTTCAGATACATATCGATCGATTCTCTGTTCTCTATTCTCTATTTCCTGTTCTCTATTTCTTTGATTATTTGATTGTGCTTCTGATGTAAATAAAAGAGGAAGCAGAATGAAGTGAATTGTGTATTAGAAATATTCAAAGACTGTCTCTCTCTCTCTCTCTCTCTCATGAAACATATTTATTCGCGATAGCAATCGACATCCTATTGGCTTGTAATGATAGAAATATATCAATTTTTTTTTATTTCATGATTTATGTTTCAAGATATATATTCATTTCAAGATATGAATAATGTCTCGTTTAATTGTTACTAGACATTTACAAAACTAATCAGATGTTTTAGAAATGTAAAAAAATTTTAATGATAGGAAATTAAAAAAGAAAACATTCATAAAAACAAATTTTTATAATTTATTATTGTTAGGAAAAAGGAATGATGTATTTCTAAAGTAATAAATAACTGAAATTTTTTCATCTCTCAATTTGTAAGTCGGAGAAGTATTGTCAAAACGCTTTATTATTGCAAAAATCCTACAGGTGGCAACACTGTATAGGAAAGATATCGCGTAAGGTCTTCACGCCATTCTGCATTTCGCATTATCGCGCAATCACGGTATTGCGCGCGTCGTCCGAAAAAGTAGCATGGCGACGTCGGAAAAAACCGGATAGAGCGCCGATATCTTGGATTGTACGAATAGTTTTTCTCCGAAAACTGATATGAACTAATTCTCGATAGCATATTCGAGAGAGAAAGAGGGGGGGAGAGAGAGAGAGAGAGAGAGAGAGAGAGAGAGAAATGTACCTTATCTCTTACGATATTGATGTTTTTTTTTTCATAATTTTATGATTATAAATATTGTTTCACTGTTAAATTTTACGCGAATTTTCACTGAGTAGAAGAGATGAATAGATTTGTGAATTACGTACACCGAAAAAAATAATGTTGTATTAACAGTAGGTATTGTTTTAATTGAAAATAATTTTGTTCATTTAATAATAACGCTATTAATGAAACAAATACATTAAAATCGAATTAATGAAATACGTTAATAATCATGCTCTTGTTTTAATACAATTTTATTTGTTTCATTAATAGTGTTATTGTGGGGAATTAATAAAATTATTTTTAATTAAAATAATGCTGTTGATATAACATAATTTTTTTTTGGAAAATTCTGGTTAAATCTACTAGAAAATTTTCTAGTTAAATCTATTAAAATGAGGTAACTGGAATTCTGATTGATATAATCAGAATCTTCTGATTCGTTCATTTTCAATCATTTTTCTTTGTGTCGATTCGGTTATAAAATAATTATATAATTTCAAGGCCGCGTAGATTCTTTACGATTAATCTTAAATCGATCTTATTGCTACCTTATTTACATTATTACGTAAAAATGCGCAAATACATGAGCGTCTCCGTACGATAGTTTGTGCCGATTGTATTTCGAATATCATCGATCCTCATATTGTCCACGTGTACGTGCACGGCCTTCCGAAATAAGACCCTAATTTTGACGCGCGGCGACGTTATCAGTTTGATATTAAATTACGTGCCTCGAATCGATAACTTATTCCAAGTTGAATCATGGACAAGTCGCGATTACATCGGTGCCGGTAAATGTTTTTTTTCGCTAATGACATCGTCACCAGCTTATACATGGATCCTCCCTCGGGGGAGGGGAGGAAGGGAGGGAGGGGAGGGCTTTCTTGGGGAGGCTACCGAGCGTCTTGGTTGCACTCATCGCTTCAGGATTTCCACTTTATTGATTCGCTATGACTTTCGACGCGTCGACGCTAACAATGCTGTTCTCTGAAACATGTCGAGTCACCGCGTGTATCGCCCGTGTACTTAAAACAGGAATGCGGCACTCTCTGCGCTCCACTCGTATTGATCAACGTGATTTTGCTTCATGTGATTTCGTTTACCCGTTTCTTCAAATGACCGATCCGAAATGCACTGCGCACCTTTAATTTCAGCTTATAAACTAATTACTTAATTGAAAGCGAATTACATTTTTGTCATTTTTTTTTACGAATATCGCAATTATGTCGATGTAAAGATCATTTTTACTTTAGAACTTATAGAACTTTCTACATTGGGACAAATGAAATCTATGAAGCAAGTTACATTTAATGCAAGATGCTGATAAAAATGAGTTTTAGTAAATCGCGTGATAAAGAAACGTGATTTATTTTTATTGTATGATGTAGGTGAATTACATTTTTTATTAATATAAAAACTACTGGAGGATTATTAGGGTTTTATTTCATACATCAATCAGCTGTTTCTAATGAAACGTGAATCGCTTTTTATTCTGTACTTACATTTACGTAATTATGTGTTTATGTAAAGCTTAATCTAAAAACAAAACTATCCAATAAAATCGTTATAACGCAATACACACGTAGTCTACGGAGAAACGCATGTAAAAAGAAGAGTAAAAAGAGAACTTGCTTAACACGGGTTGAAATTCATGCTTATTTAAAGGCCAGCTGAGCGAATTCTTTTTTTTTTTTTTTTCGTCACCACGACGCCTGCTTAATCAGCGCTTGTCGCTCTTTCTTATCGTTGCGTAGTGTGTACTGTAACTGATTCATCACACGCGTGAGATATCCGATCGTGAAATTCTGCAAACCTGATTACACATTTTTCAGCGTTGTCTCGCAGGTTTGTCGTACAGGACCGGCTTAAAGCTGAAAAGAGAAGGAGAAGCGAGGTGTCGATGGTAGGTCAGTTACGGATAACATTTATCAGGCGTATTTGCTGCGTCTAAGACCTTTTTTGAATTTATCAAGTGCGAACGCGCCTTGGTTTGCGCAGTGAAAGAAATCAACGCTGATAAAACGGAGACGGATCTCACATACGCGATTACCGTGTGTTGTTAGGTCTTTTTGCACATTTCTATGTATTTCGTAAGAAGAGACTCTTTAGGCACTGAAATATGTAAAACGGTATCTACAATGAGATTTTGAGATTTTAAATTTTAAGTTAAATTTTAAGTGAAGCCCTGAGCCATAGAAATTGGCTAATCGAATGTGAGGAAAATAGTCTACTATGGCTGGTCAATTTTTTACAGCTTAGAGCTTAAAGCTTAAGTTTTACACCTTCTTATTTCAACTGTTCAAGCGTAGCATAAAATTTAAAGCTTTTTAAATGCATACACAAGAAAAAAATATTAAATTTTAATAAATATTTGTTTCTATAGTTCTAAATAAATATTTATTAAATGTAAACATATATTCATTTGATACCAAAATCATTAATTTGATTTAATTATTTTTTTTTTAGTGATTAAATAGTGATTAAATTCTTTACTGTAAGTAATTTATTTATTTAGTACTATTTCAAGAAATATATATTAAGATAGTAAATTTTTTGATTAAAACAGAAGACTAAAATTGTATTTTTAATTTTAAGGAATTCAAATAATTCCCTACTTTTGAAATTATTATAATTGTAATTTTATGAAGGGAACATGAGAAACATTTTGTCAAAGACATTAATTGTTTGTTAACATTAGACTTATTGCATATATAATTAGACCAATAATGTGCTTATATTTATTTGCATCTCTGAAGCTCAATCCGTATAAATTCTTAAATTTTAATTCTGCTTTGACATATTTTTGTTATGAAAAGATCTATTCTAATTGGAATAAGGAATTTATTTTTAACATATTCATTAAGATAATATTTTATTTAATGGATAATCTGATGTAAATCAGAAATAATAAAAGTCTAAAATTATACTTATTTATAAAAGACATGCATGTAATAAGAGAGTCGTAATATAGAAGTTACAAATAACATCATTAAATTAATATGATAAAATATAAATGATTTTTTAGAAAAAAACTGTACGATGAGGATGACACGAATAATGTAGCACGTTTTGATATATTTTATTCTCTCTCTCAAAATATCTTTGAGATTTCTTCCTGCTTCTGTTTTGTTATTCGTCCTAATTTTGTAGTCGATATAGAAAGACGATCTTTTTTTTTCTTTCGTATCATTTTTCTCCGACATTTCTTCGTCTTAAACGCGCGATAAAGTCACAAAACCGTAGTTGGGGTAATACGAGTGTTTGAAACTCCACTTAAGAGAAAACCCTCTACTCGAGAGGGTTAAGTCGGGTTTAATCGCACGTGCGTTTCATTTTTTGTCTGTTACCTTTTAGCCACGTGCTTACGAGGAGTATTCTCGTAAAATTCTGACCTTTCGGCCCGCGTTCGTATTCGCGAGCCTTCGAAGGAATTGTTTGACCTTTCGCCCGCCGCGGACATCCGCGCTCGATTAAGAAAGAAAAGCACACCTGATAACGATCCTTTTAATAGACTCCCACGTTACGCGAACCGGCGGTCGAGAAAGTATAATACCTGCATGCAGAAGAATATTAACGTCCCACGCGCGATCGCGATCTTCATTGACGTTAATGGACAGTACGGTAATTTTTGATCGAACTGTGCAATAAGCGGAATGTCGCGGCGGATGGCGGGACTCATATATTTACATCTGTTTTTAACGAGGCAACCCGCTGTGACGGTCGTCGCAATTAAATTTCATACACGCGAGGTAAACAGACGTTTGTTTAAAATTCCAATGCGTGCCTACACGCGCCGCTCGATTTCCGCTTTCAGCGAAATCACGACACGAGATATCACGCACGAATTATGCAAATTGCATCGCGTTTCGTGAAAATAACGTTGTCTACGCGTTTTCGGAAGAATTACGAGTAAAGCCTCGACAGAAATGTCCCGCGAAATGCCCGAATCATTCAGAAAAACTTGTTTCCGCGAGAGGATCCGATACGTAATCTAATAGCGAATTTGATTGGACACACTCAGTACATATACTGGTGTAATCGTCGTATACAAATTGACATAAAGATATGAGTTTATTACGAACACAGAAATTGATTGAACCGTGAAATATAATTCAATTGTGCTGTTAGGTGTAAAATAATGTCTTTTTTATAATTCAAAATATTTACATTTTATTTTCAAGTCCATTCTACAATGTATAAGCATACCGAAAGAAAAGATTGGCTGCTGCTGTAAACTAGATGTCAACAACAATCAATTTTTGGTTGTGTTAGCTTATCCGCAATGTCAGTATAGGATTTCGATTGGCTAATGCAAATCAAAAATTGGCTGTACTCAATTAAGAATGCTATATTTTACCATCTAATTTGTTGCAGCAGCCGATCTTTTCTTTCAATACATAGTTATAAGTGGTTGTAGTTGTAATTGACTAATCACAGTCGAATTTAAAGAGAATATTCAACTGTGATTGGTCCATTCTTACAGCTATAATCACTTGGAACTACGCTAATACAATTGTAGAATGGGCTTTGCATTCAGATTAACCCTCATTACCCCTTATGAGATCACTCGTGTCCAAGCCAAATTTCGCGCATTGCGTTCGCCAGTAAGGTACGTGCCAAAATTACATAGTTTCGTCGATTGTTATTGCCATTTTTACTTTTTATTTCTATACTAGAAGATTGAAACTAATTGTAAGTTAAAATTACGGTTGAAAATCATTACAGTGCACCAAAAAAAAAAAAAAGATTGGCTGCTGCAGCAAATTAAATGATAAAATATGACACAGCATTCTTAATTGGCTGTAGCAGCCAATTTTTGGTTGCATTAGCCAATCGAAATTCTATACTGACTGATTGCGGATAGGCTAACACAACCAAAAATTGACTGCAGCAACCAAAAATTGGCTTGCTGTTGCAGCCAATTAAAAATGCTATGTCATATTTTACCATTTAATTTGCTGCAGCAGCCAATCTTTTCTTTCAACGTGTGTAATCCGTTTAATAAAACGCGAATGACCCCACAATAGCGAGTGAGAAATAAAAAATGATTAGAGGGAGTGAGGGTTAAATCAGTATACCTACAATGATTTTAATATGCAATACGCACTATTGTGTCCAATTGAATTCGCCATAAGATTTGATTTAGCCTATAACGTCGCGTTATGAGAAATAAAATCGCGTAACGCGAAGAAAGGATATAGGTGGCTTTTATTACGAAGGGGGATTACACGTATGCTGCATTTTGCGTGAAAGTGCCTCCTCCCCATGCCGGTGCATCCGTCCGGGCGTAATTATGTTGCACGAAATCAGGTTACGTTGATTCCTGCCGCTTGTGTTCGAAACGGGAAATGAATGACGTGCGAACCGAAATGTGCAACCGCGATAAACATTGCGTGCCGACTTTCGTTACGCGCGAAAACGCACGAACTCTTCGGATCGGAATATCTCGCTTAAATGAAGCTCCACGTTAATCTTTTCTGAATATTAAAATAGCGTAATGGATGCGATCGGGATGCACAATTACACTATCGTTCAAAAGCTTTTGCCTACTATGTCTTCCTTGATTAAATGAAGAGTGAATTTCTATCTTCTTTCCTACTTTTCTATAGATGTTGGACTTATAAATAATAGTTAATATTTAAAAATTAGATTTTACGTATGTAAAAGAATACAGTAGAGTTGCAACGAATTTAATTGCATTAAAAAGATACGTATATTAGAACCTGTGTCTTATTTTCGATAACAATTATAAAGATACTTTATGTTCTACGATACTTCCTGACTTCAAAAATGACACAACTAAAAAATTACTGTATCTTTTGGAGTGAAGATTGAGCAAGTCTTGAAAAGGAGGGAGAAAAATTATTGCGACGTAAAATTAAGTTAATCCACTTTCAATGATTGATAGTAACGTTTACAACTCATTCATGGTATTGTTAACTCGAAAATTACGTTTTTTTTAGTTGTATCAATTTTGAAAATGAATAGGAAAAGCGATTTGTCACTTATATGTGTGTGCGTGTGTGCGCGCGTGTATGTGTCCTGCTTCTCAAAATCACCGTTTAATGTTGGATGTGCTTCTTTCCGTTTCCGCTCGCATGCGGAAGCGTCAGAAGACGCGGAGAAGCCGCTGGCTGGTGATTCAGTTTCGAGCCGAAACGATATTAACGACGACTCCGCTCAGCGTGTGCATGACGCGGCCTGTCTGCGTGCCCGTACGCGGAAACGACGCGTCTAATAATAGGCGACACGTTCCGCGATGGTACTTACTTGACTCTTAGGTCGGGTTCACACCTTGACAGAAAAGCGGCAAGCGGAAAAGCAGAAGCCAATCGGAACTCGCAGTAGTAATAGGCGGTAACATTTCGTTTGTCTGTTTTCTGTCTTTCCGCGAGTTCTGATGATTGGCTTCCGCTTTTCCGCTTTCCGTTTTTTCTTTCAAGGTGTGAACCCGGCCTTAGCCCTGCGGCGCCATTGCGGACTACGCGCGTCGCGAGATAATGCGTGCCCTAAAAGCGGATGGAGAAGAAAAATACAACGTAATATCTTAATTGTTCTTTATCTTTTTTTTTTCACGAGCTGGGTTAATCATTTATTTACATGTACGTCATGGAAACGTCTGCAATTGTATGTTTATGTAAATAAACCATGACTCAGCACGTCTTCTTCGATTCTTATCCGAAAGTTTCAATGCGCATGATAAAATGATTTCGATTGTAATTTAAATTTAAATCTTTAATTTAAATTCAAAGTGATCTACTTATATATCGGACAAATTAAAAAAAAAATTAAGCGACTCTAAGAATGAGACATAGAAAATGAGAGGTAGATGCAATCGAGATGCGATACGATCCAATGATGTAATTATTTTGATTGCATGTATAAAACATAAATTATAAAATTTTTAAATTTTGAGATCATCTTATACACCGGACAAATTTTTAAAAGAGGTAAAACGGCTGTCGGCTGTAAAACGAGACGTAGGTAATAAGAAGTAAATATGTATATAATACAAGATGTAATAATAAAATTTGAAACCTGTCGCAATCTGTCGTCGCGCATAACCGATGTCGACTATATAAAGAGTTGGAAACAAAATGTCGATTAAAAGTTAAAGTCCATTCTACAATTGCGTAAGCGTAACTGTAAGAATTGATCAATCATAGTCGAATATTCTCCTCATATTCGACTCTCTCTCTCTGTGATTGATCAATTTTTACAACTACACCGAAAGAAAAAATTGGCTGCTGGAACAAATTAGATAGTAAAATATGGCATAGCATTTTTAATCGGTTGCAACAGCCAATTTTTGGTTGCTGCAGCCAATTAAAAATGCTATGCCATATTTTACCATCTAATTTGCTGTAGCAACCAATCTTTTCTTTCAATGTACAATCACTTACAACTACGTTTCTGCAATTGTGGGCTTAAGACAAGCTACGATTGTTTACGCCCGGCTTATACCAACCACCGTCGTCTGGAGCGCATACATTAGGTGCGAAAAAGCGTACGTTGCGCGGTCACGTGTACGATGCTTTTCTCCCTTTATTCACCGCGGCTAAGCGACATATTTTTCTTTTGTCTCTCTTTCTCTCTTTCTTCTTTTTCTACCTTTCCATTCCATTCTTTAAAAAAAAATTCTCGCATTCACACCGCGCTTTAAAGCAACCGCGCGATTCTGGTATCTATATAGTACTATATATCTAATGTAATCAGACCCAATATGGACTTGTACTCAAAATGCCCTATTCGTTGTTTGTAAATAATTACATGATTAATTCAACAAATAGCAATGGTAGCTTAAATTGTATAGGTTGTCCGTCTGATTCAATTGCATCAGTTTATTGCTCAATTTGTTCATTCTGTTATTGTCGATAAAACAAAATGCAGAATGTCGTGGTTGTGTAATATTTTGTGAGTAATTGTTTCCTGTAATTACCAAAGATAGATACTAATTTCAATAGTTCGTGTTATTGTAATTCTGAATTCATGCTTTACAGCACTATACAGGGTGATTTTAACATATTTCGTCATCATGAGTGAATCGAACTGAGTCGAAAAGTCATCTATCATTTTACAGTTTATGTAATAACGAGGTATTAATTACTAAAAATTGCTAAATATTAGTCTTGAATAATTTTTTACTCAAATATTATCAATTTTATAGAAAAACTGCAAGAGACAAAAATCATTTATTTTCTTCTCAGAAATCCAAAAATTTTTTCAGAATTTTTTATCAATTTTTTAGTACATTTTCTTATTTTTACTAACATGAGAAAATACGATATTAAAAAATTCTGAAAAAATTCTCAGAACTTTATGAGAAGAAAATAAATGATTTTTGTCTCTTGCAGCTTTTTGGTAATTTTTAGTAATTAATATCTTGTTAACTATTGCGAAAATTGCAAAATGGTAGAGGACTTTTCGACTCAGTTCGATTCACTCTACCTGCTCATGATGAATGATGAAATATGTAAATCACCCTGTATATTTAATTTATATTTTTGTCATAACGTTTACAAAAGAGGGGAAAACTCTTTGTAGGATAGAATATGACTTATAGGGCATATATATATTAATATGACATATATATTGAGTGTACACAGACGTCTGTAATGTTTTTTTTAAATCTTTGTTATTCCAGATTATGTATTCTAATTCATTTGCTAAACATTTTAGAAATAAGTAGATAAGCAAAAAGAATGTTCATTGTTTGCAAAATAGTTTTTGCGAATTCTTATATGTCAATAAACATGTCAATATACGCTTACAATCTTATAAAAGTAATATTGGACCGCTCTGTTTTTCAATTTTCTAACATTTCTTTATGAAAGAGGGAAATATGCTTAAGTCATATTAGGTACATACATATCTAGTATGCACGAAATATTACTTTTTTTATTAATCTTTACAGCATGTATATAAATATTTGAAAATTTCTCATATTTTTTGTTAACATTCAGAAATGTTTTCTTTTTTGAATGTGACTATTAATTTCCAATTTTGGACTCAGCAAAAAATTAAAAAAAATTGCAAAGCTTAGTGGAGACGTTTAAAATTCAGTTACCTTATTATGCAGGATCAAAGATCGTCATCTTAATAATTTTCTTCCGTTTAACATATAATATTTTACTGCGATTTATTATTTATACATCATTGTGCTGCACAAATGGTCTCGCGTAGAATACACGTTGCTCGTGTGCGGGAATTCTTTGCAAACGAAATTAAATTTGATCATTATTGTATTGTGCGATTAAATAACTTTGTACATTTGTAATAATTGCAGTCGGCACAAATTAGCCGTTAAACGTGCTTTTTACGTTACGTGTGTATAAAAAGCGAAATGAGTAGAAGGAACAAAAAGCATTTGCCTCAAAATAAAAACATAAAATAAAGATGTATTCTTCGCACGTAAATAACTTTGCTTTTATCATAAAGCATTAGCTTAAAGCGTATTTTGTCACATTATTCATGTCGATAATTCATACAAAAGTTTGCGTAGGCAAGTCTCAATAGAACATTGTTGCAATATAACGTTGCAGAGCAATTTAAGATACATGTGACAAAAGCAGAACAGTAATGTAAACACATACAACCGGAATGGAACAAATTTTAAGATAGATAATTAATTTTTTCAACCAGTAACGTGAACTGTATCTCTTGTACACAAATAAGGGAAAAGAATCTTTATTCGGTCAAAAAACGAAGCTTGATACTTAATAATATTTCCATGTAAGCGAAGCTTGATACTTAATAATATTTTTGAATGCATTTTTAAATCGTTCGGTTGTTGATTTGCTTTTTCGTCGAATTCTCACGAAAGTCGTTTGTACTCGTGGCGTTTTGCGATCCTGTCGTGAGTTCCGTCAGACGGAGATCACGTGGCGGATCGACGCGTATCGTTTCAGCTGTTAAACACACTGCGGCCAATAATCATTAGTCACGCGTTTTCAATATCGACGTCTTAGACGAGTCCAGGGGGAAGACGTTGTCGCCGACATCGCGACGAGAATGTCAATGGATGGGGCGGGCGAGGAGAAGCGAACGACTTCCACGTCAGGGACAAAGTGCTTGTTGTCTCTTCGCGCCTAGCAAACGACGAGGTCGGGATGACAGTCGCACTTGTAAATATAAATAAATAAGATAACGCTGCGCGACGTCGCGAAGTTTTAAGCTCGCGATCGATTGACGTGTTCGATCGATCGCTCGCGATGCCTCTTTGTCAACGATATGCGACATCGAGTTCCTTTACCTCTGTCAGCCGTTTTAGAAACAACCGCGGTTCGTCCCTGCTCCGATGCATAATTTTTAATCTTTTTTTTTTTTTACTTTCTCTATTTTAATTATCTGTTCATTATACACATCTCGCGCGGACGACATCTTGAAGTTCCTGGAAGTGAACGCAATAACCGTGACACAGTTGCATAGCTTAGAATATTCATTCCCAATGTTATCGCATACAATATACCTTCTATGCTTCATAATTGAAATGCTGCATTTCAGGAAAATTATTGCCTGGAAATGTGTCGATGTTACATTTATCTTCTTTAACGACGTTATCATAGTTTTCTTGAGATTTCTTGAGGCATCAGTAATTGTGACATGGTACGTAAAGTTACGTATGAAAAAAAAATGACAATAAATTCAATTAATGAAATCGATTGTATCTTTCACAGTGAAATATTTAAAGGTATGTCCGATAGTTAAATTTTAAAAAGTAATTTTATCAAGAAATTTGTTTTTATAAATATGATTTTCTCAAATAAATATTGTAAGATTAAATAACGTACATTATGGTAAAAATAAAAATTGCTCAAGACAACGTTCAAGTGTAAATAAGGCTGGAATAAAATCTGCTGGTTTCACTTGTTGATTTATAAATTATTACATGTATTTATAACACATTAATGGTTTAAAGATTTTTTTAACGAGGAACACTTGTGTATATATATATACACAATTCATATTCAAAATTAAGTCACCCGTTACTTTATATCTGTAAAGAAGACTTACAGGGAAAGAGAAAGAGAGAGTTGACGTCTCTTCACGTGCATTTTATCGATGATTAAGCGTGAAATCGTTAATGACGGCCTCGAAACTTCCGTTTTATATGAGCGCGCGCGAGCGAGCGTTTCGCGGGGAGTACGTAAGTAGACAGAAATAGATCGTAGAAAGTGGGCGACGGTGTTATTATTAGAACAGTGAAGAATGTCTGGATAATAATAGCCATTAATTATGATGTACCATACGACCACTCCTGCTGCGTCGCAACGCGTGCGGAGTTGTTGAACGCGTAAATCCGTCCGATGAGCGCTGTGCAGCAAAACAAGAGATATACACTTGCCAGCAAAGATACTTTCACAAAGTACCTCGAATTCGTCTGATATCCTTCTATAATAATGAATCTTTCGAACAATTCAAAATCGGCCGACATTCATAGTCGATTCTTATTTCAAAATCATCTTAAGTATG
Source organism: Acromyrmex echinatior (assembly GCF_024713525.1). NCBI lineage: Eukaryota > Metazoa > Arthropoda > Insecta > Hymenoptera > Formicidae > Acromyrmex > Acromyrmex echinatior. Next base: position 22,529,175 of record NC_141853.1, read on the forward strand.
TCTTAAGATGTTAATAGAACCCTCTGATCGATTCACGACCTCACGATCTTAAAATTGATAGATAATCTTAGGGTAATCTTAAATATAAGAATCGACTGCCCAAGGTCTCCTTAACGAAAATATTGAAGCATCGATTGTTTTCGAGTATAAATTATTGAAAGAAAATCGCTTTTCGTGAAGAAATACATAGAACTCTTCAGGTAACGAAGCTATTCTTACAACCTTACAACAGTTGTAAAGCTACTTGTTCTGCTGAATGCAGCCATTGTGTGGATCAGTAGAAATTTTCTCTGATGATACGTTAACACGCGAGATTTAACGAAGATGATTAAAGTAACCCACAAGATGTTTCACCAGTATTGGATTTGTACGATCGCGATCTTTTACAGAACTCAGAAATTATTACCGTCGAGATACCTTCACCGAGGGAACGTCTACCCGTCTACGAAATTCATTAAAGGATATGCAAAGCTCGATGGCTTAACTTAGTATCGTCACAGTGCACGCGTGTCGAGTGCTACAATATCGAGCATTATACCGGTGCCATATCGGCGCGTCGTAAACATTCGTTACCCGTTTCGACGGGTCGCCGTACAGCCGTGCACGAGACGGTGAATCGTAGATTTTCCTGCTCGGATCGTCGATAACGCGGAACAGCTGTTGATGCGTGCGCGCGGGTTTCGCGTTTCTACCCAACCGCCGTTCCACCGCTCGCGTCAAGTGGGGAAGGGCGAAGACCACCTGGCCCAAACCCTGAGCGCTTCGTTCTGTTTCTATGGAGCACAATGTTGCACGATCCCTCGGATCGATCGGCGCGCCGTGAACAAAAGCTACCCGGCTACGTGCGTGGCTACGTAGGCAACATATGTTCGCCACGACGGAGAAAATCCGCGTTCGAATCGGGTTCGAGTTTTAATCCCATAAATCGATCGTCGAAACCGTCCGCGTCTATCCGCAGTGTGTCTATCGATGTGTCGAGTTGTCGAAATTTATGATAGGCTATTAAATAAAATTTAATTCGCACGCACATCATCATTTTTTATTCACATTTAAGAGATGTCTCTATATCGTCGTGATTTTTATTTATGGATCTTTAAATAATTTGGCATGAATTTCTCGTTGACGAAAATGCTAAAGTATCGAATATTTTCATAAATATATTGATGATTCTTTTAATAGTTCTATGAATACATTTATATATACGCCAAAAGAATTAGTGGCTTAATTATCAAAATATTTATGTATGAAAATAAAAGAAGTAATCTAAATTGCTTTTATTAAAAGAAAATTGGTTTTATATTGATCAAGCGGCAATGACTGCAGTTTTAAAGACAGCTTATATGGTAAACTGATGGTGCTTGCGTGTGTGAGAGAACAGAGTTGGAAAGTGAATCAGCTTTGAGTTAGGGATTTCTGCTCTAAAAGAGGTATGATGTTTGAATACAAAAGCAATTTTTTAAAGAAGCAAAAGAAACGAGAGATTTATGTTATGATTTTTATAAACCCACACATTCACTTTTATCACATAAATCTTGCAGACTTTCTAACTGCAGGTATACACATAAATCTAATCGTCACAGAAAATTCCTAAATGAATTATTGCATCTATTTTTTTATATGATTTATTGGATTTATTAAAGAATTTTATTAAAGAAGAAACATATGTATATTTGTTGCAGGTATTGTTGCGATTATAAAAAAATTTGCGATTTTACGATGTAATAATAGTTGATTGAAAAATATAAATCTGATACATACAGGGTGTTCAGAAAATCGCCCACGATACTTCGAGATATGATTTGAAATCCAAAAAGAAGAAAAGAAGGCTATACATATAAACATACGTTCGGAAATAAGTTTTCGAGTTATGATCACTTTTATATATGTTAAAAAAAATTGTAATTTACTTTTCATAATCACGATCATAATTTATTTCATAGTGTTTTAACATAAATAATTACATGTCGGATTATTTTGGCGTTATTCAGGATGCACCAGAAGTGGAAGCATAGTCCGCTTTGGCATTCTTCTTTTATTTTTTTTTATTAAAAAATTTTTTTATTTTACTCTAATTTATTCTAGTAAATCCCTTACAGTTAAATTATGTAAATAAAGATATATAGATTATATAAATAACTACGTACATAAATACGTATTAGAAACAGCGATTGATCGAAATGCAAGATTAATATATTCGCAACGATAAAAAAATAATATATGTACTAGACGAAAACATTTGTGATTGTGTTTATTGAACTTTTTACGTTTGTATATCTGTTTAAAGATGCGGCATGCTTGAAAATCTCAAAGGAATCGTCATTCTCGAGATCGTTAAATATCACAAGTTGCTTGGAAGATAATTACGAGAATATATGTGTAGGAAATAGGGGAAAAAGGGAAGAGAAAAGGGAGCGATACGCTCCTCGATTGACATGATTTTCCACACATGACTTCCGGCAATATTAAATATTCATTTGCGGGGTTATTCGCGGAGTTACTTTGCGTGTCCATGTCCACATCCATATTAATCCGTTTGTTCCACTTTCGTTAAGTGCGTTTGGGAGATTAATTTTCAATCATTATTATTATATCGATTGTCGATTACCACAACGAGTCGTAAAATTATTAATTCGACTACACATTATGGGAGAAGAGAGAACGGATTTTATTAGCGACATTATGTCCTAGTGGAAGAAATAGAAAACTTTTTAAAAATTTAGTAAGTTTTTTTTATCCTTCTCTACAAAATAATTTTATGAAATAATTTATGAGTAATTTCTTTTTTTTTTGCTATAAAAATTGCATCTATTTTGTATTAGATATTATTAAAAAATTGCTAAAATTTAATAATTATCAGATTTTGCTGGAGCATCTAAAAATTTAACCAGATACATATCTAATAATAATTTTGTTGGACCATCAAAATAATTATATAAGACACTTGGTTGCTAGAATGTCAAAACTTTTTGTGGCATTAGTCATCGTGATTGAAATCCCTATCAACTTTAAATTCATAATGTTAAGTTACATCCAATTTGAATTATTTCTGTAAGTCGCTACTGCTACTACTCAATATGTTAATTTAACTAAAGCAATAGAGTTAAACGATTTAATTGAATAAAATGTATTAAATTTGACTCAAATTTAGTTCATTATTTACTAAGTGCATACGTTAATCTGGACGTCCGATATTACTTTGAAACTAACAGAAATGGATTGATTTGTATTTTAACATACGGAGGTTAAAAATAACAAAGTGTTATTTAACTCACAAGATTGGTTGCCATTACTCCTTTGATATCTAACAGTGATATACGTAATTATTTTGATGGTTCAACAAAATTATTTTCAGATTTGTATCCAGCTTTCAGTAAAATCGTTCTTTTTTTTTTACATATTATGTATCTTGATCCAATCTATTTCCTTAGTGGACACACAGCTGGTTGATGACCTCCACTTTCCAATTGTCCTTCAACATATCCTTCTCAATGTCTACTGCCATACAGTCATTCATGCGCGTGCGCCGGACGTGCTGATGGAACACTTAAATATTCCAGATAAGGACGTGTTATCGCGATTATTCGCTTTAAAATGGGGTTTTCCTCGCGTGTAGGGGGTCAACCGTGATCGCCATTCATGCCACAGCGGGAGGTGTCGTCGGAACCGTTTCTCGGCCACTTTTTGCAATCATTTCTGTGTGCACATCACATAAGATAGATCGATCGACTGGTGGCCGAAACTCTCGTAAAACCAGTGGCGAATTTAAAGATTCTGTAAGTCGATAATCGCAGAATCTATAAAGAATTTTTGGATAAAAATAATTTTAGTATTAAAAATGAAATAAAATTTTTAATTTTAGTATTTTCGAATTAAAAATAATTTATCACACCATTATTGCCATTAAATATGTTTACTTTTTTATATCTTATAAGATATAAATATTTTATAAATATTTAAAAATGAAAACTCGAAGAAGAATCACAGAATCCGAAGAAATATATTTTAGAAACGATATTTTTAGAATTATTGCATTTTGAAAATTATAACGAAAAGTAGGACGAGATATGTGAAACAATAAATTTTACATATCCTTAAATACAAAATATATGTATATAATATAAAGAAGAGAGAATTTAAAGATTCTATGTAATACAAGTACGAATATATTATATTTTTCAAGAAAAGTAAGGCTAATCAGAAACGGAAAGGAAAGAGATTATAAGAGAGAGGAAATAATTTTCTTAGATAATTGTTTATTTTATGATTACTTCCTAAAGTAAGAAAAAGGGAAACAGTTTACACACACATGTTGTGTTGGGGGGAGGGGGGGAGGGGGGGGGGGAGACTTCGTCTTTATCGGCGAAATTCCGCCACTGCGCGAAGCGCGCAACCACACGGATCGGATCGATGCGCGCAAAAAGCTGACCCCCATCCGCTATTTAAAGGCGTATCCCAGATTTTACTATGTGACGAATTTTATTCTGGGATCTCCTCCCTTAACGGGCTGAATGTATGCGCCGAGCCGTACATTCAGTCGTGTGCGCAATCCGTAGAAAGAATGCAATCGAGGATAATAATAAGCCGAGACTGGGCAGAGGAGGGGGTGGCGAATGAATTATTGAGATATCGGAGAGTACGATCGCGCGGGGCGTTGTGAATCGTAATCGAACATCTGAGAACCGACATCTGGAGGTGGTGGTGGTGGTGATGGTGATGGTGGTGGTGGTTCGGTGGTGGATGTTGCGCCGCCGGCTTGCAACAATCTGTGCTAATGTAACGGTTACTAGTTTGCTACTTGAAACCGATGAACTTTGTTGCATTAGGGAATTAGTTACCGCTCTCGCGGGACGATTTCGATGGGATTCTCGACGAGACATATAACATATAACATATACGGGACGTAAAACGTACTTCAATATTGCATGACAATGGGTCGTTTAGCTATTTTTTTGGATTGTTAATTTATGATGGCGCCTTCCCGTCTTTATGCCATGCGCCACGACTTTCAGATAGGGCGTCTCGATATTTATGTATTCAGATTCTAGAAATCTCCAAGACAAATCTGTGATCTATCTCCGTTTATTTTGTATATACTAATGTACTGATACATATAATGTTCTGGTTGTATCAAAAAGAGGTATACGAAAAGAATGATTCTGTTGAAGTATTAAAAAATTTAGCTAGATATAGATCTGAAAATAACTTTGTTGGATCACATTAAAATAATTACGTAGAAATCTCAAACATGATGAGCAATGCTACAAAAAGTTTTGACGTTCTAGCAATCAATTTGAGCGTCTTACATAATTATTTTCATTCATCCAAACAAAATTATGTTTAGATCTGCTTCTAACTAAATTTTTAGATAATTCAAAATGCATTCTGGTTTTGTCAGTCAGAATTCTGATTATCGTAATTGAATTTCTGGTTATTTTGACCATAATGTAATTTGATTTAATTATATTATAAGTATCTATTTATTCCTTTATGATTGAATGAATTCTAATTAATAGAACAAAAAGAACGATTTTCTGGAGTATCTAAAAATTTAGCTGGTTACAAATCTGAAAATAATCTTTATATTATCAAAATAATTATGTAGGACACTCAAGTCGATTGCTAGCATGTCAAAACTGCTTTGCAATATTACTCATCATGCCTGAGTTTCTTACATAATTATTTTGATAATCCAATAAAATTATTTCTGTATCTACCTTAATAAATTTTTAGTTATTTGGGGAAAATCATCCTTTCCATGCGCGGACTTGTATCTAATATACAAAGGATTATAATGGCTTGTCCAACCAATCATACTGTAAGAATTTTTGATTATTGAAGCTAGGACATTTTAATTAGCGGCGAGATATTTCTAATATAACATAATACGTGACGATAATAATTGAAATTTCGCTTGAAATTTCACCGAGCGTAAAATGCCTGTAGCTTTTGACAACGTATTAATGTTTCATATATTTTTGATTTCAGGTATCGTCGTTGTGTTGGCCCGCCGCCGGTGAAGCATGGAGGCTGACGGTGACGCGAAGTGAGCGGGCCCTCTCGTTCTCCCCACTCCCTCCCTTTCGAAATACGCACCTGCTGACAGACAGAAAACGAAGGCTGAACCCTCTGACTATACATATATTTAGAAAAAAGAAAAAAAACCGTAACGAATCACCGCCAAAAGCTAGTAGAATTTTAGTCAAAGTGTGAAAGAGAGAGAGAGAGAGAGAAAGAGAGAGAGAGGTGCAAAATAAATATATATATACAATATATACGTATATGTGTATATATATATTATAGAACGAGGAAAAGAGGACGAGAGAAACACAAGATATACATACATACTTATATAAATAAATATATAAATATATAAATAAGAAGGAGAGGAAAGAGAGTGATTCGTGAGTGTGCGTGTAAATAAGAGCTATTTTTCGTATGAGAGCGAGAGAGACGCGCCCTGGCCGGAGAGAAGCGAGAAACGACATGTTCGAAAGTATCTTCGGACGAGGGAAGATTTAGGCTGCTTCTCTTGAAGCCGAATCGTCAAGTGGAATATAAGAGAAAGAAGAAGAAGAGAAAGAAAAAGAAGAGAGCGAAAGGATACCGTCGCGTCACGGTTGTTTGGACGTTGTTTCGATGTTCTCCAGTCCGGATCGCCGGCGTTTCTTCCCCCTACAGAGGAATAGTCCCTCTCGCGGAGACTGATCGAGCCGATATATATATATATATATTTCGTGAAAGAAACCGCAGTGAAGGAGGCGAACAAGTATCGAAGGTAAAGCGAGGAGGTGAAAAAAAAAAGTGAAAAAGAAGGAAGGAAAGAGAGGGAGAAAGAGAAAGAGAGCGTAAAGAGAGGAAGGAAATATAGAGAGCGATCGTGTGGCATCGAGAGGGCTGGCTCCATGTTGTGAGCGTCTGAGGACTGCCGAGGGCAGCAGCGAAAGGGCGGAGTAGGGTGCCGCCGCCGTTATGGAGTACGGTGGCGGGGGCGGTGGGACACGCGGGGGTGTCCAGCCACCCTCCGCGGGGGCGAGGGGCATCGCCGGCACCGACACTACCGACGCTGCGTGGCACAAACACGAACAAATGATGCTCATGGAGTCCAGGCACAAGCAACAATGTGAGTAAACGCACACTTTCTGAGTCATTCTACCCTTTCCCATCGCCGCGCCGTCTCTCCCTTCTCGTTGATGATGCACGTGCGGACTCGGACGGTAACGGGAATTTTCGGAACGGATTGCTGGTTTAAGAGTAGGGAGGCGGGTTATTTCGCAGTCTACATTGATCGAGAGCTTCCGTCTGGAATGTATGATGCCGGAGAAAGGGATTTTGTCGATCTAGGAAAGACTTGATATCAAGAACAATGTAGTAACTTTTAGAGAAATTTAATCAATTGATTTAGTAAAAAAAAATTGCACGTGAAATTTTATTATCGATGTTATTAATAATGCTAAGGCAAAGATCGAAGACAACAATTAATCATTACAATAATATATAATATCGATCTAGTAATACGTTCAAGAACGCAAATTAGTGACGAATATACATACATACTTTTAAATTTTGTTGAAGTAATAGTATCTTCTTATAAAATTGAATATGAAAAATTACTTTCAAAATGTTGTTCACTTGGTTGAGATCAGAGTGCTTGATTTCTTTCGTACGGATACCATTAATTTTTCCGGAAATTCGTATGATTAATAGCTGAGAGAAATATTTCGCGAGATATCAATTAAATCTCGAATATTGCCGAATTTTTGTGTGTCAGGTTACCATACTTAATCAGGAATAAAAAGACGATGACTCAAGGCGCTCGATAAAGAGAGAGAGAGAGACCGCCAAGCTCGAAATAAAATTTATTTAACGCTTTCATTTTATATTGCATATAACAATAATATCATTGACAATAATTTAAATTGAAAATATTATGTAAAATCCATCTTAGTCCATTAAGATTTTTATTACTCATAATAGAAATTAGATTATCTGTCTCTCTATAATAATAGTAACGCAAAATAGGTTTTCAGTCTTAAATATAAAAAAAAATATATATATTACGAGAGCAAAACCGGTATTTGATGTATCTATTTCCGTTCAACGCGAAGCATAAGGGAGAGAAAAAGAGAAAGCATGTGTCTATGTATCTTTTTTTTATCCCTGACCTTTGACACGTTTGTATGCACGCGCAATAAAACATCGACGGCTGAATGTTACGAGGGAAAAATGCGAACGGTGTAACCGTAAGTTACGGCGCGCCGGCCTTTGACAACTGACGTTTACGTCTGGTTAAACTGTCGCGTTTTTCCGTCATTTTCGTGCCTTCGGATGCAACACGTTACTGCAGGGTAGACTCTGTACGTTACTGTTTTCCTTAATGTGACTACTTCATAAACTGTGCTCATATATAAACATCAGAGCTTTATAAACATTTCTATAAACAAGTTTTATCAGTCATCTTAAAATTTTTTTCTTTTTGTCTATTCAAATTCTAGATTTCCTATTCTAGGTTCCTAATTCTATAATTTTTAACGACAATAACAATATCGTTGTTGTCATTAAAAGTTACAGAATAGGAAGCTTAAACGATATTCTTCAATGTCTTCGAAAGATATTAAAAATAATTATTGCATAATAAAATGGAGGATATACGGAAAAAATGATTTCATTGATATATGTAAAAATTTAACTATTAAATACAGATTTAAGAATAATTTTGTTAGGCTATCAAAATAATAACATAAGAAATTCAAGGCATAATGAGAGCAATGTTGCAAAAAATTTTGATATTTTAGCAACCAGCTTGAATGTCTTGTATACGTAATTATTTTGATAATCTAACAAAATTATTTTGAAATCAGTATCTAGCTAAATTTTTAGATTCTTCAGGAAAACCATGCACTTATCAATCATTCATTTGCAAAAAGGTAAACTTGGGATAGAATGGCCATTTAGGTATTTAGAACGACTTAAAAAATGCTCTATTTAACAATTATTGGAGATTACAACCTATAACCATCTTTTTCATACATATATATATATATAGCCATAATGCCCGAGTTTATCCCACAATGTGCATTTTATCGGAAGTCATCTCTTTCTTTTTTTCGAGCAAGTCTTATATATGTTTGCTAAATATAACAAGAACTATGTATTATAATTGGTGAATGTATCGAATGATGCACATCGCGATGAAACGACAAACGTGAGCGAGAACAGCTCAAATTAGCAGGTGCGATATATCGCATTTGCCAAACAGGCTTTCATTCACCATTGTTAAATGAAAAGAGAGTAAAGCGCGACCGATTTCATCCTCTCTTCCCACTGACTCCCTCTCTCTCGGTAGTGTTGTCCGATAATGAGACTCGCGTAACGAGTCGACAGCGGAAGGAAACTGCACGATGCCGCAATTGCGGACGACGTCCGCATTTAACTCGGCAATATGATTCGATTAACGACCATGCTACCATCCGTGTTGTCGCCGCCGGATAATAACGCTGTTCTTTCTCGCGTTCGTCGCGAGTGCGAGATGTTAATTGATCTCAGTGATCCAAATACCGACACACACGCGGAGGAGCAATCTTAACAATGAATTACGTATCAATTGTACAATCGGGTTGTTTCACTTTCTTCGCGATTTCTTTTAGCTACAGATTGTTCTTCGTTTTTTAATCTATTCGGGATTTCCCGATTGATTTTTCCTAACGGAAACATCGGGAGACGAATAGTCCTCGGATTAGAAGCGATCGAAAGTGAAGGATTTTCGAAAGATTAAACTCCCGAGGTGCAAACGGATAATAAAGGCCTTCATTTATTATAATTTCAAGCGCGAACTTTACTTTGGCAGAATTTTACTTTGCGGCGTGCTTATCAAGACAATTAATAATTGAGATTGGGGAGAGATAGTGAAGAAGAATCTGAGATAAGGACGACGTGATCGATATAATACGTTCCATACAATTAGAAATAAAATGTTGTTATAATTTTATGAAATTTTGTTAGTTATTTGAAAATATCGAGACACATTGTACTGAATTTGCTCCGAATAAGTCTCGATTAATTAGGTAAATCGAGATTATTTTACTTAAGAGAAATTTGTGTTTTTTTTTTCTTAATGAAAAATGTTAGAAGTGTATTGCTAAAATATTTATACTAATTAAAGATTAGATTAAAATTTGATACGATACTGTATCGAAAAAAAAATTTATTAAATCTCAATATATATTTCTTTAAATAGTACTAAGTAAACGTTTATTTACAGTAAATAAATATTTATTCAATAAAAAAAAATGATAAAATTAAATAAAATTAATGATTTTTGTATCATATAAATATATGTTTACATTTAATATCTAAATATTTACTTAAAACTATTTAAACAAATATTGATTAAAATTTAGTATTTTTTTTCAATGTGAAAATAAATACATACACACACAAAATCTTTATTATATTAACAAGTTAGCGTTTTTAAATTTAGATTCTTTAAAGCAACTCATTATGTAATGGACTTTTTGTATTAAGGAATCTATCAGGATAGACGAAAAAAACCGGGTCAGCATCTCTTGATCAAGTGGCTGTATTTAGCGTCTAAATACAGCGTCTAAACGAGTGTAACTTTATATTTTATCGTAAAATTTTCATCCCTCGATAAATATATTTCTCGGTCGATCGTAGACTTGCGTTCGTGAAAATCTGCGAAGGGAAGTCTAATCGACGGGAAACGAATAACCCCTTGATCCGGCGGCGTTTCACGTAAGATTACCAAACCGGCGATTACCAGCGTGATCGATCGTTCATTATCTTTCACAATTAATCGCGCTCTTCCCCGTCCGAGTCCAAAGGGCGTCGAATGTTTAACGTGGCGCGGTCGATCCTGATGCAAAAAAGTAGCCTTGCTCGCGGTTTGCCGACGTCGGGAAATTGTTGATTAACGCTGTTGATAATGAGTCCGAGCTTCAATTCCGCGACGCTGTTACAAATAGGTCATCGAGCTACTCATGCAGAGAAGAATTCTATCTTTCGGGACTGGCAAATTTTTGAGTACTCAGGCACACTGAAAGAAAGAGTCTGCTAATAGCTAGCAAATGTTGAATGAAATAATTTTAATCGAACGATTTTAGTTGATAAAATAAAAAATAATTTTATTTTTCTAAATATTTATTTATTGTCACTAAATGGTTAGTTATATGCTATTATTTGATAATACTTAGATATTAAATATTTAGAAAAGTAAAATTATTTTTGGTTGTATTAACCGAAAATTTAGTTGAAATTATTATATTCAATATTTGGTCGAGCAAATATTGCTGGAAAAAGTTTTGACATTTTAGCAACTAGTTTGAACATCCTGCGTATAATTATATTGACAATCTAACAATAACAAAATTATTATCTGTATTTAACTGAATTTTAGATATTTTAGCAAAACCGTTCTTTTCGTTATTATGACGAAAAATTTATACCTATTTCTTATTACGTTTGTATCATTTCCTCTATTCTTATTACAAGTTCAAACCGCGAAGTTTCCAGATTTTATTACTGAATTTACATTTTGGAATATTCTTGTAATACTTTATTATAATTTGCGTAATCAAAAGATATTGCCATTACGGAAAACTAAATTTCTAGATATCGTGCAGTATACATAATACATAATACATATGCATACATAGGATCTATCTCTGGATTTTTCGCGAAATAAAAGAAAAATAAGGCACGTAACGTTTCTACGAGCAAAAATCTCATAGATCGCATTATCTCAGCGTTTAAGCGCTACAAATAAGCTTCGTTCTGTTTACCGGACGGTAACTTCATTCGCGATGCGATCTTTTGTAGTATCTCAAACCGCTCTATTTGTCGCAGTCAGCTGTTCCGCGAGGTGCGACTGAGACTTCTATCTCGCAGATCGTGAGAACAGAGTTTGAAATCCTTCGCGCGCACGTTTCAGCCGGCTGACGATCACAGCTCTCGAAACTACCGCTATTGATCGTCGCTCCAAAATACTCTTTCGTCGTGAATCATTGAACACTGCTGATCGACGTGTCTTTCTCTCTTTCTTTCTCCTTCCCTCGCTTTTTCCTTCACGATGCGTGCGAGAAAGAAAAGGCGCGGAAAAAAGGCGATCGAGAAAGAAAATAGACGAAGAAGGAAGCGAGAGTAGCAGGCCGCGAGAAAAGCCGTAGCAGGAAAGGCAGGCGGTATGTGACGTATTTTTAAACAGAGGCAGACACCCGACCTCCTATACTTAGGCTCGAGTTGTCTTGTAACGACGACAAGAATAGTGTGCGATCACGTTATGTCTCTCGCGCGGCAAAAGACAATCGCCTGCTTTTCAATTTCGAGGAGAACTTACAGTTCATTCTCTTTCCTTCCTCGCGGTCTTTTCTTTCGATCTTTCATCTTTTTAGATTTTAGAATCGGCGTGATCTAGATGAGTCAGGATTTTTTGTTACTTTAGTATCAAAATTTATACTCGTGGAATTTATAGTGTCACTACGGACGTATCGTTCGCGATTGTTTAACGTTTAAGTTTTGCTGTTTAGTTGCGCGTGTATTTAAATATTTTATTATTAGGTTTTACGCGTATATAAATAATTGTAGTTGGGAGTTTAAGTTCTTCTGCGAAGAGAGGTAAAAATCATGGAGCAACTGTCCCTCTTAGCGTACCTTTGCATTTAAGAAAAGGTTTTTTTTTTATATTTAAATTAAATTATTAATATATACGATATCGAAGATAATGTTATATCTTTAATTATAATATTAAAGTATAAAGTAAATATTTTTCTAAAGATGCGATCACAATTTAGAGATATTTATGAGTCTAGTAAAATATCGCAATTGTATGATTAAAATAATGATTTATGAAATATTAACTTTAACAATTAGCTTATATCTATTATGTATTTTAATAATTATATGTTAAAATGAATCAAATGCTCAGATAGACACAAATGAAGGGCATATTAATAGGACTCCTTGGAGAAATATAAAAACATTTTTTACTTTTATCAAAAATATTACAAAGCATTGACATTTTCTAGATTAAAAAAATATTATAAAAAAAGAAATATAGCTGAAAAATACCTATGATTTCAAGTAGATAAAATTAAAGCTTACAATATTTAATAATGAGTAATTAGCAAGTTGAATTAAAGACACACTAATATGGATAGTTAGTCCATGTTAAAGTTTTATTAGAAGGGAAGGTCTACGATTTTTTGCCGCGGCGCACGTGTCATATTCTCATCTGCATCATTGAGATGAGTATTAGTAGTGCGAATAGCCGGTGTACTTTGGAACGTCGCGAGGACGATGTCGCCGACGGCCAGTTTTTGGACCGATGCCTGATCAGCGACTCTCGGACAATCCGAAGACTTCGACCAGTCGGCTAACCGAATGACGTATATATGTATTTTCGACTCGGCACCTCCTCGCCTCGCGCTCCTCGCACACCACCGTCCAATTTTACCCCTCTGGACCGATATCGACAGACGTTGACCTCTCAAGAATAAGAAAGAAAGAGAAAGAAGGAGAAAGAAATCATAAAGAAAATTCCTTTCTTTTAATTATCAATAAACAATTAAGGCGAAAAGTTTAAAAATCTATGAATTATTTGATTCGTGAATTATTTAATCCATGTGGACAGAGGTGGCAAACAAAAATGTATTAAATTATTTGATGTGTGAGTATATGAAACGTAATTTAAAACATCATGGTTAAAGTATCACGTATCAGAAAAGGTACGATAAATACATTTTTGCGAAACAATGAATAACAGATTGATGACGACAATTGATGAAGACATTTGAATGACAAATTTCAAGAAACGAATTTCAAATTACTACGTCGCAATAGGAAATGGATCTCGCGCGATCTTTAAATACTTACATGACAAAACGATTTCATTTTCAAACTCGCGTTTACGCGAGGAGAATCGGAAAAGTGGATGACGCGGGCGAGATAGGGAAAGACAATAGATTGATTGCGGATCGAGCAGAATGAAATTGTCGATTCGGACGCGATGTAACCCTTGATGTATGAAGCAATCTCGCGATTCTAATCGATCGGAGAGAAAAAATACCATTGCTGTCCTACATACGGATCACTGAAGAACCTGAGAAAATAATCGCGATTTCAATAGCGTAATCAGATGGGGAACGCATCCGGTGTTCGCTACGCTAAGTGCATCTCCCCCTCCGGCGTTCTACTTCAATCTTACTGATTTACAGAGACGAGAATCGACATAACTTATTGTTAATCATCGTTATCTGAAATTCTTCTCTTTTCCAATGAAAGAATTACAACGATCAATATACTCTCGGGTTTACGTGGAAAGAAAAATGGTTTTGCTGAAGTAACTAAAAATGTAACTACATTGAGAAAAGTGTCTGGTTGAAAATGGACGGATCAGAATTTTCTGGTTAAATCTACTAGAGTTTTAGTTATGATAACCGGAATTCTGATTGATATAATCAGAATTTTCTGGTTTCTCCATTTTCAACCAGATATTTTTCTCCGTATTGATACAGATCTGAAAATAGTTTTGTTTGGATCAAAATAATTATGTAGGACGCTTAAACTGAGATTGCTGAAATGTTAAAATTTTTTTGTAGTAGTCATCAAAGCTTAAGCTTTCTACACAGGATGTTTTTCAGCAAAAGACTGCACACAGTGTAACACAGTGAATCATTACATTCTTATTGTTTGCTAATGTTAAACAGAGATGAAACGATCACTGTTACACTATGCTACACTATGTCTCTTGCTGGAAGGTACAAATAATTATCTTGATGACTTACAAAATTATTTTCAGATCTCTAATAAAATTTTTAGATACTTCCAACAGAATCGTTCTTTCAATGTTCTGCACGAGTGTAACCGGAAATCGATATCCGTTCGACGTCGCGAATTCAAGTTAACGCGTATCCCAAGACGAGAGCGTCGATAAACAATTATCCTTGCTAATGTGAGAAGCGATTGCGAATGCGCCAAACGTACGAGATACGCGAATGAAGAACGTCGAGCCTTTTCATCTATTCGCGTCAAGACCGATCGAGCTTCGATCTCTACTCTCGTCTTCCTGAATTTCCGTTAATCTCGCCACGCCGGTTATTATCGCGCTTCGTGTATTTACGGTGCCCGCGCAGATAATATCGTTCGTCCGCGCACAGGGCGCGTTTTCATTGTTACACCCGGTGACTGCGGCTGCGGCTGCGGTTGGCTTTGTGCCGCGTCTCGTCGTATAACTCTTCGTCGTACTCTTCTCCCGGTTCTCGGTCGGAAGGTACGAGATACAGCGAGCGCGGCCGCGACCCGAGGCGGCCTCAATTAACCGTTGCCATTCGTGTGCGCGCGTCCAAACTTTACGCATGGCAGGGAGGGGCGGAGTGGCGGTATTTATCGCGTAATGAAGCGCGAGAAGGTCGTTAACGTCAAAGTTGGAAGAGATAGTTATCGAATAACTGATAACCCTCCCCCTCCCCCTCCCCTCCCCCTCTTTTATCCCCTTTTCATTCGCCATCATCCCTTGCACTTTTTTCTGCGGACCGCGGAAGAAACAATGATGATACGGCTGTCCTTCGTTGCAACAGCCTTCGAGAATGACGAGAATGAAATTCGCATCCGTAACTGGAACATGGATCCTATGATCCTAGGACATTTTTCTAATTTTTAAATAGTGTAATGATTTTGTTGCAATGTTTTTATGTAGTTAAAAATTTTTTAAACTTCGAAGATTAATAACAAAAAGCTTTAATGAGTCTCAAGGACTCGTGTATTCTTTTAGCAAAAATATTACATAAGAATGTGTCGTGCCAATGAAAGTTAAGCACAGTTATTGGCATACATATATATTATCCATTATGAATTATACATAATTAATTATAAAGCCTTGGCCTTGGCCCGACACATTTCTGTAATTATTTTTTATCTATAAAAGAATTTTATAATTTTTAAGTCAGGCGCAATGTCTGCATGTTTTTATTTCGATCGGCGATATATAAAGGGACAAAAATAAAGGTCCGGTGCTTTTTCCGCAACCACGTATGATAAAATCACAACCGCAATATAATCACCGAATCGGCTTCGCAATCGCTCCGTGCGTGATTTTCTTTTGACAAAGTAGACAAAAAAGAAGTAAATGAAAGAGATTTCCTCCTGACCGATGTCGACCGTTAAAGTCCGACCTTTTCCACCTGGCGGTTCGTGAGAACCCACCTCGTTTTTTCCACCCATTTCCTTCATCGTATGAGCCAACAGCGAGGATGTCGCATATGCGCAAACCATACGTGATTTACGACACGTTCCACTTGAGATTTAATCTATCGCTCTTTTATGTCAGTGTAATTAATTGCGATTCTTTTGTATCTTTTTTGTTAAATAATTGAACTGTAACTTTGATATTAATTAGGGATTAAGTAGGTCAAATTGATTAATTGGTCAATTAGTTTTCTCCGATTCTACAAAATACTCAGATTTTTTTCTTTTCGTTGTGGATAATAACTGAAATTGCGATCTTATATCATGTTTTTCAAAATTTTATGACGAATACAAGTCGATATTGCATGGCTTGTACTCTCTATGTAAGTGGAAATCAACGATGGGTGATAATGATCTGGCTTCCCAATATTCTTTTCACCCTCTTTCAAATCCTGCGTTGTGTCGCGTAGCTTCTTCACCGCCCGCATATATATATCTCTCTCTCTCTCTCTCTCTCCTGCTCTCTCCCTCTCGAATTCCCGACACTGACCTCTCCAATTTTCAAATTATACTGCCTTCAGCAAGGTTGCAGCCAGACAGAAGGGAGGCTTCAAATTGTCCGTACATCCACCCTATCGCACCGCCGGATTTCACCCCTCTACACTCACACTTAAGCAACAATACACACATTTACAATCCCATTCACGCACATAACTTTGCGATCTTTACGAATACATAGACACATATCCTCATTGGTTGCTATATATAGATTATCTAAAATCTAACAAATCATTCTTTATCCGCATGGATCAACTAAATCGATCTTCTCTTAACAAAACTGTTGAATGAGATCATCATTTACTGTACGTTTACAATTTTTAGTATTAGATTTTGTTTTGCAATAAATTACATTTGACAATCTATTTGAAATTAATAATAAAGTTTAGATATATGTTTGTGATTTATGTGAAGGGATGAAGAAATTAATGTTTTTTCATTTAATAAGTCTCTTATTCATGTTAAATGTTATGATATTTTCAATTAAGAATACATTTAATTTATCAGAAAATTATAAACGAATTGATGAAAGCTATTAAAAAGCTGTTAAAAAATAAGAATTACAGTATTTTTATCGCACATTTAATCGTCGATACTAAATGTTTGGTCACTTTGCAACCTCTGCTGGGATTAAAACCGTTCGAAGTAAGAGAAGTCATATAAACGTCGATTTGATCTGGAACTCCTACAAAGTTGCGACTCTCACTGAAAGCTGGATATTTAACCGTTGAGCGCGCAATTTTCTTCTCGCGTCCGTTTAATCGAAATATTTTTATACCTAAGTTTTGCAACGCGAACGTGATAATGAAACAACTCTTTTATTGACTAAAATATAAATCATTTTAAAATCATTTTAAAAATATACAGAAAATTTAATATAAGAATAAGGATAAAAAATTGTCTTTGTGAAATATTTATTATAACATAATTTTAATCAGTAATAATAATCAAGAAGTATGTAAATCAATGCTGGATATTTATTGCGAAAACATCTCTATAAACCACATCTTTTATGACAATATTTTATGACAACGTATTTTATGACTGCTCAATCGGACTATCTTTAGTATTTAATTCAAAATGATTACGTCTACAACGCGACAATTTAAAACAGTTATTCAAAAATGCATCTCTTATGTAAACTCTTGCATATTAATTTTAAAAAATTCGTCAAATTCGTAATTGTCTCTGTTAGTACAAACAAAAATTGCCGTAAATACAAAATTTCTGACAAATTATGCCCAATGCCAAAGGGAACTCCTTCAAAAATAAGATGTTCTTTAAGAATACAAGAATTTTAATTTTCTTTTATTTCTTTGATTTTTATTTTTTTACATTTGCAACTCTTTTTTGAATGTCGAGTGTTTCTTAGTGAAATTGTCTTATGTCATATTTTTGAACAGCGTCAGCTCCTACCACGATAATGCTGGATAACAATAACCAATATGGTATACTGTTCGATATGTCCGTTTAATTTCCGGTGCGTCTCTATTCTTCTCAGAATCGTCATAACTTTGTAATCCCGAATCGATTCTACGCTCGTGTGACCTTCTCAGCTTAGAATCACTTGAACCACAGACACGCTTCTAAAATCAGACGTCCCCTTCCCTTTTCTGACACATGCAGCCTACAAGTGTTAAGTGTGGTTGTGCACGAAGATATCTTTATGACGCTTGTCAATATCCAATCCTCGCAGACGCTGATCGCTACACGTGTTCGTCGCTTTGAATCACTTATGTCCATTTTACCAATGTAGATTAACTTTAATCTCAGTTTAACTTACTTCTTCTAATTCTAAGATCTGATTTCATCATTCAATGCCCGTTTCTATCAATGTAAATTAACTTTAATCTCGCATTAATTTACTCCTTGTCCTTCTCTAATTCTTAGAACTAGAAAAAGATAAAAAGTAAGTTAAACCAAGATTAAAGTTAATCTATTGGGTCATTTAAAAAGTAAGTATCCGCGGTTTTTTCATTCAAAAATTGAACAAAAAACCGCGGATACCTTTTAAATGACCTAATGCATTGATAGAAACGGACATTAGAGATTACACAGAGAATATTAATCGGTCCTTTCAATGACTGAGTTTCTTTGATCGTTCAGTATATACTCAGTTTTCTACTCGATATTTCGAGTAGCTAATACAGGAGTCTACGGTATCTAGTCACCGAAAAGATTTCGTATCTAAAGCAAAGTATCGATAATCCGAACAATAGCGGTGCAAGTCATGCAAGCGCAACAACTCGGATAGATATCGGGATGTGCCGAGACGTGCGTACGTACACGCGTGCGTATGTGTATATGCGTCGTGTATGCTGTTCTTGGCTCTCGTGTTTCCTGCTGCGCTCTCTGTCCGTTTCGTCGATGCGGTACATTCATCGTTCCCTCTTTCTAACCGCGTCTCGCGTTACGCGGCAACGAACACGAGGGGCTGCCTGGGGTGGGAGGTAGGGTGATCTCTGCGAGTTAACGTGTCTATCGGCTTACGTGGCAGCGTTTCCGAATGCGCGTCGCGGCATTCGCGAATCGACTAATAGATTTATTATTGCGAGAATTATTGGCGCAGCGCGCGAGGGACACACGTGATTCTTGGGCAGCTTTTTAACTTAACGGGAATTTAACTTTAATCAGAATTATGGAATTTTAACGTTTGGATGGGTCACTTCTTCATACAGCTTTTTGGGCTTTTTGAAAAAAAAAAGCCCAAAAGCAGTATTTATTTTATTCTCAATTGTTTTCGCAGTGTTTTATCTAATAGAATTTTTTTTCTTTTTTTGCTATATATAGAGGTAATTTTAAAAATATTTTTTAGAACTATCTTTCAATAGTCTATCTTAAAATTTTTCTCAACCTTGTTCGAAAGCTATGCGTTCAAAGAATTAATCTCTTAAACTCCAGAGTGCATTATATTTCATTTCATTTTCGATTGAGACGAGGCACTTTGTATAAGAAGCAATTAATGTAATTATAAAAAAATTCTTTCACGATTTCTTTGAGATTTGCATTTTTCACGCGATTTTCTGTGAATACGACGAATAATGGTTGTTAAACAAATTTCATTCTTAGTCGCATGGAGGTCGATTCTTTCCAGATCGTTTTAAGAGATTGATACTACTTTGCCGTAATAATTGATACCAATAACCAGTGTGATTGTCGTAATGCAACTGCATCAGATAACGTAGGAGCGATAAGGCTGAACGTTATTACAGTTGCCGGTGCAATTACTTCTGGGTAGATGTCCGATATTTAACCGAGATGTAGCTGCCCGTAGATTCCCGCGCCATTGTGTATGCAAAATGTTAGAGAGATACTCGTTCCGCATCGTGACTCGTCACAAAAGGAAGGAATAAAGAAAAGGAAAAAAAAGCGCGCGAGTGCGGTGTCTCGCAATGCACGGATTCGACGACGACGATGAAGAGGGAATAAAGACAAGTTTTCGCGAGACTTTTGTCAAGGAATGCCTGATGAAAATATTAAACGACTTCTCGCGGATAAGCTGCGGATTCTCGCGAATTTCTATTAGCCTGGTGTATCGAAATGACGTTACAACAAATGCGAAATGTAAAAAGTGAAGTTCTACCCCTTTCTCTCTCTCTCTCTCTCTCTCACTCTCTCCTTTTCTCTCATGGTCTGTTTAATTTATTTGTTTAATATAGATGTATCGATAAACTTAGAAGCATAGAATATGATTTCCCAAATAAAGAGAAAATTTAAATTTAAATTTATATTAATAATAATATTAAAAACATGAAGTTTATTGATTGCAAAGAATGAATTAATATATTTATCCATATTTAATTAAATACTACCCACTCAGACTAATGATCATTCCTTTAAATTTCATTTCCAGCATGAGTAATATGTTAAGTCTAGACAACTTATGGAATAAAAATGATATGAAAGTGATAGTCCACTCAAGCTTTATTCTGGTTATCGGTTTGATATCTGAAAGTTTAATAATTTCAGTTATTCAGATCTTTGCTTCATGCTCTTGCTTGAAATTGAAATTATCTTTTGCATAGATAGATTAGATAAGTAGATCTTTAAATCGTATACTCATGCTTTTTGAATATTCTTTAGTGAATTCTCTGCGTTTATCCTAAGATCGTGGACTTATCTTTTCGTTCTGGCAAATGTCAATTAGAGACCACTCGAAGGAAATTAGAAACCATCATTTTTAGGATATTCTTACATCGAGAAATGTCTTCTTTTTAATATAATTAGAATCTTTGTAGGGATGTTTATATAATTCTTTTATAAAAATATTTTTTATATTATTTTCTTATTCCTTTACTATATTTAAAGTTACGCATATTGCGAATTTCTTTATTTCTCTGAAATTTCAAGTCGCGGTTTTCAATGTTTTTATCTGTGTGTGACAAGTTCCATTTACTTCAGTAAAAATTACGCTTCTAATCAAAGAAATGGTATTCAATTTAAACTTTGCGGTGCAAACTGTACATACTGTATGTGCGTGTATAAGCATCCTCTTTGAGATTTGTACAGGTTAATGAGTGTAGTGTCTTTTATCGGCGTCGGAGTGATAGTTCTTTAAAAGTGTCATTTATTTTTTTTCAAAACGATTCCGCCGAGAGATAAAATGTTAAAAAGACATGAGAGAGAGAGAGAAAAATTAAGTGGTTGGTTAATTGCAAGGTGGCCGTAAAGCGACACTTTGGCGATAGGACAAATTTTTTTTTAAGGGTACTTGGAGATGGGGACAAAGCGATGAAGCGACTAAGACTCGTAGAGTTGTCTGCAACTACTTTTTAGACGGATTTTTTTCGGTTTTCGTCCTAAGGTTAATTTTTCTAACTCAATCTTATAAAAAAATTTTATGATTACTTTTCAAAATTATCTTTTGATATCATTTGTATATATTTTTTGTCTATTAAAAAGAAAAATAAAGAATGAAGTAACATCATTTATGATACATGATTAAAAAACATTCCAATGTTTGTAATTAATATATTCTTAAATATAGTAAAATTTTGTTAAGATTATTTTTCAAACTGTTCTTTTTGTTCGAATTATTTCTTTTGTCCAATTATTTTTATAATAATTATTTCTGTAAAAAGAGAACAATAGAAATGTAAAAGAAATAATCTCGATGCCTATGTCACAATTTATCTAAGAATTAATGATTCAAAGATCATAGAAGCTTCCTATTGCCTTTGTCAAAACCTTTCACGAAAGGGTTACTTTCGCTCTTTTTGGCGTCATTCTCTAAACTCACCGTCCTCCTCTTGTACCCTTTCAACCGCAACTACCACCGACCCTTCGATATCGAGCATCGTTCACCGATTCGACGAAGACGGTGAAGGACGAAGGGCTCATCGCGTATATCTACCTTCAAGATGGCGCCCTACCGATCCCGGATACCTTTTCGCCCAGGGTGCAAGCCACGGGGAAGCTCTCCTCGTTCGCGAAGGGTTTTCCCCCCGCTTTCACCCTTCGCGCGCCCTTCCTCGTCCTCCCATCAAGCGACTATCGACTGCAGCGCCTCTGAGAGAGGAAACCGCCAGGGCATTCATCCCTACGCCCTGCGCTTCTCCGCGTGCTTTCCCTCACGCCCTTCACGTGCGGCCCTAAACACGAGTTTAAGCGTACTTCATCCCTTCCCGGAGAGCGATTTCAATCGTTCGAATGATCTCAATTATTCGTGATCCTTTCTTCTCCCGGAAGGAGACAGGAGAATCCGGAAAGAGACGATTGAACTGCAATTAAAACGAATCGACAACGTCGGAAGAAGCTGTGCCTACAGGGTGCAGGACTATAACGTTAACGTAAGATGATGACGTTGTCGTCTGTTCTCAGCGTGCTTCGTGATCCCTCACGCCTACCTTCCCGTCATCTCCGGTCCAGGCGTCATGTATCGAGACGACGAAGAAGTCCTTACCTAGTCGGAAGGACCGCGCGCGGCGTTCTCCCCTTTTCTGCCTTGCCGTTCCTCCTTTCAACCCCTTTCCCCGCGATTCGCGACGAGCTCGCATGGAAGGCAGACCAGCCAGTCGGTCGGCGGTTGCTCCACCCCCGTGCGACACGATCAATACGCGACTCTCTCTTCTCTCTCTCTCTCTCTCTCTCTCTCTCTCTCTCTCGCTTTCGCTCTTGCTCTCCTTCTCTTTCTATCATTCTCTCTCTCGTTTCTATCGTGTTCTCGCTTCATCCACGACATACAGCCGAGCGGCTCCGTCGTAGTCAGCAGCAGCAGCAGCAGCAGCCAGCAACCGGCAGAAGCGCGCTCGACTGGCTGTTCGTTTCGAAGCGGTCTTTCTGTTGCTATGCCGGCTCCCCTTTGGTCCCCCTTCTGTCTCCTCCGCTCGCTGGTTCTCTCTCTCTCTCTCTCTCTCTCGTTTACTCCTGTTCCCCACTCTCCCCCTCACTCGTCCTGCTGCCGTACCTCTGGTTTGCCGGCGAGAACGTTCCTTCATGATCCTGTAGGATGGCTCCCGGCGCGTTCTGCTGCTCCTTCGTCACGCTTGGCGCCGCGAGAGATCTCTCCTCTCTCTACGGCTTTCTTCTTCTAGGATCGTCCCACACCTGCTAACCTGTGATAGTCTCCATCGGCCTTCCTGATCCTGTCCATGATTCTTTTTCCCTTCTTCGGTCCGAGCGGCCCGAATATATTCGTTTCTTGACACGGGACTTACCGTCTATCCTTCTTTTGGGTCAGATTCTCAGTTGATCATCTGATCTTTTAATCGTATGATTTAATATTTTATAAAGAATTATTTCTACGTCTCAGATTTATGTATACCTCCTTATCTGTTGTTTTTATTATACTTATTTTATGAATTCATTAATGTATTTGCTTCCATATTTTTTAAATTATCCAAGCTTATGCGTTGGGACGGAATCGAGAAAAATCAGAGATCACGACGCGATTTCTGGACCGTATGAAAACGGGCTTAAGGTCATCGTTGCGCCGACGATCTCGATTAAACGGTCCGGATTAATGGTTTTCTGTCCTTTTCTCTAACCTATTCTCTCTGTCGTCGCAAAATCGATAAAAAGAGATCATTTAGATGGTTGATCGAGATAGCCACATATTTTTAAATTGGAACGCAAAAAGTACAACAAAAAAATTTTTAATAAAATGTGAATGGCAAAGTACTTTCAACGGTCCATTCGATTAGTTTTCGACGTCTGCAAAAATTAATAAAATAATCCGCGCATTTTTTTTTTATCATTAACACGTCTCTTGTTCATTTCCATCCAATGTGTATGGAGTTTATAGCGCTACTTTATTTGTATCATGTCTACATGTTTTTTTAAAAAAATTGGCAATTATACCATTTCATAGAGTAAAGTTTTGAAAATTTGATTTTCGAATTGCGGTACAATGATGACGGATTTTTAACGGAGCTATAAGCAATCATAGTCAAAATATTTTTTTTATTTAATTTGGATAATTGAATAACAAATATCTTAGAAATATTTTTTTAAATGATTGTATGGAAAATTTTAAGCTTCTATGTTAGAAAGTCGAAAATTTTTGCAAATTTTTTTTTGAACATGTAACAGATCTATAAAAACAAATTTCTCATTTTTTCAGATCGTAATTTTCTCATAAAAATGATCAAATTCGCAGAAACTCAAACAACACAGTAACTTTTTGAAAGTAGAGATTTTAAGTTTTAAAATCCTTTTTATAAATTTAAAATTTGTTCATTTTTAACGAAGTTATAGCTGCTTGAAACTTTGAAGTTCGTAACGCTCTGAACTTGTTCCGATCCAATAAATTAACTTTAATTTTGGTTCAAGTTACTTTTCATCTTTTTCTAGTAATCAGAATTAAAAAGAAGTACAAGAGTAAATCGGACCGAGATTAAAGTTAATCTACATGATAATCTACACTGATAGAAACTGTTACTATTAGTAGATCACTTATTTTAAATCAAATTTCAAAGAATTCTTTTACGTTTCAAAAAGCTTCTTGATATTATCACGGTGAGGACTTATTTCGGTAGCGGATCCAAATATAAACGTGATCGACGAAAATTCCATTAACCGTTCCAGTTATTTAAGCGTATCGAATGTGACGATGGCGAAAATAAAAGCTTTCGACACGCGCGAGCAAACGGAATTTCTGCGGACTACTATTTCGTCAGCGGTGGTTTGCCTGCAGTTGCAGGACATCCGAGACGGGTGTGGGTGTTCAAGGTGAATATTTTCTGAGTTTATATGTACGCCATGCCTCTTTTTTTGTTATTTTCTTTCGTGCCCGTTGCGAGATAGTCGATCAGGGGACCGTTGCTTGTGCCGGATATTTATCTTTGCGAGACATAAAACGCGTGCGGCGCGTAAGACTGGTGAACATTTGCCGCATGAAGTGAATTTGCGCCATGCGTGGATGGTAAATAATATCGCTTGAAAGCCAAGTTCGGCCGGGCCGATAAGCTGTCGCTTTGCGTTAACAATATCGGCACGCAATACTGTCTTGCACGGCGCCCGATAAGAGTTTCCCTCCCATTAGGGAACAGTGTTCCCCTAATGCATTAAAAAAATTTACAATGTGTATTTTTCTTATGCAATATGCTCAGAACATTTTTTAAGTTAAGAAACAAATAGAAAAGAAGATAATGAAGATTCGAAAATAAAGTTGATATCAATAAAGCAGAAAATATTTATACGTGAATAATATTTTTTAAGTAAGATATTAGTGTATTTGAAAAGGTTAAACGCGAGGAAATCATTAGATCACAAATTAGAAATTAGATTATTTAAGACATTATTTATTAACAAAAATAATACTAATTTTTCAAGTTATTAGACAACGTAGGGACGTTTAGACTTCATTTAGTTATCTTAAGTCAAATTAAAAAATTATAATAGAAAAAAATTAATAAGATAAGAAATTAATATTCATAAGAAGCCTTAGAAGATAGGAAAGAATAAAAAACAAAATGTATAACTAAGAAGCCGATATTATTATATGTTTCGTGTTATTTTTCGTTCAGTAGAGATTTCTATCTCTGCAATATTTCTTTATGAAACGTGCATGAAACGAGTTTATGATATATTTCTACAGATGAAAGAGACACATTTGGTCGAGCAAAATCTTCGTAAATGTCGTGCAAATAGCGCGTACTAACTGTATGATTAAAGTCCTCGTGGACGCAGAGAGCACGAATCTCATCATCTATTGATTGATAAGTGTCCCACCAATCACTGTCACCGCTATCTAGTACTCCTACCACTGGAAATCAAGCTCAGATTTATGGCATAATTAGGTGTTAATTAATTGCTAATTTGTTGCTACACTCTCGAATTTATCGCTTCCGTACGTTAGCAGAAAATTAATATTAATCAGGAATGCTGACTTGCTAATTTCCCGCTCTTGAAATCCCACTTTTGAAAAACGTGTAAAAACTTGGCATTAAATCTAGCATCAAAAAATACTTTAAAAATTGGGAAAAAATTCAGAGCGACAGTCAGTACTGACCATCATTGGCAAAAAAAGATTACTTATTCTGCAAACAAGTGCCAAAAATATTCAAAAATATTAACTGCACGAACACTATCATAATCGCACAATAGAGAAATATTCAAAAATATGAGAAAATATATTAGTAATAATAATGATGCGATATCAAAATAATTTTCCTAAATTAATAGTATAAAGTCAAAATTCTCTGAAAAATCTAGATACACTGCACAATTCTTTTTCAAGAAATGAAATTTTCTTTTTTTAGTTAAAACTGTTTTTCGTACATTTCACTTTTTAATGTACCTTACAAGCTCAATAAGACGCCGGATGGAATCTGCATACTCCGATATGCATAACAAAGCATGTCATACATATATAAACTTAAGATACTGATCTGATATTGCAATAAAATGTGATACGCACGTATGCATTAATGGTTTTCTGTGCCATATTCAGTGATCGAATTTCTTCTACGATATCTAACACGCACATACAGACACGTACAGGGCGTAAGTGCACCTTTTCGTTTATATCATCAATCGGAGGAGGTGTCAATCGTGTGCTCGCCAAATATCATCTGTCTTAACTCGGAACGCGTGATTTTTCAAACGTTCGCTCACGTACACCGCCACAGATAGGCGCATGCGTTTCAATGCCGGGGAGGGGGAGGGAGAGGGGGAGAAAGGGAGGTAGACAAAAGCATGAGTGGAACGACACGGTCCGGCAAGTTTTTCTCACGCACACTTGCATCGTCGCCGGCATCCGTGGACGAGCGTGCACATGCACGCATGCACGCACGCACGTACGCACGCACGCACGCGTGTACGTATCGTACGTACGCACGCACGCTCGAAATAACGACGTATAATTTCCTCGGTAAACACCTGTTTATCGATTAAACATCCGCGCCGTTTATCGCGGACAGGCGTCTGTCGGAAAACTCGCCGACCTATACCGAAGGGTGAATGGCCTTCGAGCCTCGAGTGGATTTTTTTTTAAAGCCGATATGCCGCGACACGCCCATTTTAACCCTCCGTCTACAATCTGGGTCTTTTTTGGCACAAGCGAACTTCCATTTTTTTTTCTTTTTTTTTAATAAAGGAGAGTGAAGTCATTCCTCCTAAAAATATCTTGTAATATCTATTTGGTAATACAATGTTGAAAAGTAACTCTGAATTTTTTCACATTTTTTTTTAAATTTAAAATGATAAAAAACCTGGGCTGGACAAGACGAACCCAGATTGCAGACGGAGCAAAATTGCCACAAAACTAGAAATTAGGGAAATTAGGGAAATTGAAAATGGTTAGGAAAAAGTTAGGGAATTTTGTAAAATTTTCTGGAAAATTAAAATTCTTGACTTTACAAAAGTTTAATATGCGTCTACAGTTTTAAGATATTACTAACTTAATAATTAAATGCAAGCAGTGTCAGCAATTTTACATTGCTACGTTAAATTGCTCTTAATAAAATATTTGACGGTTTTCAAATCAGGACGAGAACACAAAAAATTTCAAAATATTGAAAGTATTAGGGAAAATCAGGAAAAAGTTGAAATTTTAGGATGAGGAATTTGTAACAATTTCGCGGAAGAAATAAAAATATAATTGCAGATGGGATACGAGGGAACACGGAAAAAAAAAACACAGCTGAAAACTTCATTGATTCAGCAAATCTACAGTCATAATATACAGTCAATTTTTTATATTAAAATAACAAAGTTGACAGCTGAATAACATTAGCGATTTGTTAAACTATTAAATCTTCTTAGTTATCGATGTTGAATTCGCGTAGTAAATTATAGGTTTGCTGTACCACCCAATTAATTTTTTTTTCGTGACAGATTAACAATTATTCCCTATAACAATCCTTGGTGAATGTCGAAGTTACCGATGCCTAAACATACTAATTATGCTAATTAATTTCGGACATTCGTTCAGAATAGAAGATACATAATGCGGGGAAAACGACAGTTTCTTTGTAGCGACACGGAAAAAAAATGTTGCTAGTTACAGCTAATTCTGAAATTGCATTAGCTACTACAGCTAATGAAATTTGCTAATACAAAGGATTTGCTGTAGCTAATATAAAGATATAATAGCATATCTGTTACAGATCAATTTATTTAGCAGCATGAAGTTAGTTGTTCATAGTTATCGGATGTGTCAGTGTAAAAGAAAATTGTCTCTATCACAGCTAAATACGGTTTGCTGAAACTGTACTTGCTACCAAATTGTCTGCTACACAGAAAACGTTTTCTGCAATGATCAATAGATCAACATAATAGTAAAATGCTTGCCTATTACAACGATAATATTTAGGCCTCACAACTAATAGAAATTAGACCTCGCAGATACGACGTTAGGTGGATTTGATCCTCGCAAGAATCCGCGATACACTTTTCTTCCTGTTATTCGATTAACGATATCGTCAATGTCCCGCTCGAATGATTGTCGTCGTTAAGAGGTAATTTAAAAGGAAGCAGAGCGCGATATACGTGTATTGCGCGCAGCCGCGATTCAATTATCGCGTGACGTGTAGCTTTTAATTGGCTCATTCTCATTGAATAAGCACACGACTTTTTCTGCACGGCGTATCAGTGTGCCGCGCGGCACGAGATCTTTCATTTCCCGTGTATGACCGGGAATAGTTGCGTACCAGCGGCGCAAGAAAGTAAAGCTTTCCTCTTTCCCTCTCCTCCTTCCATCTCCCTATGTTCCGCACCGTAAAATGGGGAGTGATTAGAGACGCGCCGATGAACAGAGACAAAGCGAGAGAAATCCTAACACGCAGCTCGTCTGCCCGCAACCGAGCCGCTTCTCGAGGAACGACTTGCCACCCTCAAGAACGTTGGAACGGCTTCATCTTAAACGTAGTTAGTTCACGCGAATTCGTCAAGATTGCATTTTAGCTTTTCTTTTGACAGGAGCGCAACGGAAGGACGTTGAACTTAAAAAAAAAAGAAAGGATCAAAACAAGAAAGAAATTGAGGTTGACTTTACCTTGAATTTTATTTTTTAAGTCTATTTCTAGCAATGTAGATTAACTCTAATCTCGATTCAACTTTGCTCTTTATCTTTTTCTAATTCTTAAAACTAGAAACAGATGAAGAGTTAGTTAAACCAAGATTACAATTAAACTATACAGACGAATAGATAATACGTTTTATTATTCTATTCTTGATAGAATTTATTTTGTATTCGTATCGACTGAAATTGGAACACTTACTGTACAATTGACAAGAATCTTTACTTTATTTTATGCATGCCATCTTATCGCATTCGTAAGTAAATATGTATAAATTTGTGGTGTGATACATCTCGTAGCCAAATGTGTCACTCTTTGGCATTCCGTTGGTTTTTATAGCCGCCATCGGACAACAACGATGAGTTACATGTGCACGTCCTGCCAGTAACAGGCAATTACCAGTTACGATTCGAACGCATATTTGTCATGTCAGAGCACGTTCGAACGTAAAAGTAGACCGCATGAAATAAAAAAAAGAAACGCAATGCCGCAAGACCGTATGATTGGACGAGGTCAGTGAATAAACAGCCGATAACATTTACGAAAGAAATTTAGTGCATGTATTTTTATTTCTCTTTCTTCTTTTGATTTTTATTATCATATATGCATGGTCATATAGCATGTAGTTTTAGAAAAAAGGAGGAGACAGATAGGAAAAGAGAAACAGTGTGAGATTGTGTTTTTCAAGATCTTATTTTTTGTCATTTAATTTTAACTTAACTTTGTCGCTTATAGGTTTAATTTAATTAAATATTTAAAACGAACAATTTTAGAAAATTAAAAACTAAATTATTAGCTCTCTCGGAGCTCTATCATATTTTGTATCATAAAGTGGCATTAAGATAATTTTTATTTCTTGGTGCATGCAAACATATTGTTAAAATAATGTGATGTGTTTTAATTGCCCGCTTATTAGCTTTAGTTCCTTTGGCACTAATAACTTTGCATAGTATAGAAAAATTCTATTTTTATAACGAAGTAATAAGAAAGATAAAAATAATAGTAATTCATGATTTGTTTTGGATAAAGAATAAGATCAATTGAAGATAACAAATTATATTGTTTATATCATCTCGCAATGGCTCATTCTCGTTTTATTCCAATTTAACATGCACGTGTTTCGTGCTGAAATGTATTATGACATATATGTATATCACTTTAATTCGCTTCCTCTTTCGTTAAAGGAGGCGTGAGTCAAAAGAGTGGGGAATCAGACGGACGCCCTTATATTATGCAAGTGAGAGGTACCAAGTTCTGCGAACGAGTTCGTTCTCTCTCTCTCCCCCCCTTTTTCTATTCTTTGTTATCTGGCACTCTTTTCTTCCCTTTTCTAATTTTTTTCGCACTCTCTTCTGTCGTATTTTTCATTTTCTCCTCGCTTTCACATATCAAGACCAGAATCGAAATGCAAGTAGGTAGCGTCGTTTGCGACTTCTTGCATTCGTGGTCTTTTGCAAATCTGCCGGTCTCGCGAAAATTTGAGAAAGGTGACGAAGAAGAAGAAGAAAAAGGAGAAGAAGAAGGAAAAGGAGGAGGAAGAGAACTCGCAGGCGGAAGGAATCCTCCGTATTCGAGTCACATGCAACTCGTTGTGTACATAGGTTTATACAACTAGTCGCCTTCGTCGCGTTCTCCTGCTCTCCCATACTCTCGTAATCTCCTTTTCTCTCTCTCTCTCTCTGTCTCTCTTGTTCCCATACGAGAATTTCTGATTGCGAGAGTCTTACCCCATCACCCTGTCACCACCCCTACATAGCATCTGCCAAGCGGCATAACGAAACGGCACTCTCGATTGCGAACAGGTCGACGAGATCTTGCGGCACGGCGTAACGATTTTTTTTTACCTGTAAATCCTCTCATTCGAAATCGTATCGAAACTGATAGGTTAATAACTTCACGTTAATGTAAAATTTAGCGTAAATTATAGGCGAGACATTTTTAAGCCGATTATAATTATGTACTGCTTAAATTCTAGTCATTCTTCTGTCACTTTGATTAAACGGATCTTTCAGTTAATTACCTTAATAACGTTTCCAGTTAAAAATCCATTTCTAATTTATTTATTAAAGATTGCGATCATTCTGGGATGATATTAATTCAGAGTGTACAAAGTATTCCTACGATCGAAATTTTAAAAAAGCTACAGTTGTGAAAATTAATTAATTAACATTAATTAACAATTTTATATAATAAATACATTCTGTTATAATATAAACAAAAATCTTTACATGTGCCTGAATCTTATTAGGTGTTGGAATTAATTCGTAGCGTTTTTTAATGAAAGAATGTTATTTATTTCACATGAGCATTAAAAAATACATTAATGAAAGTACTTCCCATCACTTGTAAAACGCTACGAATTAATTCCAACACCTAATAGAAACTAATTTTTTCGACTACACGAATATTTTTTATGCGTTAAATAATATAATTTTTTTTTGCTTATAATTATTATTATTAGGATAATACCTATATTTTTATTATTATACATATTTTTTTAGATAAAATAATTTTGAGGAATTTACAGTCTGTTATTCTTTGTTAATAAATTGCTAATTAATGTTTAACTTATTAAAAATAAGGTTTGTTTAAAGATATCTTGTATGTACGAATATTTTTTACACTTTTACAGTGTAGTTTGTAGATTTGACTTATTTTAAAACAAAACATAGAGTGATCATAAAATTGCCGTAAAAAATAATGTTTTCAGCAAGGTAACTTACACCGTGAAAGTAAAACGTTTCCACTAGATTCAATTTTTTCTCGATGGACGGTCAAGGCGCTGGGCAAACGTCGGGGATGTTTCTAGCTGCAGGTCGACGAATACAAGACACAATGCGCGCTCTATATCAGTATAATCACCGTAATACTACAAATTCCGATATCGCCTGGGGCCTACAATCGAAAGTCATGATTCGCGGAGAACGAACGCGCGCCTCGTACTCGTTTATCGATCGACACAACGACGACAACGACGACGACGACGACGACGACGTCATCATAGTTATTGCACCGTTTACAGATCGCAGAGGTCTTTGGAACTTTTTCCTTCGTAACAATAATTTTTATTCCTCGCGTAGTTTAAAAATCAAACGCTTCGGGAAATGAAGGCGATCTTTTATTTTAAAGAAAGCGATAAATTCGAGATTCATTATTCTTAAGAGACGGCTGTTCTCCATTTTAAAGTGGCCATGACAATAAAGAGATTGCAAAGTGCTTGCAATAAACGAGAAAACGATCGTATACGGCCGGACTCGCGTGTATAGCTATAACATTCTTTGTAAGAGTGAATCATGTTTTCATCAAATTGTTAAGAAAATATCCTATAGATATGTCGCATATAGGAACGATAGTAGAAATAAAATATTTTCTAAATTCACAGAATGAGAAGGGATACGTATATTACGATTTGTAAAAGTCGTATCTTCTGATTTTTTACAGGACTACAAGTGAAAATAAAGAAATAGATTGCGTATCATATCGGTGACATCAAAAAATAGAGGCGCAATATTTAATATATAATATTGATCCATTTCCTCTCTTTTTAAAATATTATTTTGGAAGAAGCGGGAAAATCGATAACGCAATGTCTGTCTCTCTCCACATTGTACGATGTCTTCTTACTTACCTTAGTTAGATACGTACGTAAGACGGGCTAAGTGGGATCATAATAATTCACAATTCCGGAGGGAGTATTAAATATCGATTTTATTTTATAAGAACGCCCGGTCGTTGTCGATACATGGGCCATACACGGTGCTCGTGAGTAACGCTGGTCGTGGGAAGCTTTGGCATTTCCGGATGTAGGTTGATATAATAGGCAAGAGCCAGCTAGAAAGCGGGGGAGGGAGAGAGGGTGCCAATTATGAACGGTAACACATATTACGTGTGTCGATTGTATCGGATGTATCTAACGTATCGTCGGCAGAATAAACTTGCGATTTTATTACAAATTTTGGCTTTGTAGATGTCTAACTTAAACTTGGATCTAATGGATATTCATTGAGAGAACAGTTTTTTATATCTATAATTATATGTCACCATAATTATATGTCACAATTATTTTATGTTATTATTATTATATCAATAATAATAACGATATAAAATATTATTATTATCTAGTATATTAAAATGGTTGTCCCAAAAAAATGGCTATAACTTATAGTTAAATTAATAATTATGTTATGGCTATTTTATTATGATAATAATAATTATAATTTGTAAGTAAATTTCAGTGCCATCTATATATATTTATTAATATAATTATACTTAGTAATTATTATTAGGTACTAATATTGTAACAGCAATAATTATAGTAACATGTAATTATAATCACGAATATCAAAAAACTTTTCTCTCAGTATTACAGTCGATTGGCCTTTCCTATATATTTTTCAATTTATTTTACCTCTTTATCACATCTTTGTGTATTTTTAAGCGACTTTGGAGTGTTATTTTTATAAAGAAATCGCAGTCTTCAATATTATTCTGTTAACAGAGTTACGTCATAAGATATTAACGATAAAAATATACAAATGGGACGATTGATTTCTATCTGTATTAATAATAATCAAAAGATCAATAGCGACAAACGAAGACTATTTCTGTACATAAGATTGTCAGAATTTGCAAAAAAAAAATATATATATAGTACACAGTACAATGTATACTATACAAATGATTAAAGATTATTTATCGGCATGAAGAAGAAACGAATGTTCTTGATGTGCTGAAAAGCCAAAAGAGATGACTCTTTCGGACGCTTCCCTTCCACTTAGAGATTCGAGTCAACGCAAATGTTCTACTTTTCTTTGCATTCCATGAGTAATAAAGACAGAATAATACTTGTATCAACTTGTGTCACTAAATGGAAAGCACCCTTCGTTAGTGCAATTTTTACGGTGGGAGAAACGTCGGCCCGCATTTTGCGTCGTCGCGGTGAGTTTGCGAAGAGGCAGGTGGGAACACAATAATCGTCCCCGGCGTAATTAACCGCCGCTTTTAAATGCCGGTGAATGAATGCTGGACGATTATTATCGGCGCGGGCGATCATGAGCACGCGAGGTTGACGTACGCTAATGCGACCCGCCCGTGTTGCATTCCCGCGAGCGATAGACGTACAGTCGATCCTCGAATGGTTAAAGCAGTATTATATCTCCTCTATATTTTTTTTTTAACAGAGAAAAACTACTAAGAGCCAATACAATTATTAGTGCGCAAGTAAAATATATTTATTCATATAAGATTAATCAAAAACGCAAACGATCATCAATTTCGCTCCTCGTCAATGCTATAAAAAAGAAAAATAATAATAAATAATACATAATAAATAATACAATGTAGTACAAAAGAAAGGAGCCAGTAATGTAGCAAAGAATTTAAATTAAAATTAAAATTAAAAATTCATATAACAATTACAATTGACAAAAACAAACATTGTCGTAATACTTAAACATCGTTATAAACCAAAAATATACATGGTATTACAATACTTCTTATAATTTTTAATCCCGTATTCTTCATTTCGTGTAGTACGATATAAGTCATTTTTATCAAAAATCAAAGTAGTTATAAAACAACAACTTTCTGGAAAAGTGACCGTGAATAAAAAATTAATATTTAATACATACAAATTAGTAATATACTAATGTACCTTGTCAGTAATATCAGTAAATATGTTGAGAGTCCATTAGAAAGAGAAAAAAAAACGCAGGTAGATGGTAGTCCATATCGTGATACAATATATTGGTTTTTTATTTTAAGCAAATTTACAAAAGTAACGAACATCTAATTTCCATGATGTCAGATAACGCAATGTCGAGAAGGAAAACATTTATCGAGAACGGAAAAACGGCAAAACAGGGGGGGAAAAGGAAAGAAGATATTAGGAGGGGATTTTAATAAATAATAATAATTACGACTATTCAAGCATGATCTGCGATTGTATTAACAAGAAAGAATTAATCTTATGTGAACAAATACTGTCAACAATACTTTACTTGTGCATTAATAACAAAGAGCGTTAGCTTATTGGCATTTTTCATTTTCTACGTTAGATTTATTATCAGATCCGCCTTCTCTTCATTTTATAATTTTGTTTTTTCTTCTAAGAGTTCTCTATCCATTTTTTTCTAAGAGACCTCTATCCGTTTATCCATTTATAGTATGACACGTAAGACGCTCAGCGACTTGAGCGTCCCACGAAAGTGGAGAGATCAGTCTTAGCTCTTTCATAAGAAACTTTCCTGCGGGCTCAATTAATTTTGTTTGTACGAAACGCTACGTTAAACGAAATATCTTCTTTTTTTTTTTTTGCGAGACTGGACTAGATATCAGTAATGGAGAAAACTGCGTTTTTAACTCAGAAAAAGGCGGACACGGCTGAAGGTAACTGCTTCCAATTGATCCACTTTTCTTATGCGGTTACAAATGATCTCCCTGCTATGGATGTGGGAGTCTGTCCTTGCGTTAAACGTAACTTCGGATACTACGACGCGGAGACAAATGTAAAACGTTACAGTGAGGGAAGATTGGGCGGATTTGAGGCCACTTTTCTCTCTTCATATCTCGCGAGCTCAGCTGTTCTCGGTGTGGAAGCTCGGAAAAAAAAAAAGGAAAGGAGAATCGTTCTCGCGATGGAGCCGGCAATTTCTCGCGGTGGTGCGCGAGTCATTCACTTTTTGAGATCGGAAAAAGATACGACTACGATCGTTTCGAGCACGAGGGCTCGCGCCACCTTGTGTACTTGCAAATACCACCCCGAGAGAACGGCTCGACCATGCGGGGCGAACGGGGGAGATAGGGGCGAAACACGTAGGTGTCGTAGGATTGAGGGTGAGGACGGACGGGAGAGGGTGGTGGATCAAGAAGCATGAATGAAGCGGAATGCGTGTTGGCTATCGCGAACGGCCTGTGTCAAGCCTTCCGTGACCTCGCGACAGCGGTTCTCAACCCGCGTATGCGTGTCGCGTTATCTCTCCTCCGTGGTCTCTGGTGAACACTTTCAATCGTTACGTGCGAAAAAGCAGAGCTTTCATTGGATATCGCTGGTCACTCATCTCTCAGTATACGATAAGTGTTACGCGACCCAACTTGGAGGTTGCTTGTAAAGCGACGTCTACAATAAGATTTTTAAGTATAAAATTTGAACTTGAAGTCTTAGGCCGTGAGAAATTGAAATCGTTAATTATTATCGATTATTCTAAACACATTTGACTAGGATTGGTCAATTTGTTACGACTTAAAGCTTTACTTTATCTTAAAATCATTGTAGATGCCGCTTAGAACTGACGCAAAGAGAAAAAGAATCACAACACTGTCCATTATACACACACAATCGTATCTAAACTTTGAAATTTTTATTACTGTTTTATACAGCACAGAAGTTTGCAGTAATATTGTTGCAACTCGTTTAAAACGCAATTATTGCAATAGTGCTGGAACATTTCAATGTTTCTGCAATATTACTGGAACAATCTGTGTTGTATGAGATGACTTTAGCATCAGAGATTGATATACGAATCCCAATGCATTTGTTAGATAGAACCGAACACAACATTTTTCCATCGAATTAGATTGAAGTAAAATTGCCACGGATTTCATACTTTTTCTTTCACATCTATAAGAAAATTTCCATTCTTTTTTCAACAACTCTGGTTTTTCGGTTTTATTTGAACAAAACTTGATAAAAAAAAAGTTGAAACGTTAACCTAATATGAACAAACGACTATACTACGATTATACAATTATAAGTTATAATTGTAACTTATAGATTAAATCAGTTAAAGGATATATAATTAAAACTAAGGGCTGAACTTCAGTGATAGTTTTGCGTCTAGGTGTAGCCTCGTAAAAAAATCCGTTTTCAGTTTGCTGTTCCTCACTGTATAATCCTGTGTATTTTTTCTGTTTACCGTGAAGAGTGGCCGATAACTAAACTCGTTACCGTATTGAATCGATCGGCTGGTAACGTTTACTGTACCCGAATTTGACCGTGGGATTCGAGGTTTAAATTGGCAAAAATTGCGGGTCTTGTGCCCTCGGCGAAAATAAGGGCTGGTAAACGCAGAGAGCGCGACAGATGGCATCCAGCATTATGCGCCACGTGCGAGGCCGTTCGTTTTGATAATACGTGTTATCGAGAGTTTGCTCTATCTCACGCATCCGTAATGAAAATTCTCGTTTCTTCGCGAGGAAATAGAACAAAAAAAAAACGAGCAAACGAATGAAAAAAGAATCCATGTGCGGGGGTTGTTCGCGATACGTTCCAGTTTCAGTAGCGGCGCGCCTATATCGACCGACAGGATAATCCACCCCTCTCCTTCTCCACTCCCACCGTCCGCTTCTGTATCGATATGTGCCTGAATTTTTCACGATCGAGCCGGGATATATTTTTGGAACGAGGAATCTTTTGTCGATGGTGCACTCTCTACATATTATGCCAGGTTTTCGATCCGGGGAGAAGGGTTCATTTCCCGAATAAACTTTTGGACTTGCTAATCGCATGGAATTAGATGTCGTGTACGCTGAGAACAGTTTACACATGAACCGTATATTAGTTTTAAAAAATGATACGTAATGAATGAAATAAAAAAGGATAGACGTTAAGAGCTTCTGCTCTAGTGTTTTATTTTTTTGCAAACGTCTGGCATTACTATCAACTCTCTGCACAACCTAAACATTGGTCGTATTTGATCTACAATTCTCAGAAGAAAAAGAAGAAGACGAGTTGATAATCTTTCTTAAGCAAGGAATACATCAACCGCTTAATGAGGCATGTGAAACGAGAGTTGGGATTTGTACCCAGTACTCGCCGACAATTGGTCGATCACGCAATATGTGAAGCCACGCGTCGTCCCAAAGAGTCTTGATACATTTCGCACTCATCGAGACAAAAGACGCAATGACGCAACTCTTGAACGTTCATTTAATTTAACCACGACTTACGAGCGTCTCGTACATGAATCATATAACGAGAGCGTGTAACACAAACTAGACGAGCATCCTCTATGATCTAATTTATGATCAATTTTTTTCGTTTCTACCATCCATGTGATTGCAGAATCTTATCTCGAATTTTTGAAGCCACTAAGTCGCGTATATAGTCGAGATATATTTTATTGTCCGTGGCTGTCAGTGATAAATATCCAAGAAGCAATGGTAATCCAATTTTTTGAGTTAAATAATATTATTTAAATGTTATTTTTAATTTTTATATATATCAAAATGTAAATTAATTTGTTTCTATGATTAAATTGCTTAGCTTCAAAGGAAATATCTACGTCCATGCTTTATTATTAATCAACATGATTTAAATTAACGACATATTAAATAGGAGCAGAAGCGACTTATAAAAATAATTAAAAATAATTCAAATTGTGTAGATATAATTTACAGTGCTCGTACTCGGTTTTTTTTCTCATGGAATGACACTCGATTCAACAAACTTCGAACAAATCGATTATCAGATCCGGTTGTAAAACACGCAAATGAGACACATCTCATCACGACGCTCGAACGCATGAGGGATGGAGGGGAACGCGCGAACGGAGAACCGCTGTACTCCCGCGCGTGTTAATGAATATTTTTTTCCATTCAACCGCGCCCTGGCCTACATTTCAAACGGAGCAACGACGGCGAGCTCTCGTCGAAGCGATGGGAGAACAGCCCCGCTTTCCGATACGCAGTGGCTCGTAAAATAATAAAAAAAAAAAAAAGAAACGGAGAATAGTGGGATACGAAAGGAGGAGGAGAAGGAGGAGAAGGAGAGGCACGAGAGGAGGGGGAGGGAAACAAGTGAGGTACGATCTAGAGGGAGGGAATGGGTCAAAGGGAATAGACAGCCCGCAAATTTGACCCGACCTAGTCGTGATTTTTTCGTCGACTCCTGTCGTTTCTGCGTCTCTTTTATTCCACTCCTCCGCCTCTTTTCTACTTTTTTTTGTCTCTTCATGTTGTTTTCTTGCTTTTTTCTTCCCTTCCTGGTGCGTGCCTCATCCTTTCTGTCTTTCGATGACGTGTGTACGTTAAAGTCTCGCATTGGCTGGATAAATTATCGTTTTGCTCCGGTAGCGAGTTTGAGCATCATCTTCATTGGTGATTTTTTTTTTATCGGTATTTTTTTACCCTGATTTTTTTGTCGTTCTTGGGAAGGAAAGAGAGACATATAACACAATGAAAAGATCCGACCCAACTAAATGAGGAAAAGATCAGTACTTTGTAATATCCCAATTACATCCCGAATAAATTTCGGTGGTCCATCTGATGATTATTCATGTCACGTGATCGACTCACTGGAAAATTAGATTTTCAGTTTTCGCTCAGATGCAGAAGCTTGTACATTTTTCATGTCAGTAACATGAAATATGTAAATGATCGTGAATTCTTTACAGTGGAAAATAAACGATATGTAATCTTTATTTTTGACAATTTTATAATTTAATTTATTTTGAGGATAATTTTTCTAATGTGATTACTTTTTTATTTAATGTTATTGAGTCTTGAGAAAAAGAATATATTATATTTTATCAAGTTTTCTTGAGATAAATTTGCAGTTTATATAAGTTCTTTAGAGATATATTACATGTATTTTTAATATAACGAAAAAATTACATATTTTTTTATATTGTATTTGAAAATAAAAGTTTAGCGACAATTTAGAACCTGGATAAAAATTATTTCAATAAGATAAAATGAGAAAAAATTTTCAATTAAATTATAAAATTGTATTTTTAAATATAAATATTGAACAATTTTGTATACATTTATTTTTATACGGAACATATAAATTCTCAGTGCCAGTCATTTTTTGCGGAGATTGTACACTCGATATATCCTTAATTCTTTATTTACTATATGACGAGGTAATTAATAACTTTTTGGTTTTTAGTTTTTATTAAATATGTGATTTATTTGAATCCAAATCATAAATACACACTTAATCATTTATTTGCCATATATAACGAGATGTTTGATCAATTTTTACTGCTTTTAATTCTTATCTAATTTTGTAAAAAATAAATACTTGTGTGTAGAAATTCAATTTATTTGCGTTTATGTAAGCTCGTCACGTTTCTAGATAAATACGAATTTGTATAAAAATATTTAATAATACTTTGCGAAATATCACAAAAGCGTAATAAGCATTCTGCCCGCTTATATCCACCGTTGCTTATTCATTCATCCGTTTGTTTGTACACTCAACCATTCACTTCGTTGTCTCAGTCATACGTTCAATCTATGGCGCATTCATTCGTTGAAGCCAGTCATGCACATTCTTCCCTCGTCATTTCATTAACTAATTACGACAAATGAAATAGCAGAGTAACTCGTGCACGTATGTGTTATTTCTCAGCTTATATTGCAATTACTATTTTATTGCATTGTAATATTGTAGGAAAAATAAATAAATAAGCAAATATTTGAAAAATATCGCGAGATAATTCAATTTCTTATCTAAAAATTTCTTTTAATTTATTTTACTGATATCCAGAAAGAAACGCAAATGATGCGATATACGATGATGAATTGGTTGATCGGTATCGAAAATGCATGCAAATAAAACTTCTTTTTGGCCGGCCCGATTCAATCTATATGCAAAAACAATTAAATTGCTTCCGGAGTATATTTTATAGCGCTCTCTTTGTCCTTCCTCTCTACTCGAGAGGCTTTTCAAGGAGGCATTCCAGGTACGACTGGGCGGAACATCTATACTATTTACTGTCGGACTTTCCGAAAGAGAGAATTTTCGTTCGACGTCAATAACGTGTAAGCCGACATATTTAAAAGTCGTGAAATTGAATATATTTTTTATTAAAAATAAAAAACAAATATATATTTTTATTCGGGCATTCAGATAATCTCACGTTAACGTAACACTTATTCTTACGTTTACGTGAAGAGGAAAGTAAGAAAAAACAAGTCGAGCACAACTTCGATTCGTTACAACCGGGCTAAAAAAAGTTAAAAGAGTGAAACTCTCGCCTGGATGGTCCTAAAAGGGTGCTATTTCACGTTAGCACCAAGCGGTCTGCGTTAAGCCGGTCCACGTCACCTAACAGGGTCGTTAAAATGACAGTAAATGCTTCAGCGGGTGCCGAAGCGGACGACGAACGACGAGAAGTCATACGTCAAAATTAATGACCGTTGTTACCCCGATTCTTCGGGGCATATAACGCACGCTTCGTCCCTTCTTGTTAATTATCGACACTTCTGTCGTGCTCTCTTTGTTCCGTAAGATTTAGGTTTCTTTCGTCTCATTCCCCAACCTGATTTGGAGACTCGCGCGAGCGCTTGATACTTTCAAAAGCCCGGTATAATAAATATCAGCTTGTTTCGTTTTTCCCACGGGATAACTTTTGCAGCTTGCTCGCATAAATTGCCAGAACGAGATTGAATTGGCAACGATGAAGATTAAATTAACCTTTAGGGGGATCCTAAAGTCGTCTGTTTTACCGATTCAATAGGACTTACAAACATACGATTTACGTGTCATTGACACATCATTTCGCATTACTACATGAATATCGCATACATATGCAGCGTTGCATATGTACTTTTACGAGAAGCAAACGTACGAGTCGCTTTTTTACTGGTCGGGAAAAAAAAAAGAAAAAAAAAACAGGGAAGGACCGCGTACGAGGGTGGTCCGTTCACCGGACCAGAATTGTTAATTATCGATGCTTTCGCATTTGCGCGCTTTTGTTCTCGCCTCTCCTACCGCAAGAGCGTTCGTCCTCGCCGTGAAGAGTGCCCAAGAGTACCTTAAAGAGCTCTCGTTTCAACCGCTGATGAAAATACTTAAGTGAAACCGCTGGCACGCGCCAAGATATCCGGAGAGAAGAAATCGAGCGTTTAGATGCTATCTTTTTGAATCGCATATCGCATTCCTTCTTTCAATTTTACCTGTACATTTTATACCGCACACATATATATAGTATAAACGTACGCGTTTTCCACGAGACGTGCATGTAAATTTTAACGCTGAACCAATTTTTCTTATGACGTTCTGGAGAGATCGTGGCCTCGACGAATGCTTTTCTTCGACGAATATTTTTCCGTGAACGTTGTATGGATCAATACAAAGAAGGCTCTGTTTCCCTTTGCCTTTTCGTTTTACGGAGAACAGCTCCGCTACTGATTGTACTATCTATTTCTACGGTGGATCATTATAGAAACAATCAGCACAAGTTTCTTCAACATGTTTCCTCGAACGTATCGCAATTCTCCACCCTGTCGTGATTCGGACGGATTACTTTTCACCTCGCTTTTCACGGAAGGAATGGTCACAAATCGCTGTTCGTCCTCCGCAATCATTCCCTGTGCTTAAGGGAATCTCAAAGTCGTCTATTGTGTTTTACTGATTATTTTTGAGGAGCCATTTAAGTTACTCATGAAAAGCTAATGCCGTCCTAGTACGCTAGTTTTCAAGGAGAATTGATCTTTTCGCGGTAGATTTATAGAAGAAGCGTATTATTAAAAAGGACAACTTGATTAACTTAAGAAAAACTCCATTAGTGGGAGAGTAACTTATCATAGATCACAAAAGGGTTGGATTTAACGTACCCTGGTATTATTACGGGATTACTCGGGAGTAATTTTAACAAAACCAATTCTGTTTGCGAAGAAGTAGCGGCGGTGGTTTTAATCGCGTATTCATTCGCGACCACGCGACTCCGCGAAATTTTTCTGATGCTAATTACACCGTGGCTTTAACGTCGACTGTAAAAAAGAGCTTTGGACCAAACGATCTTCCGCGGCGAAAGAGAATATTCCTCCGATTGTCGTTTTATCCTCCTTGAACATTGTCTCAAATTAGTACCTAATTAGTACCTAATATGGCTGTTAATTACTATTATTAAAAATATGAAATGCGAGCGATATAAAATATGTGTATTATTGCATAGTACGTGATAATTCTAGCGAGACTTGCGAGAGACTTTACGACACATTTGTTGATTACTGTCTTGTCTCCGTGTTTATTAAATTATTGTATTTATATTTGTCTCTTTCAAGTCTGTTTTTATTGAATATATTTTTTGTACGCGTGCATAATTTTAAATTAAGGTGAAATGTCTATATATGATATGGCATTAATATGACATACCTTTATGTTCTGTTTAAAAGATAAAGAGAGATAACGATAATTAGCATAACAAGTCAGTAATGATATATTGCTCATTTAAGATAAATTATTACTATTATCATAAATAACATACGATAAAAATAAAATTATAGTAACAAAACATTTTTCAAAAATAGACAAATTTTAAATAATTTATTTGTATATATAAAAAATTGTATATTATATATATATATATTTGTATAAATAAAAAATTATATTTTAAAATTATATTTTATATAATATTATACGAATAAATATACTCGTTTATGTACATTTAATTTTAATCAAATTAGTTTCGTACTACATATCAAGTCTTATGTGCAACCATATTTATTTGTCACTGCAAACAC
This sequence comes from Acromyrmex echinatior, assembly GCF_024713525.1. NCBI lineage: Eukaryota > Metazoa > Arthropoda > Insecta > Hymenoptera > Formicidae > Acromyrmex > Acromyrmex echinatior. Next base: position 22,572,863 of record NC_141853.1, read on the forward strand.
AATAATCTCACATCTTAGCGTCGCAGCATCGATCAAAACAACTTGCAACTTGCTTGCCTGACATTCCCTAATTACTACACGAACCTAATTATCTAATGATAAACTTAATAGATAAATGTCAATATTACACAAATACAAATATTGGTCATAAACTCGCGGCCACGCATTGATCCATTTCTCACGGTATATTGCAAAGCTACTCGTTAAATTTTCGCTGCAATTACATTGCAGATTAAAAAAAATCAATATTATGTGTATGAGCATATAATTATACTAAATAATAATTTCTTACGTATTATATATTCATATTTTTTTATCATCAGGATTTTACAACGTCAGAGACGTTGATACCTCTGATGATAAATAATTTTAAAATTAATTCTAATAGAAGCACAGTTAAGATAGCAGGATTTCTTTTATTCTGCCTAATTTATAAGTTTAAAAGATTAATTAATATTTCTGAACGAACTATATTATGCATCGCATAATCCCTTGGCAACTAAATCTTAATGTTAAAACACTGATCTTTCTATAAAGCCATTAAAATAATATTAGTTAAATTAATATTAATAAAATATTGATCTTGGATTTGAATTACCGATTTAATTAATTGAAAATAACAGAATTGGAAATGTCGATTTAAAATTAAGAGTCATGTTTGCGAGGCTCGAGAGTCGAAGACTCTCATAATAACTATCGTGTACCTCTCTGCGTTCGCAGAGTAAATCATGTCTCATTTTGATTTCGATGTGGCATGTCTCGATATAATTGTGCCCGATGGTCGCATGTAACAGTAAGGAAGCAGCGAACAAAACTTAATTGAGCAGAAGCTTGATATAGTAACCCTCTTCCCCGTGTACGTACCCCTCCCCCTCCCATCAGTGCTCGAAGGCCGAACGTGCACGCGGGGTATATCAAAGTGAGTACTCTTCGACCGTCGCCATGCATTGATCCGTTTGTCTCCTGGTGCTTTCAGTGAGCGGGAGGACGGGGACCGGCGGTGCGCCCCTTTACGGGCGCCTGGTGGCCGAGGAGCCCATGCCCTCCGCGGTATGCGGTGGAGCCGGTGCCGCGGGTGGCGGGGCTGCCGGCGGGGTTCCACAGGAGACCCCCTCGGACATTCACGCCATGCAGGCCAGGATACCCCACAGGTTTCGCGATCCAGCGACGGCGCCCCTCAGGAAACTCAGCGTCGACCTCATCAAGACCTACAAGCACATCAACGAGGTAAGAACTCCGTTGTCACGACTTACCTGCGAAAAGCTCCATGCTACAAAGTTTACGTTTTCTTGCGAATAATTTCTTTTTTTAAAACGTCAATTAAATTTTATTTATCTCTACACTTAAATTGTGTGTATATAATACTTAAATATAATATATATATATATATATATATACACCTAGTTATAATTATATATAATTATTACTACAATGATGAAATATCACATCACAAAAATTTTACGATGTGCTATAATCGTGACGACAAGATACGAGATTCCATAATACCGATAGCTTATCAGACTGCACCAGTTAATTCTACCTTTCATGTAAATTGTTCAAAGTTTTTCGGAATTTGGAATGATTTTTTATCACTGAAGGAGCGCATTTTACGAGCACATTATGCTCTTGTATCAATTAAGGCGCCATGATGATTCGAAAATAAAGTTACTAACATATATCGTTTGTTCAGATATTCTCACATTTTGTGCGAGACGTGATGGACGTCTCCTTATATTTTGATTATAAGAAAATATTGCTATTGGAACATCATTTATGTCATTATCGGTGAAGGAGAAAGAAAGGCGTCATTATCGCTGTGGAAACTTTCGATTTCCGGCATTTGTAGCTTCTTTGATAACCTGCAAATGGGAATATATATATATCTATATTTATATATTTATTGAAGACAAATAGATGTCTAGAAATTTTGTACTTACAGTTTGAATTTTATCTCGGACTTAAAATGATCTAATCTTTGTGTAAATATTACAAATTATTTTGTGTTTTATTTAATATTGCAATTTATAATCTATTTCATATTGAGAAAACGGTATACTAAGAAGAATAATTTGAAAAGCAATTTTATTATTATTTTTTTGATAATACTTTTGATAATACTATCGATCATAAATAATTTTATTTTATCATATTTACGCACCTATTTACACTTATTTATCATATATTTATTATGCGGTTAAACGTTATCTTTCTCAATAACATGCAACATTTTTCTCATTTCTCAAATACCATTCTGAAACTATTTATGGATTTGGAATCGAATCTTCCGGATTAAATTCCATCAATCTAGTTGTAATCTTCTACCGAAACTTCCTCATATTATTTTTACGCGTATTTTGTTGCACAGAAGGAACAATTTTGCTAAAGTATTTAAAAATTTATCTAGATATAGATCTGAAAATAATTTTGTTGGCCTATAAAAATAATTCGATATTCTAGCAATTAGCTTGAGCGTCCTACATTCCTACATCCTAATTATTTTGATAGTCTAACAAAAATATTTTCAGATCTATATCTAATTAAATTTTTAGATACTTGAAGTACTGTTTTTTTCCATGTGGAAGTTTATTTGGGCACCACTTACAAAAAAATCAAATTGATAAGCGATTTGATCGCAATTATCGAATGTAAATAACATCGTGATAAGACCAAACGTTATGTTTCTGACATTAAAATTTTCGAACGAAGAAGCTGATAGTATTTATTTGCACAAGGACTACGTGGATTGTTTACCTTCCGTTATCGAGCGATTATAACGTGTGGACGAATAAACAACGTCGCGAAATCATCAGATCATATGAAGGGTGGGAAGAGAAAATTCGTCACGATAGCTTGAGGTTCATGAAATATGAATCTCGATCTTCGCGATCTATTCTGCTGCCAGATTTAACCTTGAAAGTCATGCACACACAAAGAAGCTATAATAAAAATTATAATGAAATTCTTGTTATTCTGGAATATACTGATTATAACAGAAATTATACAATATTTTTCTTCAAAAAAATGACATACATTTTACTTCTTATAAAATAATTGCTATAATAATAATTAACAGTTTATTTATAAATACATAACAAATTCCTATGTCGGTAGTAGAATTCAAAACAAAATGTCTTGTAACACGAATCGTAATTTGTACTATGTAATTAGTACAAATACATATTCTAGCTTTGCAACAAAACATCATAAAAATATGTATAATTTTTCAATATTTAGAATAACTGCACGATATTTTCTCCGTGGGAGATAAAAATGGGAATCGCGCCTACGCGAGAGACGAGATTTCGAAGAATCAGATCGTTCCGACGCGGAATGAACATGGAAGAGTACAGGTTCCATAAATGGGCCTTGTAAAAAAAAGTTACCGCATCGTGGAAATTTCATTTCGGTTCCGTAACATCGATGACGCGTCACAGGCTCTGTTCGAAATCAGATTTGCAAGATGTAGGCGACATGTTGCCCATTATCGCTTAAAAGGTAACTTGTGATGAGTAGACCTTTTCTTAACCAAATTTCTTTTACAGTTCTTTTTTTTTCCTTTTTTTTGAAAGGAGAAAAAAATGAATCGTGCAAGATCAGCTAAAAAGCTTACACTCTCAAATTTCTTGAAGTGAAATTTCACTCCAAGAGTGAAAATTTGCCACTCTTATTCAAGTGTGCAAATTTTTCACTCTTTTTTAATAGTGGCAATATTTTAATTCTTTTGGAGCAAGAGATCCTAAATTTTTTCATTCCAAGAAATTTAGAAAGCAAGTTGCTTAAAAGGCGACATGTCGCCTCATCTGGCAACTCTGACGGAAATAATAGGCGATGTTAGACCGCAGCGCGATAAGGTGCGCTGAGTAATCGAGGATATTTATTACCAAGCGATTCTGCATTATTCGATTAATCCCCGATTAGATCACCTTCCGATTAGATCACGCGACAATTGCGTACGTGTATAGATCGACGATCGCGATCGATATAAAGAAAGCCGGGTTAAGCTAGCGAGCGCTGTTAAATTCACATTACATTCAATTTCAATTATTTTTAATCATTTCAATAAATCGTTACTGTATTCTTTCTCCATACGTCGTTAATTTAACTAGAACAATGGAATTAAACAATTTAACTCAAGAAAATGTATTACTTTGGCTCAAATTTTATTTATTATTTAAGTTGCATACGTCAATATGGACATTTGCTTTGAAACTAACTATAATAGAAAGGGATTGACTTATATTTCGACATTTACATTTTGACATTTTACACATGAAAGTTAAAAATATTGAAACGTTATTTAACTCGTTATTTAAGAGATTAAATTAACATTGCTTCTTCGATATCTAATGGTGAGTCCTAACAAATACGAAGCAACCCCCTCTTTTCTTCAAGGGTTGTTCGTTCGCATTTGTTCACGCTCGTTCGCTCGTTCGCTCGCTCGATCCGGATCCGGATGCTGTAGTAGGTAAACGACGATCCGTATTCCCGACGGACGAATTGTATCGACGAACGCGTGCACGTCTCACGTCTCGAGCTGATAAAACACGCGGCGCACTATCGCGTCGTCGAAGCCGTACGTTTTATCGGCATGTTACGAGAGAGGTAACGATGGCGCGCCATCAATCGTCAGGTGATTACGCAGTCCTCGCGAGGCGCCGCGATTTATCCATAACGATACCCGCGCGATCGATCGTGCCCGATCGAAGAGCAATAAAGTGAATGGCGGGGGCGGGAGAACATGTCAGGGCTCCGTCGCGTCGCTATTTATGGATCGACGACGATATATGGCAATTATGCGGAATGCGAGAGTCCATCGCAGCGGTAGAACCTCTTCGTTGTCGATTCTTTGAATTCTTTACGGATAAATCATTCACCGATTCAATCTCGTTGCGTGAGGCGCGCGGGCTCGTCACGTGGTCTCTTCGGTTATTGAACGAGAGACGAGCAAAATGGGCACACGCCGATCGCGCGACAAAGAGAAGGCTTTATGTCTCTTGGAACCATCTCTCGAAATTGTTCAAGGTGTTTTGAAAATTGGATAGCTGTGGGGCGCAATGAGGTCAAATGCGTCATATTCGGCCTTATTGAAGCAGTTTTAGTAATTTTGAAAAGTGGTAATTTTCCACAGGACTGGAGCGTACTCTTCCAAGTCATTCTGTGCGTCAATATAGTACCAAACGTATCCAAAGAACATCGTGAACTCCTTTCGCTAAAATTTTGCAATTTTATATTCACGCCACGTATTCTTGCGACTGGTATCTCAGACTGGAGTTTTATCGAAGTAAGGTCTAAAATTAATTCAATGCGGCTTTATTACGTCCGGAAACTTAGTCCAGAGATCTCTTATTTTTAATTGCGTTACGATTAACGACAAACTGGCACAATTATTGACGACAAAGTTACGAAGGTAATAATCCGTTTGGAAACTTTCGCGTCATGATGCGTTTCTCTTAGTCTCGACCAACTCGTCGATCGATCGGCGCGAGAACCCGGTCAAAAACCTGGAGAAGTGACACGAGATTTGCGCTTGGTAACCCAAGTGGCCGGCCAAAGCCATTAACACATCCTGAGTGGTAACTGGTAAGCGATCGCGAAGAAGGCTGCGAAAAGAAAAGGGGAACAACGGCAGAGAGATGTGAGAGAGAGAGAGAGAGAGAGCTCGACTAGGAGATGGAGGGAGAAAGGTGAAAGAAGAAGCGCGTGCCGGAGCCAGGGGTTCGGGGACACCGGGGGATGGAGTATGGAGCCTGTAGCTCGTTCGGTGCATTCCAGTGGTACGAGGTCCGTCGACGCCGGAATCCTGCATATCCGTGGATGCAGGTCGACTAGCTATGCGCTTAGGTGCCAGCCGTGCCGACTCCGTGCCGGTCCATGGCGGTGCGGTCTCTCTAGCGGCCGGTTCGCACCGATTATTCGTGGTATCATGAGTTCCGGGAAAAAGAGACCGGATATTAACTTACTCTCTTTCCCCCTCCGCGAAAAATCCGTGATGAGCGTGCGTCTTATCTGGTCGCGCTCGTACGCGTCTCGTTCACTGTTTATGTCTTGGAACCTACTGTAAGGAATCCCGTTTCCCAACAATTTAACGTGTACTTTTCAGATGTACATTGTGGGTGCATTTCATTTGGTGACGCAAGTCTACCCAAGTATCGTTATGTCTTTGTTACTCATGGAATGTCAAGAAAGATGAAACGACATTTGTGTCGATTTGTCTTTTGAAATGGAATGGCCTCTGTTGTGTACGCGGAAAGAACGATTGAAATATCTAAAAATTTAACTACTGCAGCAACCAATCTTTTCTTTCAGTATAGATATAAATCTGAAAATAACTTTTATTAGACTGTCAAAATAATTATATAGAACGCTCTAAGATGTCAAAACTTTGAAACATTGCTGTTTCAGCGTCCTACATAATCATTCTGATGGTTTATTAAAATTATTTTTAAATCTACATCTAGCTAAATTTTTAAATACTTTAGCAAAATTATTTTACTCGCGTAGACATCTGTAAAAAAAAAATCTTGTCCTTCAAAAGTCTTTAAACACTTTAACATCGCTTGTCTTTGACTCGATGGCAAAACTGATCATTGTTCTTTCGAACTGATTGTGAATGTTAGGTTCTAGGAAGTGTGTGTCATTAGGAGGATAAAAATGAATTAGGATCCGCCATGAAATCATTTTTGTTGCGAACTAAACGAGAGGGCAATCTCTCGTTGTGAACCTGTTGCATGTTTCGACATTGTAATTTTTATGCTGAGGCACAGCAGGTACGGATAATGACGGATTTAGGCGGACGCTAAAGATTTTGATCTATAATGAACGCGTAATAACGGAGGGGTTGGCATTATCGTGCGCGATGTAGAGCGCAATGATCGATAAAAACGCAACGATTTACGCCCTAACGTTCGCTTCAAGCCGCTGAATATTTTATAAACGGTTATTTTCAGCAATGCTACGGTAATATAGCGGTAAAATATTTATATATACGATCATCGTACATTACATTAGTATTAACCCTCCGAGCACATCATTAGGAAATGCAAACAGAATTTTTTTCTTGTGCCATAATAAATAATTTTTATATTAAAAATATTGTGCGAATTGGATTGCGCTCCTCTGTTGTGTGTGTGTGTGTGTGTGTTGTGTGTGTGTGTTGTGTGTGTATGTATACCATATTTATCTAATGAAACGTAAAGAATAATAAATTTCAATAACAAAAAGATTAAAGCTTTCAAACAAAATAAAAAATAAACAGAAATGATCATCAAAGCCGACGCAAGATCTTTTTCGCGAGTAATTATATTCAATAATAAATTCATTTACATGTTCTGTTTTATCTTAATCACTTGAGCAATTTTTTTTTAAAGAAAATGGATTTGATTGGATATAATTTTGTATACAGGATGATAAGAAGATTTGTATGACAAAGTTTTGTGTGTTTATCAGATCCTTACTTAAATAGTAAGCTAACGTTATTTGTCATCATTTTGATGTTAAAATAATATTAAAGACGGTATTTTAACATTAAAATGACGATAACATCAATTTATTACTTGAGTGATATATTTCAAAAAACTCTGGAGTATTTGTAGACTTTATATTAAATATTAAACAGTTTAAACCAAAAGACTTTGGTTGATGAACTGAAGACTGCTCTATTGCCTATCTGGAAGAATTTATTCAGTGGATATTTGTGCAGTTATGATTGATGTTCCTGAAGCGCTTTTATCAAAGCTAAAGAAGATAGCTATTTTGAATATTGAATTATTTTATTTTTGATATTTAATAAGATATAAATAATAATCCAGAATTCGCTTTTTGTGAGTGTATACTTTACTAATGATTTAGTAAAAAAACACAAAACTTTGCAGCCAAACTTTTTTGATAGCCTGCAATTTAATTATGAAATACTTGGGCGAATAAGGAACAAGGTGTCAAGATTTCGTTCAAATTGAACCATAGATATTTCGACGCCGCATCCATCACGGAGTCAGAATTATCCCTCGTGAACATCGACATACGTGGACAAATAGGGAACACTTCGAATCCTACTCGGCACATCGAGTCGAAAGCCAATAAAGTCAATTCACGCGGCGGGAGAACAATGGACAAGACCGCGAAATATTTAACATATATACGAGAGAAGCGCACCGTCTGTCTTTCCGCACCGTAGCACCGAGCCGGCACTTTGTTTCGCGAGTTTGCGAGATCGAAGCGATGCGCGAGCTCGTGTTGCGAGACAGACGCGGAAAAGGAGAAGACGCGGGTAGGAAAATAGTCTGAGAGTGCTCTCTCTTTCTCTCTCTCTCTCTCTCTCTCTCTCCATTTCTCTTTCCGGCAGTTCTCGGAATCGGCCGATGTCTTTTACCGAAGGGCACGATGCGCCACTCCCTAAAAGTTCGCGCTCTCTCCCTGCAGAATCCGTAATATCGTTCTTCGGAAAGTCACCGGAGAAAATTACGCCGCGAGCCATTTTTGCAAAATGACATTTTAGCTTTATTATCGATCGCGCTCTAATCCTGGCGCACTGTCGCCGTCACAAATCCAAATCGCACATTTTCGCAGAAATTATATACACTGACAAATTTACATCGATATACTTGGCTTACACATGGACAGCATTTATTTTTAAAAGTGGCATGTGAGACCAGCAAAACCGAAATCTTGCTCGAAATCGATATACTGTACATATGATATACACATTGAAATTGTAGTCAAGCCACTCCATTTTGTCGGCTATTTTTGAAATATGGTAAGTGGCTCATTTACATAAATTTGCTGCGTTTCAAAATTTATATTTGACATAATATGCTATTTTATGTCACTTTATGTGATATGCCTGTGTTTTTAACATCTTAATAATTGGTTAATAATTTATTAATAATCAAACAATACACGATATATATTATATTATAAAGCAATAACTTTGTGGAATGCGTTTTGCTATTGGATCGCGCATATCGAGAAGTCATCGCGAGAGAATGCATATAGCGTTCGTTAAAATCGATTAACATGAAACGATCATGCGCTTAACTTTGTGGCTTCCGGCCCGATGCGAGGAATAAGCCTGAATTATACTCATACTATTTTGGATTTTGCTTCGATGAGCCACAACGTGGAATCGGGCAGCGGCACCGGTTAAATTTAAATTCAAACGGCGTTTAAATTTGAAATTAAATCGGTTGCAACCTGACCCGAGGGTCATGGGTCGAAAGTGCAACCACCGCGCGTCCTTTCGGGCCGCTCATTCGCGGCTCCTTCCTTGCCGCCCGATGCTGGACTTATTCGTTAGTTACTTACAGAAGAGAAAGAACCACTTGCACACATATATATATATGTATATATATATAGAGCGATAATAATTCATAATTTAAAAAATGATAATTGTTTCGATACTCTTGGAAATGGTTGCGTCACTTTTAAGAACGGCATATATTGTTCCGAAAAAGATCGATGAGCGGGCGTTGACTCGGACGTTCGGCCATTGACACATTTTCGTCTTTACGCCGCGAGGTAGCAATTTGCAGAATAAACGCCGCGTAACGTACTCGTGATACACGATGAAAAAGAAAGAAAGAAAAAAAAGAAAAAAAGAGAGAGCGAGTTTTATAAGACCCGACCACACGACCGTAGGTCGTGCATTTAAGTTAAGGGGTGGCAACGACGAAGAATCGAATCCCATCGCTCGAGGTGCTCGTCACAAGTCAGAATAGCTTCGCGAATAATTAAAGACGACCCAGATGCAGAGTCCGCTCGTCTCGTGTGTACGTACGTAATGTCCCGTACTGCACACTGGAGACTGCATGCACTCAGGAGAGGAGACTCTTCAAGTTCGGTGCGATTGCACCGACGAGAGAACCTCGCCAATCTCGCGGAGTTTGATTCTAATGAAACCCTTATACAATATTCGTAAAGCGAAGGGCCTAGTATAAACTACGAAGCTAGTTAGCGCGCGTGGATGAAAATAATATTAATCCTCCTAAAGTAAATTTTCATGAAAAGTAAGTAGTTAGAACCCCATGCTGTTTTATTGTTCATTTAATCAATGTAAAAAATGGGTAAAAAGAAGTATAATAAATACAAAAAGTATTAATGAAGGCGATATTACAGGGGAAATAATATATTAAAAAAAAACCTCTTTGAAAAAGTAAACATTAATTAGCAATTTATTAACAACGAATAAATAAACTGATATATCTCAAAATTATTTTACCTAAAAAGACGTGTAATAACTAAAATACATTATCTTAATAGTAAGGGAAAATGAATTTGTTATTTAGACACACAAAAAATATTTTTATAATCAAGAAATTTAACTTCTAAGCTGTTTATATTCGACGGAACGTACTCATTATAAAAAATTACTAATTAATATTTATTTTCTACGAATAAGATTTTTATATAAAAATTTCTCTGAATATTTTTTGCACTCTCTATAAATAATATATATTATGAAACTTGTTTTGTTAAATAATGCATGGACATTGCAAAATAGACGAAGTCGAGAGTTGTATCCTTTTAGTAAAAGAGGGTTAAAAGCAGAAAGGATAATTGTCTATATTATATTTTTGCATTTGATGCTTAAGAATGCGTTAAAAGATGCTTTGCATTAAGGCTCTGTTTTATGCATATCGCATAATGCAGCGGTGCGAGAGAGAGGGGGAGAGAGAGAGAGAGAGAGAGAGAGAGAGAGAGAGAGAGAGAGAGAGAGAGAGAGAGAGAGCTGTTGATAGAAGTCATCTTTGAAAGTGTTTTCTCATTTTCTACGAAGTCCTTGTAGACGATGTAGCCTGTTTCGGCGGTATCCGCTTGTGTTCACTTGTCTGTGTGCGAATGCGTATTCGCTCAACGCCATAATGCGGGAGAGATATTCAAGGTCTCCGACCAAAAGAAGATGCGGGAATCGGGTTGAGACTGCGTGAGATTAAAAGCCTCTACAGAGAATTAGCTGCCGCGCTTCAACAATACTATAACCAGCCTTGTATTCGGAATGAAATGCCTAACGCTTCCCTTCTTGTATATTCCTTTGTAGAGAATATTAAAATTTCTCATATGTTTCTTTCGACTTTTCGTAGTAGATAAAATAAAATGCTCTCTTTTAATTCGTTTATACTTCAAGCTATAAGTACAGCTTTTTTAGCTTATAGGCAAATCTTTAATGAAAACTAATCTCTAATTGAAATTGAAAGCTTCTTAATATTTTGTATGGTTTTATCTGTTTAATTTTATTTGTTCTTTCTTTTAAACACTCGAACGTGGAAGTATTAGTCATTTAACATGTCCCAAAAATACGAGGAATATTAAATGTCTGTATATACACGTATATATACATAATAATAATTAAACTACAGAACAATTTCATTAATGTCTCGTCCATTTTAATTTTATACATGACTTATTTTTAATGACTTATATAAAAGTTCTCTTTAATAACTTATATAAGTAAAAGTAAATAACTTAATGTATAGATGTATATTGTAACAACAATCTAATTATTAATGTAATTACACAATAACTATTCTAAATAATATTTCGCTTTGATTTACATAAATTCCAGGAAATTAAATTAGCAAAGTATCACTGGCAGGGACTGCAAATGTTTAGCACATTCTAATACGAGAGACGCAATAGGAACTTGGAAAAAATTGAATCAGCGATACGATGCAATATCCTCGCCTTAAATAGAGCGAGAAAGGAATCGAAAATTTTTGTAATTTCCCCATCGGTCACGGTTGAGCGATCACTCATTTAAGAACAACGCAATCCCCACAGTATCCATCTTAATTCATATATTAAATATACTTCTCTGCCGTAATCTTCAATGGCGCCATATCTAAATTTCAATATGTACTCAACTTTATCTCACGGTTTCCATTCGTTTTATGCTTCCAAAAGGCATCTCGCAGCAAAAGCTTCCTGTTGTAAAATACTCGAAGGAAGCGTAAAAAGCATAAAATCATAAAAGCATAAGAAACAATGAATCTTACATCTGTTTAATTGTAACATAAATAACAGGTGCAGGCGATAACCTGCAAACCTTCTGATATCTCTGAAGGTAATACTCGTGAAAGCCTGAAAAGCGTTATGTAACATAAATATAATAAATATATTTTACTCATGCGATAAATAATACGAGAATATACACAAAGAATTTTTTTTTAGCTACTTCTATAAATAATAGCTGTACACAATTGCGATAAAAAAAAATCAAACAAGATAGATAGAACAAGAAATTGGAATGTTTGAACGAAACAATCGGACAAGAAACGCGAAGACAAAGTTTCGGAAAATCAGGACGTATGCACGTCGTATGTAGTCGCGCTATTACAAAGTGAAACGCGAAAGAGGGAAAGAGAGAAACGAACGATCTCTGGGAATCTGCGTCACGCGTGAAATTCGACGTAAGTAGGTTACAATAAAGTCTCTCGCTAGTATCCGTCGATGAGCTTGATGTGCAACTAAGCGTTACGCGTTTTATGTGCGCCTCGGCGAAGAGCTCGGCGAGAGGATGTTCGAGCGCGTGTTCGAGGAGATCGAGGGGAAGCTTTCTTCGTGGTTGCTTTCTTGTTTTGTGTCGTCCGCCCTGATTTTACCCGATCTCGCTATGGGATTTCGCCTCGAATCCTTTTGCCGAATTCGCAACGGTGGCAGCGATTTCGTTTCCCCTTACAAAGGAACGGCACGAAACAGTCCATCGCCCCTCCCCCCTTCTCTTTCTCCCCTTCCTGGTGACCGATTCTCGGCTTTGCCGGCCTTGAAACTTCGATCTACTCTCTAATCGTCTACGTCGATCGAAAAACGAAGGGTCGGCGAAATTTTCGTCTTTCCAAGGATTCCTCCGAAGTACAAAGAAGATTGATCCGAGACGTGACATTTCGTGAAGATGACCACGTTTTACTCAAGTAACTTATTTCAGAAAAACATTCTCGAGAGTTATATATAAGGGAAAAAAAAACGATTTTACCGAGGTATCTAAAAATTAAGTTATAGATCCGAAAATAAACAATATTATAAGAATCTTTATTTTAGATCGCATATATGAGAAACACAATCAATACTAGAAAAATGCCTATTACGGTCGAATCTTTATTCCTTTAAAATAATTCAATCTTGAATTACTAATGTACACTATATATGTAAATGCGATTACTAGAATAGTTTTAATTGCGTTTATAGTCCGGAAAAACAATTCGGCGCGCAGTTCTAAGAAGACTACAATATGGTATATATGCAAGTGCATATATAGTGTATATTAATAATTCAAGATTGAATTATTTTAAAGCAACGAAGATCCAACTTCGACCGTAATAGGCATTTTTCTAGTATTGATTGTGATCCGAATATAATTTTGTAGGACACTCAAACATGCTGCAAAAAATTTTGACATTCTGGTAAACAGTTTGAGCTACGTAATTATTTTGATGATCTAATAAAATCCAGATCTGTATCCAATTAAATTTTTCGAAATAATTTTTAATTACTTCATGCATAAAGGAAGATACAGTTTGCGCGATATAACAGCATGAGACAGCTTATCACCGTTTATAAAGTATCATTTAATTTTCTAAGACCCAGTTTCACGACTCACTGACGGTTAACTCTTAACCGAGATTTAACTTATGTCTCATCTTTTTCCAATTATAGAATTGAAAAGAGATAATGAACAAGTTGAGCCTCGGTTAAGAGTTAACCGTCATTTGTGAAACTGGACCTAAAGCGAAATGTCACGAATCGTGGCACCTCCCAGTAGCATCGGTCGAAAATTCGAAGTATGAATGGAAAAAAAGGCAGTGCCAGCGAAGACAACAGTGCTCGCGAGCACGTTGCTCCAGATTATTCTTGGGATCTTCCTGTTTTTGCCCCCTTCTTCAGCCAAATCTACTCGGCTAATTAGAGACGACGGCCGAGTTTATTTTTCGAGGATGCGCCGGTCGGTGGTCCCAGGTCCACGCGCGTCGTTGGACACGTTTGCCTCGCGGAATAAATCATATAGCAGCCGCGCGAGGAAGAGATGGAGAAAGAGAAGTGGAAGAGAGGTGGACACAAGGAAAGAGAAGAGGGATGGAGGCTTTAATTTATAACGCGCCGCTCTCGCGGTCGCTATGATAAATTAAAGCCCGTTCGCGCTCAGATTTTCAAAATCCACCCCGAGACGAAAGGGAGACTTTCGCGCACAATAATTACCCATGCGGAATTACCTACAACTTCTAAGCTATTGTCCATTCTGATCTCGTCCTACAGTAATTTCGCTCTCGAGCGGATTAAGCACGGCGTGGCCCGACGCCGAGACTTGTCTCTCGTGCTTGCCTGTCTGTCTGTCTGTCTGTCTGTCTGCTGCTGTCGGTCTGTCTGTCTGTCTGTCTGTCTGTCTGTCTGTCTGTCTGTCTTTTTCTCCTCGTGCCTCTCCTTTCCTCTTAATCGTTCTTCTATCGGCTCTCTGTTGTCTGGCCGTGCCGAAACTTTCCGTTGACCGTTGCTCAAGCTTGATGACTCAGAAACGGTCGCAGGACCGAGCTAATATTTTTCAGCACCCTACACATCACCAGGACGTATCTTGAGCTCGAGTCTTCAGCTCGTTTGAGACACAGCTTTGAACTGGCGGACTGGGCTATAGATATTTTAAAGAAAAAAATATCAAGAACAGTTTCATGTATGAATCTATATATATCTTTTATATTAACATCCTATTCGAGTATACAATTCTCCATTTCAATTTTATTCCCATGCAGTATTCTATTCTATAATTTTATTCTCAGAAACTGACAATAGATTGGCTAATTTTTAATATACATGCATGCGCAAGCATTCTTCGATAAATTGATAAAAAAATGAAAAGATTTTCTCACGTGTGCAATTGCTAATGATTTTGAATCTCCTGCGATTCAATACTAGCAGATTCTGCAGATTTTCCGCAAGTAGCTAAATTTACATGTCTATCATCGTATGGCGTGTTTATTAATCGTGATGATGATGGGACATTGCGTGTGACGTCGACGAGACTTCGTCTTGCGACTGTCTCGGTTCGTGAAATGCGAGAAAAGTAGCACGTAAGTGACGCTCCGGAAGGTCGCGAAACGGCCGTCGTCGCCGCTGGGTTTCTCGCTCGTTTCGTCTGTCACTTCATTCATGACTCGGCTGATCACGTCCCTTCTATCTACCTCGTCCTCTCTCGTTCCCCCTCCGCTTCCTCTTTCCTCTCCTTCCAGGGTCGGATCATGATACGGCTGAGTCGCCGGGCGGTCGTTCCGGACACTGTTCCGTTAACCCCTTCACCGGAAAGATATTTTATAGTGACCATATATAGGATATCCCTCGCTGTGCAGAAAGAAAAAGAGAAAACACATGGCCAAAAATAGTAATGCAATGTATTATTATCTAATTAATATTTAACAATAAAAGAATAATAAGATGAATTAAAATACACATGAATTATGTAAAACGCAAATCATGTTGTAAATGATGATAATAAAAATATATTTTTATATTAAATATTATTAAATTATATTAAATTATATTAAATATATTTTTTTACCTAATAGTGCAATCTAATTAATATTTGACAATAAAAGAATTATAAGATGAATTAAAATACAGAGATAAATCATAAAATATATGTAAATTATTATATAAAATGTAAATTATATTATGAATACCAATAAAAATAAATATATTTTTTTCTACTACGTTGGTATATTCATAATGTCAAATTATATCCAATTAGAGTTTAGTTATTTTTAATCATTTTTATAGCCATTGATCCTACTCAATATGTCGTTAATTTAATTCAATTTAACTCAAGAAAATGTGTTTAAATTTAATTAATTTTTTATTAAGTGCATACATTGATTGTTTGCTTCGAAACTAAACAGAAATGGATTGATGTATATTTTGACATACATGGAAGCTAAGAATAGCAAATTTAACTCAAGAGATTGAGTTACCATTGTTCCTTTGATATCTAACAGCACTACCTATCTGCTTTTGTACGTATCGTACGTGATGTACGAATTACGTAATGAACTTTGAAGTTTGCCCGCGGAACTAATGACATTGTTACTATAACGAAGCGTTTAATGAATAATGAAAATGAAACCAATGATTCAAGAAATTTCTACTGTTCTTGATTCGAAAGATCTAGAAAAAGAGAGAGAGTAAAGAATGTACGTCGGTATGTCAAAACATTTCTCATCGACTTGTTGAACATAATGAAAGTATGAGAAGGGTAAAAGCAAAATGTTCTCTACTTTCCACTAGACGATGGTCTGATTCAGAGTCATTTTCTTGGAAGTGTCGAGAGAAATTAATTTTCTATGACTTCGATATTACCTGCCATAATAAATGGATCACAAATATAAGTTTACTTCACGTACTTCTTAATTGAGGCGCATAATTTTATTCTTCATTCTTAATTCGTGAGAAGCTTACTTTCCAACTGTTGGTTAATTGTATTGATATTTATTTTTCAAGAAAACAGATTCGAAAAGGATCTAAATTGTAACGGCGATTACACGATAAAAGTCATTTCTCTTAGTGTCTTGTCTTATCAAACAGTTATCGAAATACGAGTATCGAAATACTTCAGGTCGGTCCTACCTTCCTCTTATCTATCTTATCTGTACCTTCGATTCTCTGCTATCTTGTTGTTTCTTTCTCCCATCCTTTTTCTAGCTCTCCTTCGTCGCTCTATCTCTTTTCTTGTGTTCTCTGAATCCTGAATCGTATGGCATTCGTCTCGACGAAGCGGATATTCATAACGGCTTCGCCATCATCTGATGGCGTCTTCGTCGCTTCTCTTGCTTCCTTCTATCTCCATTCTCCTTCGATAGCTCTCTCGGCAAAAAATATACGTGCCATCATCCCGCGACGACGTTGCCTTGCACTTGGATGCCTATAGATGGTCCATCTTCGCGAGAATGCCGAGGGGAGACGAGTACACAGTAGTTTTATTCAGAATCTGTGGAAGCTCTCGAAGATTCATGATTACCGATTCAGAATAATTTAAAAATTGAAGAGAAGAACGTTTTAATCACATCATAATGATAAAAAAAACGATTGTATTCTGTAATATATAATAGCAATCTGTAGGATCTATTTCTATTTATTCGAAGTAAAACGTTGAAAATTTGTTGATAAATATTAGCATAGAATAATTTTCCTCATTGAGTAACCGAAACTAAACTCCGTGAGTTTCTTCTACACGCGTATCATAAATAAACTTGTAAAATCAGTATCAGATTCGGAGTGAAAGGAAAGAGGGAGGATCTTCCTTCGGCTATATAACGTCACTTGAGGATAAATCTTGGTTCAAGCAACACTTTCGAGAGATCTGTATATTAATTCTAAAAGTATAGACTTCGCTATAACGTACTGGCGGAGTTAAATCAGGTTGCTCCGAGGAGAGCTCCTCAGGATAGCTCCTCCATGGAAATCGGGCGCTGCTGAGATACTTTTCGCGTTATTAAGTACCTCGTCGTCGTCTCCGCTTGATTCTACCGGCATCTTAATTCGCTTGCGAAATGTTTGTCGGGCGAATAATCTTGTTTTCCAGTATTTCTGGCGTGCGCCACGAAAACGCATCATTTTTAACACTCGAGAATAACGATGCAAAGCTCTCTCCCTTTTTCTATATATATATAAATGAAATATATAAGATTTTAATTATATAAATTTTGTATATAATATATATATATAAATAAAATTTTTTTATATTTTGCTTATCTGTTGCTTGTGGGTCTTACGTTATACTGCTGTCAGGTTTCTTTTTCTTTTCTTATTTGTATTTTTTCTATTCTTATCTTTAAATACATTCTTTATCTTTTGTATTGTGTTATTTTATTTTATTGTCAAATTATCGTATGTTTTGTTTATCAACACTAGCTATGCTTTACATTTTTAGAGCTTTTACATTTAGAGAGATTTTTACTTATCTTTGAGTATCAATAAACTTATTTTATCCCTCTCTTTCTCTTTGCCTCTTTTTTTTCCCGCGCGTTTCTGAGTAATGGCTCTCCTCCAGTTTCATCGTGTTAAATACTCAAATGTTTACGAACAATATTTTTTTATTCGCAGAGAATGGCAACAAGCGGAAAAATGAAGGTGGAATGCAAAGCTAAGTGTCGTGTGACGTTGTGTCCACGCAGGAATTTATGTCGACTCGTCATCGTGCAGTCAGCTGACGATGCGATCGCGGTACTTCGGCGCACGTCCATCGAGCGTGCTTTCTAAGCTCCCAGCACGACGAGTGCGATGTACTCGCGGCTATATTCCGCCACAGTGTGTCGATCCGGCGTAAATGTGATTTATAAATAACTCGCCGAGACCCCCTTTCACGAACAAAAGTCGCAAAGTCGTACGCAAAAGCGGAAGTTCATTGAGCGAGAAAAGGCGGGAAAAGCGTTTTGCTCGAGGAGAAAGAAAGAGAGAGAGAGAGAGAGAGAGAAATTGGAATGCATTTTCCTCGTTGTAGCTTACAAATGCAAAACGAATTCAACAATAATAAGAAGGATACCTGTGTTCAATAATAATATCTTAATAAATCATTTCCATACATGGGATTCAAAAGTTTTATAGGTTTTCTCCTGAAAAAGTGAACTCTCGGATGTCCTTCCACGTTTTTAGAATGCATATACAAATTCTAATATTTTTTAGAGTTTTAAAAGAATGTAAACACTGCAATCTTTTAAGTATGTTTTATACTAGCTGTAAATATTTTTAGTCACATCTGTAAAATTTTTATGAACAGCTTTAAGCTCTCTTTGCGCTAGAAACGTTTCTCATTTTTGCACAAGTTATTCCTATCTCTTTCTACAAATCTTCAGATTCAATTTTTCCCAATTCTCAGCTATGTCTTCATCGGCAATGTTGTTGAGAAATAAAGGAATATATCAAAGAGTGTACCAGTTGTTCGTACCAGTGTACGTCGCAATTAGCTTCTCCCAAACGGGCAAGGAAATCTTTTGCGAAATGATTTAATCCGGTTTCGTATTCCTCCGTATTTGTTTAAGGGTTTCTTTGAGATTCCTCAACGCGAAAATCCACTTAGTGAGACTCGTTTGCGATACAAACACGCAAAAACGCACTAACCAGCGGCGCCGGGAACGGGTTTTCGAAGCGGGCCGATACCTCATTGCCAGGAAGAAGTTAAGGAGATTCATAGCGGGATTATTCTTTACACCGGGACCGACTCATACAAGGTCCCCTTCGACCTTAACCCTTACGGTACCTAATTCATTCGATGATCTTTTTCGGCAGGTCGAATTTATCGGTCTGAAAATGATGCGACTCACGACGATTGTGATTCAATCATTCATAATCGTTTTGTTTCTACAAGAAAAAAAACCTCCAGTGAAGTAAATACAAGGCTTTCCGCCACTTAACGGATAATCCTTCGATTAATTTGAAAATCGATTTTTTTTTATTGTGAAAATATCTCTTTCACCTTTTTCTTCTTTATCTTTCTCGCTTTCTTTCTTCAGTGCTCGCAGTGATCCTGGTGGGCTGCTTTTGGTGAAGCTAATGGTGAACGCACCGTATGGGGGCCGATCGCATGTACTCGCGCATAGCAACAGAAACGAGAAAGAGGGTGACCGTGCGCAAGGAAGGATGGTCAGAAAGAAAGAGAGAGAGAGGAGGGGAGGGAGAGGGAGAGAGATGCTAGAGGCACGTCGCCGCGTAGAGCTTCTTTCACCTCGGCTCTCTTTATTTTTGCCTCCTTCGTTCTTTGTTTTTATCAACATCAGAGGATACTGTATATTCATTTTTTACGATATATACATTATTTATTATTATTGTTCTTATATGCGTTTTATATGTATAATGTCATAAGTAAATTTTATCTATGCATCTATTGTATATTTATATGCATCATTATCATTAATCGGAAAAATATACTGAGATCTGTATTTTTTTATTTTAAGAGGGATTTTAAAATTATTTAAAAAGAACGTTATATAAAAAGAACAATTGTTTATTTTTGGAAAAGCCACTCGTCTTCCTGAAAAGAATAATTGTTGATTGCATATTTAAACAAGAGTCTTTTCCGTGATCGAGAAGAGAAAAAACGTGAGATGAAAATTTTTGTTTTGCTTATTTTCTCTATACTTTTGTTCCACGCGGTATATTATGCTAGTCCAAAATATGTACTAGATGGACTAGATGCTTTTACACAAGATTTTTCTGCAAGGCTCTTTCTTTTTGAGCGCAGCACAGTTACGAATCTGAAACTCAGCCTTCAGTTTCTACGTACGGATCGTTGAAAAGCCATACATGCTCCATCTAGTGGATATCTCAATCAATCCGACTCATATAACTTAAAGAGGGAATCTTTCCACACCTGTATGCTTTTGCAGAAGTCTTCGGTCTTTGTTTCTCGAAACGCTTATAGCGACATACTAAAGTTTGTGCAGGTGGTCGACATTCTATTCGCTTTTACATTCGTCTCTCTTTTGCTCTCCGAAGTTGCATTGCTGCACTGATCGTGATATCATAGTTGAGAAAAAAGCGAAAGAGAGAGATGGAAAATGAGTGTTCCAATTGAGGAAAAATTGGAGATAGAATGTCAACAGATAACGAGAAGAGATGAGAATAAAATCATAAGTCTCATTCGACGAATTTGCTGTCTAATATCGGTTTTTTGACTCACGTAATTGAACCGAACTGAATCGAGCACAAGAAGAATCCATTCTCGAATTCTCAAATTTGCTACTATTCCCACATTCATGTGAAATAAAGAAGCGATTAGATTAACGATTTTCTTTCTTTCTTTCTTTCTTGGTGATGATTGTTGGTGTTATTCAAGAATCATAGCGGAACGCGTAATACATAAGAAGGATCGATCATCGATCAGTTCGAAGGATCAGTTTTTGCGATGATTTCGTATTGCTAATATTTGCTGATAATGGCTCCAAACGTATTTTTTTTTCTTCTTTTTATAATTGTGATTATACTCGATATGTCGTTTAATAATTAACTTTTTAATAATTAGTTTTTTATTAACTATTAATTTATTATTTAGATATCGGGAGTCCTTTTATTATATTTATTTAACAATTGAATATAAAAAAACTCTGTAATACAATAGAACGTTCTGCAATATAGATCATGAAAATTATGGACAAATTATTAGACCTTAAGATATCCTCTTATTTACCAATAATCCTGAAAACGATTTTCCTTCTGCTTTGTATCGATTATATTGTATATCGATCACAGAGGATTAAAATCACAGCAAACATAGGAATAGTATAACACCGTTGAGTTTTATTCAACCCAATGTGAAATATTTAGCTCTAATAGTTGAATAATCATAGAAATTGGATAATAGAGATTAGATTTTATTGTTTAAAGAAATATTTTAAATTGACATTTTAATTATATCTTTAAACTTTATATAATCGACTCTGTTCTTCCTAAAATTTTTATCAAATGAAACAACTATTCTTTGGTATATTAAGTATATAAAAATTGAACTGATTGAGAGAGAATATTCGATAGTGTGGTCGGATAACCGGGAGATCGAATAATACGAGGTCGGTTAGTTCAAGTTCTGTTGTAGGGGAAATCGAAGCTAATATATAGGCCAACTTTTTAGTTTTGAATGTTTACAGACAAAACTAAAAGACTTACTCAAAAAGGACATTCTATGTCAGTTACTATACATACATTTGACCGTCTAATATTTTAATATAAGTGGAAATAGGTAACTGAAATAAAAAAAAATTATTTTAATGTATTTTTTACGTGTCAACTAATCTCAGGAATTGGATAGGATGACATGGATGATATATAAGTTATAGAATTGTTAAAGTGGAAAATAATATTTGTATTTTAAGCTATTTTAATATATTTTAACATATTTAAATATATTGTATTACATATTAACAAAAAAATAAAAATCTAATTAAAATTTCTTAACACGTTGATCGCCACGTTAGCCATCTGGGTGATTAAGTCAAGTTTCTATCGGGGCCATGTCACTTATATGCGGATAACGATCTTATTTTTAAATTTTAAGGCATTAAAAGAAAAAAATACAATAATATTTTATAGAAAAATGAGTTTTTAATAGTAAATTATATTTTTAAATTAACCAAATTAAATTATTAAATAACAATATAATAATAATAAATAATTAAATAATGTATATCATTATTGCTGCATGCATATGATACCAAAATACGTAAAATTAATTATTTTAATTAAAAGTATTATTTAATTATTAATTTAAAGTATTATATTTTACATAAATAAATCGTAATTTGCAAAAAATTAAGATATTTTCAGTTTTGCAATTTCGAAATTTAATCGACCGAAATCAGAGTTGGTGAGACTGAAAAAGACCCTAAAAGAATAAAAACAATAGAATATCTAAGAAATAAGCCGAGATCAAGTAAGACGGGATTCGTGATCCGCAAGAAGAAATATATTCTATTTATACTCGGCGATCAATATGTTAAATAAGTATTGTAATTCGTTTCTAGAATAAGAGTAAACAAAGAGAAATATTTTTCAAACAAGAAAAACTATGAAGATACATCTTAAACAAAAATATCATTAATAAAATAAAAAATCTGTCAAAATCTGGGAAGAACATATGTTAATATTTAATTATTATTATATATTTATTATTATTTAAATTTATTAAAATTTAAAAAAAATCATTAAGTGCATTTAAAACACAAATTGTTGCATTATGTCCATTTAAAATAAAGAAAAATACTATAAGACTCGTTACTACATGAGTCATATAGTCTGTTGATAAGATTAGCCTAATAGTCCCATCTATTTATTTTTTAAAAACGTATGCTTTGTATACGAACACAAAAACAGATGAACAAAAACAAACTTGAATTTTATTAAGTAAAAGCTACACTTATCTAACAGAAATTAAATACCTCAGACAACTACATATTTTTCTAAAATAAAAAGTACAATAATAAAAATATTTACTTATGTGATTTTTCGAAAATGTGTTACAACTTTTTAAAGAGAAGCATCCGCATCGAAATATCACGGGTAACAGTCTTTGCTGTGTGCTCAAAGTACGTTCAAGTGCGCGTGTCTCCAGTATTTTCTAACGTAGATGCGGTTAATCTACCTCTATAATCTACTAACCTCAGTCTACGTCAAAAATTGGATAGTATGAAAGAGTATATTCAGGTAATAAATAGAACAGTAATAATAGAAATTAAATTTCGTATTAAATAATACAGAATATTCAACAAAAATGACAAAGCCATATTCGATCGAGGTGAGTTTTAGTGTCTAATAATATATTGTGTGAATTTTTAGTTCGAACAAACTGTGCGCCGATTATTTATTTATCGGTTCATGTTTCACTTACAATTTTATTTACGGCGTCTGTTTTTTCTACATATATTAGTCATTGCAATTAACATCATCACAATAACAGTGATGGAATTGAGACGCTCACACGGAATTCGAGAGATCCTTGAGGTGATATTTTTCGCAATAAATTATTTATAATACTTTAAAGATGCTATTAGTATCAATAATAATAAATTGTTTATATCAATTTAATTTGTAATATTTCGTACTTTGGCTTCAGTCTAAGACTGTGTTTCAAGATCGACAATAAAATCGTCGCACACATTTTCAAATCGAAAATTGTAAAAATGTTATACAATATTAGGCACTAATGGCCTGACCGAGTATGGCTTTCTTTATTCATGATAAACATTTCTCATCCATTTTTCACTTAATATAGAATGTATTTAACGATTTTTTAAAAATAAGAAAATTTTAAAGCGACATGTGACAGTAATGTCTTATACGTGATAGATTTTCTCTCCCCTTTCTGTATACGAATTAAATTAATAATAAATAAATTATAAAAAATGAATTAATAAAAATTGCTCTCATGTAGAGTACCCACCGAAATAATGCGAAAACGACCGGTTCGCTCACGTGATCTCGCTTCTGGGATAAAGCTGAACTTATTTTTTTCGCTGTATGAAAAAAAAATCGATCGGGAAGTACCATGCTGTGACATAAGAGATTCGCGCGCGAATTAAATTTCCGAGTAACCCATATACCGGCGTAAAATAAGGTCGATGTTCCGATAGCGCTCCTCTGCAGAGAGGAAGATCCGCGCTTGCAACCAGCTGAAGTTTTAACCGCGTCGAATTACAACGGGATGCCTTTATAAGAACACGGAAGTTTCGTTCGCGCGAGTGGAGCTTTTCTGCGGGGGTGGCGGAACGCAGGGAGGGGCAGCTTTGTGCCCCTGACTCCGCGAGGGTTTCCGATTTTATTCTCCTCCCCCGGTGGAAAGAGCCGCCATAAATTAAAAAGAAGAAATGCCATTTGTGTTCGGAAGCGGTATTTTAAGCATTTCAAGTCATGGGCTAATACGAAAAGACGTTATTTGAAAATCATGGGAGACTACCGTTTATCTTCATCCGCCAGAGAGAGAGAAAGAGGGAGGGGGGAGAGAATGAAAAAGAAGATAGATGGGAGGGATAATAGAAACTGCTATAAATTAAAACAGTGAAATGTATTTGTTCAAAAATGATATTGTAAACAGTTGTATTTGACTAACTATAAAAATAGTAGGCGTTATTTAAAAACCGTGAAAGTGATATACTGATCAGTTACATTTTCGGGGGGAAACTAGCATAAATCACGAGACACGTACGATGATTAGAACCATTTAAATTCTTCCTATAACAAGAGAATATGTAACCGATATTTCTAAAACTTGCAAAGAGATAACATCGTGAGACCTTTCGACGGTATTTAGTACGAATGCTAGCGATTTACTGGAGTCCCATCGGCGAAACCCCGACTAATCTTTTGCAAAGTTTTCACAAATCTTAAATGAGAACTATGTGGTACATAGTTTTTGTTGTTTATCGATGTCATTCCAGGTCATTATAGCACGCTAGGTTTTTTCCAATGCTGTTTCCATTATTTATAATCTTTTATTAATAAAGGTACATATTTGATCTGTTCTTTCAGTGTCTAACGTTTCAATTGAAAAAAATTCTTTATAATATGTTACTTTTTATGAAAATTACATTGAATAAACGGTTTGCTAAACTGTTCAATACTTTAATCAAGATTATTAAATTAAAACAAAAATTCAATTTGTTTATTATATAAAGCGATTTCTTCGATCAATTTTATAATATTTTTTAAAAGAAAATAAATTCTTATTTTGAATATATAATAATAATAAATTTTTCTAAAATTTGTAGTAAGTTTGTTAAAGATAATCATTGCTTTACTGAAAAGAAAAGAAAGTAAATTGAGTAATCATTTTTCTTAATCTTTTATTAATAGAATATTTTTTTTGTATGTAAATACAGATTTGAAAACAATTTTGTTAATCAAAATGTAATTATTTTATGTAGGACGTTCAAATTAATTGCTGATATTTCTACTCATCATGGTTGAGTTTTCTAATTATTTTGATGATCCAACGAAATTCTTTTCAGAGAATTGTATCTAAATTTTTAGATATTTCAGAGCAAACTCGTTCTTTCCGTGTACAGACAATCGAATTGGGTATCATATCCAAATACAAGGCGTCAAGAAAATTTCCTACCGTAATGCAAGACGTTCGGAGCAAAGTGTTTCTTTCCGTGTATTTTTCCACGGTTTTCATAGTGGCGAATCAAACTGACGGTACCTATCCGATTGCTTTTGTAACTCAAGCTTTGACAGGCTTGACTAAGTCGAAGTCAAAAATAAGCCGCCTGCATCGTTGCATCATCGGTGATTCCGCGCTTTCGGGACCGCGGCTCAGATTCGGTATCCTCTTCCTCCTCTTCGTTCACGCGAAAGTGTCGGGGCATGAGTTCATTAGCCGCGCCGCCGCCGTTGCAGGGACGGCAGTGGTATGGTAGAACCGAGTGCTCCTCGTACTTCTTCGACGGTACAATCGATGCCGAAATAGAGTGTTGTAACTAGTAGACGCCGATACAGCGCTGACCATCACCGTGTCGATGACCCGGTGGAGGCGTGCCAACCACCATCCTGCTCGATCCGCGGGGGCCTTCTCGCCCATCCTCCTCCCTTGCCTCCGTTCTTCTTTCCGCGTTTTTCGCTTTTGCTTTTACGCGAAATTTTCACGGAAGATCAGAGATCCTCACAGGGGATGCCCTATCATTGTCGCCGTCGATCGTCGATCGTCCTCACGCGCGGCGTCGAGTCGAATTTTACACGAAAGCGACCGACCATCGCTTTTCAACGGCGTGGTTTTCACGTGGTCGCGAGCATATCGATTCCCGGGACGGAGGCGGCAGATCGGATTCTGCGCCCTTTTCCCTTTTGCCTCTCCTCCCCCGCCCTACCGCGTCCCTTTCACCCTCTTGCGTCGCGCGCCGTTCTTCCACCACCTTCCTCTCGTCCCGTAGACGCGAAGATATTTACGGCGAATTATACGATTCAGCTTTTTTTTACGCGGACGATTCGGCACTAGTTTGATCGAAGGGGAAGAGGAGAAGAGGAGGATGGCAAACGCGGGTTTTTACGTTTTCTTCAGCAATTTATACATCGTGAAAAAATTTAAGCGATCGATCGGGCTAGTTTCTCTCTCTCTCTCTCTCTCTCCTCTCTTTCCTCCTCCCTTCATCTCGCGGAACGTCATGAACCTACAGCCTACATGCGCGAATAATAACCTTTGGCCGCGTGGCTCGTTATGTAACCCCGTTTGCTAGGTCTGGTGGATTGATAAAGATATATAAGCGGGTCGCATGAACTTTTGGGCCAATTGGTTGATTGTCCAAGCTCCAGTTACCTTTCCTCGATGAATACGTCGATTACATAAGTTACGACTCGATGAAGAATTCCGTTTTAGGATTCGATACATCACGTAAAATAATCCTAATGAATATTATAAATAAAAAAACATTATAACATTTGAATAAATGCGGAATTTTTATAATTTGCCCTCACGCATTTTCGAAAACAGGAGGGAGAAGAAATCGGTGATAAAAAATTCAGCATTTATAGAAATAATTGCGATACGATAGATCGTTACGTTTCGGTAGTTATTTAATTTATTTTTCAATAATTTTCTTGAATGTTTTCTGTTATTCATATGGAGCATAGAATTCTGTTAAATTTTCAGTTATATATCAAAGACATAGCGACTGATTTCGTTAATTTCTTTTCCAGGTTTACTATGCGAAGAAGAAGAGAAGAGCACAGCAAATGCAAGGGGAAGATGGCTCGCATAAGAAGGAGAGGAAACTCTACAACGATGGTTGGGATGACGATAATCACGATTATATCATCAAGAATGGGGAAAAGTTCCTCGATCGATACGAGATCGATTCTTTAATAGGTAAGACGAAAGAATACAAGCAATATCGAGTTAATTGTATTTACCGAACAAATATGATATCGCGATGGTTTTCCGCGAAAGAAATAAAAATTATCAATGATGTAATCGATAATTTTTATTTCTCGAATATATTTTTTAAATACGTAATTAATAATATGTTATTTCAACAATTGTTGTTTAATCAAAGTATTACATTTATTCAAATTGATTTTATTTATTCGAATTGAATTTATTCTATTTATTCGACGTATTTATACGTTTTCTGTTTACAGGTAAAGGCAGTTTTGGCCAAGTAGTGAAAGCATTTGACCACGAAGAGCAAACGCAAGTGGCAATAAAAATCATCAAGAACAAGAAGCCTTTTCTTAATCAAGCGCAAATCGAAGTTAGGCTATTGGAAATGATGAACAGAGCGGATACCGACAACAAGTATTATATAGGTGCGCCAGTATAAACTGTGTGCTATAGTTAAGAGATATCGTGCGACGTGACGTCTAACGCCTTCTCTCTTTTTGATTACAGTTAAACTGAAGAGGCATTTTATGTGGCGAAATCACTTATGTCTGGTATTCGAACTGCTATCGTATAATCTATATGACCTACTTAGAAATACGAATTTCCGAGGAGTGTCATTGAACTTGACAAGAAAGTTTGCACAGCAACTGTGTACTGCCCTCTTGTTCCTGTCTACGCCGGAATTGAACATCATTCACTGTGATCTGAAACCTGAAAACATCCTTTTGTGCAATCCCAAACGAAGTGCGATAAAAATAGTCGATTTCGGTAGCTCGTGTCAACTTGGACAAAGAGTAGGTGTCTTAGAAAGAGCTAATTAGCGCACATTCGCTTTTGATCTGTCGATTTTCACTTGTCTTTCTTTCTTCCTTTTTGCGTTTGCAGATATATCAGTATATCCAGTCCAGGTTCTACAGATCTCCGGAAGTCTTGTTAGGAATACCTTATGACCTCGCGATAGACATGTGGAGTCTGGGATGTATTTTAGTAGAAATGCACACAGGAGAACCTCTGTTTAGTGGGGCCAACGAGGTAAAGACCGACCATTATATAAATTATTTTTAATCATGTTAAATTTGTAGCTCTCGATAATTAATTACTAGTACGAGACGCTACCGTATTAAGATACATTCACATGGCAAAAAGTTTATCTGATTGGAAAGTGCATGTTACGTTCGATATAATGTAGATCTCTGCAACATAAAGAATTTCCCTTATGATTTGCAGGTCGATCAAATGAACAAAATCGTAGAAGTACTAGGAATGCCGCCGAAACATATACTGGACCAAGCGCACAAGGCGCGGAAGTACTTTGACAAAGTCTCCACGGATGGCTCGTACGTGCTGAAAAAGTCCAAAGAGGGTAAAAAATACAAACCTCCCGGCACGAGGCGCTTACACGATATTTTAGGTGTCGAAAGCGGTGGCCCCGGCGGCAGGAGAATGGGGGAACCGGGCCATTCGATGTCCGATTATCTCAAATTTAAGGACCTAATTGTACGGATGTTGGATTTCGATCCGAAGACACGGGTAACGCCGTATTACGCACTTCAGCACAACTTCTTTAAGAGGACAGCCGATGAGGGGACCAACACGAACGTCGCTGCTGCCAATAGCGCGAGCACGAGTCCGGCAGTAGTGTCGATGAGCCAGGATCATGGTAAGTCCGATCAATCATTTAGCGTCATCTCATTTTGCCGAATCACTGTGTAACATAGAGGAGAGAAGTACCGAATATGCATTTATGTGCTTCACATCTGAGTTTCTTCGAAGCTGACAGGTTTTCAATGTTGAATTGTCTCATCCATGCCCACGCCGTGTAATTCCGTGTCGCACGGTTATCACAATTCAAATAACGATAGCTGAAGTTGAAAACGTGTCAGGTTTGCATTATGTCACAATAACTGTACCTTAAACGATTAATTGCAGCGAGAAATATGATCTTACTATCAAAGTATGGCTCTATGTCGCTTGATTTCATTCATCATTCATTATTAATATTATATTTGATTACTTCACCTAATGATACATTTAATCCATAGTTTCCTCTGAATCGGTCTTCTCAGCAAATGGATACCGTTATAGAAAGAAAAGTCATGACTTTTTTTCATTATTCACTATTTATATAGATAGTTTTGTATAAATGTAATAATTAAGAGGCAGGTTAATATTTATAATTGCATTCACATGTTCTGTTCAGGCTACAATAGATTACTTGAGAGCTTACAGGAATTACCAACGTTTGAAATCGTTTTTGCAAACGATTTAAAAGAGAAAAGATGCATTTGATCACGGCTAATGATATCTCTGAGCTGTTATTGACTATCTTTGAATAATTGAACATAAGGTAGATATAAACAGAAACTCAAGACGGACAGTTCTATTGAGAGTTTAGGAAGGTTTTGATTTGTGCAGAAAATAAGAAATTCTCTATCTTTTTTTACAATCTCTTAAATGAATGTATTTTTAACTGTTATAGTTATATTTTTCTTAAAAACTGTGATTATCGAGTAATTATCATAGGTGATATCTAGACGATATATTTGCTCTGTACTGGGTTATAAAGGTTAATTATGCTGTGAAATACGTACACTTGTGATTCCGCGATCAATCATAATCCCCCTTTTTTAATGATATCTTTTATTTTCTGCGCAAACTAAACGATACTTGTTGTTGCCCGTAGATATGATGGGGGGACAATACGTGGCTCGATGACTGTCGTATCCGCGGGGCGGCGACGACCTGTCCTAGGCCCCAACCCTAATCTTACTTACTAACATAAGTAAGTTCTGTATCTAACAAACAATCCTACACACGCTAAAAAACTAACGATGTCCCTAATAAATCATATCCTGGCCTCGAATGTATTGCGCGAAGCTTTGCTTGCTTGAAGGTATATTCCCTTTTGGGACACGGATTGATATTGCTAGCCCGTGCCTCCTTACTTTATCGACACGATGTATTAATACACGATGTATGACTAACGTCTACTGTGAGGCCAATTATTCATTATAACACGAGACTGTCCTTTTTGATGAATATATTTTAGAACATAAGGACAAAAAAAGAAAAAAGAAAATAGCATCATGTCACTGCTGGAATATGTTTTTCTTTTATCGTTTTTCGTCTTGTTTTCGCTATGATTAAAAATAACAAATTGTTTTACACGAATGTTGTTCGGGATGATTACTGCAGAACATATTCCAACTAAAAGTATTGCATCTGTGTTAAGCGAATTTCTGTTTTGTAGAAAAGTCTCTCACATCATTGTCTTCTAATTTTTTTTGTGCATGCTTTAGCTGCTTGCATCGTGCACTTTATACAAGTGCAATGCTGTAAATGGGACATGAAGTTGTAACGTTTCTGTGAAATAAGTCTTGTCCATATCAGTAATATATATATATACATATATGCATTTACTATTATATACCCCTCTTTCTTAAGTTTGCCTAATGTAAAACCCCAATTGCACATTAACTTATTATCTGCATAATTAAGAGAAGATTGTGATGCAAATCGATTACGCGATTATATGCCGATAAACAATTCAATATAATTACTTAAATAATTTTGGCGAATTATTCTACAAATATACACTTTACAGCAAATAAAATGCATAGAAACTTTGTGTAGAAATTAAGATCAACAATTTCGCAATTAATCGCGTGTCAAATAATATTTGTCCAATTAGCTTATATAAATTTATGGGAATGGGTAAAAAAATAATAATATTCGGGAACTTATCTAAAATTTAAAGAATGTATCGTTACGCTCTTACGAATGTGCGTGAAAAAAAAATGGTAGCGGTGAAGATTATTGCCTGCAAATGTCCCTGTAGACGTTTGAAATTTTATTTATCTTTATTCCCATATTAGTGATTATTCGATTGTAAGAGCTAGAGCGATTTTCGTGGATGATTATGGCATTAGTGTGTATATATATATATATATCTTTATATCGCGAGAAAATGCTATTTTACTTCTTTTACTGACTTTTTTCTTTTCGATGTCCCAGGACTGGTAACCATGTCGGGACAGGGCAGCAGCGGCAGTAGCGGCGGTGGCAGTCTGCAGCAGATGCAAGCATCAAGTCTCCCTGGTGGTGGCTACCAGCCCATGGACTGTGAGTCCTCGCCCCGTCACACGGGCAGTCGGCGTGCCATAACAACGGGCTACCCATCAACGTCGGCTACTGGGGTTCCCGCGTCCGCCTCGATGTCCATGCAATCCATGGACAGCTCCCTGATACAGAGCTCTCTTGGATCGTACAATAGCCTAATTATTCCTGGTATACCCCATCTGCCTGCGATGATGACCTCACCAATGATTCAGCAGCAGAACTTCTACAACTACGGCTACTCGTCTACTGATACACACGGTATGGTCAGACAGCCGTCAACGGTGTCGTCCGGTAACCAGAGAGATCCAGAGAGAGAAGATAGCCCAATGGTCGGGGTATGCGTCCAACAGAGCCCAGTCGCTATCCACTAAAGTAGCAGGAGGAGCAACTGACGGTGGACAATACAGCTTGTCGCGAACGCAAAACCGTGAAGAAAATGAGTAGCTAATTTACGGAGACGGCATGCCTTGAATGATATTATCGTGGCATTGACGAGAAAACGATAAAAGAATGGAAAAATGGCATGTAAACATCTTGAAAGTCGTTCCCCGATGCTGCTTTCTCATCACAGAGTCAAAAGGAAACAAGAAGAAAAAAATCACGGTGTCGCGATTAGCCTCAACTTCGGCAGTGGATTCAAGAAATTTTTCGGACACGTTGGTTTGGCTGAACAATTCTGAAAAATATAAACGAAATTTCCCGGAAAATCCAAGAAATAACCACAAGTCACAAAGTCCAAATCTCTCTGTATATCAAGAGATCATAGAAACGAAAAAAAATATATCCTAAGCTCGGCGGCGTTAACGACTGTATGAGAAATCCAACGAGTAGAAGAGAATGCGATGGAAGAAAAAAGAGAGGAAGGAGTGAGAGGAAATCTCTATTTCTGTTATGTTGCTGAATTTTCATATTTTTTATCAAGCTGACTGGTCCTATGTTGAAAGTGGATACATGTGTCTAACACGGAAGATTGACGAAAGCTTCGAGCATGGACAGACAGTAATGGTCTAGTGAGGATGAACCCAGCTGGCCTCTCGGGTCCTGCCCGATTTCCACAGACACTCTTAGCCGTTTTTAGCAAAAACGGCTAAGCGGAAAACTTTCGGCAACCAAACTGTGTGGCCTAGAGAGCGAAAAAGTGATAATTACTATTATTACCGCGTAAAAAAAGAAGGAAAAGTAAGAATTACCAATGTAAGCATGTACTCAAATAGAGTTTTATACACAATGTCACGAATGTAAACGGTTTAGCAAGTACTTGCGAGCAAACAGTCGCGTCGACTGCTAGTTATTTGTACAATACACTTAGGTGAATGATAAGAGTGCAGCTTTAGGGTTTAGCTTTTAAGTGTGAGGAGATAAAACACACACAAACATTGTAAACTCGAATCTTTTATTTACTTTAATGGAAGACAAGGATGTTGCAAACGTCAGTTTGTTGTTGAACAAGGACTTTAAACAAACGAGGTTTGCGCGGCTTAACAACAATACATATTTATACATTAAAAAAGCAGTAATAAGAAAGTTAAAAAGCAGCATACACGTAAGATCGAGATCAAGAATGGTATAATCATACAAAGAACTTAGATACTTTATAATAAACAATACGCGCATACTCGCATACACATGTTTCCAACGCCAATCGTCATTGATTTTTGCCGTTTTGCCCCGATGGTCGCTGCGCTTATGCCATTCGCACCAATCGTAATGTAGTCCCTTTATTTATATAGAAGACTCTACTTTTTTTTTATTCGGCCAAATTTTTAAAATCTCGATTAAAAAATGTGATTGTTTTTTATCATTTATGTATTGTAAGACTAGATGACGAACAAAAATAGAAACTAATAATTTCTTTCTTACCATCAATAATATTTTGTCATGAAACTACCAATTGTAAGTGTAGTATAGTACCTGAAGGCAGACCATGAAAATACAACCATAATCCCTATACCACCCAGATGTTACAAAAGAAAAAAAAATACGACTAATAGAAAATAATAATGATATATGCTGTAAAGAGAAAGAAATCTTAAAGAATTATGCATGTTGCTTTTCTGTAATCACGATAGCAAAATATGGAAATACCAAGTCTGTTTATAAGGTATATTTTATATATTTGCGGCTTTTTATACTCTTCCATACAAAAAAAGATGACACATGAACGGAGACTTTAAGATTTGAAGAATAATTTATCTGTATTATGTCATTTATTATATTATATATACGGCAATGGTGTATAATAAATTTTTTTCTTTTGTTGACGGATCTTTACCGATTTACTAAACTTTACTTATTAAATTATTTTAAGATGTTCTACATCTAATTTTAATTGTCTTTTTGTAGTCTCCGATAAATGAAGCTACATGTATAATTCTCAATATAACCGTCATCTTTAACGTTTTAATTGCGATATCTTTTTTGTACGAAAATTTTAATGCGTAAATATAAAGCAGCGGCAAAGCAATTTCGTCTGCATGACTGCGACTGTTGTCAAAAGAGCTTGGCCAAAAAAAAAAGGTATTAGACGACCAAGAGAATTCTTACAATGTATATATATTTTCTGGAAAAATAACGAGTCTCACTGTGAAATTTAGATTTGAATTCTTGTTGTATTAGTTGTAAATATATGAGAAATATAAGATACTTTCGAGTAGCTGAGAAAAGTCTAACGTTTCACAAGCCATTCGATCTGCTAAGAATCATTTTATTCGTGCGGCCTTTCGAATGATTTGTATATTTTTATACACCTGCAATACAAGAACATTTGCAGATACGATTTAATGAGATATACACGAGACATTCTATATTGCAACTCAGATGTTGAAGTTTGTTATACTCGAATTTATAATAAGTTACCGAACGAAAACAAATTTTCTAACAGTATCTAATAATATATAAATCACCAACGGACAAATAGGAATACGAAGCCCACTGACACTTGTATCATAAATGTTTTTATATCGCATTGAGATTTACGGCAATCGGTGCTTAAGATACATTAAATTTCAAGAGTCGTAATGAGTCTGTGTTGTGATTAGATAGCTCGAAAGCAATGCTTAAAATAGATAGATTCACTATGACATAAATAAAATACCTAAAGAGAGAAGAGAAGCAGCTCTCCGAAAAATCGTCTAAAAGAAAGAAAGAAAGAAGAAACGTAAAACGGGATATGTCGCACCTTACCTCAATAACCTTTTTGATAATTTCCGCAGTTGAAGTTGTACAGAATATGATTTGTTAGGTGTAGAGAGATTAAATCGGCGGGACGTTTAGGATTTTCTATGATAAATTCTGGGCGTCCTCGCAAATAATACCTTGTTGAACGGCAAAAATCAGTACGCTCTATAAATATAGACAATGTGCGATGCATATACATATATATATATATATATATGTAAAGAAAATATATGTATGTAATATATAATATATATAATATTACATGTATATATTATATATTATACATATATATTATATATAACATATATGTATATATCGCGTGCCCTCTTCCGACTTCATCTTGTTACACGCTGTGCTCACTAGTCCCGCAAATAACGGTGTTCACAATATTCTCAGAGAGATACGCTATTCGGAAACCTCTGTACATTCGGACTTACTTTTTATTCGTTCGGGAACTCGAATCATTTCGCCGATTGTGCTCCAGCATGATGACGATCGCACGTCAACAGGATGACTATGCGTGAAACAATATCTTACATCGGGATGGATATCTTACATCGAATGAAGGCACTCGGTATCGGTCTTCTCCCCGTCGGAGAGAGGTGTGCAATCCGACCCACGATGGACTCCTGGGCACAGCGCCGTGTTTGATAATGCATCGAAGCGCATCGTTCTCCTTTCGATGATATTGTTGATTTTAACTGGATGATTATTATTATCGTTTACCTGTAGCAATGTGATTGATCGGTTAACGACACACGGTCTGCCAAGAAAGAATGCGTGACTGGCGCGTAACTTTTAAACTGTTCGCTGCACATGAGACGATAAAAATACACATGTAACGCTGTAGTTAAGTCGTAATTGTATCAATTAACAGCCATTGCTGTTGACAACCGCTTGGCATTCTCGAAATATACCTATATTTCTACCAAGATCTATGTGATCCAGAGATAAAGATCTGTAGATGGACCTAATGCAGCAACGTAGTTGTTTGGTGATTCTTATACTAACACTACGAAAACTGTTTATTTCCAGGTATCAAGCTAACGTTATTTGTCGTCGTTTTGACGTCAAAATGACTTTAAAAACATTATTTTTACGTCAAAATGACAAATAATGTCCCCTTGCTACCTGAGCTCACGTCAGTTGAAAGAGAAGCTCAATCAAGATGCTTGAAGTCGTTTTCCTCTTTCTACCGACCATAATAAATCTTCTTAAAAACTGATCTTCGAAGATATGCTGCACGAGAAAATATCGAAGGCTGGCCGAGTCTTATTCCGTAACGCGATCGGAATTTCTTCCACTTGACGCAAAAACGTCACTAATGAGATTCGCGTAAAAGTTATACCGGTCGCTCTTCTCCTTGGCAGACCGTGAGTTTTTTTTTTTAGCGAAGTTAAAAGACACCGCCGGCGTCCAGAACAAGTTTAGGGATAATTTTTTCACGAATAGCCGCGGTAGGGTACGATTCTCGAATCGGGAAAAATAGCAATTTTAAATGGTGAACGTGTAAGACGCTAATTAAACATGCGAGGCGAGGTAAACGAGCTGTGCGAGATAGAAATTTTTTTTTGTTTGCGCGAGAGAGAGAGAGAGAGAGAGAGAAAGAGAGAGAGAGAGAGAGAGAGACAGGACGCAAGGAGTATGTTTCAAAAATGCATGTACAACAGCCTCTCCCATTGGGAAAAAGGAAGCCCGGCGAACAGGATGAGAGAACTCCCCTTAGAATTCCTTTCGCTTTCCGACATGCGCGCTTTATTTCGAGTTCGAGAACCACCGTCTTGGGATGAATTTGTCCACTCCATTCAGCTGTCGCAAAATGCAAAGTATTTAAGCCAATTAGCAGACAACAGAGATGTATACATTTAATAGTATAAGAGCCAGCCGCAATTCATGTTCCAAACAATTACTGCGCACGCACATATGCGTATATACATACATATATGTATATATAATATATGTGTGTGTGTGTGTGTATGTGTGTATATTCTTTTTACATAAAATATTAGAGTTGTTTGATTTGCAGAACGATCATGAGAGAGGAAGAGAGAGGATAACGAACTGTATTGTATTTTAATTATTTATCATAGTCGACACGTATATGCGACGTCTTTGCGTATTGCTCGCACGTTTTTAAACGTTTGTAGCGCGAAAGCGATTTTTCGATGAATTTTCTTGATCATCTGTTGCCCAGTTGATTTATTAAGATGAAAAAAAAATAATTAATAAAGCTCTAATAAAGCTCGTATAAAGAAAAATCAACTTATATCTAACATATATATATATTATCGTAACGTTATTACGATTATAATAATTATATTTATATAATTATATTATTATATGTAATAATGTAATTTTGAAATCATTCGCTAACTTGTTTCATTACCATTCAATTTTCACGCTCTTGGAATGATCCGATTATTTTAACTTTAAAGTTTTGTAATATAGAAAATTATCTATTCTCCTGTTTTCAAGAAGAAAAAGATCTATAATTTAAATACTGATGCATATTTGTGTACATTGAAGATTTTGAAATGTCAACGAATAATGAGGGCAATGGAGGATTAACATTACAATTACCTTTTAATTTTCGATCGCATGCAACTCATTAGATTGTCGATCGGTACTCCCTGTATCCGTGAGAAATCTTTCTTCCGTGTTCTTCGCTCGAACTTCTTTCCATGATTTTACGTTTTAGCTTGCAAATCTCTCTGCGGAGCGCACGTGCGGCCTTTGAAAAAGTCCCGTGAAGCGCGCCCGCGGAAAACAATTACGAGATCTTTGGAACATGTTCCTGCGGCAGAAGTAAAGTAACCTAAGTTTCCTAACGTCATGAGTAAAAGCATTGTGTTCAGAAACAAATATAACTATAATATGACTGACAGAGAAAGAGAGAGAGAGAGAGAGAGAGAGAGAGAGAGAGAGAGAGAAAGATGCATCTGAGAGGCACCGCGTAAGCATTCTCCTTTGAGAATCGAGCATGAGAGTGATAATATCTGATAATATCTTGATGTCTCGTTCGGCATATTCCTATCGGGACAAAAAATATAAGGGATGAATGGGAAGTGCAAGAAGAAAAGAGAGAAAGAACGCATTTTCATGCGAATGTATGCGTGTATGTATGAGAGAGAGAGAGAGAGAGAGAGAGAGAGAAAATGGAAATGTGAATTAAGAAACAAAAAACCGATTTATTAAGATGAGAAAAAATAATTAACAAAACTCTATACCGGATGAAGGAAAATGAACTTGTATCTAACGTGTATACATTGTCATAACATTATTATGATGATTATTATAATTATTATTATATATAATAATGTAATTGAAAATTTGAAACGATATTACATAAGGTTAATAATAAACAAAAGCATCTTCACCTTCTGCTGTTACCTTTTCTTCCGCTGTCACCTTTCGCGCCGATTCATCCTTGCGCGAGAATAAAAAAATATATAATACATTGTGTGCAGCTTTAAAGTTTCTAAATGCATTGATTCTTCTCCTTGTTTGATGAACAAATTATTGAAATGGAAAAAAACAATTGTCGGCCATATTATTAAATCAATTATTACTGTGTTTTTGATGGGTTTATATACATATCGATTAACGTCTTTTATATGCCTCTTGATGAACTTGAAAAGATTATGTTAAATCATAATATTAATAGAGGAATTAAGTCTTCTATACGTAAGAAAGCTATATGTTTAATTAATAGTATTCCGAAGAGAATATGAAATGCTTTTGAGAAAAACATCACATCGCTCCAGTCACTGCTGGGATTTAAATTGTGGCCTGATACCTGAGATTTTCTAACGTTTTATCAACGAAATCGCTATAATTATAGCGATAGCGCCGATAGCTAATGAAGATCAGATTTTTTCTAAGATTATCCTTGCTATTGACTATCGCTAGTTAAAGATAGCGATAATCGTCGATAAAACGTTAGACAATCTCACTACTACTAGTCTGAGTTTCCCGTGTGTTTAAGGAAAGACACTATCACTGTTAACATTCATTCTGTTTGTTCATTTTCTTCTTCTTAAGAAAAAGAATAGTTTGTTGAACCAAAATTATATATATAAAATGAAATTATATATTTGATTTAGCTTGATTAGTTTACCAATCAAGTTTATAAAATTTGGTGTTATATGATCTTTCAAATATAGAAAGTCTTATATAATCAATATTAAAAGTGCTACCGTTAATTGTTGTGCTATTGCGATTACACTGTATAATTGTATATAATGATTGATGACGATTGATAATGATTGATACGTACTACAATATAACACACACACACACACACACACACACACACACACACACACACACACACACACATATATATATATATCATTATATATAAATTGAATTTTATAAAATAATTATTTTAATAAATATTCTGAATATTACCTATTAATTTAATATTAAAGAATTTTATTAAAACAAAAATTATGAAATATAACAAAAATATATATATCAAACAATCGAAAATTATTTAATTAAATATTTATTAATAATTAATCAGTTTTAGAAAATTCAATTATTTATAATGATATAAATTAAATAGTGTTGAATTATTAAATAATGTCAATTATTTATAACGATTTATAATATATTATATAATATATAGTATAATTTGAATTTTATAAAACTGAATATATACAGTTATTATTAAATATTTAATTAAATATTTATAATTTCAGTAAATAAATGTTATATTAAATAATATATAATGAAAAATAAAGTAATAAGATTGAACAGTTTATTATCGATCCAATTATCATCATCATGAGAGCAATTTGACTATAGACAAGCGATTTCCGCCAGTCCCGTGAGAAGTCGCTGTTCTTAAGCAAGGCAACATCAGACATGTCCGTCTCGCGGGAGAGGAAAGCGTGTCAATTATTAGTGCTTCAATTTTTTAGCGTTTACAACTGGACAAATGGCACTTGTGTTGAGCTAGCCGCACGAAATTGATCTACAGCGTTGAGGAAAAGAAAATGAGTTTCTCTGTGAAGAAGACCGGCGGCAGAATGTGGCACGAGGCACGCAAGCAGGAAAAGAAAATCCGCGGTATGCTGGTCGATTATCGTCGCAGAGCGGAACGTAGAAGGGACTACTACGAGAAAATCGTAAGTACTGCGCAAAAACGTATATAATGGATTTCTTCCTTCGTGCAGTTTGAAACGGATCAATGCACCACGCATTATTTTTACGAAAAATACATATTCTCTATTTCTTGGTTAACCTTCATTGTGCCTTTCGTGCTTCTTTGTTCTATATTTAAATTATCATTGTGAGTAGAAGTATTTCTGTGATACATAAGTATATGTTTTTGTGTTCCACTTAGAAATCAGATCCTACTCAATTTCTGCAGCTGCATGGTAGACCATGCAAGATACACTTGGATCCAGCAATAGCTGCTGCAGGTGACAGTCCTGCAAATATGTGAGTTCTGCAACATAGTACGACTGTTAATTATGCTTGTTCATTGATAGAAAATAATATATTTTATTATTAGGATGCCATGGCAAGGCAATGATGACAATCTTATAGACCGATTTGATGTACGGGCACATCTGGATTGGATACCAGAGCCTGTGGATACTATTGATGTTGATATTGCTCTGACAAGTGAAGACAGACATATCAACTATGAACGATACCGTATAATTGTGCAAAATGAGTTTTTAGGCGGTACATTGTTTCTCTTTTCTCCATTGTACAAAAAAATCTTACTAGTCTATTATATTTTTATTTAAATGATTTTTTTTTAGTGACTGAAGAAAAGTTTCTTCATCAAATACATTTAGAAGAACAGTTTGGTTCATCAACAAAGTTGGATGCTGCGAAAGATAAGAAGAAATCTGCTAATAACGCTGCCATCGGATATAATTATGAAACAGAAGAGCCAATACCTGAACCAGTAAAAACAATAGACTCAGTTATATCAGAGGAGAAGGGAGATGATGAAGACAGCGATATAGATTTAGGTATTATATATGTAATGAACTGTTTAACATATTTTAATCAGGTATTTTGCATAGAAACTGATGCCAGTGATTCATTTAAATTCCTGTACATAAAAAAAGTATAAAACATATAAATATTATGTTTACACAAAATGTATATAATTATGTATACATATAATTAAAAATTATATATATAAAATTACCATATATATTATATGATAAATTCATCACTAATCTATGAGTGAAGTCGAAATTTCACTTTAAATGCTTTAAAATATTTGAAAGAATGCTTCAAACATTACATTGACCGTACTCTATAATGTTTGAACAACAAAAACAGGAGCCGATACATTTTCGGTATATTTGGTTTCAATAATGCATTAATGTGCTCTGGAATACTACAAGAATGAATTAATTTTTTAATGTTACTTTTTTCAGATATATGCGTGGATGTATCTCAAATAGAACCATCTCAGGCACATGAGATGAATTTAGTAGCTCAAAAATATGGACTTTTAGGTGCTGATTATTTTAGCTTTTTAACACAAGATTTTGAAGAAGCTGAAACCTTGCGACAGGCTCGCAAGCAAGAGGAAGAAAAAGCTATGTACTCGGTAAGTGTGCAATGTAATTCAAACAACTCATATATATTTATATAATATGTAATTGTATATATTATAATATACTATAATATTAGAAAATATATCACATTAATATAAATATTTAATATATAATATGTTTTAATGTTTGTTTTATATTTTGATATATAATAGGGTCGACGATCGCGTAGAGAAAGACGTGCATTCAGAGAAAAGAAGATGATAGGCCGTGTTATGAGTCCGCCTAGGTAATAATTCATTACAATTTTAAAGCAAATACTTTTTTACGTTATCGCTTATACAAATTCTTTTGTCTCAGTTATGCAGCTAGGGAAAGCCCGGAGTATAATCCTTACAGAAAGTCCTCTTCCAAGTCGCGATCGCGGTCCGCATCACCTGTAAATGCGGGACAGATTACTTACATCACAAGTTTCGGTGGGGAAGAAGAAACTCATGGTAGCACATCACATGTGTCTTCGTCGAATTCAAGAAAAGTCAATTATTCGTATCTCAGACGGCGGAGATCGGATAGTCCTGCTTTCAATGATAGAACTGTTAGTAAAAAAATTTCCAAGTCCAGGTCAAGAAGCTGCTCGCGTTCCGTTA
Source organism: Acromyrmex echinatior (assembly GCF_024713525.1). Taxonomy (NCBI): domain Eukaryota; kingdom Metazoa; phylum Arthropoda; class Insecta; order Hymenoptera; family Formicidae; genus Acromyrmex; species Acromyrmex echinatior. Next base: position 22,614,661 of record NC_141853.1, read on the forward strand.
GTAGGACTAAGTCGTATAGGACACGTGATAGGAAGCGAAGCGGATCTAGGATGAGGTAAGTTACAAAAAAACAAAACATAATGGATAATTATTGATAAATTAATATTTTATTTTGTAATATATATGTGTGTGTGTGTGTATATATATATATATATATATATATATATATATATATATATATATATGTATAGAGAGAGAGAGAGAGAGAGAGAGAGAGTTTTAATTTACTTTTGAGGCTTCCATAGGAATTTTCTATATAGAAGCTATTCGTTTTAGGTTATCTCCATATCCAAATCCATTATTAATATGCTAATGTAAAATGGATTTGAACATGGAGATAACCCACGAAATGCATAGCTTCTGTATAGTATTTAATCTGTTTTATCTTAGATCTAGACGAACACGCTCGAGACCTCGGAAGTATACAAGATCCCGTACAAGAAGTCGCTCCAGACGATCACGAACGCGAAGTAAATCACGGTCGCGTTGTAGAAGTATCAGCCGATCTCGATCCCGTTCACTTTCTCGTTCGAGGTCTAGATCACGCTCGCATTTGAAAAGATCGAGGAGTTCATCCTCTAGCAGCATATCAAAATCAAGATCGAGATCTAAATCGCGTAACAGGAGCCATTCTAGAGACAGCTATCGAAAAAGACGTTATTCATTGTCGAAGTCAAGATCCAAGTCTCGCTCGAGATCGAAGTCTCCATCAAGATCTAGATCGAGATCGAGAAGTCAATCTAGTTGTAAACGATCGCGAAGTGATGATAATAAAATGCCAGCACTGCCTAGGTGAAGATATCACAGATTTTCCCAAGAAATAAATTACTGTAGCATATTGAATAACTTACATATTTTACGTGCAGATATTATGGCCGACGTGGAAAATCGTCAAGTCTTGAACTAGAATTATCCGATAACGAAGAAAAGTCCAGTCCAGCAGCACCGAAGACACCGATAAATACAAGCGTGTAGGCATTTTATGAACAGCAATTCTAATTTGTCACACATCTTAAATTATTATGATATGGATTTAATATTTTCCGAATATTCCAGGAACAAGCCAAAAGCAGGGTTAAGTACAAATTCTGGTGGCGGACACAAAGTCAGTAAGAACCATAACGCTTTCTTAGTCACTTAACGCACAGAGAATAAAGACAGAACATACTTATATAAGTATCTTATCTATATAAGTATAATGTCTAAATGTCTTTCATCTGAACGAAGAACTTCATCAAACGCGTTTTGTTTTTATTATATCACATTACTGATATGTCATATTTTTTGCATTTATTTATTTTATTTTTAATTTATCTTGGAACAGAATTTTAACATATTTAGAGTTAGAGTCACAAAGAATGTGAAAATTTTCACGTGAATTGTTATATTATTATTTTATTTTAAAATAATTGTTGCTGGGACCAATTCATGTCCAATTGATTATCTTATTATTTTTTTCATTGCTCATAATTGCGTTTTATTAATCATTCAATAAAGGAAATGAATTCTTTGTGGTGTATGTATATATATATATATATTATATATACACACATATTTAGTTATGTCTTGTAATTGGCAATAATATATTAATGCATAATCAAATATTATACGTTAGACTTTTAAATTATGCTAAAAATACCGATTCTTCTCTAGCTCTTTCTTTATAAACCTTTAAGAGTTTGTTTATTTTTCAGTCGTTGAAAATTACACCTCAGGAGCGGCTTAAGAAGAAAATGCAAGTCCTGTTAAACAGGCAGTGTGAGTTGATGTTTGAAAGAATAAAGGACATTATGTGTCATGAAAGGTAAATGTAAAATGAATTCTTTTAGATAAAGCTGACAAGAAAGCTGAGCAGTTGAGAATCGAGAAGATGGAGCAGCAGAGACAGGATCGAGAAGACGAGATTCGAGAAATGTCTTTAAAACTCCGTAGAAAGTAAATAATTTTCATGAATTGTGATACAGCGCAATTTTTTAAGTTTAACTTAAATAGTGACATGAATGCTGTTTTATTTTTCAGACAGAGAGAACGAAGACATCGTTACGAAGGTCATAGTTCCGACACGCGGTCTTCTATGTCTCGTACACCAAGTCCGAGTCGTAGTCCAAGGCATCATACCGTACGTCGCGATAGGCGAGACACGGATGGTGATCGCGAGCGGGATAGGGACAGGGACAGGGAGAGAGATCGACGCGATGATCGCGATCGGAGTAGAACAGAATCGCGTAGGAGATACAGAAATTCACCACTTCGTTCATTGAGTCCGAGGAACAATCGGTAAAATTCTCCGAATCTGACGCCTAGAATTGCGATTACCGAGTTGCACCGATAATTCATATTTACTGGACATTAGCAATTATCTCTATTAGTATTGATTATTAACACAGAGAAGATTATTAAGCGGAGATCAATGCTGATTCGGTGCAACTAAATATAACAGTGTACATTTTATATGCTGCTAAAAAAAAACCTATGCCATTTTACGTTATTGCAGAGGCCTAGTCGACTATTGACTTCAGGACACACGCTTACTCTTCCATCCAAATGATTTGAAACCGATATTTTGAATATTTCCCGTTCAATTGCATTCCTTCCTTAAATTACTGTTAATATCCAAAAGAATTACATGATGAGGGAAAAGTATACAGACCTGCCAAGATTGTTTTAAAATGCGTCTTGAATTATATATAGTGTGATTTAATCTTTACAATATTATCAAATAAATAAAGGTATTCGTATATTATCGTTTTGCTTGCACAGATTAATTCTTGGTGCTTATGTAAGAATTAGAAAAATTGCGATGAGAATAGTTAATAATGTTATCGCGAGGATCATGTCTACGATTTTCATTTCATACGCAAGAAGGATAAGAATATAATTCTTATATCCTAGAATTGAATGCACTCTTTTTATTATGTATCTCTCTTGTTAAATATAATTCTTCAATAATAAAGATGTTTATTTCACAGCAGGGCAAAATGGTGATTATTTTTTATACCTCTTATCATATTATGATATCAAAGATAAAAGATCAAGGAACGTATGATATAATCTTTATGTACAACTTATTTTATTAAATTCGCTGTAAAATATATATGAAAGCAAGAATATAGAGGTCGGTGAAATGGAATAAGATAGATGTTTTATTTGAGCGTTAGAAAAAAAGAAAAATGATAAATTTAACTCTAGAAAAAATGAAAATAAAATAAATGAATCTAATATTGATTGTTAGAACTTAGAACATGTTTAAATACCAAAAAAGTCTAATTAATTTGAAATTATAAGCTTGATAAAATATTTGAAAACATAATTTACTGGCATACAATAAAGATAACTGTTTCTATTGTCTTTGTTAGTAGTCTTTCATCCATCAAGTATATATGCCTTCCAGATATTATCCAGTATACTTACGGATGATGAGTGATCCGTGCAAAAATCCGCATAAACTTTTGGCTAGCACTGTACTGGGACTACTAAGAAAGAGAGAGAGGTCTTACTTGTAGCTGAACTTCTCGATTCGTATCGTTAATCTTTCCTCTTTTTCTCTCCAATATCTAATCATTATCTATTTCATTTTAAGTGCAGGAAGCAATATAGTGCAGCTACGAACAGAATCAAATATTACAATGTCATTATGTCAATCCTGTTAGTCGATTAGTAGTTTTCCATCTGCTAGTATATGGTTAAATGGAATATATATGTACATATTTTGCATAATCTAATCACTGAATTGTTTACCTACCAATTATTTAGTCATAAGGCTATTAAAGGAATACTAAAATGGCATCAATAAGATTTGCAATTTTAACCGGTAATATATACTATAACATATTTCTGACATTTACGTGGAATATATCAAATATTTGCAACTTATAAAAATTTAAAAGATTACAAAATATTTTAATTATGCACACGTTTGAAAATTAAATATGATTACACATTGTGCTTTCATTGCATTCATATCTTTAATTTATAATCTTGTGTAGATTATAGAATATAATACAATAAGCCTTCGTATAAGAAATATTTTTAATACATCTATATATATTGCATTTCTCTTGAATTTTAATAAATCTTTTATAATGTTTTAGTGAGTGATACTTGTGCTAGTGGTGAGAAAATAGATGAAAGTGGACCTGGATTAAAAGCATTTATCAGCAATGCAAAAAATATATTTCAAGGAGATATTTCTTGCACTGCTATTGTAGAGGATGATGAAACGTCAATAATGAAATATTTAATTCAATGGAGTGATGAAAATAAAGCTGATGTTATTCTCACCACTGGCGGCACTGGATTTTCTGAGAGAGATGTTACACCTGAGGCAACTAAAAAAGTTATCCATAAAGAAACTCCTGGACTGTCTTTAGAGATGCTTATGTCGAGCCTAAAAATAACTCCAATGGCAGTACTTTCTCGGTAAAGTCATTTCTTTTTTCTATTCTGTAATCTCTTTAAAGTTACAATTTTTAATATGTTTTTAGAGCTGTATGCGGAATACGACATAAGACACTGATTGTTAATTTGCCTGGTTCACGCAAGGCTGCAATAGAGTGCTTGACTGCAATCGCACCTGCAATTCCGCATGCCGTAGATTTAATTTTGGATAATAAAGCAAAAGTTAAAGATACACATAACATTGTGCAACATAATATTACGTCTTGTTCGCATCATGCTTCTTGTACAAATCCAGTGAGATTTTTTTTATCAAAAATGATTTTACACAAAATTGTATAATACAATTAGATTATATATTCTAGATGAGTTTCGAGAATGTGGCAACACGTCTCAGAGAATCCTCATTTCCTATGATATCTGTGGCAGAAGCACTGCACATAATACGCTTTGAGAGTACAAAGGATGTGGAGGTGGAAATCATAAATCTGAAAGATGCTTATGGTAGAGTATTATCAGGAGAGAGCATACGTTCTAATTGTGATTTGCCACCATTCAGAGCTTCCATAAAGGATGGATATGCGGTCTTAGCAAGTGATGGAAAAGGCAAAAGGACAGTTTTGTGTGGTGTGAAAGCAGGAACTGCAGTAAGTCACAATAGCAGACGCTCAACATGATGCAAAAGAGAATAATTAAAAAAAACTTTCAGCCCGCTTTGGTGTCTCTTAAATCTGGCACTTGTGTACGAGTGAATACTGGAGCACCCATTCCTGATGGTAAATAATTGTAATTGTAATTTACTTATGATAAAGAATTTACATTTTCTGTCTAATTGCAGAAGCAACAGCGGTTGTACAAGTTGAGGATACAAAGCTAGTGTCAAAGAGTTCTGATGGAACAGAGGAAGAAGAAATTGAGATAATGATTGAACCGAAAGAAGGACAAGATATTAGGTACGAAGCTTAAAGATGTATCATCTATACAATCCTTGTAAAAGGTTTTTGGAAATTAGAAATGCATTAATATTTATATTTTCCAAATAAAAATAAATACTAAAACTGTATATGTATATCAAATAGTTGTGTGCATATTTTATTCATTTATTTAAGAATATTTTTTAATAGTTTATTTATTGCATTTATTTTTTTCTTTATTATTATAATACTTCTTTAGAAAATTATAATTTCGATTTCTTTATATAATCACATAATAACTTTAAATAATCAATTATTTATGCAAAGTTTTATTGTGATTTACAGATTTGTTGTTCGGTAAATAAAAAGAGTTTAATGGAGTAAATTTTATTTATTTACAGAACAACTTATGACTTATAACTAATTTGTGAATTGCAATAAAATTTTACATAAATAATCTTGATTATTTAAAGTACTTATACATAATGAAATTGAAATTGTTATCATTATTTTTTAAGTTAAAGTATATAACAATAACAAAGAATAATAAATGCAGTAAGCATAAATGATAAAAATAAGTTGTTAAATAAATAATAATGTTGTTTAAATAACTATTTCACATGTATATAATTTTAATATTTAGTTTTATATGAAAAGTATAGATATTAATCCATTTCTAATTGCAAGTTTTTGCAGGGACTATATTAGCTGATACATCTTTAAGATTCCTATAAGTTTTGTCAAAATAAGTTTTATTTTACTCTTAATTATAGAAATTTATTTAATTATTTATTTATGTTATTGAAGACATATTGGCTGTGATATAAAAAAGGGAAGCTTAGTGTTAAATCCGTTCACAAGAATTGGGCCGGTGGAAATAGGACTACTAGCGGCCTGTGGCTACAAACGCGTTGCAGTTACTTTACTTCCACGTATAGGTATACTGTCTACTGGAGATGAGTTACAGCAACCTGGAGAGCCTTTAAAACCAGGACAGGTCTATGATAGCAACAGAATAAGTCTAATCTCATTATTAAAAGAAAATGGTTTTGATTCTTTGGATTTCGGAATTGTAACTGATAAGTATGTCAACATTTATTATTTCTAGTACAATGATTCGTATTTATATCTCACTTTTATATAAATGCGCTCATTTATTTTTGAAATTTTATAATATATGTAACATAAATATATATATGCTTGCGTTTATAGATAAAAGTAAGATATGAATATGGACATATATATATTTCAATATCTTTTTAATTTATTAATATAGTTAATTATAAATAAAGAATTAACATAATCTCATTATTAACATAACATAATATTATAGCACAATGGAAATGGCAAATAAAATTGGCATAGCTTTAGAAAAAGTAGATGTACTTGTGACAACAGGTTCTGTATCAATGGGCGATAGAGATCTATTGAAGCCTATTTTAGAGAACATTTTTAAGGCTACTATACATTTCGGTACCTTCTTTTTTTAATCATCTCTATGTCAATACATGTTTCTTATATAAAGTGTCAAAATATCTTTTTTTAGGACGCGTAAATATGAAGCCCGGAAAACCAACGACATTTGCAACGTGCACAATCTTAGGTAAAAAAAAATTTATCCTGTGCCTGCCAGGAAATCCAGTGTCTGCTCTTGTTACCGCACATTTATTCCTCTTACCCCTTGTGAATGAGCTACACTTTGATGCTTCAGAGTCAATCATAATGCAAGCTAAGGTTTGTAAGATCGTCTTGATATTTTGCAAAACAATGCAAATACATGATACATAAAAACGTTGTTCTAATCTCATAGTTAACATCATCGTACAATTTGGATCCGCGTCCCGAATACGCAAGAGCAATCTTGAAGTGGAATGATAAAGAAACACTTCCAATGGCTTATAGTACGGGAAATCAAATCAGTAGCAAATTACTTAACTGTAATGATGCTAATGCGCTTCTAATGTTGCCAGAAAGAACTGCGGAGAAGGAAGTATTGAATGAGGGTGATGTTGTACCAGCGAGGCTTATTAGTCTTAAATCTCCACGAAAAAGAATTCAGATTAATTATACATTGGATTAAAAATATACATTTAATGTACATATTTATTGTGTAATATTATCAGAAAATTATTTTTGGGATAGCTTTATAGCTTTCTATTTTCCTTATAATAAACTTTTCATGAAAATCATGTCGCTATTCTCATTAATTTTCATTATATGCTACTAAGCTATTAAATTTTTTATGAAAGCTTTTTTTTTATATCATATTTAATACATAATAATTTTAAACATTCAAATTTTTTTTCTGAATAAAAATATATAGAATAAATAAATTGTTCTTGTGTCAAAGGCGTAAGTTAAAATTCGCGAAGAATCATATGTGAGTTACAATCTTTCAATAATAAAATCTTTTATGGAAGATGGATTTTGTCAACGTATGAATTTATCGCTGATAAAAGAATATTTCTCATATATATATATGCAATGCACTTAACTTTTGTTCGTGTAGCACGCGCATTTCGAACACAATACACATAATATATTATCACAATCCGATTGGTTGTATCACCTCCATCACTGCTTACAATTGGTTACAGTTATCGAGGAAAGTCTATTGGCTCTAAAAGTGTCATTCCATCTTCATCAATCTTCATCATTTTTCAGACGTAAACCAAGAATAAAATGGCAAATTAGGATTAATAGGCTTAGTAGTTTATTTTTTTGTTATATTGAGTGCCACTGAGCCAGTATCGAATATTAATATTATGTTCATTCTTTTTTTTTCGAGGCATTCAAGGTTGTGTAATTATCTTCTTATTTTAAATAAATTACATGAATTATAACAAAGGATCTCTTTTGTGGCTAAACTAGTGTACACTTTTGAAATTTAAAAGTGAGATATACGTCTGGTCGAAAGAATATAAGGTGAAATACTCCCGTGGATGCGCAGTGGGAGAGTGAATTTGGGTCACATTTGATTGGCTGTTCCTGCTTAACCAGCGCTATTATACGCAGGAAAGTACATATTAGGGAACATTTGATTGATTATTTCCAGTATTGCTATCACCATTATGCGCAATGTTTTTTATATTATATTCTTTCCACTATAGATATACGTATAACATTTGGCGAAAACAAGAAAGAAAGTTCTAGAACTATCTAGTGCAGAAATGAAAAACAGTTATAATTCTAGTCGAGAATAGGTCAAGTTTATGTCTATATTTTCCGGAATTCTTGCACATTTCTATAATATTTCGATAATATTTTAATACAACGATAAAAAACACCTGTTGGTGGTCAAATTGATCCTGTGAAGGCTGTGGAGAACTGTGTTCGGATTTCGAAATTCGTTAATAGTCAATCGTGATAAGTCAACAATTGGATCTTAACCTACTTTTCTATTTTAGATTTGCTCGATTTGCTATTTGCTAATTTCGAGCCTTTCTTGAAGAGGTTAAAGGCATAATAAATCCATTGCCCAGTGGAGTAACATACCAAAATTGTCCACATTCACTTACATTCAGAGCGTTCTCGACAGTAGGAAGCTTTATTCTCGCCGGTCAAATGCCGAAGAATAGAAGTAGAAATGCATTTTTTTTCTTTATGGCCGATTGGAAGAAACGCGAGGAAGCGCAAGGCCGAGCGTTTCCTAATGGATTCAAAGACGTTCAACAGGATCCGGAGTGTAACGCGGAATGGCAGGTAAGTTTATAAAAGGAAGAAGCATCAGTATAATTCCGGCAGGCTCAGTTTTTGATATAGTTATTAGCCTGGTTTACACCGTTCGCGGCCTATACGATAGGCGTCTTTATTTAATCTATTGGTAAACAAGGACATATACCTATTGTATATGTCGCGGATTAAGCACACAGTGTAATCGTAACCATTAAATTGACTTCTAGCATGAAGTAAGTTTTAACATATTACAAAATTAAATAGGTGCTAAAGTTTAATTGTGAGTTTCATTTGTTCGAAACATTTGGCGGGAAACTAGATAAGGAGGGGACTGACTTCGTTTTAACTAGATTTGCTCTTTCTTATATAAAAGTATAATTATCTAATATATATTAGAAAAAGAAATAGACTAGAACTAGATATGCTAATATCTATGCTAATTTAGTACCTTAATAAAAAAAATTATCATTAAGTGGAATCATTAAAATATAAAAAAATATGAAAAAAAATTTTGTTTTAAACTTATATAATATATATTAAGAAAAATTACTATTTTTTTATTTTCTAACAACAACGATATTGTATAATGAGATCTTATATTTCTGTTGAAATAAAAGATAGTTTTAATAATACTAATGAAAATACATACAAATACATATTATTTTTTAATAATAATTCTATAGCTCTAAAATAATATTTTTTCAAATTAGAAATATTAACGATTACAATTACTGATAAGTGTTTAGAATTTATTTGCTATGAATGATTCTGATGAAAAAATTTATTCTATATATTTTCATTTAAAAATAAATCTTAATATTTAACATTATTATTATGTTGTGACAGAAAATAAGTACATCAAAAAATATGTTTACGATTATGTATTATTGATTTACATTTTTCTTTAATTTTGTAATAAATTATTTTTGATTAATAGAGTTTAACTAAGCAAGAAAAAGGTCGTTTTGAAGCAATGGCCAAAAATGATAAAATTGCATCCCAAATATCAGATAAAGACAAGAAAACATCATTTGGAGAATCACTAATTATGCTTCAACAAAAAGAAAAGGAAGAACATATGTTTATAAAAAATATGCAGGAAAACATAAAAGTAATAATCGACTCAGCTGTAAATCTTAATTGTACGTATATGACACTATTTCTTGTAGAAATTGGAAAATAATTTGCTATATGTTTGACACTTTTTTGACATTAACTTTAAAGATGATTTTTGTTTTTAAGATATAGAAGTCAAAAAGTATAACAAGTATATTAAATGTGCGCGCGCGCACGTATGTGTTTATGTATATTAAATATGCTATTAATAATACTTACTATTGCAGTTTTGGCGGAACTGAAATTTTGTTTTGTACATGTTAATTGGTTTTTCTCTATGATTATTAACAACACTCTTGAATATTTTCCTGCTGAATATACATTTGGAGTTTTTTCATTGAAAAACGGTATAGAAGATGTACATCATACTATTGTCAGTGCTAAGATTCCATTAGGATATAGACGGGAAGCACTGGAGATAAGTCAGAACAGTCATAAAATACCTGTAGAATATGAAGGCGGAGAGATTGACTTTGCTGTTATGTATGACAAACTAGCAAATTTCTTAGAATCTAGGAAAATTGTGGATCAATATCCTTATCTTTATACAAAGAAGGCTTTCACACAAGTAGCACAATCCTTGATAGCAAGACTGTGTAATGCAGCACGTAAGTATACATTTATAATAAAAATATATCACAATATACATATATATATACTTTTTACAACAAATAGAAATTTTATAGATATATCTTATACCAATATATGTTATTTAAATATATGTATTAAATAAATTTGCTTCTATTCCAGAACAAGATAAAGAGCAATTTAAAATTTATGAATTGGAGTCATTGTTCATACATTTAGCAAATGAATTATTCAAGAAAAGAGAAGATCGAGATATGGATTTAATTCCTGTTTATGCTCATAAAATGTTTGAAAATTATACGTACCGATTTGATAAAGGATTTGAATGTCATGTAAAAATAGTTTTATTATTTTCTGATATTATAAAGTGTATTTTATTCATATTATCATTTTGTAATATTTAGTTTCATAAATATGTTGATGGAGGACCTGAATACTGTAGTAAATCTGTACTGCAACAATGGGCATGGACATTATGCGATGAGTTTTGTGCACCACTTAATATCGAGATGCAACCAGGAATACATCAGCCTGATAGGTTTGACAGAAATCCTAATTTCAACGAGCGAAACTTGATGTCGATGATGAACAACTTGCAAATCAGGAATGTTCCTCAAGCTACATCTGAGAGCGATAGAGTTTTATCTATGACAGGCGTAAGTACACATAATATCTTAAAAATATATTACTGTAGACATTTATACATGGACAGGCACATTATACATACTTGTTTAAATAGTTTCATAAAATATACATAATACTATATAGTGAATGATTTTTATTAATTATCTTATAACAGGTAAGTGAGCAATATAGATGGAACCGTTCGAGTAGAACATATCAAGAAGAAATGCGTCGTCGAAATGAATCAAAACCAGTAGAAGTTATTGATTGTAGCAAATCTCAAGAAGGTACTAGTACATCTAATGATAAATCTTCTATTACCAAGTCTACTGACCAATCTAAGATGTCTATTGAAGAAAGGACTGAATACGTATGTTTTTTTATATAATCTTTACATTAATTGAAAAATATGTTGTTTATAAAACTTTCATATTATTTTAGTTAAATGAAAAACCATTGCGACCTCCAAATATTGATCGTAAGTTTGGAAAACTCTTTGCTTAAATTAAATAGGAATGAATATTTTATATAATTTATCTATTTTTATTAATAAAATGATCTTATTACATAAAATATTATAATACTAATAAAATGTTCACATTACCTTATATATATATATACATAATTATTTCTAGCACGTATGTATATTACTTCCGTCGAAGATTTAATTCCAACGGATGATGAGAACTTTCCTCCTATTGGTAAGTTAATATATAATATAACTAATCAGTTTTATATAACATTATAATTGAATATAATTTTTCCATTGCAATAATTACTCGTGAATGATTAAATAAACCTCTGTGTAGGAGGAAGAGGCGTGTCGAATAGATCTCGTACTTTCCAATCAAGAAAGGCGCCTCTAGGCAAAGGTAGTATTTTATCACCATAAATTTATTACACGTTACAATAATAAATGATCTTATCTACTATATAAATATTTTTTGTGAGAATTTTATTTCAATTTTTCTACAGGACAAGGACACACATAAACATATTTTTGGATGATTAAAGGAAGCGTATTGATAAACCGTAAGAAATTGACTAATCATAGTCGATCATTTTCCTTACGTATGATTGATTAATTTCTTACGGTTTGCAGCTTATTCCGCATATTGTAGACGAAATATAACAGATCTGACATGTCATTTGATGAACTTCAACAACGATATTTGATGAGCTTTACATACACATAAATATATAACAGTCATTTAGTTTATAATAGTCATATATAATAAGCATTAGTTCGATGAATGATTATAATATCAAAGCGATTTTACTTTTATTTGACAAAAGAAAAGAACTTACATAAAAATTTTTATATTTATATCAAACATTTATTTAGAAATAATGGGAAAATTTTTCCAGCATATATTCTGTTTAATGAGCTCATATTCATCTAGAAAGAAAAAAAGACGATGAACATCTTTCTGATACGATTTATTTGTAAAACAGTTAAATCATGTGTTATAATAATACATAAGTAATAAATTTTTTTATTTTTTAAATTATTTATTATTTATTTATTTTTTATTAATTTTTTATTAATTTTTTAGTAATTAATAACTTTATCTTTGTAATATTTGTTGTAAATATGTGTAATAACTTTACTTTTGCAATATTTGTTTGAACATTTCTCTTACAATGTAAGAAAGAGGGTTAAGAAATTGAGTTTTACAAAACTTTCTTAAATTTATAATTTTATAAAAACAATTTTTTATAATTTTTTATAATTATTCTCTTGACATATATTTTTTGAAAATATGTTTTAGCATACAGAAAATAATTTTTTTATTTAATATAATATTAAATGAAATCTTTACATTAAATTTCAAATTAGATTTCATATTCGGTGTTGTTACCTATAAAATATTGTTAAAGATAAATTACTATAAATTACTATAAATGGAATTTATTGTTCTATATACATGTTCTATATACATGTTTTATTTATATACAGAGTGGTCCACTTAAATCGAGTATCTTGAATATTTCGCTTATTTTTGGTGATATAAAAAAATGTTCGAATGTAAGTGGAATGGTTTTCCGAAGACATATTTTGGTTACGTTTTTTTGTAGATGAAGGAGCCAAAAAGATATGAAGGTCATCTCCACTTTTTTAAATGGAATTTGTAACTTTTTTTAGATTATATAATTCCTCTAATTATTCTGCATGTAAAAGTATTAAGGTAGAGATATCAAAAAATCAATAGTTTACGAGATACTTTATTGCGGCATATATTAATAAAATGTTAAATAACTCGTAAACTATTAATTTTTCGATAATTGTATCTTAATACTTTAATGAACAGAATAATGAGATGAACCAATTGGTGAAAAAAAACACATAGTTGCTTAAAAAAAATATGTATGCAAAATGGATAATTTTTTAAATAAGTAACTATGTGTTTTCTTTCCACCAATTGGTACATTTAATTATTCTGTTAATAAAAGTATTAAGATATGATTATTAAAAAATTAAGTTCGCGAGTTATTTAACATTTTATGTCAATATGTGCCATCATAAAATATCTCGTAAACTATTGATTTTTTGATATCTCTGTCTTAATACTTTTACATGCAGAATAATCAGAGGAATCACATTTAAAAAATTATTTGATTTAAATGAATCATCCTGTATATATATCTATATACATATATATATGGTTATCTATCTATCTATCTATCTATCTATATATATATATATATATATATATATATATATATATATATATATATATGTATGCAGGGTGGTTCATTTAAATCAAATAATTTTTTAAATGTGATTCCTCTGATATATATATATATATATATATATATATATATATATATATATATATATCTAGATAGCCAAATGCCAGTTTTCTAGTAGACTGTCAGTAGGTTCGAGTAGAAAATGAAACGACAGTCTACCATCAACTGCATCCGCATTAGGCTTGTGTTCTGTTAACATCATCTGTCTACATAATGTGAAAGCGAATTGTTGGCAGATCCTGCTAACATTATCTGACGTTTGCAGATTCTGTTACGTTTTTTCTAGCAGTCTCTCAACAATATTATGTACATCTAATTCTGTTATCATTTTGTTGGCATAGTGTGTGGTAGACAAATATGCTAAAAAAATATGCTTTCAGACTTGACTATCTGGGTATATATCTATTCTATTATACATATATATCTAAATGTATATGTAAAACGAAATAAACAACAACTATAATTACAGTTAAATAATTACTGTGATTTTTCCATTTTAATTTGCCATTTCGATATTTTAATATTTCCAAAATTTCCTACACATTCTTAAAATTATTTTCTACAACTTCTTATAAAATTGTCTTTGAAATTAATTATTTCGCAATTATTACAATTTAATATTTCAAGCACTAAGAAGTTTTTGTGCGTACAAGAAATTAAATCTGAATTTAAAGCACAAAGAAGAAATTGGTATATTTAGTATTAGTCCAAGTTTTAGATTCTTATTGAATTGTTACTGTTCAATTATCTTACTTTTTAATCCTTTACTGCCGTGATGAAAAAAAATGTTACATTTAAAACTAATATATATGGATCCAATTAATGAAACTTAAATTTTTATTTAGATTTAAAAATTTATAATAGATTAAGGATCAGTTGGGATAAAGTAATATGAAGTTAAATAGAAAGAACTTCATTTATGTTTTACTACAAGCTTGTATAAATACGTACATAACATAAGAGTTTGATAATCGCTTAGCGGAAGATACAAGCGTATGTTTGATAATACAGTTATCATGTACAAAATTATGTATATTATATATATATAAATACATACACTCATGCATGCGTATAAAATTATCCTAATTAGTCCTTGTGTAATCGTTAAATATAGGTGAAAGTGATTCGTGAACGCATAGGATCGGAAAAGGGTGATCGGAAAAGGGTTCGTGTGTGTCTCGTGTGTGAGCGAAGGATTACCGTATATTGAAAATAAAAGCCATAAACGAGAGAGGTCCGTAATGGTTATCGCCGGAAATGCACGTGGTATGTCATATTTTGGTAAGATAGCCTCGTGTCAAACAATTATTTGTGATAATTATTGTGCGGTGGCAAATATTGATTACTATCACCACCGAAACCACCTCCAAAACCACCTCCTGGTCCACCGAAACCACCACCTCTGCCTGTTGATGATAGAGAATATAGAATTATAAAAAGTAATCTTTTCTAGTCTTTTATGTATATTGCTGAACACAAATTAATAGTAACATTACATCAATGTTATTAATATGTAATAATGTGTAATAATTTGCCATTCAATAATATAAATGTAACAGTTACATCATATTGAATAAGAAATTATAAGATTGATATGACTACATTACTATTTTATATAGTTTATGTTCAGAATATACAGGGTGTCTGGAAATAATCGCAAATATTTCATAGGCAGGTAGAGAGAACTAAACTGAGTCGAAAAGTCCTCTATCATTTTGCAATTTTCGTATTAGTTAATAAGATATTAATTACTAAAAATTGCCAAATATTGGTCTTAAATAATTTTTTACTCAAATACTATCAACTTTATAGAAAAGCTGCAAGAGACAAAAATCATTTATTTTCTTCTCATAAAGTTCTAAGAATTTTTTCAGAATTTTTTATCAACGTTTTAGTACTGCATTTTCTCTTTTTTATTAATATGAGAAAATACAGTATTAAAAAATTCTGAAAAAATTCTCAGGACTTTATGAGAAGAAAATAAATGATTTTTGTCTCTTGCAGCTTTGTCATACCTTTTAATCTAAAGATGCGCGATTATTAATATAATTTTATATTTGATTTTTTGTGTACGTGTATATTAAAATATACCGAAAAGAAATTATTAAATTTTAATACATACTTCTTTGAATAGCATTAAATAAAAATAAATTTACAGTAAATAAATATTTATTCAATAAAAAAGTGATAGTTAAATCAAATTAATGGTTTTTAAATTAAATACATGTTTATACATATTTAGTAAATATTTACTTAGAAAACAAATATTTATTAAAATTTTTGTCACATAACGTACATCGCCTTATATCACTGTGTTTTGTGCGAAGGATCATACTGACCTCCTTGATAACCGCTACCTTGATATCCGCCTCCTCCATATCCTCCCAAACCACCACGAGAGTATTGAGCCTGTCCTTCGTATTGAACTTCCGCGTTATAGCCATTCACGTCGTCAGCCATATACCGAACAATCTGTGTCCTCGAATCTGGCAACAGAACTCTGTACTCTCCTTGAACGACATTACCGTCGCTGCTCTCGCGTTGAGAGTAATCGTTGCCACTCGGCGGATCGACGACTTCGTATTGGAAGCTGTATGGCTGCGGCTATAAAATAATATATAAATTATCATCGTGTATATGGCAAACAATAATGCGATGAGAAGCAAGAATATTTGATTTATTATTATATAAAAAAATATTAAATAATTAATTATCGAAACTTTCAAGCACATCACTGAATATTTTTGAGCATTAAATATTTTGAAATTATGTTATTCTGCAAAGTTAGCATTTATCATACAATAATATAAATAATATAGTAATACAATAAGATAAAACTTGATATATGTGCGTGCATGCGTGTGTGTGTGTGTGGGGGGGGGTTGGAATTTTTAAAAGGTAAGATATTAATGACTGTGTTCAGCAGAAAAAACAACTTTATAAAATTAAATTAACTTAATCATATTAAAGAGTTATAACAATTGCAAAGTTGCTTTTTCTGCTGAGCATTGCAATTGCAGATGCATTGAAAACAATTTTACCCTTCCACCGTCACGTCCGCCGTATCCATATCCTCCTTGGAATCCTCCGGCACCGCCGTCTTGATAGCCACCGCTGCCACCCTCGCCAAATTGCGGATATCTATACGACGGTTGTCCTCCGAATCCGCTTGCACCTGGTCTACCAAAGGAGTCACCACCGGGTGCACCATAAGCTTGGCTTGGTCTTCCCCTATAACTGCCGATGCCAAAGTCGCCACCGCGGCCACCACCTCCGAAACCAGCGTCGCCAAATCCACCACCACCTCCTGGTCTGTTGTATTGATATCCCCCGGCACCTGTGCCACCCCCTGGTAGGAGACCCGCCAGGACATCACTGCCGATGCACGACAGCACCAAGACCAGCTTGGCCAACTGCAATCAGAGAGATTCTGCGGCTTTGCTACAAGATCGGTGAGTAGCGAATTATAATCATAAAGAAATATCATTACATCAGATTAATATATATGTTTGCACACTTACTACGCAACTTTGTTCGGACACACATCTATAATGATAGATAATAAAGGCAGATCAATTAAGATAAATGCGATATCGGAGTACTCTTTTCGATGAAAAAATTAATAATGCCTAATCATAAAATCATTAAAAGTGATGACAGCTTGTTTGCTAAGTATTATGAAATTGCGAGAGAATGATGATTATATTACTGACTTCCGGTCTTGACTCACTAGAATTTTTTATTCCGAAGGAGAGTGTACACGTCGGTGGGTCATCTCGAGATGACCGAGACGCCGAGATATTACGGGACCGAGATTGTGGGCATTGCGGTGTCCGCTGCGATAATCGCGTGTTACTGAGGGAAAGTGGGGCACAATCTAACATCCCTCCGTTATATGCGGTTATTCGACATCACGTAGCCAAGGAAAATCATATCGTTCTATCAATGCGGCATCTAATCTCGATTACATTATTACGTCGTTTATGATAAAAAAAAAGATTTTATCACTAACTATTGTTACCGATTACATGAATATTAAGCTCGTTCAGATAGCACACTAGCAAAACGCTAAAAGACCTTTGAGAAGTGTTTTTAACTGCCGTTCTCTTGTCTTAAGTTTCATTTTTCAATATTTGTTCACCTGATTATTAAATTTCTTAATCAGCTTTTGCCACAACGTTTATTGCAGTACGCAAGAAAAGATAAGAACTGCGTATGTGACTGGGATAAGTTGCAACATTTGTCATAAATGTCGCACCTTTCACAGCTGTGCGTTGTCACCAAGCTGAGAGTCATCGTTGGCACAATGGTAGATAATTGCAAATCGCGTTGCATACGCGCATCACAAGTGTTATAAGATTCCAGATTAGCGATTTTTTTTTTACTGTTGCAATTTATTCCTGTTATAACTACTTCCATTTTCTTCTATTAAGCAAACTCAAAAGCTGTCTATTACGATTGCTTGCTCATTCATACTTTATCAAAGATATTTTGTTCGTGAGAATAAGAGAGAATGGCAGTTGTAACATCTTACAGACACTACATATGACTAAATGATCAATTATAAAGAGCCTTTGATTTATACTTTTTTTTTTTTTTACATATGAGAAAGATAACTTGTCTTTTAATTTTCTATTGTTCATCATAATAACGAAATTTTTTTAGACATTTTAAAATTCATCAATGATTAAATTAGAAGGTAAAAACTCTATCAATAAAGATATATACACACATTGGTCACGGTGAAGCTTTTTAATTCTTTCTAGTCAAAATAATGTGGCAAAAGAAATATTTTTTTCTAATATTAAAAAATTTTTAATTAAGCTTTTTTATAAAAAAAAAACAAATATAAAATAAATAAAATAATTTAATACTAATAAACGATAAAAATTGATATGATTTAGAACATAATAAATTTTAATAAATAATCGTTTATAATGAAATTAATTGTTAATAGCGATTAAAAAATTAATAAAGTAGTAATTATAAAACTCGTTGGGCGAATTATTGCATTTTGTAGCGGAAAGGGTTAAAGCGGCCCGCCATCGCACGATACTATTTGGTGGCCTACCTGGTGACAATTCATATTGCTGTAGAACCGAAGACACGAAGCGAACTGAGAAGATGATCCTCTGGAGAGTTTATATACTACTCAGACCCTTTGTTACAGTTTATCCTTCGTACTGCATATCCATGTATTAACTGGCGTATTAGAATGACCGACCGTACTGTGGGAGGGTGTGGGAGGCGGAGAGGTGCGCATCTTCCCTTCACTCCGTATGATGCATTATGGGAAGAGATAGCCCGTTGATGACTGAAATGGCTTTAAAATTTTAATTGGGGCTACGCACGTGACTTTCGGTTTCTCGATCGGACCATTTCGCACGTTAGAACATATACTTGCGTCCGGGAACACCGCATAGATATTGATTTCCGTGACGTAGAGATACGTGATGATATGAAAAAAATCTGAATCATCAGCTTAGTTAGCATGAACGAATCTTGAGCTAACAAAGTACTGCTTATATTGCAGAATGTCGGAAAAATTACTGTTAGAGATGAATCTGTTGATCGAATTAACTTTCTGCAATTAAGAAAGATAAACTGTATTTATATATATTTGACATTTGGGTGAAAAAATCCCAAAGTTATAATTACAAGCGTAGTTTATATCATATGTAATTAAATATATTATATCATGTATAATTATATTTCTATTATATTATTAGTATTTAAAAATATTATATGTAATATATTATTATACTTTTGAATATGTGTTATACACATCAATTAATTGGAATCGACAGTTAGATGAAAAAAGTGATAGGATGGTGAAAGGTATGACATATTTTAAATTTGCAATTATGATTACTCGAGCATTTTCCTACATATATAGAATAAGAATTTTGCATGGATATTATACATAGAAAATTAAAGCGTAACTTTAACGTATTAATTCAAGGAAAAGAAACATTAGGAACAAATCTTTAGTACTATCTAGTACTATCTATTCCATATAAAATGAGAGCTTAAAATCGAACATTTAAATTTAAATCGATAATAATTCATCAATATGACACGGTTTTGTTAGGCATAATTTCTGTGCAAAATATATCACAGGGATATTACATCCGATAAAAAAATTTACGCGTCCGCATTTTTGTAGACTTTCAAATATATTACAGAAATAAAAAGGCTAATTAAATCAACTTGTCAGAAGGTGATAGGTCAAAAAAAAGAAAATCTCCCTGTCTCACAAAATGAGCGTGAGCTTCTCCAAACTATCGCGAATCATCGTCAGATGATTAAGCAACATCGGCCTCCGTCGGCACGTCCATATATTTTCGACATCTCCGCACAATAAAAAGAATTCCAGGCACGTGGCGGCGAGAACGCGTCCGATGCGTTGCACGCGCAAGTAAGAATGCGATTGCACATGCCGCTCTAGAGGTAGCTCTAGGAAAATTCGCTGGTGTATCTGCCGACGAGCTCCCTGCGATCCTCGACACATTTTCCCTGCGGGAAGCGCTAGATCTACCGATGTCCCTTTACCTCCCTCCCGATCGGTTCGATCTCGAAGACGGCCTTCGAAATACGACGCCGCACTTTCGAACTGTCTGATCGGATGAAAAAAAAAAAAAGACGCCTTGCGCGGGGCAACTCTGATCTCATCCTCGGACCCGAAGTGTATCGAACCAATTACCGAGTTTGTAGTTACGAATGAAAGGTGGATGTGAAGAAATACGCCTGCCAGTAATCGGACCGAGTGTTAGTAGAGAGACGTGCGACGTGAGGATGAGTGGGATATAAATCCAATCTATTCGGTGTGCCATCGTATGCGCGTTCCCGCCGTTTAGATCGCGAGAAGCGCTTACCCGATTCGCAGAAGATATGGAAGCTGTTCGCATAAATCTCGGTGGTGACGACTTATGCAAACCTTTAACAAATTTACGGGTAATCCGACGTCACCCGAGCCGCGAGTGCAAATGACGTCTTAATACGGCAATTTTCGCGATTAATTTTACGATATCCCTGATTATGTATTTTCTAATAGATCGATGGCACGCAACATGAAGATTCCATGATTTCGTAATAGTTTAGTGAAACCAATAAAGCGATTAATAATATGCCTGAAAAGATATTTTAAAATTAATATTCGTGCTGTATATATTTAATCGGTTAATTATTTGACATGCAATGATTAACCCTTTCGTTTCCACTGCTGTTACATTGCGTGATTAATTATGAAATAAAATATTATTGTGGTCAATTTTTTTATATTTGTAAATAGATGAATTTGTTATAAATGCCTGTAAGGACTTTACATAGATAACATGTATTTTAATATGAATTAAAAAATTTTTTAATAACATATAGAGCATCATCTTCTTTTATTTATTATCGCTTTGACATAAGTTATTAATAAATAGGAATTTGCGCAAAATTATAATCTTCCTTGAAATATTCTGATGAATTTATCAAATCTAAAGAATAAGATTTATATATATAATACAGATGTCTATGTATAATAACTTTGCAAATTACGTTGTAGAACAAAATTTGCTTTTTTGCTGTACGAATATGAATAGTTATTTTCGACATACTTTTGTTAGTGAACACGAATCCATTGGCAAAAGATGGCTGTCACGTCAAAATTTTGAGAAAAATGGAGGTCATATTTTTAACGCCATTTTTTTACGTAACAATATTTACACTCATGCAGCAAAAAAGTCAATTTTTTTCCACAATATTATTATATACAATTGCAAAAAAATAATGTGTAAAAAAGCATTTACAAAATATCCAAATATTTTTATGAATCGCTTATTTGTCATATAATACGCATAAAAATATGAATAAGTATAAATTTTTTGTAGCTGTAAAATAATTTAGGAATGAAACGGTTAAAATGGTTAAAATGCTAGAAAAAATGTAAATTTAAATTATGAAAAAGTATTAAAGAACGTAAAAAGATTAATTCAAAGAAAAGAATATTATGTAAGATACTTGAGTACAACGTAAGCTTCATTAATTTATTTGAGCTTTCAGAAAAGACAAATGGAGACATATCGTGGTTTACTTGGACGCTCCAAGAAATATGACTATGACGATGAAATAATCAAATGTTTCTTTAAAAAATTACGAACAAGTTTGTTGCAAATATAATGAGAACAACATAGAAAAACGAGCCGTACGTTTGACCCAGATTACCTTACTCTCTGATAACTACTCTGATAACCGAATTATCGATACATTTTGCATTTCAATATTCGCTATTGCGCGCAAAATAACATCGGCAACATTATTCAATATCATTCAATCCGTATCATTAGTATTATTCAATGTCGTTTCAACATTACATGTTGGGTAAGCACTCGAACGGTTCTTATAGAGATAGCTAAGAAACACTTCTTGGCAAAGTGTATTGATTCAGTCGGTCCTTTTGTGAGAGCCTGGTTCAGGGTCTACAATGACCTATCTCATTCTCAGAGCTTCATTTGTTAGAGTTGTATCGTCGTTCTTGTCAATGTTACACTTGAAGTGGTGCAACTCTCTGCGAAATCAGCCGTAGCACTGCTACAAGATGCACGGTTCTCCAGAGATTGGTGCACAGTATAAAATTTGCCCAATCTGTAAAGCGGTGAGATTGGGAGGGAAAGGAGGGACAAAGATATTCTGTCTGTGGTTGCGTGTTGCAGACACTCGTCACGGAGAATAAATATTATGTATCGCGCAACGCGATTTTAGCTGCCGGCAGATAAATTGACGTATCACGCGCGAAGCGGTTGCCTCCTGATCCCTTTTTTGATGTCGGGTTCCTTATACGTTGCCCCGATATGCGATTGGCCACGCTGTTACGAGAACTCGGCTGCTCCGAGATGCATAGCGAGCGTCTATGGACACGAAGCCGCTCGTCGATTGTGCACGCATGCGAGATTCTCAAGCGTGTGCCCGAGATAAACACGTGTGAGTTCATAAACAATCTGCTATAACTGCACGGGGCATTATTAAAATAACATCGTTTTCACGATGATATGATTAGTATAGTAGTATAGCAGTAATTACGTGCAACACGCAACGTATGTATAATGTACGTTTACATTATAACTGCAGGAAAAGGGTATTTCAAATTATTTTAGCCGTATTCTGATTATATTGACTTTTTTCATATGGATAACTTCTATTTTTAATCAATAAAAGTTGTCATTTATTACTAAAATATATATATTTTTGTTGAAGTATAAAATTCTGCAAATTAATTGAATGATAAGATCATCTTTATTTATTTTCTATATAAATTATTCACAAATCATATATTGTGATTTGTATAATATTTCGCGTATAATTGCTAATTGAAAGCGTTGCATGTATCTTTGCGATCAATTCCACAGAGCATCACTATACAATGATATTTATTATTCATTATGTGCTAATTCGGGACTTTAACTTCTGTTTTTTTATTGCAGCTATGTTGCATCACGATGTCAAAAATGTGAATTTTTTTCCGTCATACTCATGGTTGGAAACGTATTTCATGAATAAAACGAGAAATTTTTGCGAGTGAATTATTTTATTTTTATTTTATTTTGTACAAAGTATGTAAAAAATTTACATACTTTGTACAAAATAAAATAAAATTATGTAAAAAAGCAAATTATGTAAAAAGTTTACATAATTTCTCTCATAACTTTATAAAGAAAAGAGGTGCTTTAAGCTGATCAAAGGATTAATAAAATATATTTCAGCAAGTCTGAAATATCTTTAGCATTAGAAATAATATTATTTATTTTGTTAAATGTATTCATTATTTAAAAATCTGTCAATTGAGATTATCGCTTTCATTTTTTCTAATAAATGTTAAATTTCCTTTTCGTTCGAATAATATTATCACGGAAGATCACATACAACATACACAGATACACATACAAGGGGATACCTTTCTTCTAATGATACGCTGTTCGCGAATTCATGAATTCAATAAGCACGCTATCCTATATTGAACACGTAATACGGAACCTAATGGATGATGATTAATGAATATTATTATTACTGTGCTGTATACTTAGAAAGATTTTATGGTAAGCACAATTTGAAATAATATCCGTTCCATCTTACTATAATGTACACGTTGCTGTAGTTATTATTATATCTGTTACTCATATCACGATTAGCGATGATGAAAATATCTTTGTACTCTGCTTTATTTGAATTTCATACGATATCCAATTGATAATACGCTTGTCAAACACCACATATTAAATTTATCGCATATCTCTGATTGCCAATGCCTTGCCCTACACGGTTCGATACCAAATTTGCTACGCGTTTTATAAAATGAAATAAATTATTATTACAATATCGATATACTAATTGGTGAAGGAAATATTATCTAAATGTCATTGTATGCAAATGTAATTAAATTTCTAATGTCACAAAAATATAGTAACTTCTCTATTGTACTGTTCTTACGTAATATCGTTGATCTATATTCTATAATAATAAAATATATTGACATATCTTAATTATTTTTAACAAAAAGCAATATATATTAGGTGTTGGAATTAATTCGTAGCGTTTTACAAGTGATGGGAAGTACTTTCATTAATGTATTTTTTAATGCTCATGTGAAATAAATAACATTCTTTCATTAAAAACGCTACGAATTAATTCCAACACCTAATATATTGATACATTGCAGTTCATTTTTTGCATTAAATCATCTTGGATAATGATATATTTTATTAACAATAAAATAATAAAGATAAATTTTTTAAAAATAAATCGGACAGATTTTATTAACAAGTAATTACATATTTAATAAGAGCGAGTAAGAATATAAAATTCTGCGAAATAATTCGTGCGCTAAAAATTGTATTTGTCTCTTCTTTACACAATTAATAAAAACGTTTGCACGAATTATTGTGCAGAATTTTGTATCCTACAATATCCGTGTTCTTGTTAAATATTTTTATTATATATATTTTTATTATATATAAATATACGTATATTTTTCATAAATAAATTTAAAAAAATTTTTAATAAACGCGTATATACTTGGCATCTTCTTACCTTCTTTTAAAGTAATTTTTTCGAGGATATTGATTCAAGTACTTGCGTGAGTGAACTGATCACCAATAGCTTAACTGTACACTGCGAATTTCAAGCACCTTTTTCAACGATCTCGTAATTACAATGTAATGGTAGTATCTTTATGGTAAGTTGTTTCGGAATATTACTACAAATCAGATATGCACGCGGCAGTAATTTTGTCGAAATTACAAATTTCGCCGGCGTGGCACAAAGTATCCAGAAAAGATATAATGACCTTTTGCCGCACGTTTTAACAATTTTGGGTGATTTTACGCGTTGCGTAAGATCGTACTTATATTATACGAGAATAATGATATTACAATATACGGTATTACAATACAATATAATGCATCACGCTACTCTAACTGTAAGCTGAGTCATAACTGTCGAATTTATATACGATTATATAATTTCTGGAAATTATGTTTTTTTTAAATTTTCCAATAGCTTGTTTTTAAGACTCTTAATTATGTTCCTGTATTAATTTTGTTCCTATTATTGGTTCTATATATTAAGATTTTTGCTGCGGAAATAATATTATGTTCTTTCTTTTTCGAGAGATAAAGGTCGAAAATTCGGTAAGATTATAGTAATTCAGACGCATCATCATGTTAATCAGCTGTTTCACAAACACTGTCGGATTCCGGCATATGCGTGGGCCATCTTTCCATTTATCACGATCACCTACTTCAGCCTACTTATGCGTATTGCTTCGTTAATGACTTCACGCGTACGAATGCCAGAGCAAGAAAGTTCAGTCTTGTTGAATCTCTTACATCGTTTTAAGATCGTCTTGGTTGGACAAAAAAACATAAATTTTACACGAAGCTGATTTTTCCTATCAATTTAATAAAAATATAAAAGCAGCATAAGTAATGAAAAAGTAAAAAAATATAAGTGGAATAGATGGGAGAAATTTTTTTCTCTTGTAAATGTATTAGATCTACTAAATTTAAGCATTTAGATTTGATTTTCTGTGAATTGCATACAGTTGAATTCGTTTTATAAATTTGACTTTTTGTTCAATAAAAGTGAACGTGATTACGCGGCAATGTTATTCGTCAGTACGCGGCGATCGGATGCTTAATTAATCTCGGCATAATTGTTACTAATTATGGATCGGCATTGAACCGAGTGCGGCATCGGCAGGTAGAAGTGCGGATAGATAGCCACGTAACTCATCTGAGTGAAGGCTCGCGGATGCATGATTTGCTCTGTAATCGGGGATAAACGGCATTACGCAATGCTCCACGCGATGCGGAAGGCTCGTCGCATGTGCTACACGCGCATTGTAGACATGTGTGGGGTATGGGTTATTCTTCTGTCGGGTCTCTTTTCTTCAGACCGTGGCTGAGCTATCAGATCTGCAGTTCGTGTATGTCACTTCTCAAGAAGCAAGATTCCTTACGTGTGAAGTAAGTCAGGGTGGGGATCGGTGTCTGAATGCTTTGCATAAAGATGTCTGAAACAGTAGTTCAGCTCGATGTCTATTTTCGGGTCCACTAGACTTACATTCATTCCTGAAGGTACGCTTGAAGCACTTCTCAAGGACTGCCAAGGAATTAGTTGATATCATAACAATCTTTTCTTATCAAGGGTTTTAAAGTATGATAGTAATTTTTTAAATAATGAAATTCTCTCTAAAAGATAATCTCAAAGATAATAAAAAATGAGGAAATATAAATCTGCATATACTAAAGAGTAATAAAAATAAAAATAAAAAGCTATTAAATTATGAATTATGTTACTATTATTGAAAAATCAATTGTTTAGAAATACATATGAGATTAATGCAACTATTTAATGATTTATTTATGTACTGTTAATTTATAGTCGACATTAAATGATTTATAGGTTCTTTATTTATAAATATTCAGTAATAATGTAATAAATGTTATAATAAATATTCAGTATTATTTTGTTATAATGTTATAATAAATGTTCAGTATTATTTTAAATAACATAAATTATGTGAAAATAGACATTTATACCATATATACGGTGCAATGAATTTTAGTAAATCATATTACAATATTGCAAGATTTGTATTTTTTTATTTTATAAAGAAAAAAAAATTCAGAAGCATATACGAAGTTAATAGACCGTTTCCTTCATTACGTGCAACTCTCGACATACGAGTCAATTAGAAGGGGAGAGATTCTCTTGCAGAGAAATATATTATTGGAGCAATCGCTAGCATTAAAGATGAAATCAAACAGGAATCCCCTAACGAAGCATTTCTTAATCGATCTGAGGATTCATGTGAGTCGCACTCACTTGGGCAAAAATGTACCCGGTGACTTTCTCCAGAGAGGACCAATAAATACGGTCGGAATATCTCCAGCTCGTTCGTTCGAGGATGAACTCGGAAATCTTACGAACCTTTTTCGCGCGCACGCGATTGTCCTATCTCGCCTCTATTCGATTCGCCTCAAATTTGTAACTGCCTGGTTCTACAGGCACCCGCGTGCGTCTCAAATTTGTAACAGCCTGGATAAGGACATCCGTATGCGATTACCTTCCCCTTAACTTTCGTTATACTATAAGTATTTCCTTATATTTGAAAAGCATCGTCACGTTTTCAGGATATGATGAATTGGCAGTGCTGAAAAATATTTATTTTCGTAGAGAATAGACATTTTTAAGAAATAATTATAATTCATATTAAACAACGAGAATAAATCAATTAAGAGAAATAATCCTATTTTCAGTTGAAGCAGTATTAAAATTTCTGGTGTGAATTTATATCTAAATTTGTGAATCGCGCACTAAAATCTATTTTAGTCTTGAAATTGTAAATACAACTGGAATAGCAATATCACATATTAAAGCAATTTAATAATTTTTTATCATAAGCATCAATTTAATAATTTTGCTATTATAAGCATATTTAAAAAAATTTTAAAGAATCGTTAGCAGATGACTAAATTTCAGATTTATTGCATCCATTTTTTGTTATTTTACTCGTATTAAAAATATGATATTAATATAGAATTCAATTTTTATTTTAATATTTATTATATAGTTGTTTAATTTTATTTTGTATATATACACACACACACACATATATATATACATATATATTATAAATTTTTTATTTAGATATATTTATTTAGATAATTTTAATTTAGAAAATTAAGATATAATATATATGTCATATTACATATGCCTCATATGTATACGCATATTATTTGCAACAATAAGAAAGCATTTATAACGATAGTTTAAAAATTATGTTATTGCGATTAATATGAATATCTAATTAACGATCCTTCATTTAAACTTCATTTAAAGTGATCTTATATGCAGATTAAATTAACCGGTTTTGTGAAATTATCTTATATTTCTACTATGCTATTAACACCATCATATAGAATGATAATGGCACAGATATTTTTATACTTGTGATAATGTATGTTTGCGATTTAATGAAATTTGCAGTGTGCAATTTAGGTATTACACATTAGAGAAAGTTTATCTCCACGGACGGGCAGTAAACTTCCTGATGACATAATGCAAAACAGCAGCATTTTCTGACGATGTACTTACAAGTACATCGCCCCACATGCTGAACTTGACATAATAAGAAAAAAAGCATATGTTTTTCGTTTTTTGCAAATAATTCACCATTATGTGTAAAAAAAATATTCTTTTACCAAGAGAGAGCTATATAAACCACAGAAATTTAAAATACTTAGTTAACGCACAAAAAGTTTATTAATAATAAAATACCTTATATTTTATTTTATGTCTTTAGAAAGTATAATATTCTCTAAAATGTAATAAAGGAATATTGTATGGACTTCTTTTACGAATATAATTTGCACGAGAGAGGAATGCAGCTAACATAAGCCTCTGAGAGAGTAACTGTTCACAGGAAAGAGAGTTTTATCTCATCTCTTCTATATGAGAAACTTAAGACAAATATGGGGCGCTCGTCTCTATCTTCTTTAAGATTACTTACGAGATGTGAAATAAACACAGGGCGAATACAGTAGCAGGGTTAAATAATCAGGATGTTCTTTCACATGTATAATTGTAACAGAAGTGTTATATTTGTCACACATTAGTCTTGATGTCGCAACGTTTTGATCACATATAGATATATGTGCTTGTGTTGTTCTTATGATTTTTTACGTCGTAAGAAAATAATGAAATTGTGAAAGGTATGTACGATTGACAATAATAAAATAAAAAAAAACACACGGAAAATTAATTATAAAGTGTGATTTTTCTTCATGGTAAGCTATTAAGGTTTGGTGGTATGATACAAATAAGAAATTTTTATGAAAAAATGTCTTTATTGGAAAAAAGACTGCGCTCACAAGCTGGATCGATATATCCTATATAATATTTTTTATGCATTCTAATGGAAAGCGGGACCATACGTGGGTGACGGATAATTATTTCTTCCACCGATGTTATTATAACTGCTATCTATGGCATTAGAACCAAACTGGTAGTTGTTATCGTAGTGTCCGCCGCCAGATGGATAGTTGTAACTGCCTTGATTACCTGTAGATATAAAACATCAAAAGATAATGTAATACATACGCGGGATTTCTAATAATAATAAAAATTATACAAGATATATGTGTGTGCGTGTTTAAAAAAAGAATGGAATATTTAATATATATAGGGCTGCCACAAAATTGGAAATGAGGGAAATCAGGAAAATGGCCAGGGAAAACTCAGGGAATTTTGCAAAATTTTTTGGAAAATGAAAATTCTTGCTTTTAAAAAAGTTTAATATGCATACATCACATCTACAGGTTTGGAATACCACCAACTTAACAATTAAATGCATCAGCAACATTAATAGTAATTCACATTGTTATCTCAACAAATAATTTTCAAATCAAGATGAAAATACAAAAAATTTCAAAATACTATTGAAAGCATCAAGGAAAATCATGAAATTTTGTCTGGAAATTAGGAAAAGTTGTAGAATTTTAAGATAAGGAATTTGACAACTCTAATATATTCCAATGATTTATTCTACTTTTACGAGTATCATCTAAAAAATTTGCTTTTCTATAATCCATTCTCAATATTTTTATTTATGATGCACAACAATTAATTCGTACGAAAAAACACACATTCTACACAAAAATTGCAAACAATCTAAATTATCAAAATTATAAGTCGCTTAATTCTATCTCTGATAAAATTAATTTCTTGATTTATATTAATTATATCTATTGCATTCAGTTTTCCACGTGGTAAATATTATTTGTCCTCTGAAGAGCGCTGAACAATGTTTTTAAATACATACATAAGTCAAGTATGATGTACCGCTTGAAAGAGCTGCTTGAAAGAGTTAGGAATAAAATGTTAAATGTTCTACGCTACACACCTCCGGTATATCCACCGCCTCCACCGGCGATAAAACCTTGACCAGCATTGTATCCGGCATTCTGCGTGTTGTACTGATCTGGATAAGTCGGGGTGCCTTCGTACCTGACATCAGCGTGAAAACCGGTCCTCCAGTCGGCGGTGTAAGTGACAATTTGCGTCCTACCGTCCGGAAGCTGCACTCTGTACTCGCCACGAACAGTCTCGCCGTCACTCGTCTCTTGCCTACCGAAATCATTTCCGGTAGCCTGGTCCTTCACGGAATAGCCGAACTCGTAGGCTTTGGGCTGAAGTAAAATCAGATACAAATATTCGCGAATTCATTTCGCTCCTTTATTTTTTTGTAGATGACGTAAAAGATATAGAGAAAGGTAGAGGGATAAAATAAAAGAGGCAACATGTAAAAGTACCGAGATAAATGAGGAAAGATGAGGCATGAAAAAAATAACTGGAATGGATACACATTTATTAATGCAGCAATAACTTATAACGCAACTTCTAGTCAGGACGACAAGCTTTCCTTCCTTCGTCCCAGCAAAGTAGAGCGGACGACGGTGCTGAAGAGAAGCCGCCACGATTTAATCTGGCTCATAGCACACACAACCATCATCGCTACTATCACCAGCAGCGATTCGCTCGCCGACGGGCAGATTCGCGCGAGATGCGAACGCGCATCTCGCGAGCGTTCAGATCCCCGATTAGCTAACCAGCAATAACGATTTACCGTGAATTATGCCCGCGGTCGCGGTTCACCCTATTAATATTGTTACATCATTCCCGTTTGCGCCATACTCTCGCTCTCGGATTCGAATTTGTAGCATCTCGAGACACTTGAACGCGATGCGTTGATCTTCGATTAACGTAATCGCGCCGTGTTCAAACAATGTGCGATTACGGGTAGTAAGCTGAGAGCAGAATATATAAAGCATCTTTCGATCATAGATTTTTAACCTAATTGATTGCGAGATGTATTGTGCAAGCGATGATTTGTTCATTCGAAAGAGATATGATCCTTTTTTTTTCAAGATGTGAGAACAAGCAAGGAATTTAATTTTTTAACTACATTTTATTGTAATAACATAAGGACGTATAAGTATGTTTAATTTACAAATATTTTAATAAATATAATTAATTAAATTAAAAAATGAAAAAAAATGAACGTGTAAAAAATTAAAATGAGATAAAAATTAAAAAATTCAATTTTTAATCATTAAATGATATTTTAAAACAAATGAGTTCTTAACTCTAATCAGTATGTATTCACGGGTCAGTAGATCAGAACATTCTCTTCAACTTTGTTGTGAAAAGTTGTTCATGACAAATATTTTTCATGATCTTATATAATCTTATTCCTTGGATTTTGATTTTCAAAATGAAAAAAATTTAATTACATTAATTTTAAGCAAAGATACATTCAAATTAGACTGGACCTGCGAATAAATTAAGATTAATTATCTGCTGGTATTTTTTAATGTTGAATATTACACGTATCACGCAATTATCGTTTTATATTAACTTTTAATTACTATGATTTAATTTATAAATATTTCAATTACCAAACAATTTTCTCTTTCAATGATGATTAATTAAATAATTTATTGAAACGCTAATTAATACTACTGAAAGTCTCGTAATAAATGTCTTGTTGTGAGAAATGATGTAGTTTTAATATCCATTTGAGAGGTGTGTAGATATCTTATGATGATATCAGCTGCAAATCGTGAGAGATTATAAAAGATAAAAGAAACATCTCTTTCGATCATAATACATTATTAAGTACCTCAAGATTCATCATCCTACACACCGGCTACAAAAAGAATCATAAGGTCATTCAGAAAATAGAGTTAGTTCAAGCTCAGAGCGCACTGAAAAAAACTCATCCTCCGGATGAGATTTATGAAATGAGGTCAGACCTTTCTTTATTCGAAGAGTTCAATGTTACTTCTAAGACATGACCGAATCTAGATCTAAAATGATCAACTTTGACCTCGGGAGTGCCTCACGTTTTCGCAAGAGTCGGTGATACATACATTAGGGGCAAGGATCTAGATTTAGAAAGCAATATTCTGAATCTGCATTCTCTGAAGCACAAAAGAGCGTCTGATTGGTGACGTAATATACTTTGTCCTTAATGTTTCGGATTATACAATCCTCAAAATCATCGATGAAATTTTGATTCATCATGAGTAGTCTTAATTTCATAAATTGAAATCGAAACTTCGAAAATTACCAATGATGTTTTACAAAAATAAAAATATTTTTCTGTCGCTGATTGATACCAATTATTTTGCATTATTTTATAAATGATTTATCAATAAAAAAATGTTCTGCTTAATTACTTAATGAGCGTCTGGGTTAATTACGATCACGCAATTTGAAGCCTGATTTCGTAAAACGTGTTGCATCAGCTATTGAAGTAATCATCGAATGAAGATCAAAGATGATAGGAGGCCGGGATTCGATCCCACGTTATGTCAGATTGTATTGCATAAATTTTTTAATCGGACAATTGCAATATTTCGTCTCTGTAAACATTCTAAATCACTTCTTTTACATTTTACCGATACATCTGTACTAGCATTTACATTGTCAAATTAAAACTGCCAAATTAAACTTTGTAATATTAATCATTCAATTTACAATCACTTTAATTGCTTTTAATAATTAAAAATATTTTATATTGAACATTTTAAGAAACTACTTACTTTTATATCGGATATTAAAAAAATTATTCTAAATTTAAGTATAAGGTTGTAATTATTGTCAAGAAAATATCGATTCTTATTTCGAGAGAAGCTAGTATAAAATAAAAAAAAACAGCACAGATAAAGTTATGATGAAGGCATTGGGACATAGGAGACATTATCTTCAATCGTGCAATTTCATTAAAAGTTGCTTAGGCACAGGTAAGTATTATAAATACCTCGTTGTCCGTGTAATCTTGATTATCGTGTCCTCCACCGTAATGGCTCCCAAATCCATTCCCACCACCTTGTGCCCCATGATGACTTCCACCTGCGTAATTTCCTGGAACGCCGTACTGGTTGCTGAGGGGTGGTTCACAAAGCACAATGCTGATGCTCGCCATCAAGGCGAACAGAACCTGCACAAGAATATTTATTAAATTATTGAAAACGCATAAACATAAATGATATCAATATAAAAATATACTTTATAGAAATATAAATATTAACATTATATAATAAAAAAAACCTGTTCGAAAAATAATTCTATTTGAAGAACTTAATATTCTGCTTAGAATAAATATAAATATTTAATTTCAAAATAAAGAAACACAAATATTCGTTAATTATTTCTGTTTAACATTATTAGACGCAAAGGTAATGAAGCCTGTTACTTCTACAACTAGTTTCTTTCTGAAATGAAAGCAATGAATTTCCAAAGAACAAATTTTTTTAAAAATCTTAAATTTCTGAAGTTTTTATGTATTAGTTTTTACGAAATTTTTTATATGTTGAGTTCATCATTCTTAATATTAACTAATGTAAATAATTTGAATTAAATTAATCACCGGAAAGGAAGAAATTAACTTTTAGGCATATGTTTCAAAGTTAATATTTGACTACGTAGACTAATACGTATAATTCCCATGTACTAAAATACATAACAAAATAATACAACGGTTTAAATTAAAAGGTTTACTTTCAGCGAAACGCTAATTAATTCCTAAAATATTTCCAATGACTTCCCAGGGATGCTTTCCATGCGTCAGATGAGAACGTCAGATGATCAACAACGTGCAAGTTGCGTAGGCGGGAAATTAGACTCATGTGCCTCTATCTTTTCTTCTCTCATTTCTACCATATCGTGAGAAGGTGCACGATATTACATCACAGGCACTTTAAAAACTGACGCAAGACTAAACATAACGGTAAAGGAATCAGAGAGCTCTTAGGCACGTAATCCATGACTTTTCCGCGGGAAAACGTCTTTCATACGCACGATTTTTTAGATAATTAAGTAGCTACTTTAGTACGCTAATGTCTGAGTATAAATGAAGATAGAATCTTGCGTGGGCACAAATTAGTTTCGCGTAATGTTGCAACGGTTGATTAAGCTGACACTTAAAGAAGTAATTATTCAATTTATGCATATTGTACATATAAATATATAGGTAGTATGTATTTTTATTTATAGACATTTTTAATGTATTTAGAATATATTATATATTTTTGTACACACACAATGCATATATATATATATAATATTAAGAGTTGTATAAATTAATAAAATCTGATATATACTTATATATGAATTTGATACATAAAATATAAACTAATTTTGGGAATAATAATAAATTCTACAAATCCCAATATCCCCTAAAAATAGAATTCTCTAATAAAAGCAATGTGAATTAATAGCTTTTACCCCATATATAACACCGCTTGAATTAATAGCTTTTACCCTATATCAGTTAATTAACTTAATTTCTTTAGTAAATAAAAAAGTGCGTAATAGTTGTGTAATAATTATAAGTGTTAACATAAATATAAGTTATTAATCATGACACATCTTAATCTACCTTATGTACATGCAGAGTGTATATATGAATATGCAAATTAAAGTATTGTCCTAATAATAACAGTGTTAATATCGCTATTTACATTTATTGAAAGGTATGGCATATTAGAAATATCCAACATGCATAATTTTTCTTTTATTTCATAGTATTATTATCGTTTTAGTTCTTTACTAATCTAGTTATTGTTTTTATGTACCGATTGTTTTTTTTCTTATCAATTTTGATTGATTTTTTTGTATCACAATTTTCGTTTTACAATATTACAAAGTTCAAATTTATAATAATTTTGTAATATTATAAAACAGCTAAAAATAAAAAATCTTTTTACTGAAATAATATCTTTAAACGTGTAATTAAAATTGATGAATAAAATATAAATAACATATATAATATAAAATTTTAAATTAATATCATGTATATATGATTTTTTTTCAATATCTATTCGAAAAAGAGAAGCAAAAAATGGAAGCAAAGCAAAAAAAACATTGCTTGACATAAAGAATCCTTTATATTATAATCGAGGGACATTCAATAAATACACTTCAAATAAATTTCATTTCATAAATTTAGAATATTTTTAATATTAAATAATAATTGAGGGAAAACAATATAAATTAATATTGCGTACAATTTGCTCAATAAATGGTGATGACAAACAATAGTGAGAAATTAAACATATAAATTTTAAAAAGAATTTAGTTTTATGTATATTGTTTTATATACATCTATATTCTTTTTTGGTCTTTGTAACATTTAATTTTGCAAATTAAGTACTAAGACATTTACCTTGTCCTGATTTTTCTTCAATATGAATCCTATTTTTTCCAATGTTTAGACCGATATTCATAGTTAGTCCTTATATTTAAGATAGTTTTAAGTTGTCATATAAGTCAGTCATAGAACTGTATTTACATCTTAATTGAGATATTACTTAAGATGTTCTTAAAATAAGAACGGACTATAAATAAAACGGCTTTAGACTTTAATCTTCCAATTAGATCAATTTTTTTCTTACTTTTAATTAATTATTAATTTTATACAAATAGTGCCATTAATTAGAAACTTACATTAAAATATGATTCTAATATCAGAATAAGTTTTATAAAATAAGCTCACATATAAATATTTGATGCCAATCTACTAATTGCATGCGTTTACTCAGTAATAGATATCAAGAATTAATGCTCATATAATTTCGCTGATATAATTTCACATACAAGTACATGTAACAATGATTTGTATAATTGCTCGCGAATAAACAAAACACGAGGGTTGATGTGAATTCCTCATACGCGTACTTACGGCTAAATTGAATTCAACGAAATTATATTGATCCTTGCTAGAGACTCACGGCGGATCATTTTGTTTGGTGATCACACTTAGAGCGCGGGAAACCCCCGGAAGCACACCCGCGATCACACGGCGGATTCAAAAGCTTTCCCGAGAGAAAAATAAAAAGCTCAACTGATAACCGATTTATTTATCGAATCACGAGTCTGCACCTTCGTCGAGTAGTGCATTACCTGTCGCACTAGCAAATCCATGCTTGGGGAACAAAGATCGCGGGGATGGGTGGTGGTGCGGGAGACGACGCTTCGGACACCGTTTGAAGTGAAAGAAGAGCACTGGACTGAATGCTGAAATATGGTGACGTTTCGGCGCGCATACTGGTGCTTATATAGAGAGCTCTCTCTCTCTCTCCCTTTCTCGATACTCCGCTTCCACGGAGAAGATCCGTTTCCTGTCGCCGCCGCCGCCACCACCATCGGAGGAGCGAGTCAAGGGATTCGCTCGAGCGGTGCAGCGTAGGCAGTATAAGAGACGGCGGCCGCATATACTCCAGTTCACATAGGGAGGCCGCGTTTGTGTGGAAAGCCCGCGCTTTATTCCCCATTGTTCTCTCAGCTGGCTCGCGCGATTTCGGGCCTCAGGAGCAAGCGAGCGAGCATGGACGAACAGAGCAGAGTGGATCCGATTTGAACCGCGTCTACGCCGCGGAGAAAGCTGATTACTTCATCGCGTGGGACAGCCTGCAGTGCGGTACACCGCTGCTCGCCTTCGAGCGGACTAATTAGGCAATTGAGTCATAATTAAATCGCAGGACCAACGGACACGTACACGGGAGTCCACGAGTGGGTCCACGGGAACGAGCTCGTTAGTTGCCGAGAGATATACAGGACTCCTGTTAAAAGGACGCTGAAGGGAGAGTGCATAGAAAACGCGTAGGAGGATGTTGAGCTGTATAATAATATATAGTTATACTAATTAGTATCATTATTAGAATATATTGTAAAGATAATCTAAAGTCAATATTTATAATAAATAATTGTTTCATTGAGAACTGAAAAGAATTGAATTGATGGATTCAAATTTTTAATTGATTCGTTTAAATAGAATTTATTTTATGAGTCATTTAGGCTAATATTTCGCCATGTTTAAGAAATCATTCTCCACAATTTATAAAAAATAGTCTTTGATACTTTTATAAAAATTAAGTTAATTTTCAATTAATAATTCAAATAATTATTCATTCATCAAATAAAAATGACAAATTTTAAACATAGATGGAAAGAATGATTTTGCTGAAGTATTTAAAAATTTATTAGGTGTTGGAATTAATTCGTAGCGTTTTTTAATGAAAGAATGTTATTTATTTCACATGAGCATTAAAAAATACATTAATGAAAGTACTTCCCATCACTTGTAAAACGCTACGAATTAATTCCAACACCTAATAGATAAATGCAGATCTGAAAATATAATTTTGGGTGATTATCAAAATAATTAAATTTCACTCAAGCTTTTGATTATATTAGATAGATTATATTAGATCATACTAGAATGTCAAAATATTTTGCAGTATTATCATGTTCGAACATTCTACATAATTTATTTTGATAGTCCATTATTTTTAGATCTGTATCTAAATAAATTTTTATTTAAAGATACTTCAGCAAAGTCATTCTTTCCTTACATTAATATCCATAAATTAAAATCGGTGCTTTTTCAATCGTAAGATACGTACGTATATATATACTTATGCTTATTAAATCACATGAAAAAGCTAATTTTATTAGCTACTCTATCTATTGAAGCTGAAATGTCAAATATAAAGTGCTTCACGATTTGATAGAATAAAAAACTTTAACCCGTGAACAATTGTCTATTTACACGCGTCGATTTAAACCGTGTAGATATAAACGCCCCCGAATCCATCAGGATGGATTACATCGAAGAGGCACGCACAGCAGGCGGGTAACATCGCTCTCGTTTAGAAAGTTATGCAATCGAGTCTTAATTATATGGAATCCTCCAGCATGCGCGTTCGCTCCGTAAATCCTGCCTTTCGATCCTCTTTGTATAACGCGTCGTCACCGCGCACGAGGAAGGGCACACACGCTCATCTGGAGCATTACTAACGACGCTCTCTCACCTTTCATTTTTTTCTTCTTTTGTGAATACGCACGCTGATCCCGCGTGTCCTTGAAAGATCTCCGCACGTAACGCAAGCAACGGGGTGTCATCATACTCGTAATATTAATATGCCTGCACTGGTGTGCACCGACAACCGTAACGATATGCTAATGCAACGTATGTAGCTCGTTACGTCAAGCAGTTAGACCGCGTAATACCCAAACGGTGGGTTAATCCTTTCGCTTATAGCGGATCCAATTATGGACATACTTTATCTTCTCATGTAACATTAACAGAAATATATAAGAAAGATGCGTATAGAATGCTCAGTAGCAGAATTTAACGAGAAAGAGATGTAAAGAAAGAAGTAATTTATGATTTTTCTCTTTTGTGTTTAATAGAATTATAATTTTAGAAATGCTCTATATGTCGCAATCTTGAGAAATTCGTAAACGTTGACGTTGTAAAGAAAGGCTATTTTAATATGATTTATCTTATTACCATATGTTACTACCATATGACATGCTAAAAAAATTTACTTCATTCAATATTAAATAGATTGATGGAACTTTCAATTATCGAAAGAATTCAATATGAATATTGAAGAATAAGATTTTTGTAATCAAATATTGAATCTATTATTAATTTTATTAATCTTTTATAAAACAATTTTTTTTAAGTTAAAGAAATTCTTTCGTGCAATACTATATTAATTTCAAATTTCTCAGGATTATGACGTCATAGAATATTTTGAAAACTGAGATTTTATGTAATATAAAAAATTATTTAAAAAATTGATTATCATTAGAAAAATTATATCAATTTAAAAAAAAAAGACTTGATTAATTTAATATCTTCCTCGTTTTCTTGTCTTGAATTTGTTTGGTTTTATGTTTAATTTTTCATTGTAACATCTAAATTGCACTGTATATTATATTATATAGAGAGACCACCGTTGTGATTTAATGAAGGATGACAAAAACATTGCGATGTGACCACCCAGACGGATTGTCATTCTTTACATGCGATACGGTATACGGTTTCGTAGAAGTTTATTTATTTTTAATGACACATCGCTTGTCTCGAAATAACAGTTCCGTTCGTGGATTATTCCACAATTTGTCAACAAGTTGACAGTGTATTATACGGAATCACATAAGTTGGTCTTATAAGTATATTTACCGTTAATACAAGCAACATCATAAAAGTATACATATATTATATGAAAGAAGAAAGATACCCTTGGAATCTCTTCAAATAGATAAATTACATTTAGAAGCGAATTTAATCTGTTATTAATTGAAATGCTCATTAAAGTGTTTGTTCTCGAAATTTTAGAAAAATTTAATGAAATTAGTTTATGTGCATACATATAATGCAAGAAACACAATTTTTATTACAAATCATATTATATAATATTACAAATTATAATTTTATATTATTATTGAATAGATAATATAGTATATTATTAATTTTTAGATATAATAAGTACTTTTATTATGATAAATCATTATTAGGTATTACTACACAAAACTACGTATATTGTGCGTGCAATACAACAGTCATCTTCAAAGACTGCCGGAGTTGACGGGGGGTATCCGTACTGGCACTTAAGCTCAAGTGAGACTTTCCTAAGTGATGCGTTTCACGCGTTGCTTGCTTTCTACAGGAGAACCAGAGAGCCACCATTCAGGAATGCCGCGTGGTGATACAATCTGATTTAAATTTGACGCTATTTGCTCTTCTTACCTATGATTACCTAACAGCAGATAATTCCATTTCGCAATTCAGCGCCAGCGGTCACGCAATCTCTCCCTCATCAACGTCCTCACCACCGGTTGGAATCCCACCACTGTGCGCATAACGACGAGCGATGATTGCTGGTTCATGCCGGATGACTTGCAAAAAACCAGAATAAGTAGCTTTGTCAGTCATAATTGAGGGAGTGTCTTGATAATCACTTTCCTTCTAAATCCGAACCTAAAGCTGAATCTCCAGAAATTTAAGTTTACTTTTGACGAATTTTTATATATTTATCATTTATGGATATTCTTATATATTTTATATATTTATATATATTTTTATTATTTATTAAAAAATAAATTATTTATTTGTAAACTTATATTCTGAAAATAGTAATTCTTTAGTAAAATACATTAATAATTTTAGATGTTAAAAAGATAGTAAAAAAAAAGAAAGAGAAAAGCAAAGTATTTCTCATTAAATTATTTAATTAATAGTAAGTTTAATATTTTCAAAATTTCTTAGGCATTTTTTCTTTAATTTTACAACATTTAGAAAACCAATACACTAAACATTCGGATTAGCTATGATGAGTATCATTAGTATCATCATATTATTCAATAGCTAAATATAATGACGATATGATATTTACATTTTATAGAAGAATATTTTCACGGAAAATTATATTGAAATGAGATGTATCAAATATGCGGTTTTGATACATTCGATGCACACACACGAAAGATTTAACGTTAATTTCGATGTTCCATTTGCTTTAATGTACCTGTTTATTTGATGGAATGTTTGCCTACATTTTTATGCAAGTCCGAAAAATTTTACAACTATTTAACATGTAGATTATTAAATTGTTATGCTATGTTAAGTGCTGTTTGCCAGACTTTTTAACGAGTCAAACAAGAGAATAATTCGTGAATACTGGTATTACGGAAAATCATGCCATGGCTCGCTGAACGATACGCAATGATGCTTTGGGAGATACAGAGAGTGTTAGCAAATTTTATTGCAAATAAAAAATGCAGTTTAGCTAGGCGAATGTGAAACATAATGAAATTGGGCAATGTGGTAGAAAGAAATTAATCTCTGCTGCATATTCACGCTGTAAATACTAAATGTGCTCGTTTTGTGAAATATCGTTTAAATTTATTTAAATTTAAACAATAAGCTATTTGTTTACTCTTTTAAATGTATATTGGTTATATTAAACGAGATAAAGTATATTAAGTTATTAATTGTAAGATAAAATTGTTAGCTCAATCTTACTGTTAACACAAATATTTTAGACAAATTTTATTTTTTTTTCTTATTCCTAATTATTTATGTCGATAATTCAGTTCTCTGAATCTCATAATATATATGTGTATAGTATATATGTATAGTTATATGCTATCTACCGCAGGCATAATATCCATTAATGATAATGTGAGGCTTGTATTAATGTAATTTGCAGCGTATAAATGAGTCAACGATCAAAATAATTGCTACTGTAAATTGCCATAAGTATAAAAAGTATAATATTTTTAATAAATATAAAAAAAGAAAAGGAATGTATGCTCATAAAATTATACGTAAATAGATTTACTTGTAAAAAGCGTGCACTTAAAAAGTTATTAGTGTTAGATGGACATAGATGGATATTTACCTTCTGCAATTTTTGAATAGCATGCATAAATGGAGATTGTATAAATAATTTTTTAACGCATAATTAAATTTGTTTTTTATAAGTATTCTTTGATTTTGTCATACAAATTTTTTAATTTTCGAGAACAATAGTATAATGGTAGAGACTTTAAAAATTTAAATTTAAAAAGTATTTTTAAAACTATAAAATTTTTGTTTAAATTGTTCTCTTATTATTTTAATGTTTAGAAAAATAGAAATTGATTTTCTTCAAGAAAATATTTCATCCCTGAATAGAGATGATGAGAATACTTACGATAAAATACCTGCCTCTTTAATTCATTAATATTTATTCAATAAGGGAGTGGAAGTGAAAAAGGTTCCGACGTACGTTTTCTTAAGAATTACGTTTTTTACAATTAATAAGATCTCAACGTAGTAAAATTTGTAAAAATAAACAAAAAATTTAGATTTATGATATAAAATATATGAATCTATATCAATAAAAATAGAATCAAAATATATAGAATAAACAACAGATCGAGAAATATAACTTATGAAAGTAGAAAATATATTGTACAAAACTTACACATGCGTTTATTCTATTATCGGATTATCATAACTATCGCATTGTATTAGCAGTAACGGTATTAAATCGTGCTTTCTTTGCGATTAATAATTGTAATACAATTTTTTTATATGTTGTAATATTTGTGAACTACCGCCTTTCTCTCATTTGTTTAGAATAGTAATAAAATAATTTTAGATATTTATACAATAATGCAAGATAAAAAAATATAACATTTTTCCACATAAAATATAATAAAAATATAACACTAATGTAAAATTATAAAATAGTTAAAAATCACTATTATAAATTAGAAAATACACAGCAATGTTGATAGATAAAGAGATTTTCAATAATAAATATATATATAATATTAAAAAACTAAAATTTGTGTCACAAATAAGTCTTCGTCGATATAAAGGAAATACTGTTAATTAGCTCTTTCCTATTCATACATAATATCTATTCTTCAATGATCAATCGCATGAATTATTCTGAAACATTCAAATAACGCAAGAGAGTGCAAGAAACATCTAAAATATATTCGAGAAACATTTGAAAGAATCGAAAGTCCTTTAGACATTTTTTTGTAATGTACTTTCGACGCTTGTTTAATGTTACTATTACTATTATAGGCCATTACATTAATTCTCTACTTTACTAGCAGTATTTTCGTCATACTGAATGGACGGTACCATAGGTGGCTTGAAGCCATATTCCATTTTTGATTGTCTGAAACTTCCGTGCTGCGTTTCCGGCTGCCTGGATTTTCTCATATTAGCTAATGATTGAGCGGTATTCGTGGAGAACTGCGGTGACTTTGTTTGAGAGAACACTTTGCTCTGTGAGGTTTTACGCGGAGGCGTAGGACCTACGTATTCATCCTTGCCTGATTTATCCTTCTCCACTAGATTGTACAGGATCTGCCGTCCAA
Source organism: Acromyrmex echinatior (assembly GCF_024713525.1). Taxonomy (NCBI): domain Eukaryota; kingdom Metazoa; phylum Arthropoda; class Insecta; order Hymenoptera; family Formicidae; genus Acromyrmex; species Acromyrmex echinatior. The sequence continues at coordinate 22,658,013 of NC_141853.1, forward strand.
AGGACGGTATCGTGTATGACGTTGTGGTCGTGTGCGGTCGCAGCATTACGTGACTGTTAAACTTTTTCGGTAGTATCACCAATTTAACATTGGAAAAATGTGCCGTAGGAACGTAGTTCTTGCCGACGTCGATATTATAACTGTATGCCGAAGGTCTATTATAAGGAACGTTGTAAAACTGCGATGAGTTCGTCTCGCTCTGTGACGGCGACACGAATGTCAAGCTATTGGCAGCACTATGGAAATTAGCGTTTCCTCCAGTAAAAATCACCTCTTGCGGCTTCTGATAATATTTTGTAAATCTAGTCTCGGTCGAGCTGCTGCTTTCAATCGGCCTGTCCGTGCTCGCACGATACGGCCGAGGAGGTAGCGAGGAAACCACCGGCTTCTCCGTGGTCTTCTCTATCGGCACCGTGGTATGCGTTGGCTGGTTGAACGGTGCCACCGGGTATGCCGGGTAAACCGCCGGTAATCTCACGTGCAACGGATACGGAGGAGGCTGCACTACTAATCGCTGGACCGTATATGGCACCCTTTTCTCGACCACCCGTTCAATGTGGAGCGGATAGATGTGTGGCAGACGGATCTGCTTCTCCACCACACGCTCGACCGGTACTTGCACGGGATGCAGCATCGGTACCGGCACCTTCTCAGACATCGGAATCTTCTTCTCGATTTCGATCGGATGTGAGTGCGGCATGTGAATGGTTTTCTCGATCGGATGGGGCCGCGGAATCGGCACCATGAAGCCTCCGTTCGCAGACGATCCCTCGGGAATTATCCTAAGAAGAAGTTGCGTAGCTTCCGGTCGCCTTATCTCCGGCGATCGGAATGAGTGCTGGTAATCATACGGTTGATTTGATTGCGGCTGCTGCACCGAATACTGATACGTATTTGGTACGTACGGTTTTACACGCTCGCTCGCTGTTTCTTGTTTCGTTGAACCTACAACAAGTTTCCCGCGTGGCGGTATGCCGTTATCATTGCCGTTAAAATTATGTCGTACATTGGATTGATCGTATAACGTGTCATCAAATTGATTCGGGGCCAACAGAGCGGGCTGTATGCCGTTGTATTTGAACGACTGCAATTCAAGGGCCGTTTGCTCGTGAGTACCCGATGAATACTTATTGTTAGTGTTGACAATCGAAGCTATCGGTCTGCCAACGTCGTCCTCGAGAGCATTGTATTCGTGCTGATTAAGCTTTTGCGAGAGATGCGGGGATGTGTGGGTTTTAATATCGCTCTTTTTGTCCTGGTCATTACCTGGAACGGAAGTCAATATTATATTAATGCATTATATACCGCATTCCATCACGTATGGGTGAAAACTGGCAATTTGTAGTGGCGCTGATGCGTGCTTTGATAGTGCGAGTAATATTACGCGCATATGAGCATTAATTCGTCGTTGCACGTTAATATAAGTTTGCGTCATGTAGACTCCTTTCCGTATTGAAGAAATTTGGTGAAAGTTAATATTATCTTGAAATTATTATTAGGGCAGTTCTTTAACTTTAACGTTCACATAAGATTTTGAGCGGAATGACGATTTGAATGATAAAAACAAAGATTACTATTAATAATTAAAAATAAATAAATTAAATGCAAATATATTACTATAACATTAATTTCTATTATATTTTGAATAAACTTAAATGACTTTCTATAACCGGTATTTTTACTTCAAAACCGTCTTTAAGTAGCAAGCTGACGTTATTAATAACGTGTCGTTATTTATTACTAAAGATGTATTAATAATTATGTATATTACCTTGATAAATATCGTAAGTTGGTCGCAATTCTGATTGCTCGATCTGATCATATAGTTGGTTCGATTTCTGCCAATTCCCAATATTATTCGTTTCGATAACACCGAGGTTTGACGTCTGTTGAATATACTCCGGAGGATAATGAATCTCTTGCACTGGCGCGGTATGGAAGAGCTCGATGGACTTTTGAATCTCAACAGAGGTATCAGGAACTTTTTTTATATCAACCTCAACTTGTTTCTCAACTTCGTCCCGTTCAAAATTCTCATCTTGATAATCGATATGTGATTGATTGCCATTGTTCTTGACAAATTCCTTATTCACAGTAGATAGACGTTGTAAATCGTCTTGAGGATAATCCTGGAGATAATCCATCGCGACAGATTGCTCACTATTATCTATCAAACTAGCTTGATTGGCGTTCACCAGCGTGATTCCGACTTGCAGAGGGTTCAGCATGACCGAGGATGTTATTGAAGCCGCCACTTTTGAGCCTCCAGTGTTAGTCTCCGAGGTAATCTCGGCGTTCTCGATTGGTTTGTACGCTTCGGATATATCATCCATATAATCAACCATCTCCTGAGTATCAGGCAAATCGGCCACTATGATGGGACCTGAAAATCTTGTTTGAAACGAAGGACTAATCTCTACAGTCGTCGATGTTCTCACGTTTTCCGATTTTGTAGTAGACTCCACAGATTTCTCCGTGATTTTTTCATTGACGGTATCATTATGCACTCGAGATGATCTTGCTTGTGGTGTCGGAAGAATTTCGGGCACGACATCGTTCTCGAGAATCGAAGCAATGTTGCCTGACAAGTTTTCCGTTGTAATTTCACTGAAAATTTCATCGAAATTCTCCAATGTTTTAGACTTAACCATTTTGGAAGCATCAGAAGACGATTCATCTGCTAAACTACTTTCCTTTTTCAGTGCGAGCACAAATGGTTCTTGAGTAGCTGATGTATAAGGCCCTTTATAGTTATCTTCATTTTGAAGAGGCAACATAGTACTGCTGAAAGACTTCGTGTGCTTGTTATCTTTTCGATCTTCGCTCGTCGAAATGATAGTCCTGACAATTGTTCTGTCATGTGGATGATCTTGCCGGACTTTTTGTCCAAAATTGCCGGCATTTTCGACAAGAAACACATCATCGGAATACCCTGGTTCGAGACTTGAATATTCTTTAAATGGATACTTGTTGGTTGTCTCTAAATGGACACTTGTCTTGGCGAACGACGTCGCATAAATTGATCCTAGCGGCGAGGAATCGGTCTTCGAAACACCATTCGATCCTCCTTCCTCATCGGCGTGAACTGCTGATCTACTTAGTTCGACATTCGCGAAATTACTAGAATCTTCTTCATCTTCGATGTCCGTTTGTTCAGAACTCTTTTCTTCTATCACATAAGGTTGTACTATCTGTTTCACCGGCAGATCATGAACTTTTGTATCAACAGCCTGAAAAATAAATAAATTAAAACAATTGTCTACAGAAAATTTACGGTTATTATATATGAATATATTATATGATATTCAATTTTTTAATTAATGTTTTAGATATAATATTACAATTATGATTATAGCACATTAGCACATTATTAATTAATTATTAATATATAAATGTAGAACTGAATAAATTTGTAAATTTATACTAATACCCATCCAAAAATAAATTTTAGAAATATATAATTTCTATGAAAACATCATACTTTGCATGTATTTGTAGAAATTATAATATACATATAAAAAAAGCTAAAATTAAGTAAAAGATTATTGAAAGAAGTAAAATATTGATAATAAAATATTATTTATTTCATTTTGTAATATATACTTTACTTTCTTTTCAATCTTCAGTTCTTGTGTGATAGACATGTAGAATTTATAAGAAAATAAAATTAAACTCCAATATAAATGCAACTATAATTATCATTTTTCATTAATTAATTTATAATTCATTAGAATGTTTATTTGAATCATCCGTTCGAGAGAATTTATTTTAATTTAATTTATTTTATTTTATATTTTTTCCGACTATGTAATTTATTGTATGATATTAAGAGGCATTTCCCTATTTTATTTATTTTCTTGAGCAGCCTTGATTCCTGTTTGATGTCGCTTTTAAATTATTTCAAACGCTCATTAAATATAAAACTTTCTTCATTTTATCACCTTAAAATCGCTCGTTTATTTTTTTTTCAACTCTTTCTGCAATATCTGACATCAGTGTTGTTAACCGGAGGAGGAAATGAGATACTTGATCGCATCCAAGCGCCACGGATCTCCAAACGAAGCAAATCGCGGTGACCCAGAAGATTTTACAAAAAGAAGGCGAAGTATAGCGAAGTCTAGCGTATCATGATAAAAAATCCATGTGCTTTGACTGTTCCAAAACAAATCGACACACTTTTTTGTGAAGCAAAAAAACTAACGTAGTGACTAATACATTACACACACATACACACAGATATATTAGGTGTTGGAATTAATTCGTAGCGTTTTTTAATGAAAGAATGTTATTTATTTCACATGAGCATTAAAAAATACATTAATGAAAGTACTTCCCATCACTTGTAAAACGCTACGAATTAATTCCAACACCTAATATATATATATATATATATATATATATATATATATATATATATATTGAGAGAGAGAGAGAAAGAGAGAGAAAGAGAAAGAGAGAGAGAGAGAGAGAGCTATTGCTCTTATGGTTTCGTCAGTGAAAGAGCAATATTTTCCAAAAAGTTTATAACACATCAAGTTTTTTGATCATTTAACATAATCCAAGCGATCAACTTTCTCTAAAACGCGAATTATTGTCCCGTAAAGATATGGACATGAAAATCGATAAAAATTTGTTGTTAAAGAAATGAACTGTCAGTAAGTTTCACTGAGCAGATTCTTATCACTGCTACAGATAATTAACCAGATCTCGAAAAGAATCGAGTGAAGCTCTGGTTATATGGGACGGACACACCCATTAAAAAGAATCTACAGCACCCCGTAGTTTCCCGTCGTAATCCCGCACGATGATCTTTTCGCATCGCGCGGGAGATCGGCGTGGCGTCTGAAAATAACGCATCTGACGGCCGCCCGGCGCGAGAGAAAGGTGCAGTTACGGTACCGACATCGATCTCCCTTTCTCCTGTGGCGTTCGAGAGAGAAGAAAGGAGAAACGAGAAAGATGCGTCGCATTCCTGTACCGAGCGCAAAAGAAAAACCAGTGAGAGTCGAGTAAATCCCGATGGTCCAGCGAGAATGAAGCGGAGCTGATACGTCCTCAATAATCCACACCGATTGGACCCTTTACTTTCTCCTTATATGCCGAAACCACATATTTTGCTTTCTTTCACAATAGGTATTTCTGTATTTTTAATTGAACGGTTCGATATAAAAAAATTAATTCAATTAGACTGAAGCTATATTCCTTTATTGAATAGATCATATAAATTATGAATTTGCTTCACTCTTTAATATTAAAACTTTCATTTATAATATTTACATTTCTCAACGTTTCTCAACGTTTCAATTCTTGAGTAATTATACACTTCAAATAATGTTCTTACAACTACCAATTAAATATAAATCAAGATCTGCTTGAATTTAATTTAAAAAAATTTAGTTGTCTATTTGTTCAACACATAAAGCAACATTAATTAAACGGAATTCTCTTTAATTTTTAATAAATTAATTAATTTTTACAAATGGTAATTCGTTATACACATACACATATTTTTCTATAAGAAATATTATATATTTATTATTATATATTTAGAGAAAATTAACATATTTTTTTTAGATTTGTCTACTTTTTACGATATTCAAATTTTTTCCATTTATTTTATTTTGCCATTGACCCACATTTGAACAGTGTTCTTAGTAAACTAGAAGCGTCATAACTTTTTGCGTGTGTTACGGATCTGTGATACTGCATGGATGCATAAATATTACGAATAAATCAAGACTTAATTGACTGTCGTTTGGCTTATCCGACACAGATACGGAGAGAAGTGGTGCATTAAGATAATAATAATGAACAGTGTAGTTTTTTATGGGGCAAGTGTGCGTCAACAAGAAATAACCATAACTTTGTGTCGAAGCACTAATAGTCTGCTGCATAAAGAGCGGGCAGTCTTATCTTTCTACTTTAACATACCTATAATTTATATACATATGTATAAACACATTAAAAACAACTTTCTCCATACATTGTTCTCGTAAGGAAATATTAACTAAATGTATTATTATAAATTATTTCTGCATATTTTACTGATTAAATCAAAATAATGTGTTTGAAGAATGTCTTAAAGCAAATGCATATTTAGTGATTTCTGATTTTCTTATTTATTGGCCTTTTGGTTGTCTAAAAACCATAAATGTCGGTAAACCGTATCTTTAAATAAGTTGAAAGAATAAAATTAAAAGATTCGCAAGGTATAACATTAATTTAACCAATCTTTTTAAAAGCTTGAAATAGTCGTTCAAGATATAATTTTCTCAGCTCTTCGACTGGAAAATTTCAATCTCGGCTATTAATCGTACACTTGACAAACATTGATCGATTCGTTTTCTCTGCGTTGCATGACATTGTGTAACACACGATGGTGCGCGATGGTGCATTTCGTTGGAACAACGGCAATTACCGGCGGATGAATTTACGTCCGCGTGTGGCCACTTTCACTGGTGAGTTTCCTTTTAACGCGAAGAAAATACACACTCGTCATGCCCGCCGGCGCATTCTTTGTCGCGTTTTACCTTGTCCCTGACAACGTTCCGCGAGCGCACCTTTTAATTCAACCTCAGAATTTGTATAATAGCAATTGCATCAATTTCACCCGGAATGCACTCGAAACAACCGCGATTAAGCCACCCGCTGACGCGATTCACGTCTGCACGACGCGGAATTTTCACCGTTTATCCTTAAACGGGTTAAAGTGTATTTTATTTCGCGTGAGAGAGTATAAAGAAATAAGGACTTCTACCTTATTACAAGAAAACATTCACTTTTACTCGACAGAGTAAAGCTATTTAATTAAAAAATTAATGTTTAAAATTTATAAAAAATGTCTCAACGTTCAGAGAAATTTTATATTAAACACATATATAAATACGTGCCTATACACGTTCTTTATTTTCATGAAAATTAATAAAAATAGAGAGAGAGAGAGAGAGAGAGAGAGCGAGAGAGAAGTTTTATTTTTACATTATTAAATTGTACAAAAAAAAATAAATTTTAATTTTATTATAAAGCTTAAAATTCTTGTTCTTCATGTTGTTTTATTTTCGATATGATTTTTTATTAACTTTCATATTAATTTTAAAAATATAGAATTATCAACTTTAACTTAACTTATACTTGGTATTTTAGATAATATACATATAAATACAAAATTAACACTTTTATTCTTAATCTCTTCTTTTAAATAATGATATTTCATCAGTAAAGAACTTCTTGGATAAGTAATTTTGTATTGTATTAGAAATTTCTTGGCAAACAAAGCGAAATTCCGACACAAAAACATGAAAATTTCCAGAGTATGCAAATATAAATGTGCGCGAAAGTATTCGACTTTCTTAGTTCTACGATTTTCTCTACATTGATTAAATTTCAAAATTCTGTTATTGGCGTAAACTCATTCCAATTTTATAAATTAATTAATCTTATATATTTATATTTTTTATTATTCACATACAAAATATTTAATTTCAGATTTATTTTAATTCTATGTATTATCCGCGAATTAATATTTCATTTTATCAATAAATTCTATCATTGTACATCGTGACGAAAATGATGTGAAGCAAAATTAATTGTTCGCGTTTTTCAATGGAAACAGTCGGCGCTTCGCGAAAGACATTTTAGAAAAGGTGGGAACCGCAGCCAATGAATTATTTCGTGTGGCACAAACGTGTTGCAAGTGAAAATATTCTCTTTCTCTCTCGGTTCCTCGAAACCGCGACATTCACTCGATCTATGCTAGCTCCCAGCTGTAATTCATCTCGGCTCGTCGCGCCTATACGTAAAGTAGCACTTGAATGACGCGCCGCAAGTAGATCGAGGTTAAAGATTTCTATGCCCCAAGGTTAAGGATGTTTGTAAGCACTATATTCGCCTAAACTCTAGGGCCTGTCGTAGCTAGGTATCCCCTGTGGTTATTATCGGAATGAAAAGAAACTTTTTTAATGACACACGCGCCTCAATCATCTTTGGACTTTCTCTACCGCGTGTAGGAACCATTGATTTAGATTTTATTACAAATATTTTCAGCCATTAATATCATTTTCAATGTCAATGTCACTTTCTATAAAAGCAAACTCTTAAAACCTCTCTGAAATTTGAATTGAAAATAAATTAAGATGGAATTTATATTTTTCTTATATTTTTTCAAGGTTTGTATAATTTATGGATTATTAATTTTTTAATGAAATTGCTTATAACTAAATATAAAATTTTTAATTTAAATTTTTGTATCACATAATTTAATGTAAATAAATATTAAAACATTATATTTTAATAATTTATTCAAAAAAATTCACTACGCTAATGATTCATGTGATGTTCTATATTATAATTTAATACAATATGATTTGCCGAATTTACCTTTTCACCATTCAAATTTGCGATGTTGTGTTCCGAAGATGCAGTTATGAATGCCGCCCATGTTATAAGAGCAACCTGTAAGAAAAGTTATCATAATACATCCTGTACGTAAAAAAAAATGACACTGTTATCTACTTTGACGTAAAAATATGAATAGCTGTAGATTTATAAAAATGCATTTGGTCGTAAAAATAAAATGCAATACAATTTAATTTTTAAATATAAATAATTTCAAAAATTTGGGAACACACCTGCGATTTTTTCGCATTTCATAAAGTTTTTTTTTATCTTAATGGAAAAAAGTTTTTAATTATACATTTTGAAGCGCAAAAACAAGGCTTTAAATCGGCGATTGAATTTTTTTTACATTATATTCCTAAATCATATAAAATTGAAAATTGATACTTTTTACAATATTTTTGTTTTACTTTAAAGTGCTGCAGTTTGAGAAAAAACATTTGTTGTATGTGCTTGATTTGTACAACTTTTTCTCAAAATTTTTCAAAAATTTTATCCAACACTATCAATTTTAAAAGTCCTTAAAAAATTTTGTAAAAATTTATATGAATCAAACATTATAACAAACATTTTTGTCTAAATTTTTTAGTTTCAAAGTTAAAAAATATTTTGGAAAAAGTAAATTTTTATATAATAAAAAAATTTGATCTCTGTGAAAAATCATTGTATCACTTTGTTTCAAGAAGCATTTAAAAGTTTAAAAAGCTTATTTTAAAATAGTTTAATATTAAATTTTGTTTTATCAAATAGGAACGGTTCAAAGCAAGATAACAAATATCATTCTCAATTTTATGTGAACAAAATGTATAAAAAATTCAAACACGGATTTGAAGCTTTATTTTTGTATTTAAAAATGCATAATTCAAAATTTTTCTACATTTTTTTTTCGCAGAGATATGTAACTTTTTGTGAAATGCATGAAAACCACAAGTGTTTCCAAACTTTTGGCCGGCACTGTTTATGTAATAAAATAAATAGAATAAGATTTTGAAAGAAGGGAAAAGAGAACATAATTAAACTTATATGTTTATCATGATAAACAAGTTTTATAAAATAAATTTTTCACTTTTCCCTTTCAATAAAGATAGATCTAATGAAAATTTTAAATAAGATTATTATTTTACACTATTTATTGACTTTAAAAACTATAATTAACATTTGTTGAGATAAACACACACACACACACACACACACACACACACACATTAGATATAAAATGAAATAGTATAACATACAATAAAAAATGAGGATAGTTTTAAATTATTCTATTAACACTCATTTTCTTTTAGTTAGTTCATAATTAATATAATAATATTAAGAGATAAAACTATATGTTATATATTATATTTTTAAAATTAATTTTTTAATAGTTAAATAAATTTAATATATAAAAATTCTATTTTATATTCAACTATTATCTTTATTTACATTCATTAAGTTCTTTATAATTGTTCAAAATTCAGAATTTATTTTAAATTTATAAATACGTAATGTTAAGATATTAATTATAAAACATAAAGTTTCTTATTTTTTTGTCATATTTAAATTTAGTTAGTTAAAACACGAGTAATCACTAGCTGAAATATTGTCCCGAAGATTACATGATTTCATATGATTTTATCTGATTACAAATAATTTTTTTCATTATATATGAAGTAATTTGGTAAAATATATGATTTTATTTAATTAATTTTAATATTATACAATGACTTCTCGTGGTTGCATATGTAATTATCGGATTATACGTAGAGAATTTTTCATACGAATTTTATAATGATTTCGAGGAATCTGTCCCACGATTACATTAAGTGGTTACCCCCTCGTAAAATACTATAAGTGCAAGAAGGAAAAAACATAAGAACCAATTTAATTAACTTACAGCGTAGAGTCTCATATCTTCTGCCTTAATGCATTAATAAGCAAGAGTTTTGGACAAATTGCACAAGTTCTCCGCGTTATGCTCGGCCGATGATCTCCGGTCCTCTTTACACGCTTCTAGTCGCGCGATGTTTTTCGCGTACCCGACGCATGCACTCCGCAACGAGACAGTGTGTACTACTTCATCTTGACGCGATACAGTTGACTTAAGCCGAAGCTCTAGTTATCCCCACGCCAGCGAGAAGCCGCGGCAACCACCTACGAAATCCCTCCAGCATCCGCAATGCACGCCTCACACTCCTCACTTGTCGCTTACCTGGCGATCGGAGGAAGCAAGAGAGCTCCTTGAGTTAAATGATAAAGAGAGAGGCAGAGACAGTCGTGGAGGGTGAATGGCTTGCAGAGATTAGCGATGGATATACGATGCGATAGGTATAGGATGCACGTTTCCGTATCAGTCGATGGCGGAAATTAACTCTTGGCAAATCTCGAGTTCATTTTCAAACTGGAATTCAAATTAAAAAGCACTTATATGGATTTCTCAGGAAATCGTGTCTTTCTGCAAAAATTTACTATTCTGCGGAGACGAGTAATTTTAATCATCTTATTTCGTAAGATGATTTAATATGTAATGATTTTTCTGGTCTTAAAGTTATTATTATTAATATGCAAAATATATAATCAAAGATCTTTCGTTTGTTTGGATTTTTGTTGTCTTGTATTCATCAGTAGCGGAACGCAAGGTGGTGAAAGTGACATTGGCCGCTTGAAGAGGGGATTTTAATGACTCTTCAATTTTCCTCTCTTTCATTCGCGAATGTTATGCACATCGTTATACTTGCGGCACTTCGATTTCACCGAAGCAATTTGATTAATTTTTGGACAGATGTTGGGTAAAGCATATAGATCGCGAAGACCATTTTTTTTATTATTTATCTAAAAAAATGTATGAACGTGGAAGTAAAAAACGTGAACAAATAAAGTATATTTTACAAAGAAGGAATTACTTTAAGATTAAAAATTGTAAGTATTACTTTTAAATACTTTATCTCGATACCTTTTATGTAAAAATACAAAGCTTAGTAATAAGATACAAATTAGAGACATGATTCTTATGACTTGTTATGTATGTTTGTCTCAATTTATGTCTGTCTTAACTTATGCATGTATAAATAAACGAAGAATTAAAGAAAACTGATTTATAAAATTTATTAAAATTATTTATCTTTTTTTAAAATTTTTAAATGAGCACTTTATCTTAGAGTAAAAATGATATTATTTAAAAAATAAAACTCGAACTGTCATTAAATTTACTTTACAAAAATTATCAACGTTTATGACTTATAAACTATTGAACTTTCTCCATATATATATATATATATATATATATATGAGAATCATAATATAATATACGCAATCATAGCTTTCATTTCGGCAAAGGAAGAACTACTGATTCTCAGTCTTTTATTTTCCTCTCTAGTTTTCCCTCATTCCATAAGTAGCAAGTTGTATGGTATGCCACGAAATCGGAACATGAATACTAGCAAATGCGTTTAATATGTCGAATAAATCAACTTCTTAACTATCAGTACTATCATTTTTTAAATTTATTTTTATAAAGTAGTTGCACAACAGTTAATATTGTAAACAGCATATACAATGATAAAACAATATTGATAAGAACAAAATAATCCAACTAATCTTAGTTATCTTTAATTTAATAAAAGCGTCTCTTCTGGTTATTCAATACATTAATTGAAATATATTATGTACGTATAAAATATAGCCGGTTCGCTATATAAAGAAGGCACAGTATTTCACGTCATGTTTCTTTTGCTTAAAATATATGCCTATTAAAAAAATATTTGTATATTACTTTATTGTTTATTCAATGTGTACACTTAGAAAAAGATCCGAAATGTAAGTATCTCGTTCAAATTATTTATAAAAAATAATAGGAAAAGGAAATTCTTGATGGAAAAGGTTAAAAATATGATAGAGAGTATAGATGATGCGATAAATGTATACGTTTCTTTCAAACTTGTTTATATTAATTGAAATTTACCATGAATTAACAATGTATGTTAAGAATATTCCTTTTTTTAAACAATTGTAACTATATGATAATCGTAACAATCTAAATTACGCACCAATATACTGTTGGCTCTTGATTTGGATTATAATTTGATTTATACAATATTAGATAATCGTAATTCTTCTTTGTTGCTACTAATATAAAAACGTAAGCATAAAAAGTATAAATTTCGCATTTAAATAAAGAAATATAACTACTAATTAATATTCAGTTTTTTGAATTACAATAATCTGTTAATTAAGTGATCTCTAGATGATCAGTCTATTAATATGAAATCAATAAAAATTATTTTACATCATTAAGAGTTATTAATATAATATCTATAATAATTATATACATCACATATATAAAGGTGTAAGACTGAATTTGAGTTTATTCACTTCAATTTTAACACAATGGAATTTATATTAGTCATTATATTGAAAAAACCTTTATTATTCTATGTTATGTGATATAATATCTCTAAATAAGCTACCACATATGTAATTGTTTCAATTTATTTAAAAAAATTATTAGTACTTTTCATAAAAATCACTTGTTTTTATTTTAAAAGGAATAGCACGGATTATCTGAGACACACTGTATATTTATAACTGATTGATGAAATTAAAATTATTCATACATATATATATTATATACATGTTTTTATAATTTATACTATTTATGAAACTTTTATAAATATACCTATGAATATAAAATATACATATGAATATATTTATAATATTTATTTTATAAATATAAAAATAAATATAAAAAAAATAATTGTAACTATATTATATTTTTGAAAATAAATATATATTTTATAAATATAAACATATTTATAATATATACATATAGGGTAGATAGTCCAACAGTGAACCAATAGTCCAACATTATGAAATTATTGCGATATTTCATAAATGCAACGTTATCAGATTATCCTGCTATCATACAGCGACTCGCATTTGACCCCCCCCCTCCTCCCTCTCTTCGGCTGCCCAGTCGACTGGCAAAAGGTGGTCATGTAATGTCACATTTTAAGAATTTTGAGTTGCAAAGTAAGTTTTTTCCATAAGTTTAAGCGCATTTTTCATGTTTTGGTTGTTATCTATCATTTTTTTCATTGTGCAATAGTTTTGTGTACATTTGGCTTTATTATTCTGTAAGTAATTCTTTTTCTGTTACATTATTTTATCACATTATTTAGGAGATTATCGTGGAAAAGGTTAGGTGATCTACAATAAATCATTTTGATGTAGTGAACAATAAATCGTATATTGTAAACCACGTAACCTTTTTTACGATAACAAAATAATAATTCATTATAATAATTATTTAGAATACGGCACCTCCTCCCACCTGAAATCTCAGTAAAAATATACTCATTTGACGCGTTTTCACTTAAAACGAAAGAAAAACGCGGTGGTCGGCCTTGTGAATCCCCACCACCTTATAATTATCTATTTTATAAACATTTTAAAATATAGCAAAACTAAAATAATCCCAATAATTCGCAGTATAAAACATATAGTTCATTATTAAAAATAGCATGGTTCATTGTGTAACACTCCTTGCACACAATGAACCATTTCCTATTTTTTAAAATAATCGAAATTGACTAAACTTCAGGGATAACTTAAAAGTTATTATTTACAATATGTAATCAACTAAATTCATCAGCTGTATGCAAAAATTCAGACCTTCAATAATTGAGAGAAATACGAGCCTATGAAATTTACATGGTTTATTGTTGGATCACTTATCTTATACATATATAAATATAAATGTATTTATAATATAAAATAAATAAATATGTATATATAATATAAATGTATAATATATAAATAAATAATATATGTATAAATAATATATAATATGTATAATATAATATGTATAAATAATATATGTAATAAATAATAATAATAATTTATAATATAAAATGAAAACAAATTATAAAAACTTTAAAATATTATAATAAAAAAAATTATATAATTAGAGCACGTTTGATAAGTTATAAGGTAATATTACACAGTGTAGTGTGTAAAGCCCTACAACTAGCACCAGGTATGTTGAGGCCCATAATGCATCCGGTTATGAAATCATAAAATGTTAGTAAATCAGATGCAAACTGAACATCAAAACAATAGTGTAGTTTAACAAGAATATCGAAGGCAATTATTGGATCGTCACCAACTGAAATTAAATTTTCATCAGTCTTTATATAAAATTGTCCTTCCTTTGTTTGTCCAATTACAAAGCACACTAAAAACGGTTGGATATTTTTTGGTTTTTGAGACAAAGTTTCATCTTCTTCATTATTTACAAGTAAATCTTCCATTGTCTATATTAAAAAGTAAAAACAATGTACATGGCTTATAAAGTATCTATAATACGCATTTAAGTTAATATATGATATTTTTTTAATTACAATACTCACATGAATAAACTGTAATAAATTTCGATTTGGAATTTGTTTAAGGGAAAAATTCGATGCTTTAATTTTTACACCTTTTGAATTGTCTTCTCTCTGAAATTATAATTAATATTATTAGATTTATATACTCACGCTCTTTTTATAAAAATTATTCCGAAATCGGAAATTATTTTTGAATAGCTTACAGATGTTTTCGTTTTTGCATAGTTCGGAGAGGGCAACAACTCCGGCAACAAAATCAAAGCTTTGAAATTATCTGTAAAGTATAAAAAAGTATCAATTACACACAAAAGAAATGCACAAGTTATAGAAAAAATCGAGTTCTTATTCAATAATAAAAAATAATATTAAACTACTCATTATCATACCATCATCAAAATCATCTACTTTTTGGAGCAAGTACTCCTTTTTCATATGGCAGAATTTCAAAATTCTCGGCACATAGTAAGATGAAAATTTTCTTAAAAATGTATCATTGTTTGGAAACATCGATATAAATTCCCTATGAATCTGAAATAATGAATGAAATTCTGAATAATGTAAATCATTTGAATGAGAAAAAAGTTACATATTTGCAAATATTATTTTTCATACTTCAATTAACATACCATTTCTCCATTATAATCTTTTAGTTTTGGATATAATCTAAATATATCATCTATTGTCATCTGTTCGGAATTTTTTATGCTCCTTTGCCTGTTAGGTCTTGTTTCATCTAATAATTGTATAATACTCGGTTTATTGCTATCACTGGGTATTTTGAATATAAGCTCACAACACTGAAAATAATAAATTGTCAACAATAATTAAATATTTTTATAAGAAAAAAATCTATAATTATGTATATAAATTGTACTTGAATTAGGATTCTAAAATGCTGATTTTCTTTACAAATGTCATAAATACCTTTTCTTGAAATACTTCCTCATCGAGATATTCTTGTTTCACAAATTGTGACCTCTGTCTTTTAACATTAATTTTTTTAATTGCTGGCTTAGTCGATGCTCTTTTTTTCTTCGTGGGATTTAGTTTTACTCGCATATTTTGGAAGCGATATTGTATAAAGCCACTGTTTGTCGTCTTATCATAAAAATGCTCCTAAATATGTACATAAATTTTGTTAAACAATAGTATCAATATATGAATTACAAAAATACAATACTTACGTAACCTTCAGGCGAGTGTGAAGATCGTAATTTCGGAAAAGCATTGACGATTTCCTTAGCCAATTCTGTTTTTAATTGGCTAGATGGATACCTTTCAAACAAGATTCGAAATAAAAACATTATAGAGTAATATAAACAATTAAGTCATGAACAACGTATTTTATAAATTTGAAAAAATGTGATAACGTACATATCATTGCTGAGTTTGACTATTTCAGCACATACTATTCTAATAAATTCTTGACGATCGGTGTTTCCAACAATACCAGAATCAAGGACGCTTAATAATGATATTTTTCTTGTATGTTTAGCATCATATGCTTCAATCCAAGCTCGAACATTTAATTTATTTTCTGCATCGTTAGGCTAAATTTATTCAAAACATATACTCTGAACATTTTTATATTATTTATTTATTTTCGTAAAACGAATTACGTATTTTTTAAATATACACAATATAATATCTTTTTAAAGTTTATAATAGCATAATTAATACCTGCTGAATATTTATATTTTGTGGATGCAGTAAAATAGGGACATTTTGTACATTATTTATGTCATCTATTGTAGAATTTTTTGGTTGCTCAACTTGGACGATTTCATTACCAGCAGTTGACGCGATTGTAGGTATATTATTTTGAACTCCATAGATAGGTCCATTAACAATAAAACAATTCTGTATACAGTTACAATGTTAGAATTTCTTCATGTAACTGGTTACACATATATTTATTTCTAATGATTAATTTAAAAATACCGTTGCTTTTGCTGCGTTAATCAAATTCAATAGTCTCTTTCTCGGTCCCGTTTTTATTTTGAGTTCTTTTAAGTCAGTTTCCGTCAGCGAAAGAAATGCTTCGCCGTCAACAAATTCATCTGCAGTATACACAATATTTAAAAAGATACGAATTATATGGTTTTTTGAATCGCTGACTCTTAAGTGAATTAAGGAAACTAATCCGAAGAGTGAAAGATATTCAGCTTTTATTTAATTATTTTCTTATATGTCAAAAGTTAATTCATTTACTAAAACTGTTATTAAGGAATCAGTAACGCAATTCAAATCAAATTACATACATGTATGTAATTTGACTTGAATTGCGTTCATCGTACAAAAAATTTCATTGAGTCATGCCAAAGCGGATACACATTTACTAAATCGATCTAATATTCTTCGTAGTGAATATTTAGAACTAAATTGTATATTACAGTAATGTATTATTATACTTTTATAAGATGAGCATGTACATATAGTTAAACTTGAATTAAATTTAAACATTTTAAAATCAACTTTGTCTATGGGGTTCTTTTACCAACTTTAATTAAATTAATCGACTCGCAGAAGTGTCAATAGCAGTTTAATATATCAGAAATATCAGAATATATCTCTGCTCTCTTCCTCTTTTGAGACAAACTGTGTTTACACACTGTATTTAGTTCTCACATTGACAATCGTGATGATTGAGTCAACCATCGATTAGCGTTAATCGGAGTTGATGGAAAAAGTCCGGATGCAGATACAATAAGAAATAAAGAATAATAAGAAATAAACGAATAAGGAATAAGGAATAAGAAATTTCATCTTATCAGATATTCAGTTTCTGATAGGTTAAAATTATTGTTGCTATTTCTTACTCCTTCTATTGCATCTGTCCCTGTGACATATTTTTATAATTCACCTTGCAATATTTTCAGAACCTCATGTGGCACCCCTTTAGTGAGTAAATATTCTTTTAACGCAGTCGGACTATTTAATGTGTCCTGCGAAAATAAATATTAATTTGTACAAGCCCATCCTGCAATTGCGCAAGCGTAGTTATAAGTGGTTATAGTTGTAAGAATTGATCAGTCACAGTCGAATATTCTCCTCATATTCGACTGTGATTGGAGAATTCTGCGCTTAAGATGCGATTTCACAGGGATATGCACATCCAATATTGTCCCTATTATGACCCTTTAAATAGGTCGGAAAATCATATAGGGATCTAAGAGGATATTAGCCCCACTCTCACCAATATAAACTAAAAATAGAGCAAGGAAAAATCTAGATTCCAATATCTCGCCGTAAACGTCTCTTATTATGTTTTCTTGGAGAGTGAAATATCGAAATATCGGAAAATGATGTGTTGATACTTAACTTATGCTGGATTTGTAGATCTCGAGTACAAAATTCGTATATGTGTATTGTGCTCGAGAGATACTTATTCTTTTAAGAGATTGAAAAATTAGAAAAATAATTTACAGTTAGTAATTTAGTTGGTAAAAATAATTTACAGTTTAGTTGGTACTTAAAATAGAGGGCGATTTATATTCGAGTGACGAGTATTTTGCGCAAACGCTATTTAATGTACATATTTCGATGTATAGTTCGATCGCATCAAATTATCGGAGATCGGATATAAGCTACGTTCGAAAATATTGCTCAACTGCCCTCACGATCGTTTTGTCTTTGTTGTTCATTTAATGTTAAACAAGGATAAGATGATACATCCTAAAAATATTATTTCGGAGTTTGATTACGATTTTGTCAAAATCCTACGAGAGAAAGATATTAATAGTATAATTTCTGCTTATATATGTACTGTCTCACTCTATAATCTGAATTAAAGTATAGAGTGAAATATAGAGTGAAACAATATAAGTTAGAGTGAAATAATATATATACAGGAAAAAATTATATATATTCTCCTCTTTGCTAGGATTTTGAGAAAATCGTTGATCGTGGCCAGACTCTGATAGGGTCTCGATGCATCCGAAGTATCGGAGGCAATCGGAGGCATCCGAGTGACGTTTCCGAACGCAGCCATATCCGGATGTGGAGAAAGCGCTCCGTTTTCAGCTATGCTGATGAGAGTGGGGGCAATTAGCTGGATATGCATATCTTCATGAAATCGCACCTTTACGCAATTGTAGAGATAAGGGCTCGATACAGATGTAAAATGGATATATATTTACGTATTGTTATAGCAGTCATATCTGTTTGTTGGGAATTTATATGGAAATTCTCGTGTCTTTCTCGAATTAAATAAATGATGCTTACCTGTGGCAAAATGTTCGAATTCATCGCGTACAATGTATGCATAATCAATCACAATCACATGAAACAAACGATCTACACTTAATTATCTTACAAAATGCGTAGTCTATTGTCTCTCGGAAACGAAAATGGCACATTGTCGAGTTTAATCGCTAAAACATGTTACGAATAACCAAGATGGCACCGTCTCGTTCATAACAGCAAACCGATTGTAGCGCTCCTAGCGATTGAGAATTCACTCTATTGAAGTGACGTTCAATGCATCTTGCATTGAATTATCAACCGATGCTTAAATCGCTTTGATTGATCGAGTGAAATAGCTACCCACTCATTACATAAAAGTAGACCGATTAATTCGAAAGGAGTGAAAGTTCACTCTTAAAGATTCATTTTTGAGGTAGTTGTCACTCGCTCTTGTTAAGAATTTTCAGTAGGTATTAAAAATATAGAATGAAGGATTAGTTCTTAGATTGGGACATTATTTATTTACATCGATCTCTGAAGCTTTTGCTCAAAAATATTCTTCTATTATTATTATTATAATAAAATAATAAATATAGAAAGTATAAAATACTAATAGGAGTATCTTCTTAAATTAATTAACCATCGTAATACAATTTCGGATAGACTATGATATTTGAGTTAGTACAAATCACTTTTTCTCTTGTCTAAAACATCGACGAAATATTATTAAAGATGTTCCTGGGCAAATTTTTGTGATGTATCACCAAAAAGGGTCCTGAGGGCTCGCAGGAGGAATTGAAGAACGATGACATTATCGACAATTGATATAAATTTGCGAATATTATAAATATAAATATTTGGATAATATATTATTAAATTTATGATTTTTTGTTATATAAAAGCAGCATAAAATAAGCACATATATCTGTAATGTTATAATATTTTATATACTGCCGCAAAATTACAACTTTTTTCTCCACAATTATTATCTCTATTGATAATCAACTCGGACGATAACATTAAAATCATAGTTCTAACTAAAAGTTCTAAGTAAAAGTCGCATATAAATTGAGTTTTAAATATATACATATATACATATCTATAAAATTGATATCAATAAAATTAGTACTACGTTATCAGTTTCTTATTCTTAAATCTAATTACTTAAATTTTAGCATACCACTTCCGGTGATACCAAAGCTGGCTATCTGTATGTAAAACGTACAATTATTTGTAACTATGATTTCTCGTAAATTTTACGACTAGCAAGAAGTTATCTAAAGATATTACATAAAGAAAAGGTAATGAATGTTATGTCGTTTTAAGTTTTATTAAACTTCTTTTAAAAGAAAAACATAAAATTGAACAAATTATTATTATTGTAACAAAAAAAGTTTTATCAGAATCTTAATTTATTTACGATTCTAAATTTAACACATTTATTTCTGTAAAAACTGTATTGTATAATAAAAATAAAATTTTATATAAATTCCGCAAACAAATAATAATTGATGTTTTTTATTTGATTATTTTTTCTCTCTTTTTCTAAATAAATGAACCGTGATATAATCGTATTCGCAGAGAAGAGAAAATAAGGGAGAGAAAGAGAAACATAATTTACTTACATAATAAAATTAAAACTTATACTGTGTTAGTAAAAGTACGTGATGTAGAATATATTAAATCGTATTTTAATGATATGATGCAATACTGATGACTGGACGTGATGACTGAACGTTTACTTCTTATAACATTTTACTTGTCATGGTGAGATGTAGTTTAAATACGGTGAAAGGAATATTAGTTATACGCTTAAACATCATGCACGGATAGACATGTGTGTACATACATAATGTAGTCTGTATCTACTTATTACAAGAATTTGATGAAATAATTATAGTTGCTGAGAAATTTAAATCCTAATTATTTTATTAAATCATCAGAAAAGGATGTTATTCCTCTCGCAGAACGTGCGAGATTGGTAATCGAAATGAAACATTGCTTATGTGTTTTCCTTTTAAATATTATAGAAAGCGACAGTATTTCATATACAAGACGGTCATGAATTAATGGGAACAGATTGAAATTGTGCATCAAATTATAAATATATATTTTTTTAAATTCACAAGTGACGAATACGCATAATTCATTTTTAATTTTAATTTTTAATTAAAGATGACAAAGAGATGGATTATTTATATTTTACTCCGTAAATACGGGGGATGAATTACGTCTATAAAAAATTCTAAAAGCAGCTTGTAAATTCGAAATTTGTTTTGAAATATTTTATGAAATTTAAAGTAGCCCATTATCTAATTATTCTTAGAGGAAAGCCCTCTATTATGAGATAGACGCCTAATATGAGATACCGGCGTTTCTGCTAAACTAATAAGCACTATCTATTGGTTTCCACCATGAATTTATTTCTCTTAGATTAAAAACTATTTAATAGGAAATTCATTATTAGACCATGCTTATAGTCACTGTAAAAAAAGATTTTAGAATTTGGATGTCTTCAAGGTTCATTGAGATATGTTTTAAACCTTGTTTATTATTTAATAAATAAATATTTGGCAATAAATTCTTCATGTAGTGATAGAGTAAGGTCGTATTAATAGAAAAATACGGGATATGTTGAATTGTTTAATTACAGAAGTTAGATTTAATGATCATAAAACCATAAGGCATGGAAATCGTAATATGAGATACCCAAAGTATTTCTAATATGAAATAACCCATGCTCCTATGTTATAGTGGAAATCGTTGCTAAAGAGTAAATGTATTATTGTACAATAATAAAAAATACAATCGGAATAAATGTTGAGTGCCTATTTCTGCGATACTTGATTCCAACTACCTGTAGACGAGTTCTGGATATATATATATCTATCGCATACTCATTTTTCACGCACGCTGACTGTGTTTGTTTGCATTTTAGAAACATGAAATAAAGTTTTTTAATTGCAATACTATGATATACTTTGCGTTTTATTATTGATTTCTCGGGGCATCTCATATTAGGAGCACAATTTTTTGACTTTGCGATCTGTTCATTTTTTATATTTCTTTAATTTAAAAAAAAATAAAATTTGAATTAAATTTTATATAACGTTATCTTAAAGCTTATCAAATTTCCTTCAAAATGACCTATTATTTTTTTAAATTCTGCCCATAAACTTTTAGCATTTATCCAAAATGCTCAGTATCTCATAATAGGGGCCTTTCCTCTAAGTACGATCCATGCAATTAAAAAAATTAGTATCAATGATGCTTGCTATTTCATTTAATTTAAACGAGTTACTTGCAGTTTTGAATATTTTTAACTTGCTTCTTCTATCACACGTTGCGGAAGAGGAAATGAAGATAAGTAGTTACGTCGACAAAAAATATTATTTATTATTTCGGTATGTGTGCTTTACATGAGAACAAAACATGTCTCCGATAATTACAGGAACGAACAGCAATTCAATCTCGCATCTTTAATTATTTAATATTTGTTTTATATCATTTCTTTCGCACAGGTATTTATATGTGTGTGTGTGTGTGTGTGTGTGTGTGTGTGTGTTTTTGCAAGTGTAACACTTGTGTAAGAAAAAGATCTATGTAAAATGGAAGGACTTTACATAAATCCATAAATTTTTCAAAAAAAAAGTAGATAGTAACTCAAAAGATTTACACAGACGTACACTCATACACACACGCACTTATTCACACTATGAGTCAGTCAACCTTCGAATTCGACGCTATTAGGTCCGATCACTCTATGTCTGCACCTTTTGCATCTCAAATAGAGTAAGCGCATTTTGCTTTGAAATAGAGAAGAAGAAAATAGATAAATATATAAGAAGCAGTAATTGAATAGACTTAAACCGCTGCTTCGCAGAAAATACTGTGGAATATTTTATATGTTGAACTTGTTATGTGGAAAATATATAAAAATAAATATTCTTCTTTCCAGCAAAATTCTTAATCTTCATACATATATATATATATATATACACATATACATATACATATACATATACATATATATATATATACTTGCAACTATATCTCATTAGTACCATTTGACATACTCGTGATGTTTAACATATAAAAGCAACAATAGTAGCTTATTAAATTTTAATCCATTAGAAAGGAAACAATAATAAAAATTCATAGGCAAACAGATCTAAATGTAAAAAATTTGCTAAACTTGTAAATCGTTACTGAAATTTTAACGAGAGACAAATAGAAATGCTATGACTTCTTTTTGTTCCGTTATGTTACAGGTGTTCGGTATAAAGTAATTATACATTTTGTCAATCTGGCACTCCTTATCTTTATATATCATTTCATATCACCTTCTTTTGCACGTCATTCTTAACATGATCGAACACAGCAGTCGATTTTAATCTTCGAAAAATTAATTCTGAAATACGAAGCATATTGCGCTAACGTTATCAACAATCTATCTATATTGTTCTAATTTAATCGCTGGCTAATCAAAACTATTTGCAATCTTGCAAGATATATATGATGGTCCTTCCTGTACTTTCTCAAGAAAAATATTACATATAATATTGTACTATAATAGAACTCTTTCTCGATCTCTCTTTCTCGCTCTTCCGACATATGGAAAAATACGACTTTTTCCTCACTGAAGAAGTTAATAATAACGTCTATTCTAATTACTAATTATAGTTATTACTTAATTATATCTTTTCCTTTCCTTATTATTCTTGCTTTATTCTTATTCTATTTGCTATCGATTCACAATTAGAAATCATTAATATTACCAAATATACGCAATGTAGATGCTCGGTATTTCATCATTACATAGTGAATATTAAATACAAAATGAATAATTAAATACAAGATATACGTGTTTTAGAACAAAATAAGATTTTTAGATAAATATGAATAAATATCGCAAGATCCTCTACTAATAAAAATATCTTTTAATAGATAATTCTACTTTTTGTTTGTTTCTTGGAGAATTTTTCTCATAGAAAAAATTGTAGAAGTTATATCAAATACTTTCGTGACTTTTTTCAATAGTACAAATGGAGAGAGAAAACTCAACTTACATTTAATGATAAAATTAATTAATTAAAATTAAATAAAAATTAATTAATTAATTAAAATAAGTTAATCAATTATCCAGAAAAACTTTGATTCATAGATTATAAGAAACTTCTGAGGCAATATATGCGCGTTATTTCTTTATTTTGTATTAGAAATTTAGAAATTGAAAATATTATTTTATCAAAAGAAAAAAAGTTTCTCTTAAATATTTTATAATTACTATTAAGAGCTTCTTTTAAACAATAAAGTTCTTAAGTAATCAATAAAAATATCATGTTTATTTGACAAATATTTTTTATTCACGGAGTTGCGTAACTTGTAAAATTTCAATAGATACAGATTTTGTGTATTGTAATGAAAATGATAAATTTCATTCGGCTCTCAGGAATTTCCTTGTATTATCAATCAATGTTTAATTAAGTCAAGACTGCTTCGTAATCAATTGCTATAAAACCGATAGAAAGAAAAAAAATTATATCGCAATTCGCTTAATCTCTAATTATCCATACTCATGATTAATCCACATCTATCACACTCTTGTGATTCTAAATCCACATACGTGACAATCAACATTCAACATGCAGGAAACATCACATTGAATTTGATATATGTATGATAACCTATTGTATCTATATCTTTTAACTACGTTAAGGGTGTCTTTCCCATGTTGCGCTTTTTTCGCAATACCATCACTTTCGTGAAGGTATACGCGAACGCGGAGCAATCGCGCGATCGCTCGTAAAAATTATAGGAAAAATCTCTAAAATTCTAATAAAACAAAGCAAGAAAGAATCGTCGACACACTTGCCCTTTTTATACAAGACTTTACAAGGCCATAGTGTATTTCTATTTACGCTGACATTTTTCGGTACCTACTTCCCTTGACACGTCCTTCATTACATTCAAACGTATGTCAGAGATTTAATTATTAATGAAAATTACATGAACATGTTAGAAGAGATAATTGTCATTTTAAAATATTAAATACGTATAATATATAATTTAAATTACTTTATGGCTAATTATAAGAAGTGATCGTCTTAAATATATACGATTTATAAATGTGAATGTACTTCTTTAATATATTAATATTTTTATTAAAAGAATCAATATTCAAACTAAAGTTCAGTAATTTTCATTTAAGAGCAAGCGGTTATCAACAATTTCTACAAGTGCAATTTGTACTCACTACTTCATATACTCACTACGCAAAAAGGTGAAATTTTATAAATAAAATTTTGTATATAAATTTCTAAATATTTGACAGCTCACAACACGTGTCACGATCGAAGGAAATCAGCTTGCTGTACATCAGCAAAATGTTTTCTAACTGCCATCCCTATGGCTGATGAGAAAATGGCAGAATTTCTTAACATGTCTAGTTTTATAAGTTCTAATTTAAGTACCTACAATCACTAACGATAGTGTTATATTAGAAAGACGAAACGCGGAGAATATTGAAAAAAATAATTTAATTGCTTTAGTATATGGAAGCTCGAGTTGCCTCGAGTGAAACAGTATCATAGAACATGAGAAGAAGTCGATTAGTTCAAGTGTATTCTACTAATCAAAGAGGGTATTTTTTTTAACGATGAATCACTCTAGTCGAATTTCGTTTAATTTAACTTTTGCAGATTAATTATCGCTAAACACATTTAATTATCAGTCCCTATAATCGTTATGCAGCCGAAATTATTTGGGTCCCAAATGATTATTGTAACTCGTTTAAAATCTTTCACGTACAATTCCGTTTTTCGCCTTTCTTCTCTTCTTTCGAAGCCGTTGACTTCGTTTTAATTATACATTTTACAAATCATCAGTTTAACGGCTAATACTTACAGGTGTACATATGTAACAATTAATCGCGTATCTACGAGGATCAAGCATTCCTTTCGCGACTCATTTGAATGTGGTTTTAGGCCGTACTTGAGCACTCCCTGTTGAGAAACAGAGATTGCGATTAACTTATCGCCGATCATTTAAATTCCCGCGAGACTTTTCCGCGAAATGTAGGCAAAGTTTGATTGAACAAGTAACGAAAATCATATCGATATTGATCGAAATGAAAAATGGAAAAAAAAAGTTATAATCAGCAAGTGGCTAGTTTTTTAATTCTTCTCGCACAGCGTTTCTTTATGAATTTAAGCGTAATAGACCGATCATGATAAGCAATCCGTCTTTTGTTAAGTTATTAGCATTAACAATACAATATTAAATAGT
Source organism: Acromyrmex echinatior (assembly GCF_024713525.1). NCBI lineage: Eukaryota > Metazoa > Arthropoda > Insecta > Hymenoptera > Formicidae > Acromyrmex > Acromyrmex echinatior. Next base: position 22,684,247 of record NC_141853.1, read on the forward strand.
TAATTAAGAATCGAGTAAACTACACACATACAAGCAGATACAAGATTGATTAGCATTGCCGAAACGCTGATACGAATAAATTTCCTGCTACGCAGGGTAGGGAACTTGCCATTGTTGTTTGATCCACGTTTGAAGACACGCACGCACTTCCGTGAGATTGTCCCTGACACTTACAATTAGACGTTAGAAGTGTTAGAACGAGTACAACACAGATATGTAAAGGAACAGGTCGTTGCATAACTCTTAATTAACAGCGTTCTCAACGAGGTGATCAATCTTGCCAATATCCATTTCATCTCGAGAGAAAAAAGCCTACTTCTCTCAAGTACATTCATCAATCATTTTTTAGAGAAAATTTTTATCTGCGATTGATTGACCTGATAATTTACAATTGTGCAATAATTAGCGATGTGTACGCTCGTCTTAAGAAATATTTCACACACGGCCCATATTATATATAATATGAAATGTAATAAGTACGACATTTTATTTTCTAAAGATCCACAGCATAAGTTTGAATCAATAGTTTCGATTGTCAAGATTGATTTCAACGTATTTGCGTACACATGTGTATTGTTTGCATGTTTATCTGTTTGTCTGTCCGTTTGTCTGTCTCTGTGTGTACTTTGTGTGTACGTATGTGTTCGTCATAATTAGACGTAAGACAATAGTGAAACAGACCCAAGTCATGCTCTACATTAAGGTGCTAGCGTTCTGTATCGTAGAAAAATCGTAATGGCTCTCTATTTGAGCGAATGACATGTGTCTAGATTTTACTATAATGTAAGAATTTTATTGTAAGCTAATTTTTTATTGTAAGCTCGAACTCCGTCGAAAACTTCTACAAGATTTTCAGAAACGTGCATGAAATGAGCGAAGGTTAGCACATTCGAGTATGGACAATTTAATCCTTTGTCCTTAGATTTTTTAGACTTCTAAACGTAGAATATATAAATATAATTAATATAACATATAAATATAATTGTACATTTATTCACATTTAATTACAAATTTAATATTATTTATTTTTCAAAATATATGTAATAAATAAATAAATAAATAAATATCATAAAATATTAAACTTAGAAATATATACATATATAAAGTAAAAAAATGTCTAATTAAAAAGTTAGTATTATAAGATGAAAAACATATTTAATAGATATATAAAATAATCGATGATAAAATAATAATTTAAAGAACAAAAAATTAATTCGTTATTTGTAATTTCATTAGTAAAGATCACTACTGACAGTGTGATTTAAAACTAACGTCACGAAATAGAAATTCTTATTTCGAATTTTAATAAGTATTAATCGATCTAGAATAGTCAAGAAGAGAACAAGCAGCAGCGATAGTGATAACGATAACAACGGCATTGATAACTAATGATCGTAATAGTTATTAGGTCACTTCTCGAAGGCTAGTAGAAAACTTGTTTATAGAATGCGTTCAACTACTATAAAGGAGAGAAGTCCTCCATCTAAAGTATAGATGATTGCATTCGTACGAGAAGATTGTCCATGCGATAATCTTCTATGAAGAAACTTTCGATAAAATACATTTGCTCGAATTAATTCGTGATTTTTCGTCAAAAGTTTTGCCGATTTCCTTTACCTTCGCTACAAATATCTTTTTTACTTATACTTTCTGTTTACTTACGTCGTTTGCTAAGATCATATCTTGAATCTATTTTCTTGTTCTTTTAACATGATTTGTATAAATTATCATTTGTTCATGAAAAAAATAAATTAAATGAAAATTTAATTGAGTTACAAACTGCACGTTAATTAAAATATTAACTTCGAATGCGTAATATTATTAAGATCACGATATGAATATTACGTAACACAATAAATAAAAGGTGTAAGCTCATATGGGGTCATGCATAATTGGTTTTATAGCAAAGTTTGAATTTGTGTCGTTTAATATATTTTCATGATATTTTCATGATATTGGATATGTTTCTAGACCGATTACCCGTGAAATGTTCTTTTTCTACGATATATCTGACGTAGCCCTCACGAAGGCACAATCGTCTCGTTTATGAGTTTCTGAGTTTACGAATTATGCGAGGCATATCGCTGGCGTTCGAGGCGTTCAGAGACTGACGTAGCAATTATAAGACGTGTGAACAGCACAACCGTAATTAAAGTATTCTTTTTCTTCTTTTCGCCGATATGCTTTCTTGCTGTGTGTTTTAAGTAAAAAATTACTTTCTTCGAATGCTTAGGCGCTCGCGATTTCGCGATTCCTGCACATCTTTTCGATCAAAAGTCTGCCATTTACGAATTGCAAACGAATCCTTAAAGGAATCGTAATATTTGTCTAAACTATTGATCTTAAAGACCCGGCATTAATAGTGAATAAATACAAGTTTTCATTAAAAAAGTTAGAGTTCGATATTTCTTACAGAGAATACCTATATTTATAAAAAGGTAGAATTAACGAAAACATATACGTAGAGGAAAATAAATTTACTAATGTAACGAAATGAAGTTACTAGTGTAAGAACTATGTACGTATATCGTCGTCAAAAATTTCGTTTCAAAGGACTTGTGAAAATAAATTTTCGATTGAACTTTCGTTGACATCCCTTAAACATCTACATCGTTAACACTGAGTTTTAATGATATGGGACAGTAACACTATATTTATCCTTAATCGTATCATTTAAACACATGTACATTTTGATTATCCTTCGTTACAGTTTCCCCGCGGATTGTAATAATATATAATATATTTATATATAGATATGTATGTGTATACCACGTCCCGGGATCGACGCCGTAATCTTCATGTTATACACATACATCACATCACTTACGTATTGTGTCGTGTGTTCCTCCGTCTGTGTATGCATCACACTCATTGTCAGCATAATAATAATAAATTTGTGAACTTCAATCATTTAAGACATGACTCATGGATCATATCGTGAGAATGCTGCCGAATCATTAATTAATTCTGTTACGATATTATCACGTTTATGACCTATCACTAATTACTCGGGCGGGGTAAGCGCAATAATTCTGGACAAACCATTATGTCCCTAATTTCGTCGTGGGACATTATAGGATTTAAACATTCACATTAACGCGTCCCGAGAATCATCGTAAATCATCCCGAAGCGATAAATTAAGCTCGTGAATTTTTGTTACATATTTCTTTCCACGTCATATCTGCCAATTTTTCTCCGTTATCTTTTTTATTGCCAATCGAACGGCTCGGGACTGCTTCGTGGAGTCATAATGATCTTCGGGACGCTACGTAAAACGGGACGTCAGTACATCTGAGAAACGTCGAAGTCTCGCTATCAGTCTACGAGCTACAAAAATTGTGCGACTTCTAAACACCGAGTTTGGTTGGTTATTATTCAAGTTGACCGCGAAGTTACTTCCGGGAACTCATCCGCTCGTCTCGCCACCACCTCAAGCTAATTACTCCTTTTTTTTTGTCATTAGCTCGGCCAGCGAGCCTTGAAACGATTGTCTACCATTAAATAGTTAAAGCATTAAGTAGTTACGCCGATCGAGGCATTCCATTGAATTCTGTTTCCTATAGTTATAGTCCTATAGTTATATCTTTTCTTATAGTCATCAATTTTTTTTGAAACGCTATGTATATACAAAAATTCTGACTCTATAATTTCAGATTGTAATAATATAGTTTATGATTTGCATTTTATAACATAATATTATATTAATATAATATTTGTACGAATTAATTACTTTACTTACATGTGAAATGTAATGTAAGAGAAAAAGGATAATATAATTCAGAATTATTTGAACAAAGAAATTGTAATTGTATAATACTACATTACTGCAAACTTCTGATCTGCATTCCAAATCAAATATCTACTTTAAATAGAAACGCGAATTCTGAAAGCGCCTCGTCGGCATATAGAAAGATCAAACAGGCTTTATATCCCTGTTGACCCTTAAATATCGATATTTGAATTAGTACGTATGAAATTCGATCGAATCCCTGACTGGATCAACCAGATGAGACCGCCGCCGGCGGCAGATGTCGATCGAGTTTCGCTTCGCACAATCGACATATTTGTCAGTATTGTATTTGTTTCGGGAAAAATGGACCCTTATCATTTCATCAGGATACATGGCTGCTTCCACTTGTTTCTGTAGTTAATCATCGAAAAATAAACTTCCCTTTACCTTTCCGTATTCTTTGTTCCGTATCCTGCTGCTTCGTACAAACAAGACTTGCGCAGGTACACCTTTATTGCTAAAATCATCGCGAATGCCTATAAAACACTCGTGAATCTCGAAAGACGCTAATCGAAGGAACTCGGTTCTCTCGAATCTATTTTCCTTGTCCTGTCTTTCTTTCTCTTCGCTAAAAAAAAAAGATGCGACGACGTTGACGCTGACATCGTCCCACAAATGTAAGTTCAATGAAAGCGTTATCTTTATAATTTTTAAAGTTGATTGTCTTCTTCAATAATAAGTCCTCTGAAGTTGATTGTCTTTCGGTTATATGCTACGTATGATTATGGATCACTTTCAATTAAGTTCGTCATATGCGAACTGTATTGCTAACTGATGTTCTTTTTGGAAATCATCTTTTATGCATTGCGATAAACAATCTGAAGTTTCTATGCTCCGCGACATTTGTTTTAAGTTTATATTTAATAAAAGAAAAAATAAAATCTTTTATTATAATTTTCGATAATATATATTTTGACTTTAAAAGTATATTATTTTTCTATCACACATTTGTATTTACAAATGTTAACAAATAATCAAACATTTAATCGATAAATATGCTATTCATAACTTGTTTGTTTGCAGTTTTAGATTGATTAAATAATCATTATAAAATACATTTATCGATTTAATACCAGCCAATTATGAGTGCCGATTAACGGTGTGGTCCACTTGGCGCTACAAATGTTTTGAAACTTCTGATTGACCAATCGGAAGAAAAAAAATTTACTAATTGACCAATCAAAAAATACTTCGAAGCATTTGTAGCATTTAGTGGACCGTAGCCTAAATTAATATTCGTGTATAATATAATTTTAATCGATTGAGGGTTGATTGTTCCACCTTTTGGTAAATTTTACCTGTTGGATAAGTAGCAAGATTATCCAATTACATGCGCAAGATTACCAGATTTACCTCACAGATAAAATTTATCAAAAGAACAACCGGCCTTGAACGAAATAAAAATATTTTTCTATTTGAACACTACACACTATTGTAAATATAAAAAAATAAATTATAATTGAAAGGTCGCAGCAACACAAAAATATTGAAACTTCATCATCGCGAACTTCATTTGCCTTCTGGAACAACGTGAGCATCGTCGCTATACTCAAGGACATGTAATAATACAGAATACTGTTATCTCACGTAGATCGAGATTGCGTTGAATTCGATCCAGCCAACATTGCCACGTAATCAGCCACGATTTCCATCAAGAGATGATCTTGACGACGGGCTCGTCCTCGTCCTTGAGCAAAAGACTCAATCTGAGATCGAGCTCGCCAGCCTCGAGGGCCCATTTTTCCCTTAACCATCATGGTGAATCTGCGTTGTGCGTGCCGAGGGTGTGGATCGGGAAGAGCGGATACCAATCGAAGATGAATTCCTTCGGTGGCAGCAGATCGAGATCCACTTCGGCGCCGCCCAGCCCCTGGTTGCTTTCGAAGGCTTGCTTCTTCTCCCACAGCATCACCAGCAAGTGCCTGCCCTGTAGAGTGTCGCAGCGTCCGTATTTCAGCGTCTGCCGATACTGCGGAGTCTTCGAGTGTCGCACCACGCGGGTCTTGCGCTTCTGCAGCCACTTGTCGCCGTCTCGTTCTCGTAAGTACGTCTTCACGTAAGTGTCTATAGATAAAGATAAAAATTTTGCCGTCGAGACTTGCGAAAATAGTCTTAAAATCTATCACTTTAAGTATATCTATAGGTAGAAAGAATTTTTTTCTTTCGTAAATTTTTAATATAAATGTAGATCAAAGAAACATTCTATTTTTATAATACATAAAAATAGAAAAAATAAAAAATTTCTGAAAAAGGTAGAAATTTTATTATCGTATCATTATAATAATATTAAATTATTATTAAACTTTTTTACTAACTAAAATATTTAAAAAATCAAACTATATAATAGTTTGTGTAATTATAAAAAAATTATTTTTACAAAATATTTATAAAGACGATAATTTTACTGTAGCTTTGACCTTAACAAATTAGCGGATGTAGGTCGTTGTGATTAACCGGCACGCTGAACATTGGCTCGGAAATTTGTTTCTAAACGCTAAAGTAATGCATGAATAATCAAGACCGAATACCCGCACGCTGTAAAAGTAACGACTGTGGAATTAACGCTCGCGCGAGGATAGATAGATGGGGAGGACCTCAAAGATACTAGGTTGCGAGAATTTTATAGCAAACAGGAACGAATAACTCGAATTAACAGCGACAAAGAGAGAAAGTACACTCCAGAAATTACCTGGTTCCTCCTTCTCCTCGGGACAAATATCCCTCGCGCAGATAACTTCGACCTCGAGAGTTCCCTTGCATAGATAGAAACCCAGCTGTACTTCGCCGTTCTGTGCTCCTACAACGTTTACAATCGCAATTAAATGGATGCAAAAGTAAAATTATAATAAGAAAAGAATTCCAATAAAATAAAGGTTGATAAATATTCGAGATTTAATGAATCAAAAGTAAATATCTATTTTTATTAAATAAAAACATATTTCTGAGAAGAAATACGTATACATTTAATTTTGTCGAATCACTCAAAATACTATAAAATTAAAATAAAACGTAAAATTTGCGAATACAAATAATTTACTCTCGAGGGACGTATGAAATTAAAACAAATATTTTACCACTGATTATTTTAAATCCTTTCGGCAGCAACTGTCCGCGACCCAGTTTCAAATCGACGCCATTTTCATTTCTCGCCGACTGACTGCAATAACAAAAGTTACGCCATACAAATTCAATTATGTTTAACTTAATGAATATCAATGTAGGATGATTTGGAGTTTCCGTTCCTTTATCGTTACATGTATGATATACTCTGAACTAAAATATCAACGATATGATGATATATAAAGCAAGCATAATTGATGAATCGATAATAAATACATTGAAAATGTAAATAGAATAGAGTGATTGATCCATTTTAACTTGTCACGAAAGATGGATCGCGTACCTCCATTTCTCGTCTTCGTCGGATTCGCTATTTCGATCGTAAAATCTCTCAGGAATCTCCATAACGCTGTCTTTGCGCTCACCCCGCCCTACAAGTTGAAAAATATCTTCTCACATTATTGATCACATTGGACTGACTGCAAACTGTATGGTATTGTATGAGCAAACAGAAAACTGTTTCCTCAAGATATTATTTATTCATTTTAAATAACAATATTCGTCTAAAAAATTCCCAATAGTTACAATTGACATTTCTAAATTTAAATGATTGCATATTTCCATACAGATTGCAGTTAAGTTATGTCTGAATGAAATTTACACCTGCCAATCAGAAGAGTCAATACTACGGGCTTGTATTATCAAAAACTCAATATTGCAACAGATTTTTCAGACAAGCTTCTACTAACAATACGACAATTGCAAAGCATCTTCGGTCGTGTGAATTTCAATATAATTGCAATAATCTACATTCTATCGTTAACAAATACATTTTAATTTCTTTAAATATTTATTAAAATTTCTCAAACAGTGTACAGAAGCTTACGACAACATTGCAGCACTATTGCGACATTCTAATAATAGTGATATTGTAAACATTGCAATATTGCTGCAAGTTTTTGTGTTGTATAGGTTGCTTCAAGCATCCTATACAACATTTATTATTATATAAATCATCTTATGTAAATGATTTTTTTAAATAAGCAATTGGGATTATACTAGATAATATTTTTTCATCCTTAATTGATCGTATATAATGATGAAAAGTAATGAAAAGATTATATGTGTTTATGTTACTTTTATAATGGAAAATAAATAAAAAATACTACATATATGTATGTATTACTGTCTTATATTAATGTTTTACATTACTGATAATCTTTATCATATATAAGATCTTTATTATTTATGTTTCTGATAGTTTTTATTATAGTATATAAGAATATACAGTAAGAATTTCTATGCAAACGATTCAATCAATATCAATGGAACTGCTAATCGAATCGTGAAATTCAACAACCGAAGCTTCTTGAATTAAGTAGATATATGTAATAAATTCCAAACGCGTTCTCTACACAGAAGTAAGATACAAACTTTAGCTCCAAAGTACCAACGATAGCAGGGAGTTTCAACTCTACGAAGAGAGAAGTTCAGTCTCGATAGCTGTAATAAGATAATTAAAAGCTCGAAGAGCTAATATATAGTTCGTTCTCATTCTATTGTTATTTTCTTCTAAAGTTCTCATTATTTTTACCTCATTATTTGTTATTATCCTAATTCTGATCATTCTAAATATCTTTTTTGACAAAGTTACAAATTTATGGATAACCTAATTATTAAACATATAGATTTGTGTTTAAAATTATATTTTCAGTCCATTTGTTTTCAGTTTTTCTGATATAAGAAAAAGTAAAACTTTTTTAGTTGCTTATAAATAAAATACTTTCCTATTTATTTCTACAAAGCATTATTGTTTGTCTCAAATTTTTGTATCTTTTACTTTTTATTTCTTATAAAAGAATATTAAAAATTTTTTGTCAAAAAATTCAATAAAAATGCTATTTTATTTAAGTATCATTTGTACATTAATATTATGATTTCATATAAATATCGTTAAAATATTTTTGTATCTAGATATATAACATTCCTTTTATTGTACAACATATTAGAACAGTTCTACATAGTAGAACATCTTAAATATACATATATGCATAGATAAGAATAGTAATAAATAAAATAATTAAAAGATAAAAGTAAAAAAGACAATTTCAGAATTAGTAGACATAGTATAAAAATAGAATCAGTAAAAAGATAGTCGTATAGTCAGTACAGAGACAGTTCGTTAAATAGACATCTTAATAAAAAGGCAATTTGTCAGATGTTCGTGTCAATATAGTGCTAAAGACAATAAAGTGCGACAATACAACGATGGCATTCAAAATCTCTTACCTAAGATCATGATTGTAGGTAGCAACAGTGGTAGCAGTATAAGTGGCTAGCGTTCAAATTATCTATAAATGCTAATAGTGTGCTCAAACAATATTCTAAAGCGCAACTTGATTCAATTGCAAGAAAATTTAGGAGAGAGAAGCAAAAAGGAATTTGTGAAGGCTTGTAGTAAGGAACGGAATGTGGATATTTTGTTTGTTACTCACCTGTCCGCAGATGATTCGAAAAATTGCTCTATTTCCGCAATGTATTAAATAAATAAATAAATAAATAAATAATGTGAACAAATGTGTATGAATGTATTCATGTTTAGGTGCTCTTTTATCATTTGTGAATTTATTTATCTGTTTATCAGGTATGAAAGTCAATATGTGTGAAATTGTTAATATTAGAATAACTAAAGATGCAAAGTTGATGTGTACGTGTATTTCTAAACTATTAGAACATATAAAATTATAATATTGCTGGTTAAACAGAATTTGCTGTTCAAGATATCTTGATATTTAACAAAGTGTCGAATGAAATAATAAAGATAATTTTAGAGAAAATGTTGTATATATTATTTTTAAGTAGTTGTCTCTTGACAAAAGATATAATCTTAAAAAAAAAAGAAGAAAGGATAAAGTGATTAGAAAATGATAAGGAATTAACACTCTAATTTTTGACGTTTAGAATGATTAAATAAACTAATAAATGAGAGCAGAAGATGAAATGGAATACGATTAACGCAAGCAGGAAATTAATAATATGCCCGAGAAGTTGCAAACTAACAATAGTATAATTAATCTCGTTTTAAAAAATTATATCACGATTGGGGGGAGGGGGGTGTTACGAATTACATGTGTAAACAGAAAAGAATATATTTGACAGACAAAATTTACCGACATATCCCTTCCTTGTCTCATGATAAATGACGTTACGTGCGTCTTTGAAAAATATAATGTAGTGTGTATCGAGGGAAGACAAATTAATGGCACGTGCGCGCAAAGAGAGAGAAAAAAATAGAAGTGCAAAAATAAAGAAGCGAAACGCGAGAGATATTAGAACGGTATTCTTTATCAATAATATATAATGATACGTGTATAATGATAGTTCTTTCAAAATCTTTTTTCACGAAATATTTTGTTTACCTCTTCAATTTAATAAGAACTACGAAGTACAGAACAAAATAAAATAATAAAGAAAATTAAAAGATTATAGAAAAAAAAATTCAGAACAGTATAGTAGCGTATAGTAGCGATAGATAAATTATTATTTATATAATGGATATAAAAATATTTGTCATATAAATTTTATTTAAAAATTTTTTCTATTATAAAATTGGTTACTTAAATATTTATAAAGAAGTTATAGAAAAACACTGTGAAATAAAATATTCATTATATACATTTAAAAAAAATTGTGTTAGAAACACTCCACTCAAACCTTTGTTAAAATTTTGCGTAGAATTTTTAATATCCGAGTATCAATTTAACATGACAATGTGATTATGTTATTTGAATATTTTGTATTAAATTGATATTCAACATTTTTTGTGTTAAAACAATACAAGTTATATATTATATAAATAAACAAATAACATAAAAATGTTTTTTTTAAATATAAATTTTAAGATAAATAAATAAAATGTGTTAACATATTATAAATATTAATTTTAATGAAGAAATATGATAGTTTAACAAATTGTGTGGTATATTTTTTATGTTAATTTTTTACATAATATTGTGTCACCTTCTAACATGTTCATTTTGTGTTAAAATTAACACAAAAATTGGACCGTTTGATACATGTAAGATGTGTTAAATTTAATATTCGAAAGTACACAAATTTTCCAACTGTGTACTTTTAAATAAAAAGCGTGATATCATTAATGGAATTAATGTTTTGCCATAGAATTATTTATTCCTTTTATTAAAATTGCATAAAAGATATCATTATGAAAAAAAATTAAGTGTTCGTTATATTTTTATTCGAGAATCAATCAGACTTGGGATTTTCAAATCGAAATCCTACTTCTACTCTGTTTCTACTTCCTATTTCATCTATTTTGAACGTTCAAACTAATGGATATTCTAATATCAACAGTTTCGCTATATCTATCGTCAAATCTATTCCGTTCTTATACTCTCTTTATTGCAGAACAAATACTACGATACCGTTTGTTAAAAGGGGTGAATTAAAGGGACAAAAATTGGAAGCGAGATTCTGCTTAAAGTACAGATAAACAGAGAGTGATAGAAGAAAAGAGCGATAGTAGACAGTGCGATAGAGAAAGAGTGTGTCTTACCGGAAGCCCATAACGTTGGTTGACAGTGCCTTGTGATTATTTATCGAGGTGGTGTGGAGTGCGGCAATGGGAAGGAGGCCGAGTTACCGGTCCTCGGAGACACAGGCTCGCACTGCCACACAGTAACTGTTGGGACTACGCACTCTGTTGTCGTTGTTGGTGGTCGATGGTGGTCGATTGGTTGGTTGGTTGGTTGGTTGGTTGGTTGGTTGATTGGTTGGTTGGTTGATTGGTTGGTTGATTGGTTGGTTGGTTGGTCGTGCGTGCGTAGCCCACGATTTGTCGTCGATAATCGGGGTCGTGACGATGGCCGATGGCGTTTCGACCGAGCGAACCGAGTGTTTCGCGATTCGAGTCGAGTACGAAGAGCATTCAGAGTTTTCGGCATTGGCAGACGGTGCCGACCGAGAAAGGATATCAAGATAATCAACAATACATTGAAGCGTCAAGTTCAAAGTGCACGTTGCGCTCGAGGCCGGGCACATACGTAAACGAAGATGCACACAGATGTCAATAGGAAGACGAAAGGCGAGAAATTGATTAGGTGATTGCGATTCTTTTGATGACTTTCGGGGCGCGCTTAATGATCGCTTCGAATATTCAACGCAGCGACTTACTGTCAATACAGGTGGATGCCGCATAGTTCGACAGGTTCGACTGTAGTTTTGAGTCAAAGCGAGGAAACTGAGTAGACAGGGATAATTATGAGAAGCACTTTGCATTAAAATACGTATCATATTTTCATACGTGCTCCAAAAACATTAGCCAGCTTTTTTCCCATGCATAATTCGCAGCCTACTTCCTCGCAAATCTACTGTCTTCTTCCATCAGATAAAAATGGTAATTTCTTGTCGGATTAATTAGATCTATATAGCGGAAAAATATCAACTTTGCCAATTCTGTTAGTGTCAAACTAAAAAATAAATTTCTTTTCATATGTTTAAGAATTAATATTTTAACGGAATGAAATGTACTATAAGATGACTAACTTTTTTAGAAGAGAAAGAGGAACATTTTGTTTTCAAAAATTTAATATTAATTAATGTAATTAAAATTTAATAGGTAAATATTATATTTTTTTAACAATTGTTAATGAAACATCTAAACAATATTATATTATATTTGTAACTAATGGTTACCTAATATATAACATCCCCTGAGATTATGAAAATTACATCAAGTTACGAGATCACATTATTTTTTAAAATTGTACTTTTCTACTGAATATATTTTATAAATAATATCTAGGTTTCAAAATTGAAAAAATTATAAAATTCTTTACACGTTAATTAAAAATTATATTTTGTACTTATTATTTTCTCTTATTATTTCACACTTATTATTTTCACATTTAAAAGAACAATTCATAACCATGTCTTTGGGCAACTTGACCTCACCTTTTAACTCGGCACAAAAGAGTTAAAATTTGGAATAGTCCCTCTTAATATTGGATGGTTAATCATCTTAATATATTGCTTAGTATAATATCGCAATGATTATAAAAATTAGATTACATCAATATACAAAAAACACCGATTATAATATTGCCACTTGCAAACGTTACTTCGATCATTATTTTCTTGAATACTATATAAACAATTTTTATGACTATTAAGAAATATAAAATGTAAAGCTATCAAGAAACTAAATTATTAAATAACATATTATCATCGCGCAATCAATTTCGTACGTTCAATACTTGCCAGAAGTCGTCAGATAAAGCGACCATTAAGCCTGAAAGACGAAGAAACGATAATCTTGCTGACAGAACGATGACAGCAACGCTTATGGCACACTTGGTGTCAATGCGGCAAATAATATTTGGAGGAATGAATGAGAGATTAAACAGCATAAGAACAGACAGAGATAGAAAGAAAGAGAGCAACAGAGAGCGAAAGGTCGCGGCGCGTAAAGTCACACACGTGCGTGCAACGGCATAGAAACACAATAGCGAATTATGTCATCCACTATTGTGGTCACATTGACGACAGCAGTGGCGGCGATGATATTGTTTCTCGCTTCGTAAAAGCCTGAGGCATAACGGGAGCAGGGATTCGAATCATTACTGCGAGGCTGTGAGACGATACGAGAGCAATCAGCAACAGGCAACAGCGATCGCAAATACAGATGAGCAGAGAGTACGGGTCATGTTATCTTTTGCTGGTTTTGATGGAGTACATCGACCTCTTCATGGAACGCAAGCAGAGCGAGAGACAGACACAAAGGCGAAATGAATGGCGAAATGTGGTTTAATTGGTGGTTTTATGCTCGGTAGAACCACATTAATTCGAGCATTTCCGTCGACCGAGACGATGACTCCTCGAGACGAAAAAGCGGAGGATGATTGACGAGCGAAGCTTGAATTAAATTTCGCAGATCCAAGCGAAGATGTTGCACGATGGATTTGTTTAAGCTATACGACGGACTCACGGCAGTGATTGAGGCACTATTCTTTTTTTATTCTTTCTCTTTAATTCCATTCCGACGCCGATGAATCAACTCCGCGCAGCTCGATGATCCTGTGTGACGTCTTTTGGCGAAAGCTCGATGGAGATATTCAGTCCAATCCAGGAACGAAGTAAACGCCGAATCAAACATCGAGCGTATGAGGTAAGCAACGAGGCACAATTGAGGATGTAAAACGGCGGGTGTCAAAGGCGGTCATCGTCATGGTCGACATTAGACATGAAAATCTATAATAAAAGTCGATCGTATCTCGAAGTCTCATCAAAATCCTTTCCAGGTCGGGCTATTCCCGCTTTGATCTGTCCGATTTAGTTTCCATAAATGCGGACAAAAATGGTTTTTGACAAACGAGAAATTCCTCTGCATATCAAGATCGTTCGCTCGGTCAAACCGCGCAGGATCGATACGTGATAGTGCGAAACAAATAAATAATAATTGCATCGACATTCGAATATAAAAATGTTGAAAAATTAGAAAGAAGAGTTTCTATAATTCTACAAAAGAGTCATACGATATGGCTAAACAGAAATATAGATAAGGGCTACACTAAATGATTCGGAATGTGATTACTAAATCAAATTTTATGAAAAAAATTACAGTTTATTGATTAATTTTATTGTACGATAATTTCAAAAAATTTAAGAATTTTAAAACTTGCTTTCTAATATAGTACTAAATTTATGTAAGAAGATAATTATTGTGGAAGTGTCCTACTTTCTTCATGTCACAAATACTATAAACGCAAGAGTAAAAATAAGAAATGTTTTCAGAATTTTATTAAAGAGTTTTTATTTCAAAGGTTTATCAAGTTATTGTATGAGTTAAAAGATTTATATTTAAATAAAATTTTTCTTAATGAAAAATGTAAAAAATATGATGTTTAATTTTTAATCAACATTTCTACTATTTAAAAATTTTTAAATTTTTTTTAGAAATTAGAGATAAGAATTATATATTTTTTAGAAAATATGATAAATAAGTGTGTGAAATTTGATTTTTTAAAAATTGTTTTCTAAAAATCGAAGATAAAATGTGTAGGGAGGAAAACTAACATTAATAGAGAAAAAGAAACAGGCAGGTGACTTGTGTAATGCACACACTTAACGAATATGGTCAGACAATCACATGTGAAGTGCATGAACACCCAGACACAATGTACACGCACACTCGCACACTTACATACATCAGGATGCACAACTATGATATGATATACATTTATTAATGAATCCCGTAATCTAATCAGACGGCGGTGGTGACGGTAATGGTTATCATCAAGATGTTAAACAACAAACGGTGACAAAATAGAGAAAGACAGAAAAAGAGAAAAAGTGTATCGTAAAATGCAGTAAAAATGGTTGTGAGGGTGAGACGAATGAAAAGGCAAACAAACAGACGGACGACGGACGAACGAACGAGCGAAATGATGGCCAAAAGAAGCAAGGAAAACATTTATACTCACGGCTGCCGCGTCTCTTGTCACCGGAGAGGCTCATGGTCCTGCTGAGCTCACCCTTAGTTGCCTTCAACGCTCGCAGACCTTCCAGGATCTCCTCGGGATCCCTCATCGGTCTGGTGAACGAACTTCGCCGCCGATCGCGATTGTAGTGTACTATAGCAGGCATATCGGCTTCACCCATACTTCCACCTGGGATAAATTCTCTCTCAAGTAATAGGAATTATAGATACAATTGTAAAAATCGTACACATTAATGATATTGAAAACTGATGACAATCTTTTCTTCTGTGCTTTGCGAAACAAAATTTAACTTTAACGTAGATATTTCACTCTAAAAATTTACAACTGTTAATAATTATTAATTAAATTGTAAATTGTTACGTGTCTTATATTATCATAGCTTATAATTTTTATTAAAACAAAAAATGTTGTGTCATTTTTTATAATATCCTGTTTTTTTAATGTTTCTTTGACGCTTGCTATTTTTTGCTGCGCGATGCATCGATTTTTGTTGTTTACAACGTTTACATGGACATTTTCTAGCTGAAGTGACGTAATCGAATAGCGATAATCGAGGAAGCTGTTACTTAAGCGTGCCAAGTGCTTCCAAGCAGCACTCGAGGCTACCCAACAATAGCATCACAGATAGTCCCACTTTATCGTTATCATCTTTGAAAAAGAAGAGAAGAGTGAATTTACTTGTGGAGATGGCTAGCTTGCAACGAAAAACGGAACACGGTTTATTGGGTCGAGTATCCGAATAGTATTGAAAATTCTGACAAGAAATGCTTTCAGAATTTATATTTCCGAAGTTCTAATGTTCTATTTTCTTTTCTTTATATATTGAGTAGACAAACTGCAAATGCCTAAGAAAATTAAATAAAATCGACAATTATTTATCAATTATAAAAGTTTATTTAAAAGAGACACTTCTGTTATTTAATTTTAAATTACAATAATTATTCGTATATTACTAATATAAACTGTATATAATAATATAATTTTAAACAAAAAGTAAAACCTTTGCTATTTGGAGCATTTGTTTTACCCATCGTCACACGAGGCAATACCAAATTAGTATTTGTTTTTGTTTAAAATTATATTATTATTGTTTATATATTGATATTACGTAAATTAAGTATTGTATATACTTTAAAGCTAATATCCCATGAATAAACACTTCTATAATTGATCAATAATTGTCGGCTTTATTTAACTTTTCTCATATTCATAATTTCTCTCCTGCTCCCTTCTACATCAAAAACATGTAACTATATTTATTTTATGTATGCGTTCTATGATCGTGTATTATGATGTGGCAGTAAACGTATATCAATCACTGGATATGAGAAGTGAGTTATCAATATGCTGCAATAATATTGTTTACCTTGTGTTCGCAATTCTTCCACTCTCCCTTACCTAAATGCGTCATTTGGCAAACGCGTTTCGAAATTGTTTGAAAACACCAATTTAGAGGTACATCAAAAACGCTACATCAGAGTGATTTACTACCAGATATTATTACTGCTAGTGATTTAAATTTATAATAAAAAATATTAGTGTAATATCTTTTCTCTATTATATCTCTTATGTTTGATAATAGTTACATATTAATAATTATTAGTTATATAATGTAAAATTAAAAATTAAAATTTTCTTAAGTTTCTTGATGAAGAAATTTAATGCGAATTTAATATCATTTCTTCATAATTAAAATTTCATCCTTCCGACTATTATAATATTAAATATAAGCTCGCGATTATAAGTATTAATTTCGTATTAATTTCTCTCAGTCAAGAGACTAATCGAAATTACTTGAGGGAGATCCTCTTACTAACGCAACGTTACGTTCCTATTAGCGATTTCGTCGAAAAAGAAATTGGATCGTGTCGAATCTTTTCGTGACACTCACGTTTACTATCAGTGCCGCCCTGACTTTGGAAGCTGCTTCTGCGGCTACCCGGCAAGGATCTACTATAATCCCGGTTGAGCTCGTAGGGCTCAACCTCGAGTTGCTCGGACTGGCTGGAACCGCGTCTGGAATTGGCGTGCCAAGCATGGTCTGGATGCAGGAAGCAGAACTCCGGGCTACCGCTATCACTCTGCGTATCATCGCTGTAGCTCCGATCCCGCAGTTCCTTCCTAAACAGTCTCTGGGCGACCTCCATTGATACTGAGCCACGCGGAGAGCAATACGGTGATTTGCCAGTTCGAAGCCCACGTGGATCTTCCAATCGATACCTGACATTTTATAGCGAGACTTCGACATATGAACGTTAACGAATAACACATGAAATGATAACGGAATGTTAATGATTTGCAATTATTGTTAATCATCCATTTGATTAGCATTTCAAGCAGAACAAAAATTATCATAACATCAAAATGGATACAAAAAGTCATTTTTCAATCAGTAATAATTCATTTTATGTGACTTGCTTGAAATACAATTCTCAACGTCAATTAGTATTTATGGATATTTCTATATATATTTGTTATTTGCGAAAAATAAATATTTTGCACATTAATATTTTGACATATTTATAATGCAATTGATAATAATTGAAAATTATTTTTTTAAATAATTACTTAATCTTATTAAATTTTATTCAATTTATAAAGATTTTAAAATATTATAGCAATGATAGCAATTAACTGGTAAAATCGTTTTATTGTGAATATTAAATATCACGTGTTAAATTATGACTATTGTAGTTATTTAAATTCTTCAATCTTCTTTGACAAACGCACTTACCAAACCGCTCTATCATTTTCAAGTGCTCGCTGAACATCGACAGTGCACTCGCCAAGAAACACATTATCGCCATCGGGACAGTAATCCCAGAGAGTCACCTCGATCGCACGTTCCATCAGGCTCTCGCCATCAACTCCGGTAAAGAACAATGTAGCGTTCCAAATAGGTTTCTGGGTCGGCTCAGCTACAATAGTTTTCAGCGGAGTTGCTTCGCCGCTGTAAAGGCCGCGAGTGATTAATCAATCATTCATTTTAAGTATCGGAGATTCGAAGCATAGAGCAAATAAAAGATACGTGAAACAAAATTAATCTGGTAAAATTCTTGGAAAATTACATAGTAAATCGCGCTTACATGGAACTTTTCTCAAATATCAATCTATGTCTAATTTCATGTAATTTCTTTTAGTATTAATACATATCTACGATTTTAATTTCGTTTCATATTAATTTTATACAATAGAAAATTGATTTTGCGAAAGACTGCCGGATACATTCGATCCAAGAATTTATGAGATGTTTATGACTTACGATGGAGGAGCAAGGATAAGCTTAGCAAAAGCCTCCGGCAAGGTGCCGAATCCGGTGTCTTCTCGCACACATAAATCGTCGGCCATAAAAACCGAAACAACCAATTCTTTACGTTCTGCTTCGTACGAAACCTGGATTTGTACTCGACCAGTCACCTGCCTCTCCTTCGCTATTTGTTCCTAAAAGATAGGAAAACAGTTTTAAAGTTTCTAACGTATCTTAATCCGAAGAGTTAAAAGTTTTTGAACCAGCGAGTGATAACGAATATTCCTTGTTTTTCTCAATTTAAATGTAATCTCTAAAATGTAAAATATAATAAAATGTTGACAACGGAAAGTTATTGAAAGCAACTTTTGATGGATCTACAAATAAATATTGAAATTGAACAAAAAAAAATCACTGATCATTTTATTTTAGCAATAGTACTGATAAAACTTGTGGATAAAAGTACCTAGTTAAAGGTATCTAAACTTTCCGCAAAAACATATTAAAGAATTTTTTAGTGGAACTTCGTGCTCCACTCACGGTTGTTAAGGAGACCGAAACAGAGTTAATTTTGCATGCAGAAGCGGTTTCGCGAGTTTTGTTGAAAAGATAAAAAGAAGAAGAAAAATGTGAGCAAACTAAGAGCAGTCCTCGAGGTTTAATTTTATTCGTGTCAAGATCCATTCTATGTCGCAGACCATACATATAGCAACTATGTGTGTGTAATCGTGTATGTACAGAGGTGTAATCCCTAGAAAAGTACTGATGCCGATCTACTTTGCTTGCATTTAATTTTTATTTAACTCTTTCAAACTAGTTATTCGGGTCAATAATTTTATTTAATTCATTCTGATTTTTAATTAATAATTTAAGTCTTTCAATTATGGTCAAAATCTGATATTATAAATGACAAATTTATACAAGTTTTTTTTTTACAAGATTTATAGAATTTTCAAAATATAATTTCTATATCGCAAAATTATTGAAAAAATAGACGTAAAATTACGAAAATTCTCATAGTCAAAACATTCGTTGAAAATCTCAATATATTTAAAAATCTATAGTTTTTACAATTTTAAAATTTTTTAAGCATTTTTGAGATAGAAAATTTTAATTCTTAGATCTTTATACACAAAAATTAAAAAATTTTTTAAAAATTTCAAACATTAAATTTACGAATCTTCGGACTTTCGTATTTTTTAATATAATCCGTATTTCACGAAAAATTACCCAATTTTAAAATAATATTAAAATAACAAATTAAATAATATTGCAATATGTCAATACAATTTTTTTTTATTATTTATTTATATGAGTAACTATAAATTGTCTGAAAGAGCTAATAAAAAAACAGTCTCTAAAATAACTCTACTTAGTATTAAAACATAAATAATTATTTGATATTTTTATCTTCAAAAGCATCGAGAAGATACATCCATTGGATGTGCTTTCTTGATGCTTAGATTATAACCCTGTACGTGCAAAACAGTCAAGAAAAACGTTCGTTTAAAAATAGCTTTCATTTTCATTCATCTCTTTTTTTTTCGTCACGATCGACGATTTATATATTTTCCTTTCGGTCTTCTTCGCCTCTCCTTGTATTCCTTTCCGATGTTTCCATGACATCGCTTCACACATCTTCTCTGCATTCCAGCTTTGCATGCCTTTCCGCGTGCGCGTGTCCAAGCCTTTTATTATTACGAAAAAACATAAATCGTCCATCACTCTTTCTCTTTTCACGTACGGTTTTCCCGAACTGTAAGCTGTTTCCTACGTATTTACATATTTACATATGTATTTACTGAAAAGGTTTCTTTCTACGCAAGCAAACAAGTGTGTACCGTCGCGATGCGCTTCTTCGGCTGCAATAAATCATATGCAATGCATATTAAAAATAATATACTTATTGTGTATAATTTACTTTGATTTAGTGTTGCAATTGTTTTAACAATTGAAAGAAATTTTCCGTACGTTTGTGCATTTTTTTTAAAAGAACTTGTTGCAGAAAATTGATCATGTTACTGTTCTATCCAAATGAAACTATTCGAGATATTATAATTCAAATATAACATAATGTTTCACGGAAACATGATATGAATTTGTGGCATAAATACGAATCTAATATCCTAATTTCGAAACTGAAATTTGATGCAGTGAAGTAATATTACGGCTAAACTTTTGAATGATTAATTTCAAAATGATACTTTAAGGTAACATAGTTCAGATAAGGTAATTATTTATTAGTCTAAAAGATATAATATTAATTTTTTAATTATTTATACTAAATTAAAAAATAAAGTTTTAAAAACTACTTAAAAAGTTACAGTCGAATTATATGTGAATAAGAATTCAAAATTAAGCAAATCTATTAGTATATAATTTTTCAAAATTTATATGAAATTTATAATATTTATTAAATGTGTATAATCACTATAATATATTTTTTTAACTATCATTTAAAATGAAAAAATGAAGTACAATATGAAAAGATAATTAATGATCAGAAGACGAATGGGATTATCCTTGAAGATTATTTTTACGAACAATCCCTGTTAACAGGTGCGGTCTCAGTAATGGGAGTAGGAAAGTTATCGCGAATAAAAGTGGGCGAGAAAATCTTTTTATCCTGATTTAAAGTAGGAAGAGAAAAATGAATTTTAATGAAGATGACAATGAGATTCTGAGAAGAAATCACAGCGAAAAAAATCTAACCCCCAACTTTACTATCGTTCCTCATTATCTTTTCATATATTAATTTATATGTTAAAATAGGATTGTCGCGTGCAAGTTCTGTTGCTTAGTAAGCATCGTTGAAATTAATGAAAATTATAAAATCAAATATTTAAAGAACATTATCCTGTTAGAAGATTAATCTGTTTTTGTAACGTTTGTACGAGTTATGTGAATTGTTTATAAAATGTTTTTTAATCGATGCACATTAATTATAAATTCAGGCAAAATTAAACGATTAATTATTGTTAATATTATTCGTAATATTTTGTCTTCAACGTTTATCAAACGTTTTTCATGTGTATCGATGTGTACGTGTATGTGTTTCATTCTACAATTGCACGTGTAGAAATTCTTTTGAAGCCGAAGAAGAGCCGCTGCAACAAGCGTTGATGTATTATACAATGTCAGTCTACGGTTGTTCCAAAGCGCGCATTTCCCCAGTATAATAATCGGTCAACATTGATACGTTTCGCAACATCATCCCCCTCCCCCAGAAAAATTCATTCGATGTATTCGATAGAAGTTCGTCCATTAAATCTGCGCTTGTTCAAGTATTTCCTACATCCGTATAGATATTATATACCAGGGAAACGCATGAATGTGACAACAACCAAACGCCCGCGTTTCCATCCGAGCGATCCGTGCGCTTGTTCGTCGTTACCGTTTAAGATTATCAGCTTCGTCACGTCGTCGAACATTGGATAAAAACGCTCGCATTCAAGCACCCGTGAAGATAAAAAAAATCAAACGGACGGAGCCGTTGAATACTCGTTTATTTATCGCGTGCTCGCCGAGCGCGTTGCGTATCGATGGGAATATTGAATTGTCGATCACATATTGGGCGTTGATTGTATAGCCGCAGCATCACAATTGCGAGCGCGCCACTAGTGATATCTCTCGCAAAGATGACAATGCGCTCGGACGTTTGGCATTTGTGCATCACTCAGGACGAGTTTGGTGTTCGTGTGTCTGCGCTCGCAACCAAAATTAAGGATAGCTGACAGATAGGAAAGACAGTAAAGAGAAAAAGAAAGAGAGCCATACAAGTGTGTGTACGTACGAGCGAAAAGTTGGTAATACGATCTAGGAACTGAAATATCACTCAGCTAAACAACGAGACAGCCACAGACGTACGGAGAGAATTGGGAGAGAGAAAAAGAGAGAGCGAGAGAGAGAGAGAGAGAGAGAGAGAGAAAGAAAGAAAATGAAGGGGAAACGAGCCGTCAAGGAGGAAAAAAACGCTAGCGTACAACTAGAATTCGTGCCAGTTGGGAGAGAGTAGCGTGGAGGGCCAATATGTTAAACTTGCTCAACATGGACAACTTACATTTCGTCTTTTTCATTTCTCTTTCGTCTCAGCGGATCTATTGCTTTTTTTTTTGTTCTCTGATCATTATATGATCTATCTTTATGTCTTTACACGGTGCGGTCAGATTTGTCAGCGGGTATATACAGGGAGACATATAATTGCGTATATGCATGTATATATATATATATATATATATGTATAATATAAAGAAACGTAGATGACATCGAGTATGTACATTCGTATGGGTGGAAACAACGGATTTACTTAAAGTAACGTAGAGCAAAGAGCAGAGTGTATAGACATCCAGAGAGGAGTGTCTCGTGTAAGTCCATCGTACATTGGGATGAGAAGAATTAGAGTTAGAGACAAAGATAGAAAGAGGAGAGAAAGGGGGGGGGGGAGTAAAAGAGAGAAAATAGAAGGGATGAGACATCAACTGAGCGAGGTGTACCTAACATAAAAGAAAAGGAGCTGTGCGAAAATGTGATAAGGAGAGAGAAACGGTTAGAGAGCGAAACAGCGGGACGAAGATGGATATACATTTATACATATATATGATCTTTCTCTGGCAGGGTAAATTACGTAAAGAAAGATCGAGTGCCACAGCCTCCGTGTATGCATATAGTCGAGCTTCTCCGCAAGAATTTCCTTTAGCATTTCCGCCGTTTCTCCTTTCCATTCAGCTTTGAGACCGCTCTTTTCACGAACGAGGAGAGGACGAGCCTCTCATCGCGAATCCAGGCTTTAAATTATACCGAGAGAATCTGGAACAGTGTCCAGCAGCTTTGCCGGGAGAAATTAAAGAGCGTATCGCATATATATGTGTATATACGTATTTATTTGTAATTTATAGAGAGAAATGTAATGTAATTTTCTATAAAGTGAACCTCTTTGAAACTTTATTATAAATGCGGCTTGCATTATTTCCTTTATATCGAGCGTGTATTTATTTCGAAAATCATTCACCGAAATAAAAGGGAAAATATGAAATAAATAAGCGATAAAATGCTACATTTAATAATACCAGCATTTCGTATGTACACGTATTCGTTAGATGCTTTGAACTTGAAAGTATTCAAGCTCTGAACAAGTCGACTACAATATTCCAGTGAGAACAAAATCATTTTAATAAGCGTTACAAAAAAGGTTTAAGTTTTCCGATATTAATATACACGACATGGTGACACAAATAAGTCTCGCTCGACACTATTCCATTCCTTTCAAGTTGTCGAAAGTAAAAGTCGCCGGTACGGAGTCAAAGTGAGAAATTCGACATTCGAGTGCTTCGCGACGGATCGCTTCCAGGCGATTTTATTCCGCGCGAGACCAGCAATGAAGCAAAGAAAGGAGAACAGCAACGACACAACTCGCCCCAACTGACACTTTCGTTTTTTGCGCTGCGCGTTTTTCTCGAATCTTGGTCTTGTTTTGCACGTCGCGCGTTTATTGTACAGCACGTCTTTCTTGCCACTCTGACGTAAAGCGAAAAGTGAAAAGCGTGACATTCGTTCTCTCTCACGAAAGCGACGGACACGCTCGCGCTGTCTTTCTTTTCTTTTCTTTTTTTTTTCCTTTCCATTTACGCCACCGCATACGTCACTGGAGAATATCCCGGAGGATATCCGCGAACATCACTATATCATCCAATTTTATCGTTTTAAATACTCTGCAAAGAGACTCAAAGACAGCACGATGCTTTTGCGTGATTTTCAAGCGCGAGTAAGCTCCTCTTGATTTTAAATTTACTTCGCTTCATTAAAAAATGTAAATTAAAAATGACAAATACACATTGACATTTTAAATAAGTAAATATGTCTTTTAGAAAGTTACGATTAGCTTCATAAACTTCAAGTCTATTTACAAAGTATATATGATGTACAAAAATCGATGAATGTTGTAATCGTAGAGCTCGCGCTGAAAAGTCGATAGATCCCGTACTTGTTAGCCCTAAAAACACTAAACGTTATTAATAGTTATAAAATTTATGCGATTACCTATTATATTTTTCACATAGAGATATATTATGCTAGTTTTATTACATCGCTTAATTAAACAACAGATCGCAGAAATTATTCTGCTTCGGTAAGATTAGGTTTGCTTTTTTTTTTATCTCCCTACGTTAACAAAGTTTCTGACTCACGTCATTACTCTCGCTAGAGGCGTTTAGAATCGACGCTGCAACATCGGACGAAGATGTATCGGTCTTTAGACACGCGCGAGCTCTAAGAAAAGTAATGATGGTACACATGTTAGAGGCACCGTCCATATATTCATTCGTCTTGTTGCTCTCGCGAATTCCGACGAGACATACAGGGCGCGAACAGGGAGAAAACTTTCGGTGTACAATATGTGGATTTGTATTATTTCTTTCTTACATGGCGATAAAACCGCACTCTCGTCAAACTGTCCCGATTATCAATGAACTCTGTTAATTCCGGAAACCGCGATAGCGGATATTTTACGCAGTTTCACTATTCCGTGTAAATTTCCTCTTCTGTTTCTGTATTTTATAAATGTACATAGTAGAGATTAGATATAAAATTAATGAAATATGAGAGAAAGAGAGAGAGAGAGAGAGAGAGAGAGAGAGAATTTAGTGTACCTTTCGACCACATTTTAGAATATTAAAATTTTACATGAAGGAGAAATTTTACAAGAGTATTATTCTTCCTGCGAAACGTATTGAATAACGCAGTTGCCTATATAAAATTCGTCATTTTTCAACTAAAATATAAGAAAGAAATCATAAAATTTTTTCGTACGAAAAAATTTTAAATGTGATTTTTAAAAGTAACTTTCGGAGGCATTTTTAGAATTTATAGAAAAGAAAGACAACAAAAGTATTACAAAACACGTATTGAGAAACACAGTCATTTGCGTGACACTTTTTTCAACTAAAATATATAATATTTAAAAAATTATTGATAACAAATAAAATTTATTCATATAAAAAGAAAATTTGAATATAATTATTAAAAGTAATTTTTTAAAGCATTTTTAGAATTCACACGAACAAAAGACAACAAGATCGAGTATCACTCTTTCACAAAACATATTGAGAAACATAGTCACCTGCGTGAAATTCGTTATTTTTCAACTGAAATATGTTAAAGAAATTGTTGATAACAAATTAAATTTCTTCGCATAGAAAAAAATTGGATGTGGTTTCAAAAGCAACTTTCAAAGATATTTTTAGAACGCACACACAACGCACAACAGATAACAAGAATATCACACTTCCTACAAAATGTAACGTACTGAACGTAGCAGCTGCATGAAATTCGTTACTTTTTCACATCGTGTAAAAAACGCGCCAAAGAAAACAGTTATGTGACCGATATTTCATATTATTATTTCGACGTATTTTATTTAAGGACATCCAAACTCAGAGCAGTTTGATCCTTTATAATCTAATTGTTTCGACGTCATCAACATAATCTTTTAATATTCCAAAAACAAACCGTCGCCAAATTTTCCGTTTTCCGCGCACTGTATATGACGCGCGAGTTGAAACGACGATCGTCATTGGTCAAGTTCGAACCGTTCGAAGTTCGGTAGATCAGTTCATGTAACGACGGCGAGTGGACGAGTCGCGGTCGCGGTCGATGTACATTTCTGCGTCTTTTTCGCCGGATTTAGACTAATTTCGCGTGCGGACGAGTGTTGTAAATGTTAAATCTGTTATTCTGTTCGTCGATAATCGTTTGATGATCCATTCATTGGACCATTGGAGTGCGATCGCGATCAAGTGCGTCTCTCAGCGTCGTTTTCCTTACGGAAAAGTACTCGAAGGTAGTGATTAAGTTACTTATTTGAAGTATTAAAAGCACTGTTGTTCGGCACGAATTATTTTCAATAAAATTATCCAGTAATCTTTAGAAAATGGGGCCATTCATGTCCCGCACATTTTTTTTTTTTTTCGAAATATTAGGAACAACAAGTAATCAATTATAACATTTATATATTTATAATTTTTTTAAATACGCAATAATCTTATAATATTTTCAAAAAATTCTTTATTTAATATTTTCTAAAAATATTAAAATATTTGTAAGAATCACTTAATAATTCTTGAATATTTGTTGAAGGAATGAAAATTATTTCGGGACACGAATGACCGGAAAATCATTATGTGTATTACAGATTGAATTTTTGTAAGGCAGGTGGGCCAATGTACGCACTTCACTTCGGTCGGCGTCCATTCGAGACGAATTCAAGTTCAACACGAATATTTCGCCGTATTTCACTGGCATGCGCTCGTCCAAACACTAAGAAAACATCTCTATTCAACGCCACGCGTCGAGAAGAATTTAATATATTGTAAGCATTGTTCATCGAGGAATTAATCAAGACAGTGAGATCTCGTTTGTTTGCAAGGCGTTGCGAACATTATTTTTACGCCGCGTCGCGCCACCATGTTTACTTGCGGCGCGTCATTTCTCGGAATTTTCGCTGTCTCCGTAACGCGTCATTTCTCCGAATTTTCGTTGTTTTTGATGACGCGTCATTTCTTCGTGGAATTTTCATGGTCGAGCGACGGTAAATGCGCAAACAAACTGGGAGTATCAAATCTGTTCGTTTACGACTATCGTACATATCAGGCCGTGTGAAGGTGAGGTGTGATATTAACGTTTTTCGATATGAACTTCTCGCCGAGTGTCCTGATACGTGTCTATAATATCCGGTACCGGGATTCACAGAAGTCAAAACGAGCATCAAGAGATCATCCTGAGATTAATCGAGAGAGAGGCAGTGCGGCAATTTTTTCGTTTTGGTGTTCGGAAATCCTGGCGAAAATATAAAGCGGAGCGTAAATCAAATGTAAGAGAAGAGTGACAAAAGCGTAAAATCTTATCTACAATAATCGCATAAGTGTCGCATAATATTATGTATGAGAATTTCGTAGGAGTATTATTTCTAGTAATAGGATAATATTATATAGTTATTAGTAGATGAATTCTTACAGTCGCAAAAAGTTGAAGTTGGCTCAATTCCGTTTTATATACATATAGCTTTATTCCGTTGATAAGAGTTTTTGCACTGAGAGAAAAAAGACAAGTATTGCAAAGCAAATGTTACTTCAAACTATAGAAATCAATAATTTCTATAGTTTGTGTTATTACATATCGGTCCTATAATATATTATATTGCAAATGTTATTTATTTGCTTTCTTCAAAAATTTAATTATGACGACGAAATACACATTTTTGTGAAATATTTCTTATTTATTAAAAAAAGTCAATAAAATAGATAGCTCGCTTGCTAGGAATAAAATTTTATTTTGCCGTATAGAATAAAGATTTATTTTAGTAAAATAAATATATTTTTCACAAATAAATTTTTGAATATCTTTTCCTCGATATGCGACTGCAATAATCATACAACTAGAAACAGTACTTCTGTAACATTTTTATACAACATGCGACACAGCTTGTGCGACTATTTTAGATGAGACTTAAAGTCTATATATAATGAGATTTTAAGGTGTAAAATTTAAACTTTTAGCCTTAAAGGGGGATCTTAAAATCTGTGTTTTAGCGTTCATTTTTTAAATAAATATTCTTTTAACTGTCTTTATATATCTATCTTACATATTAAAAAAATTTTTTTCTATAATTAGAGTATAAACGCGCGATAATGTATTCCAAACCGGTCGACTTTGTATCAAAAATGAAAATAGTTGGAAAATTAATTTTTTATCGGCTTCTGGCATCGACTTGTAATAATGCTTTATTGAAAGTTTTATACTTTGTACATAAAGCAATTTTGGTTAGGACTAAGGATTATATGAACAATCAATTGAGTTGTTAAAATTAGGCTAGATATTTAATATGAAAGATTAATTAGTTAGAAAATTTGTACGTATGTATGCAAGTGATATCGATGTAGTAGGATGATATATTATTAACATAAATCGTAGATGTAGGTCTATTAAATCGATAAAACAGACATTAGGATCCCCTTAATCCGTAAGAAATTAATCAATCGTAATTGATTATTCTCCTCACATTCGACTTTAATCGATCAATTTCTTACAGCTTAAGATTTCAAGCTTGTTTTATATCTTAGAATCTCATTGTAGACATCGCTTAAACAAAACATTCAGAAGGCAATTAAGATTGTAAAACGTAAATTAAAATAGGCGTTTATTTTTGTTTTATGTTTTATTGTTTCAATTTTCGTCTTTTAGAAGTCTCGTTTACGCTTTTGTCACTTTCCTCTTGCATTCAATTTGCTCTAATTTTTATTTTCGCCAAAGAAAGTACTTAAGTAGAACATAAAACTTATAATAATATCATAAGGATATCATTGATCTTATGTGTCACTTATATAAGTTCATTAAGTATTAAATGAAGTCATATATATGATATCATTATGATTTTATTATTACTTTATGTTCTACCTAGATATTTACGTTCCAAGCAGAATACAGATCATCATAAAATCAAAATGACATCAAAATATCTCCAAAATGATTATTAAAATCATTTTAAATCAGTCATGATTTATTTCAATCTTTAAATAGGATGGCATCTCAAATAAATTTTATTTTTATATCTTAACAGTATGCAAAGTTATAAATTTACATTATTTTTATTTTTATGAGATAGAGAAATGTAAAAATAATTAACTTTAAAACTTCTGGGCAATTCTTTTTATTTTCCTCTTTCAGAACAAAGTTTTTAAGGTAATTATGAGTAGAATATTTTTTGTAGCCATCTACCCACTTAAAGATTAACGTCATTTTGATATTGTATTAACGTGATTTTTCTGCTTGGGATTATTTCGCAATACTTTATGAAAATTTTGCATTGTTTCTGTCGAGATTTAAAATTGCATGTAAATTACTGAACGGATCGCGAAGTGTTATTTTTTTGTATTCGTGATTGATTCTGTCGATTCTGTCCGTCGTCCGTTGGAAGATTTAATTTTGCGTGTGTGCGTGTGTATCTCGTTCGTATCAATAAAGTGTGATGAAAACATTGAGGAGCATCGAGGATTAGTGAAGAACATCGAGGAACAGCGAATAGTACCAAGGAAACATCGAGAAGCATCGAGGAGCTTTGAAGAACATCCAGGAACATCAAGGAACATCAAGGAACACCGAGGAACATCTAGAATCTAGATATTGAGGTAAGGCAAAGCGTACAATTTGTTGTCGGATTATGTCTGCACGAGTTCTTACGTTTACCCCGTGACGTAAGAGAAATAAAATATTTCCTTGTGGTTTTCATGTATCTCTCTCTCGCAGCTGATGTAAATGACGAAGAAAATGTTCTAAATCGCTGTGAGAAAACTCAAACACGACAGTGCAATTTCACTGATTATTTTTCAAACGCACGAATTTGCTTTTTGCACGATTTTTTCAAAATATCATAGTTCGAATATCGTAATCAACAATGTTCATTGATCTCGGTGTTGCACGCATGCACGCTCCCGTAGGTATTCCTGACTATTTCGGTAAATGCATTGATGACGCACGTGTAGCACATCTGTTTTTTTTCCGTCTATAAGAATCAAGATGAAAAAGAAAGGATGCGTTTTCGAGTGATTCGAAAAGCTGCGCCCTAAAAAACTGTCGAAAGCGACTAAATCTAAGCATTGTAGCAATCTTAGTCTTATTCTCGATAATCGTATTTAAAACACATAATTAATTTCGTCTAAACGTACTTGATAAATCTGCGTGAATACCATCTGAACCTTTAACATTCATAAAGGTAGAAATCTATTAATATACGGTAATATACGGCTTGTTCGAGCGAAGAATGCGTATGCCTGGCGGAAAGCGTTAATTTAGAGAATTTTCCATGTTGCGTATGTAATCGCATGTTATATTGAGATATAATGCTTTTGTTGAAAATATCTTTAACCTAAATCATCATTTATTATTTATCTAATGTATTTCCAAAAGATTTATACACTGAGATTTATACACTGAGAAAAATGTCTGATTAAAAATGGATGAATCAGAAAATTCTGATTATATCAGCTAGAATTCCGGTTATCTTAATTAGAATTCTAATAGATTTAAAGGGATACTAGAGTCACAATATAATAATCTACAATATAATAACATAACACGCATTTCATGCATTCTTTGTTTTTTTCCTTAAATAAAAGAATAAAATATCCCTCTACAGAATAAAAGAAAAAACGCGAATAGTTGTGGGAAAACACAAACGGTATGAAAAACAAAAAATTCTAAATTACAATTTCCTGTTACTACGTAGGTTATTTCTTTACAAATGTAAATAATTTCAAGTATATATCTAAACAAAAAGTGGTTTTCCTACATTTGAATAATTTATAAAAATATAATGGGATCTTCAAATTATGATATTTATTATTTAAAGCTTATAAGAGAAATAAATGGAAAAATACGATCTAAATATACATAGCATTCATGTGATATATAAAATTAGCAGAGCAAGAAATGTACGTAATGTTTTATTTAAGGTACATAATGCTTTATTTGTAACTAAGTATGTTTTTTCAATCACATCGATCAAATTTGTTGCTGCAGCAACTCCTTAACCAAAAAATTTTGATTCATCCATTTTCAACCAAAATTCCAATTAATTCAACCAAACATTTTTTAGTACGGGCTCAAAGAGAGTGATTTTTTATAATTATATTTTTTAAAAATATTCGATATACATAAAATACATAAAAAAAAATAGAAATATAGTTGTACGAGCATATATAAAGAATGAATCCCAAATTTCCAGATTTTTTTTCATGATTTATTACGTGAATCGAGCACTTCGTGTTCATTAAACCAACATGGAGGATCATGGAGTCAATTTGTCACGCTGTTAGAATTATAAATGACATTTCGTGTCAGACATGCGCGAATTGCGCTTGAACAAGTTTTATATTCTATATAGACTTTTATTGGTCCAACTGCAAAAATCTCTCGCGAGAGATACAGTGGTCCATAACAAAGTTCTAGTCTGTAGATCAAATAATATTTACACGGCCGATCGAATGATTGGCTTGATGTGATATATCCAGGCGGATCCGTGGATCATTTATCTCAAGTGATGCAATGAAGTCGAAACCTGGACAAGTTTGTAGAGCTAACCTTTTCAACTTTTAACCGAGGCATTTCCAAAACTCGTTTCTGGAAATTGAAAACAGCAATACTCTTAATAGTTGGCGTTTGCGCGATAAATAAAAAATTGAAAATAATTATACGCTATTAATTTTTAGCGAGAGAAATCTGTGAAATTAAAATCCAAACCAAGTTTCGACTTAAGTTTCCACTCACGGATTTACGCCGATTGATAAAGAATTCTTAATTCAGTAAGTATTTTATCAAAACATCCAATATACCTAAAACTGCGCTAAAATGCTAGATTCATCCTGTGTTGATCCGCGCGCTTTACAATCGCTTCTACGTCTCGAAGCTCGCGTTAATATCTAGGAGCCGTGCGAGTTCCGCTTCCGCCCGTTCGCTGTCTCGAGAAAAAAAAAAGAGGATGAATTCTAGAAACACGAGTGATCTTCTCCCCCCTAAAGGCTTATAATATATATGCAATGATTATAATAAAGAGAGATTTATCGGTCATTAATCTTACATTGGATCAATTGTTATTGGCTTTTGAGATGAGATTATATTGTATATCAGTACGATAGCACCAGTATAATATCGTTAAAAATAGAGAACTATTGCTATATAAAATGTACTTATATCTACATAGAGAAATTTTAGAAAAATTAATACTGTTTTTTGCAAGAATCTGCGGGATTTATATTTTATTCATTGTATTCCTGATTGCTGTAACATTGCTTAATATCATATATTTATTTTTAACATGCTCGTATAATTATATGTCATTTTTATATGAAATATCTATTGATTTATATATAGCAATCCATACTATTGTTACAATAATTATTGTAGCTTCTATTATTAACAGTCTTGTTTATTAGAATTGTAACTCCAATTAGTAAAATTAATTCATATATAAAAGATCCCGCATGTTTCCTGAATTACACATATTTTATCAACGCAATACATCTATTCAATTAAACGCACACATATTAATAACGTGTAGTGAACAATATCTCGTATACTATAAATTTCCTAAAAATTAATTTTATTTATAAAATTCATTAATTGTGTCGTATTACAAATTTATTTTATTATATGTAGGATATATGTAGGATCTATCAAACCTTTGACGTTCTGTGGTATTAAAGTGAGAATCTAACGACGAATCTTTTTTACACGTTAAAAATTTCAATCACTCGTGTTCCCAGATGCCTAATCTCGCGACCGATGCTGACTCTTCGCGAAAACGGATATGACTTTCGTAAAAATCCTCGGAGGCGATATGAGCATACGGGCTGCTCACACGGCGATTCTCTACGATTGATTGTACGAAAGCTTTTCTCTTCAGACAGAAATCGGTTGCGGTGTCGCGTTAGACATTTGCTTTTTTCCTCATTATGTGCGAAACCGACGGACGGAGGTGTTCGTAAGCTCGCGATTGATCGATGTAATTATACACCCGGCCGATTCGTCTGTCGTGTCCGGTTGCGATAATTAATTAGGAAGATCGATAGGATAGACCCTGATAACACGCCGCGCTGTATCGGAATGAATCGGCGATACATCGGTAAACGATCGAATTAACGCTAAATGCGCGATGGCCGGGTGCTGGGGTTTTAGAGCTAACAGATTAAATTATTTTAACATGCGACAGGTCTCGGTAGCATTCGAAATTCTGCGTATTAATGACGCTCGGGAGGAAAAAAAATGAATAAATTGAAACTCGTAGTGTTGAATAATTCCGGGATGGCGAATTTGGTCGCCAACGATACGTGAAACGTGAATTTTCTCAATTAGTTATAGCATTTTAACGAGAAATTTTAATTCCCTTTAACTTTATAGCTATAGATACGTTTCTTTAAATAATAATGTCGATCTATCTATTAATATTTACAGTGACGTTAAAATCGTTAATAACGGCATGAATAATAAATGAATAACATCTCTTTTCGATAATGAAATATAAAATTTGCAATTTTGTTACAATTTCTTTAATATCCGTTACATTTATCTCTGTACGATTTTTTTTATCGAGTAACCAAATGAAAATTGTCTTTTCTTAATTTTCACGTTTTCGCAAGTGTTTTGTGAAATTCTGGCGTACATGAAAGAACACCCCCGCGATTGCGTCGTAGAAAACGAAGTGGCGTACACCGTAACGCGCATTTCTGCTAGTGATTGTACGAGTGCTGCTGTATGGCCTAAAGGGATCATATACAACGTGCTAATAAATTTAAGTTGCTCTCGAGTCGCGTCGACAAGTCCTACGATCGATATCAGCCGATAGTAACCAGTGCCGTCAATGATATTCAGAGTTCTTATATACTTCAACGATTAAATATTACAAATTACAACCTTACGGGGCGAAAAATGATAAATAAACGAACATGCAAATGAACGTAAATCAGCATTGGTGCATGCTTTTTTCTTTTTTATATTTTTATATTTTGTTTTATATATATAAAAGATTTCGTTAATATATATATATAATTACGTATATATCTGTATGTCTGTTCAAGATTCGCGTCTTTATAAAAATGCGCTCTTTTAGATTTTGTACAAATGTCAGGCAATTACATAAACGCGATATTACGCGAACGTTTGCTTTCAGCGATACGTTCGTTAACTGTGAATCCATACAAACATCTCGCAAGTCACTACTCGAATATTGAGTAGCTTTAAACGCGGACCGATGCGTAATATTCAATGCACGAGTACGATTCAATGGAATAATTGCGACATTCGTGAAGCATATTTTTCGAGATTCTCTTCTGCCTGGTGTTCGAGTATTCAAACTAGTCATAGGACCGCCGACTATCGATTGGAAAACAGTATGCATACCAACAGCGTTATACGTATCATGACATTGGAACGTACGAGCAGCGTGTTATCGGATATTCACGGCACTGGTTGAACCTATAAATCGCGAGCGATTGCTTTTTTACTAGCTACAACACAGTCTTGTCCTTAAACTTTATCTGATAGGTAATTCGAGGAAATTTTACAGCTGTTAGGAGAGCGATAGGAATTTCATTCATCCTTGCTAAAACTCTCACGTCTGGTAAGATACCCATCGGAGCTCTAAATCACGTGATAATAACGAATAAAATCGATAAAGAGACAGAGAATGAAACAAAATTAGTATAATAAATTCTCTGTAACTGTTACGACGCCAATATATGATCATCGAATTCTCATGAAACTATCCTTTCGTATAACTTTCGTAAGAAATAATAAAAAAGAGGAAAAGAGAACTTAAATCTCTTTCGAAATTGC
The DNA here is from genome assembly GCF_024713525.1 of Acromyrmex echinatior. Lineage (NCBI taxonomy): Eukaryota > Metazoa > Arthropoda > Insecta > Hymenoptera > Formicidae > Acromyrmex > Acromyrmex echinatior. Next base: position 22,719,241 of record NC_141853.1, read on the forward strand.
GAAAATGTGCGATCACAGAAATGGAATATCTTTAGGATGGTATGCTGCTCGCTACCATATAAAATATTCTGATATTATCTCAACAGTTTGCTGAGAAATAATTCCAAGTAGTCGAAATGGAATAACTAATATAATACAATAAATGTAAACTCGTAAAGAAAGGCTATATTATACATTTTATCATACATTTTATGAATTGCTAAATTTTTTGATAGTTCTTTAAAGACTCTGATAACTTTGTGGTATTATGGTTACTTCCGATTAATATCGTACAAGACGCGATTGATAAAATCTTATACCTTCATTCCTTCTAAAGTTTAGAAAGCTACGATAACTTCTATTACACTCTTCTGCCTGAAGTTCTAAAATCACGCAAACTCGAAGTAAGTTTTTGCTACAGATCAAAAACTTTATCTTGCTACTATCTCGTTATATATTATGGATCAATCGAGTCGGATTTTTATCTCGCAGTTCTCTTTCTCCTGAAATTACCTAATTCTCCAGAAACACGTTCGAGAGTAAGTTCCCACACAATTCTCGACTATCTCTGTTCTATCAGACTTTTCTTTTATCGATGCGATCTTCGTAACTGTATCTGAAGCGACCACGACAATGCGAAACGACATGCTTTTCAAGAAAAAAAGGAGACATCATTATAGTTCATTACATCGACGTACGTACAATATTTACATATAGCAGTCTTTGCGTACGATCAGTGAAAATGCGCAGTAGAATCGTGCCGCGTTGTGTTTTATCGGAATAAAATGGCTGAGCTGCGTGATGTGGTCTTACTTTCCGCGAATACTTAATGCTCGGTCCCGAGTACTCGACTTTTGTCAGCTTTTCTTAAGGACCGTCTTACGGACTAAGCACGTTCGGATAAGATTGCTGGTCCGTGAAACTCCTACTGAAAGATAAAATTTAGAAAGTAACTCAAATATTATCGATAAAGACTAATCGAGGAACAAACGAAAGATGCAAAGATGCACTTCACTGAAAAAAAGAGTATTGTAATACCAAATGCTGCGTGAAATAATTTCAATCAAATATTCGATTAATATAACCAAAAATAATTTTATTTTCCTTCATACTGAGTACGTTATTATCAAACATAATAATATAATTAACCGTTATAGTACTTACTAAAAGTTGAAACAGTATTTTATTTTTGGTTATATTAACCGAATATAGTATTTGATTGGAATTATTTCACTCAATATTTGATAGTCGTTACCAAATTCTTTTTTTTAATACAATAAAAATACGATTATATGAAATTTTTATAATATCAAAAATTAAACGCAATCGTTCATATAAATAAAATTAGAACAGCTTTTCCTTGAGTAAAATTTGTTATTTTTTTATCGTATTCCTTGCCTCATAATTTTACATTGTTTCAATTATAATAGCTTTTTCTTTCTGTAAAGGTTGTGTTAACAGAGAAATGCGACAATTAAAATTTCAATGTACGATTATAAATTAGCATAAATTTTAAAATCTTATAAAATAAATTCGTGAATATTAGAGACAAATAATTCTTAACTTTGTATAAAATATCAAAAGAAAGTTGCAGATTGAAATACATGTAAATAAAGGAACAAAAGATCGAAGACATAAATCAGCCTTGTTGCAGAATGTCTTTTTGTCGTCAAAATTGATCTCTAGGCATCAAAATCGATTATAATTGCAGGAGCTTTTTTATAAATCATTCGCCTACGATTTCAGCACATGACGTAGCTCACTCATTTTAACTGATTTGCACGTTAGTTGACGCTAAAAGCTGCGATCTCACGCACCCTTTCACACACGTTACGCCTGTCTTGTACACAGTTCTCGTTTATAAGTGTGCACAATCAGATCAGATGTTTGTGTGAAGCTATTGAATTATACTTATATTATATACAAAAGCAAAGAGATTATGCAAGAGAACGTTTTTTTTTGTTCAGCTGTTCCCCTGCGTTTTTCTCTTTCTTTTTTTTTCTTACGCTCTTATTCTCGGCTTCTAAGCGTGCTTATCCCCGAGTCTGCGTATGCATCGTGTACATCGTGTAGGATAATAAGAGAAAGATAGAAAGAGAGAAACGGTCAATGTGTGTAGGTGTCAATTTATTAACTCGTTATACCGGCGTCTTTGGCAGTTTCCTGCGCGTCGGCGACGAGGGCGCTTTCTCCGTTTCGGTTTCTGCAAAAATATATTAAAATGCATCGTATCAATGGTCGCGTTCAGCAGACTCAACTCTTGTAGAGCAGATCCGTGAGCGTTCGTTGCTATTAATGTATTCTTCTAGATCATCCAATAGCTGTGAGCACTCACAGATCCGCTCCGCAACAGTTGAATATGCTGAACGCAATTAATGACGCATGTTGCTTCCGTAAATACTATTTTTCCGTAGCGATTATGATAACATCTCTGTAGCCGGCCTTTCTCGCCACGCGAGAGTAAAAAAATAGGCTTGAAATTATTTAATTATTCATGAGTTTTTGAATGTAAGTTAAAAGTTTTGAATTTGTCATTGCAGTCAAAAATTTAATTTTTTTTTATGGCAGCTGAGTGAGAATTGAATTTTTGTTCACGATAATCAAAATTTTTCACTAAATATAATAGCTTATAATTCTGATTCATACTTTTCATTCTCGTGTAGTAGAAGGACCAATTGTACAGGGGTTATTAAATTACGATAATAATAGTTAAGAGTTGTTCTTTTGCTTCGCATAAATAAGATGCGCAATTTTATTAGCAGATTATTTCTAAAAAATCGGATACTATTTTGAATTTATACACAGAAATTTAATGAATATATATATATATATATATGGCAAATAAAACAAATACTAGGTTTAGAAAATTTTTAAGAATATGAAAATATTTATTCGTCTTGCGGATATTTTCGAAGTCAGAACAAAACCATGTCAGCGGTCAGAGACATTTTTGTCCTAGAATATCATGGAACTTTTTTCTCTGTTGTATAAAAAGGCACTATTCATATTACTTTGGAGGTACTTATTTCTAGAACGACATACACAGGCAAGCCTACACTGTTACCTTTTTAAGTATTTTCTTTTCTGTATGATGACCCGCTTTCGAAGTAACTAATCTGCACTACTGACCTTGGATTAGTTAAAAGCAGTCAGTGTTATATTTTATTACAATGACTATTATATCGTATTACAACAGAAGATATGTAATACTTTAGTCAGTATTGGTGTAGGATGTAAAATGCTTTTCATGGAACTCGTATTTGGGGCATGAAAATCGATAAGCGATAGTCGATTTTATGGAAACTATGTAATGAAATTTTATACGTGTTAACTTTTATATCGATCTTCGATAAAATGTGGTTTCTTGTATATCGAGGACACTTTGCGGATTTATATAAAATTGATATTTTGATAATCATGAATATGTATATAATACATAATATTAGAGATTTCTATAGTCTTAGGGGGGGAATATATGTATATATGTGTATATTTAAACACAGTAATATTATTTGATTGTTCGCGTGTTGATAAATTTTACTGCTAATACTCACCCATCAACAAGCCCAAATTTGTAGGTGTTTTTCCGGATTGCGGATCATCCAGCAAATCTCCAGTACTGTTTTGTGAGAGTGCCATAGAAATCAGTCGCCGGGAAATACGATGCAAGTACAGAGAATCGATTTACCATTAGGTCTATTCACGATAGTTTCACAGTAATATAATATTACTCTATGCATTGACTTACATTTCGGTCGTATGCTCTACCACTAATTCTGCCATATCGTCGGTCCTTTCGATTATTTGTTGTACCTCTTCGAAGCTCCGATCGAACAGAGACACACCGGACCATTCTAATACCTACAAGATTTTAATACAATATACATATATTATTTGATGATATTAAATGATTATATTATTTGATGATATCGATGCAAAAATATTTCTTGCTTTTTAACATTATGTTTGCTTTTAAAATTATTTAATGATACTTAAATCTAGATGATTATTTTTATTTTATACAAATTAATAAAGACGTTATGTTAGTAGGTACATCATTTTGAAAATATTTCTTGTAGTCTAAAAGAGAATATTTTATAATCGAAGTATGATTTCTTTTATTATTCGAATAATTAAATTCTTGATTGTATTTGATAAATACTTATGGCTAATTTATTATAAATTTTATTATAAATTTTGGAAAATACAAATTAAAGACTCAAAAAATTATATATATCAATTTTTGATACAAAATATTTTCTATTTTTTTGCTAATTATATGTGATGATTATTCAACATGTCATGTTTGCGAAGCTTTCGTAATATATAAAACATGAAATACATTAAAATAAAACATTAAAATAATCATTTTTAAATGCTAATTTGCCCGGAACAGAATGTCTTATTTTGAACATGAAAAAAGAAAATAGCATAACTTAGAAATTCCTGATAGTTCGAGACATCGGTCTGGGTCGCGAAATTAATGTTGAAATGCATCTCTGTAATGCTGAATTATAATCGATCCTAAAACATTTGATCTTTTTGGTTGTTTAAATATTTCAATTATTCTAATAATATCACAAGCGGATTGCTGTGAGAGAACAAAGACGGTGAAATCGTTGCCAGAGGTGAATATAAACTGCATGAACTTTTTTTTGGATGAAGTCATCTTGTTATTCTTAAGGCCATTTAGCCTTAAGAAAATGTTAAAATTAAGGGCTCGTTTGTCTTAATCCATTGGACGCTAATCCATTTGTCGCTTAAAGTTGAGTACTATGAATATTGAAATACGGTTAAACATCTATAACTCGGCTAACAGGGTCGCTTATCATCAAGTGAATTTAATAAATTAAGCGTTTTGAGTAATTTTCATAGATATGAATTTGGATTCGCAATCGTATTGAATAATTTAATTTAAAAAAATTTAATTTATTATATTTGACATAATGTATTCTTTCTATACTTATATACGTTGTACTTCTCGTTCCGCAATATTCGCAAAGTGTAATTATATTTCAATTTACTTTATAAAATCTATCTATAAAGTGTCACGTGCTAATTAACGAATTAATTAATAAAATAAAACATTTTACTAGGATAGTGTAATTATTTCAGTATAAAAACGGTGGAAAATAGCCGGAGAAGAATGAAATTTATATTCTTCCACATTTTTTCACAGAAACATTAAAAGTATTTACAACAAAATATCGAGTACAAATGCCGACAATTAATCAAATATCAAATCGCAAAACTTATGAATCTTTTGTCGCATGTTAGAGAAAAGTAGGGAATTGCAAACATCTAAGATAAAAATTAAATAAAGATAATTATATTTATTCATTAATAAATGTCATTATTTAAAAGATCCAATTATTTGGCTTTACTATAATTAACTTATTATATATTTTTATATATCAATATAAAAACATATAATTTTAAACAAAAAATAAAACTGTTGCCGTTCGGAATTACTCATCGTAATGCGGGACAATACCGAATCAGTTTTATTTTTTGTTTAAAATTATAATTTATATTAATAAATATATAAATGTTAATTATAGTAAAATCAATATCTTTTTTCTCTTTGAATAAATTCTGTTGAATATTCTGTAATTGATAAATAATCATCGATTTTATTTAACTTTTTTCCTTATTTTTGCAAATTCTCCGCTATATCAAAATCATTAAAAACATATAATTGTCTTTACTTTAAAGCATCTAGATACATTCTATGGACACGTGTGCGTTATTATTTACATCACTAACAATAAGCGTATATTGGACTATTATTGAATGCGAGAAATGAAAGGTTATCACTTCTCTATAATATATTTCAATAATACCGTTCACGTTTACCTCGTGCTCACAATTCCCCCAATCTCCTCTACGTGAAATTCGAAAATATATTCATCGCCACCTTCTACTGTATAATAATGCCTAGATCGGTCCTTTGAGAAACGTTATATCACGCGCGTTAATTACAGAACCCGACGGCTTTCAATTAAACCGCGAATGGAATCGAATGCAAATCGTTGTATGTCAGGGAAGAAGGAAACACGTGCGATCGATACACGGCGGCTATTTTTCTCTCGAATGGAAAAGCGTAAAAGCTCAAAATGGAATCGTAACGAACATAGTCTTTAGGAATCAATTTATCGCATTAAAATGCAGTGATTGACTAATCGACTAAATAAGGCAACGTTATAACTTTGTATATCCACTGTTTTATATAAGTCAACGAATTGTTATATCTCAGATAATTATTTCATTGATACCTAAGATTCTGAAAGATATAAAACATATCGAACATATATATATATATATATATATATATATATATATATATATACGTATATATCAAACGAGGAAATAATGATTACTCACATCCTCTTTCCATAGTAGGTACATAGAAATATGTATCTCGAATACGAGTTGGCCCATGTATGTACATACAATTCATGCATGCGCATGTCGCGAGAACATTCCCCATGCATTTTCATGACAAGTTCGCCTCGGTACAACAAACTGGCGCACGATTTTCCTTCACGGACGGAACATTTATCGTCGTTGCGATATAGACAGCACAACTCATATTCGAAAGCTCATAACTCGGAAATGAATTTTCCATTTGCGATCATTTACTGGCAGATTCTTGCGAAAGATCTGGCAGTCCTAACGAAAAGAATTTACAAGAGAGGCTAGAATGCAAGAAATTTGAGAAGAAATGCGTTTTGAATTCTACTAATATTTGATAAAATGCAAACGTAACAATAATATAATAATTATGCAATGCTCGGATCTGTATGTGTGTGCTTGAGTGAAGTTTTCCTTTTTGATCAAGAAATACCTGCAATGAGAAACTTTGCATTGAAATGGAAATATTTGTTCAAGCAGGTGGAAAGATGTTTCCAACTTTCTAAATATTGTCGAATGGCTTTTGCGTGCAAATCTTTTTACTTTTGCATATTTTTGGATGCGATAAAAGGAAAATTTGTAGAAGAGAGAAAAATAGAGAAAGAAAGATAAAAAATGTTTCCACGTGCAAATGGTACAGTAATGCAGAATTTTTCATTGGATCAATTTTTTGTTTGATAAAAGTAGTCTTTTTTTGTGCTCCTTCGGGAAGATGTCAAAGCATTTTTCTACGTATATACCTTGCTTGCATTTCAAGAAGAATTCTTCTTAAAATATCTTCAAATTTTCTAGTTGTTTGAATAGTATTATTTCACATTTTATATAAGTTTAGTTACATAATTTCTTTAAGTAAACTAAATTTCTCCGAATTTTCTATCTTTTCGGTGTTAATTTACTTCTGTTCGTTTTTTTTTTATTGTTCTTGACATTTTGATAACCATATTCGCTTTAATTTGCAATAATTCTATCTCATGCACATGTATTCTGCATTATTACATATAACGCACAATTTTCTGTCTCGATGCTTTCGCAGTCTTCAGATCACATTATATATCCACGTAGACTTTTTCTTTACTTTTTCTTGCACCTTTACAAAGGGAAGATTGTGGATGCGGTAACTGGATTCAGGAAATGACGCGTATGAAAGCAATCAGTCACCGCCAGTTCGCTATTTCCGTGATCCTCGTTTATTGTATGATGTATTGCATCGATCAGCCAGAACAAAATCCCAATATGCGTTCGTCAACAGAGAAGGAACACGCTGAAGAATATTCATAGAACTTCAGCAGTAACACAATGCCACGAAATTAATAAAAAAAATATACGTGATTTAAATGCCGATTTATCGGTACAATAAAGCCTGTTTTTATAACTGAGCTAGTGTACCTTTGGAACTTAAAGTGAAATAGGTATTTGTTCGATATTTGAATAAAGCGAGGAAAAAAATTCTAGTGCAGGTCTAGTACAGGAATAAAAAACAGAACCATCAAAAGCTATCAGAGTTAAAAATCACTACAATCCCCGATGTGAGATACGGGCTGTTGAATTACAGTATCCGGGATGCGGGAATGGCAACATTTATTACAAGAATTATAATCGATTTCAAGTCTCTCTGTTTTTCGCTTCTGTATTGCAAAAAATTACCTCGATATTAGTCTTTTTTGTAATTGTGATAGTACAATAACATAAAGTTATTACTGCAATGTTTTCTTACTTCATTTGATATTAATTTGCTTTCTGTTAAAATTGAAATTATTATATCAGAAATGTCGAAATATTATCTATTTTTTTCTATCTCCTTTTTCTGTTTTATGCGGATATATGAATACAGTTTTCAACCCTGGAATGTTACTCATATTTTTGTTACATTAACATTCACATAAAAGATGAAAATTCTACACATAATTAAAATTTTTTTACACTTTTTTATATTTACTTTACAAGTTACAAAATAGAATAATTAAATACTGTTTTAATAAATAAAAAAGTGATAATATTAAACAATCTTTAATATATTATTATTTTTAATATATTATTAAAGTAAATGTGTGTAGTAATAACCATTAGTAAAGCTCTATACGATCTTTGCTAATGGTTATTACTACAGTTTTTAATTTCTTTAAAATATGAATATATACATATATACATGAATATATACATGTATAAGCAGATGTGATAAGGAAAACATTTCAACATCGAAATTTGCTTCTTCTTTCCTTCTTTTTAAGTCAGTCCTTTATCACATTACTTTATCCGTTTATTTACGATGCACAAGCGTTCCGTATCTTGTCCCATTTGAAAACATTATCAAAAATAAGTGGCTCGCGTGCGCCTTCCATTACGACCGTTTAGTCCTAGAAAAAAGGCTTCCTTTCAGTTTCTGTCTCGTTTCGAAAATTTACAGCATGCCATTCGTTCACAAGAATGAAAACACCGTACTCGAGCAATAGCAAATCTGCCTCGCTACGTTTGTGACAAAGAAGGAAGAGCGTCATGTTTCGTCAACATATTTTTCGTAATATAATGACGCGAGAAAACCGTGTTTGAACGGTGCAAAGATAAAATATGAAACGTGAGATTAATGTGAGTCCGTATAGAATATTCATGATGAAGGAAATATCACGATGCCCCTGATAAAATGCATGAATATATGCGAAACGTGAAAATTTTTTAACGGGTTGACGAAAAATAAAATTTCGAAAATTATCTACCAACATTTTCACGGAGAAATATTACAATTAACGAGTCGCGATATATACTGGAAATATAATTCAGCACAATTCAATAGTAGAGTATTTCGTAGAGGAATACGCTAGAAAAAAAATATTTTTAAATTCTTGAATTTTATAATTTATATAAAGGTTGTAACGTTTTAATTTTTTCAATTGTTTAATAAAATGAAAAGTTAATAAGGTATTTATTTAACTATAGCGGATTAAAGTAAGAGCTGTTTTCATTGTAATAACATAAAAAAATTTTTGAAAGCATTTATATGCAACAGAATATCCATTTATAATATTTTATCGTATTCATTTAGTACAGTAGGAGCATTGCACGCATTATAAACAATTTTACTTTTAATTTTGCGGTAGGTTGTTTTTTTTGCAGTATTGTTAAATTACTTTATGTTTTCAGTCATATTTTTGCATAAATATTGATGTATTGATGTCGTAGGTATAATAAATATCGTAATAAATAATTGTTTCATGAATATTCAGAAAAATAAATTGAAAAACGTGAGAAAGAATGAAGGATGATGCTTTATTTATCTTATTAGATTTTATTTATTATATATTAAATTTTTATTATGAAATTCACTTTGCTTGATAATAGAATCTTCGAATTTTTATTACATGGACGTAGTTATGAAAGCACTTTTAATATATATATATCGGCAATTTTATCTTATCTATTAAAATTCACTTCACCTAATATAATAAAATTGATTTTTCGGATTTATTTTTATCATTATCAAATTGACATTGAATTAAAGTAAAAAGGATTTTTTTTTTTAAATTAACAGCATGTTTTTATTCAATTCATAAATTATGATTGATGAAATTAAGATAACGCATGATGTGAAAATCATATTGCATTATTTTGTTTCATATCGCTATAAGTTATTTTAATCTTATTGACATTGAAATCTCTTTCCCAATCTCAGTCTTTCAAGATAAATCTCAAAACTTACATTTAACGTTTTCAATTTAATTCAAGCTTTTGCTTTTATTTCTTCGATTTATATTTTTCTATACAGCTTCAGTTTGCGGAGTCAAATATGAAATTCATTTTATTCCATTTTAAATCAAATGTTCAATACATGTAACTATGTTTGTATGTATAAAATTTTACAGTTATTGACGTATGTATGGCATATTTCAAAAAAATTTTATTTGCTGAAACGGAGATTGACAAAATGTTACGATATACTCAATTATATCAGAAATTGCACTTTTACATTTTTTTATTTGTTGCATTAATTACTTGGTATCCGTAAAGTAATCTACAAATGAAATATACCTACACGCATGTCATGTAATTTGAAAATATTGGTTGGTACTAAAAGTTTCTTATACGATTTATCGAATCAGGTCATTGGTTAACTGCATACTACGTTCTCATTGACGTTAAATTTCATTTCCGACGTAAGCCGGCGCGACTACGACGTTCATATGACGTCAGGGGTAAACGTTGTCAGAACGAGATGTTAGGGCTTGAATTTGCTGTTCAATCGACTCAACGTCAAACTTTATTGTTATTAATTACTACGTGGGCGATCATCCATTAACCGCAAATGTATGCCATGTTATGTATGTCGTAATCCACTGCACGGGTAAATAGGTATAGCACATTGGCAATATGGCGCAAACTAAGAGCAGTAAAGATCACGTATGCAGATATAAGATACCTATGGATTGCGAAAAACAAAACTTGTAATCTCAATCTCTTCAAGTTACTTTCCTGGAAAAATATTCCAATATGAGATTCTCAATTTGTCGATAATAGGTTAATCTGATTCTATTTTCGTTCCATCAAACTTTATGACGGATTCTTTAATTTTGACGGGAACCTTTTATTGCAAACTATTGATGAAAGATCAACATTCGTTTTAAATTTGAAACGTGTGAAATGTAAAACCGTTAACGATTTTTTATCCGGTACGATACAAAATGAAAGATCAATATTTAATTACGTTCTCGTTCCCGTTTCCAAGTCCGATTTAATAGGAACTTTACTCTCGCGGGACTTCTAATTACTTTGCACCTCCGGTGAGAAGAACGCTTTTTATCTCCATTTTTCTTTGTTTTTCTTCTTTTTTTTACTAGTCGTTATTTAATTTGTCTAACTAGAATAATACCAAAGACAGCATGAAATATTTTATTTATTTGAAACATAGTACATAAAATGAATGAATCTGTATTTATGTTTATTGATTGCATTATACTGACAGAATCAATTATTTTGGTAACAAATTATTTAGTGAGATTTTCAATAGTTTGATTTATATATATTGTATATTATGTTTAAAATTTATCTATTATATGTATATAAAATGTAAAAAAAAATTCAAAAGATACTGTAAAATACAATATTCTAAAGAGAAATGAAAATTATAAATCATCGTAGTAATTAAAAAATAATGCAAATAACATTAAAAAATTTTGTGATATTGCATTTTAAATTTATTTTATTGAATGAGAATTTAATGAAAAAAATGTTATATATGTAAATTGCAAAACTTATTCGTACGATCTTCTTATCATCTTGTCTATAAAATTGGGATATTTGTCGTAAGTATTGTTGAGACTCTTGAAAAAATTTAGAGAGTGACTGTTGAAATATATGTATAATCTTATTTGCGACAAATCTGGACACTTGTCTGGAATTTGGTTGAAACGTGATCTCGACTGATTTTCAAGAGGTTTCACTTGACAGGGAGAAGCCAAATATAATTAGCCAATTAATTATTCTTGGGATTTAAGGAGATTGTAGGGAAAAGATTAAGAGAAGGAAAGCACCATGAAAGAAAAAGATAATTTTAAACCATGAACGCTATATACATGTACAATATATATTTGCGACAGATGTTCCTTCTTAAATTTTACGAAATTCTATTCTGTAGGACCGGGATCGCTCGATAAAACTCTCACAAGGTGAATAAAAAAAGATTTCTTGTTTTCGCGGAAATTTTGGAGACGTTTATCTCTTCGTTTTACTAAATTGAATATTTCTATTCTATCGTTAAATCGGTAATTTATCCATTTTCTGTCGTAAACATGCTAACAATAAGTTTGCATGCATAGCGTGACAAATAGATATTTGAGGACTAAATAATCTAGATTGAGCTGGTTATAATATTATACATTGAGCGAGAGAAAATTTTTGTGAAGATTTTTTTCTATCATGTACTGTTTTCGACGATTATTACAGAAAATTGCTTTCATAAATCACGTCTTTATTTTGTATTTTATGTATCTACTTCCACGCGAAATGATGAGAGTGATTTAAGCACGCATTATGTAATAATTCTTCCTTTTTTTGGAAATGACATTGTAAGATAAAACAGACAATTTTTAACTATATTATTGATATATTAAGAGAAAAATTTTTAATAATATTTTTTATCATAATTACATGTTACCATAATTATGATTATGCTATAATGTTAGTAATAATCACTATACGTATAATTCTATCCCAAATACATATATATAATTGGCAACAGACTATATAAAATATAGTTGGTCTAAAAATGTGTATGTGTGGACTAAAAATTATAATAATTTAAATTATAATAATTTCAACCATTTTTACAATAATAAGAACTGTAATTATAGTCATTTTCGGATTACCAACTGTATAATATATATTTGTTGATAGTTATATGTAGTTATTATTATTAACATTACAGCAATAATAATCAATCATGATAATTTACAAATAGTTACAAATACTTATAGTTAAAAATTTTTCACTGTTAGTATACTATAAGTTATAATAGACGTAGGCACTATCTTGCTGTCATTCAAGTTAACAGTTAATTGATATCAAACTGTAATAATTACATTCATAATTACCTAATAACAGCAATAATTGAATGTTTGGATAACCGCTGAATATTGACAAAATCACTTTTGACCACATGACATCAATTATCATTCTAAATGAAGAAATTTGATCGCCACATGATTGGGATATGACAGTAGAAATAGACGGGGCATAATTGCTTGAAATTATGATCTAGTTTACAGCTGTCTATTTCAGAATTTGACATTAGCGAATTAGTCGTTATTCGAATGGATCTTGTCGAGAGAGTTTGCGTGTTCCAATTACAAGCGATGGATGTAAGCGGATTAAACAAAGCATTAATGAATTTGTGGGACACAATGAAGGCGTCGTGTCGCGGATTTTTGTTTCGCTATCGCTAAACTAACAAATACGTCATTCTTGTCACGATGTTCACATTTTTCATTCCCCCGTCGTAGTAAGATCTCACAATTTTTTTTGTTTCCAATTTAATATTTATCTGCTGATGAAAGAAAATTTGAGATGAAGCGATTATACCCCCTTACATTTTCCGGAGAACAATGCGATAGCGAGATGCATGATATCTACACGTTCCTTATTAGATATTGTTGCTGAGCGCGAGAGGGAAGCTTATCGATGATAAGCGTCGTATGGAGGAATTTTTATGAAAATGTAATGACAGTAAACAGGAACGAGGGACGTCTTTTCATCGTTCTCTCCGATCGATCAATCACCCGTATCTATCTATGCCGACTCTTTGTACGTGATGACACTTGAGGGGCGGATAGTTGAAAAGACTGTACTTCTCGCCTTTTCGTTCGGTCTGACATTTGAATGACATCTGGGTAGCAAGGCATTTAAATTATTTATTTTCCAACATTTCGTCTTGAATTTTACATTGCCTGAATGTAACGGAATGAAATCTGAAATTTTTATGGACTTTAGCAGAACTCAGGGATTTGGAATTTTATTTTTAAATTTAAATTTTGTCTCTTTCTGAAAACATTGAAAAAAAATCTTTTTTTTTAATAATGCAAAATATTGACAATCATTTAGCAATAAATATGTATGGTGGATATGTTAATAAGCGAGATGTTTAAAATATATTATTATGTGAATTATAATAATATTGATTACAAATTAATGCATAATGTGCTATTAGTATTTCTATTAGTATTGTTTATTAAATAAAATTTATCAATTTTAATGTTAGTATGTGAATATGTAAGTGAACAGGACGACTCTTCACTTGGCTGTCAGTACTTCAACTTTAAATTTAATTAAAATTGATGTATCGAGGGTTGTCGATATTTACTTGCATTTATCATTTATAATACCCGCGATAGGTAACGATAGACATCTCGTGGGAAAAAATATTTTCTATATCCGTATACTATATTCCATGTAATATTTTCTCGAGTGTTTATAGAACGTTATATTGCTTAATAGCATAAGTTGATAAAATTGCTGTAGTATGAAGGCGATTATTGTATTTTAAAAACAGATCATAATGATTTTGAACGAAGTAAAACTTTCCAGCAACGGAATATAATCATATATTGTGTGACACAGTAATACATTGTGTGACACAGTAATATGTGTCGACTTGCAGCTGAAATGTTGCTTATTAAATGATAATAAAGTTTTATTTATTTCACCTCCATAGTCATTTCACCCCAAAAAAATAAAAAAAAAAGACTTCATACATCTATGTCTGAATATATCTGAAATGTAATCTTGAAATGTAGGTAATCTTGAAATCTCTTATCAAAGTATCTCAATCCTAGAAAAATAAATAAAATGTAATTTGGTATTCGTGAAGTGATATATAAAATGATAACACAATCGAATGTAATATTTTAGCTATATACGATTGTATCTACTTGTGTCATTGTTGGAAAATATAGAATCATACATTGTATTATACAGTGTCGCCTGTATACGTTGCTGGAAAGCATTTGTTTTTATTAGTATTAAAATTTAATATAATACACATGATTTCCGATCCTTTAAATATACACATAGATGAGCCATTTTTATTTCGGATTAATTTTCATTACTTTAAAAAATACACAAAAATTAAATGATTTTTACATATACTTTAACATTTTTAGAAAGTATTTGTAAGATTGTGTATTTAAAAAAATTGTATATAAAAGTTATAATTAATTATTTAATGTTTCTAATTTTTCGAAGATAAGAAATGTGCAAAACACGAATGACACAATCATGTATACTATACTAAAGATTAATAAAGTGCAATATTCAGTTTATATCGAGAAATAAGAGGATATGTTTTTAGGAGATTTATATCAATATCGGCGACTTTCTTTTATTTAAAAATGTAATTTTAGAGATAAAATTTGTTTAGGGTATTCTGAATATTATCCGCTTATTTAGGCCTATTTTCACAATATATAATTACTTAAAGATTAAAGGTTACCAATAGATTCATCAATGAAATTCATTCATGAATTTCTTGATTACTTTTAATCTTTACTCTCTAAATCTGAATCAGTGGTAGTCACTAATTATATATATATGTATACTCAGTGGCATACTTTGCACTGTAATAATCAATGAAATTCAATTATTATAAAAAAGGAAGAATATTTGAGCATTATATAACTAAAATACTGATACTTTATTTATTGAATTAAAATATTGATATTTGCACGTTAATTTCAATCTTCCAATACCGTATTCATTGAATTTAAGCACTAAAACAAGGTTAATTAGATCACACAATAAAGATTAACTAAATTAGGAATCTCACATTCAATTCACTGATTACCAGTGGTATACTTGATACTGATATCACTGATTATCACTGATTCAAATTTAGAGAGTAAAGTCTAGATCCGGTAGGCAACTTTTAAGACTATTTTTAGAATTTGTATGAAAGATGATAATCTTGTTATAATAATATCTTTAGAAAATGTTGGTTAAATATATAAAATATATATTAATAACGTACCTTATCACCTTGTTGTAACCCCGCTTTGTCGGCGAGGCCACCCGGCAAAGTCCATACGATGTATGCGAAGGTGCGCCCGTCCGATCCAGTCTTGCCGCCTACCACCCTCATGCCAAATCCACGCGCTGCAACAAAGGGATGTGGGCTAAGAACGAAGTACGTATGCGAAAAGCAATATTACGCCGCAATTTCCGTGGATATCTCTTGTCTTCGTGGGTAGGATTTGCGTCATCGAGGATAGGAACACACCGAGTTGTACACGTGTCGCACGTCGGCGTCGCGCGGCTCGCTTTAAAGAGAAACGCAGTTTATATGTTTCACAGCGATGTAACTCGCACAGTTTCCCCCAATGTTCTTCCCACAGCAGAATTCATACGTATTCGCGAGTGTAGTTGAAGCTACAACGTCAGGGTCTAGGAAAATAATTAACGCCCTCGCTGTAAACGCGAGCGGTAATTGCACCAATTGTTCGGGTAACAATGTCACGTTGTTAGCGAATCTAATGCGTATGCGAGTGCTTGTAATTTAGAAATTTAGCTTTGCAAATTGTTGTTCGATCATTGATATTTCCACTTTTATATAGAAGATAATAATTTAGGAAATAACAAACTTTAAGGTAGTTAAACAGAATGTTCATTAATTATAAAATCTTCAGTATCATTTATGTATATAATAATTTTAATATAGATAATTTTTTATTTTGCAATGTCTCTGCAATGTCATCGCACACTGAGAGAAATGTATATGTGACTTACAAAAATTTTCTTTTTAATTAAAAAATTTTATTCTAATCGAAAGGAAAATTTTAGTGAACAAATGTAGAATCTATAACGTTATGTATTATTAGGATGCATGTTCTCTTTTCTAAATTGATTTAGGCTGATAAAGCTATTTCAATGCTGTGTTTCGCTGAATTCAGCGATTAAGCGCACTGAAATACAATCCGACATGACCAAACCAATTTCGAACTATCGGCTCTAAGGATTTTGTATATATATAACATCTGGATAAACCTTCGCACACTACGATCAACTATATAGATTCGACAGACAATCCCCCTTATTACCGACAACCGCAAATTCTACGAACTCTAAGTGGATGAAAACTTGTGTGACGTGTCTGCAAAGTTTTTGAAATTACTTGAAAGTCAGGCAAGAACATCGAAATTCTTGTTCTTTTATTTAATTTTATATATCATGCAGTTTTAAATGTATCTATATCAATCGTTACGGCTTAATAGAAAAAAATTATAGAATATACTATATTGATCTTTTCTGAAGAATGCTAATTTTTAGGAAAGCAGAAAAGTTAATAGACATCCTAAAAAAATAAGGAACATAATTTGAGTTCTAATTGCAATATTCATACAAATATGACAAATATAAATTTGAAATCTATTTCAAGTATATTTGCGAATTAGTTTTCCATTCCCAGCAGAAATTGAGTTTGTTGAAATTGACACACAAATTAATGTAGTCGCAGAATTGTAGAAAATATCGCACAGTCGTAACTGTTCTCAACCGAATGACGGATTGATCGCGTTTATATCGAGAAAATATAAAACAGATTAAAAGTTTTGCGTTATTTGTGTAAATAATGAAATAACCTTCTATCAATATTTTAACAAGAAAAAGCTATATGCGACGAGGATAGGCAAGAGAAAGGTATAGGAAGGAAACAATAAAAACGGAGAGATTTGCCGATAATAGTATATAACATCCTCAATTTTGGCCCTCCCTGTACGATGGTGATAAAAAATTGATCGCCAAGTTGACTTCTCACACTTTTACACGTGGCAGGTTATCGTCTGCAACAGAATTTCGCTCGTTCCTCACGTCTACATCGTAAAAGCGAATTTACCAAGTTTTCTTGTAAATTTTGTAAACTGAAATTGTAAAAAACGTGTAAAAAAATTTATTTCATTGATAGATTTAGCAGGATAAAATGTTGAAAGTATTGCTATCCAATTTGAAAATATTATTTACCTGATATACATATCTACTATACTTTTTTCATTCAATTTAAATTTCTCCATTCTCAAGTTTTAAAATTTGTTTAAAATTCTTTATGTTAAACAATTTAAGATTTGAAGAAGATTTAGACATAAGAATAGGTTAATTAATATCAGAATAATTGGAAGACATATTTAATGCAAACAAATTTTTTGAAAGTATCTACTGTAAATGGATCCATTTACGTGAAGATTCAATTAAAACTAATCTCAAAAATTATTTAATATTTATTGTTTATTATTGATAATCTTTAACGAGAGTAAACTATTAAATATTAAAAATGACTAAAATCCAAGTAATATTTTAAACATTTATTTTTTATGTGCCGGAAAAACAGGGGAGAAAGAATTAATATATAAATGACTAATGGTCCACATTTGGATTCAACATACATTTTTCATTTTAATATTTCATTTGTGGAAAATATCTTCTTTCTTTTGATGATTTCCACACTCATCGACAGAGCTAGTAAGGTCGTGTTACTAAGTAAACGATGTGGGCGTAATATAAGGATCTTCTATCTCTCCTTGCCAGAAAGGCGATGACAGTGTGGGTTGAAAGGGTAAGAGAAAAAGGTTGAGATGTCGGAGGCACAGTTTGATATACGGCCAACAAACACACGAGTATATAGAACGAGCTCTTATGCCGTTTCTCGGTATGCACATTGCGTGCACAGGCAACATCTTCGCTTTCTACACGTCTAAGCCTCCCTCGTCAGCCGTGTGCCATTCTTGTCCGTTGCCGGTAATGGTATTGTCCCCATATTAGCGTGAGAAATCCGAAACACGCGCGCGAGGAGAACCACTTAATTAAGTGTTATCGTACTGGCCACGTGTGTAATTTCGTTCTGATGTGTACGAATTAATCCTGTTGCTGTCGCGCACATAATCTCGCCGTCCTTTCGCATGCTCGAATCGTGAGGGAACATTCAGCAAATCAATAAATTTCAATGATTTTAGATAGAGACATAGCTTTTCGTAACTTTCTAGTGATGTAACTTTCTGACAATATAGTGTAAAGAATATAAGATATAGATTATTAGAAATTAAAAATATTTGTAAAAAATATTCTCGTTATGATGACAGAATAGGACTTTTTCGTCCATTTGCGATAGTGTTTATGCTTCTGAACAGCACATATTGAATATTTATGTTCTCAAGAAATAATCATGATTGTATAATGTAATTGTAAGCCCGTCACTGCAAAGAGATATTGTTTGCTGTCATAAATTTGCATATTAAAGTTGAAATTTGGAATAAACCCGCTTTACCCTATAGAAAATCTACAATATTATAATCTATAATATTATAATCTATAATCCCTCTCTAGATAGTATTTATTTGTTACCTTAATGGTGAATATAATTTGCTTTTGTATTCAAGTAAATATTATTTGAATTTACAGGAAACTAATGCTAGTTCACAATGACTCGTACAAACAATATCAATGATTCAGCGAATACGAATTGTACGATCGAATGAAATCATCGCAGTTGACAAAGAGTCAAAAAAGTCACATATTTGAGATAAATCGAGTTAAAGCCTCACGTCAATGTCTCGTGGTCGAGTCAGTCAGGGTTTTTAATTTTGGCAATCATCAAATATCAATCCTATCCGACGAATTGATTGATTCCGAGCTATCGTATATTGATCGACGTGCAAATCTACATTTGTATAAACGTGACTTTAACGAGGCATGACGTAGATGTAAGACGCGACGTCGTCCATTTAAATGATCAACGTCATTGAATTCTCAAGCGCAGCGAGATTATCTGTTAATGCTTTGACGAATTAGTTAAGGAAAATCTCGTTTACGTCAGGATAGAGCTCCAGTAGTAATCCGGTTAAAGGTTTCGCTTGCATGGCGTTGTAATTATCAATAACAATTAGTTATGATGAATTATGATCTGTTATGACCGATTATGCTCAGCTATGATCAATCCATGGATGCATAAATTTTCTTTCTTTTATGAAAATTCGGAAGAATTGTATTTTATTATTAAATTTTTATTTTAGTGTTTTAATTCTTTAATCTATCACTTTCTGAATTTATGAATACGCCTGTATAATGTTTTAAATATGATACTGATGAATATAATTAAATATACTAAAGAAGTTTTAAACATATTTTAAGCAAAAGTTTTTTAAGTGTACTTAAGCAAAATTTCGCAAATTAAATGTTTGAGATCCTTTTACAAAACGAAAAGATACGAAGAAATACAATAAACGCTTGAAAATGACAAGCTAATTAAAATTCATATTGGTGTTCAACAATTTGCAAGAAGCGCGATTTAATTACGAGTAATGCACAAGTTGCATAATTATAGACTACGTGCCAGCTCATTTACGTGTTGCTCTATTGCTTGCGATAATGATGTTAACTTTGAATTATTACAATATTATTATCATCGAATTATTTTGTGAACGTGTAAAATGAAATTAAAATTTAATTATAATTAAATATTAATACTTTTTTCTGTTTAGTTTAATATTATGACATTTGTCAAGAAATACCGTGTTTATTGTTAAAATTGAATCAAAATTATATACATATGGCAAACCATGTTGCTGGATAATGGTAAAGTTGGAAATAATAGAGGAATGGCCGTGATAATGGGAAATGTCTGTTCATAGCCACAATAGCGTACCTGTTGCGGACAGTTCAGAAGCTCGAAGCACAACTCCTTTATAGATCTCATTTCTAGACAACTTTTTCTTATTTTCTCGACCCTCTTTTACTCCTCCTTAGTCAACTTCGTGGAATTTAGTTACTATTCCGAATCAACTTGCGAAATGTTGAAAGATTAATATATGATGTTTGTAATTTTGCAAGAAATAATTTAAATTTTGCATGACGTTTAATAATATAATAATGTCAACAATAAGATTATATACATATAATATTTTATATATACATATATAATAGATATTTAATAGTTTTTTTAATAAATTAAAATAAAATTTATATTATTTTTATTTCGCTTCTACAACTAGAAATATCTTTGTGAAGCAACTGTTTTTTGAACTACCTTGTAAAACAAAATGAAAATAATTTAATTCGCATATTCTCATAATTTTCTGTAATAAATGTGGCACAAAAAGATCTTGCCCGGACCCGTGTAAATAATAATAATTATAATAACAACCTTCATCTACGCTTGCAATGTAGTACACGTAAACTCGTACTTTTTCTCGTCTGTCATTTCCAGTAAGTTTGCCCTAGTTCGCGTCATTGCCGGTTCCCCGATCCTTGAGGGCAGATAGTTCAAAATGTTCAAATGAGAAAAAAGTTCTTTTAACGGGAATATTAGCATTTGGTTGATGATCTTCCTTGAGATACAGCATTGTTGAATGCAAACGAGCGCTTGATAATTTGGAAATATGGAAATATGGAATATATAAAGCAACAGACAGACTTGAGAACAAAAAAGAATAGTACTCATACCTCTCTCTGAGAATGCTGCTTTCAAAATAAGAAAATGTGGATAAAACAATGCTTACTTTTATATAATAAGAACGCATTTTATATTTTACAGTCGATTTAATTTCATGTTTTATTAAATTATTACATATATGTTTAATAAAATTCGTTCAGAATTCATTATATTTAATATAAATGATGTTATAAATGTTTATAAATGTTTATGAAATTTTCCATCTTTTTGTATATACCTACTTTTTAAGAATCTCTGAATCTTGTTTTAAATGTACCTATATGTATATGTGTTTTAAATTGTTATTTCTTTCATAACTGTATTAAAAATGCAGTATGTATGCGATTTATCAAGATCCATTTTCATGATGACATTATCAAACTGATGAATGACGTTTTATGATTATGCGTCTCAAAATAACAATTTAAATACGTCATGTCGAGATTAGAGACTGAGTCCTCGCGCGCAATTAAACCTTGGTAGCAAGTCCATGTTTTTCCGCTCTATTCGTCGACGTCGTTTAATTATAATTATTGTATGAGTGAAATAAATCGTCTCCACTTACTACTGTTTTTGCGCGAAGTATAACGATGTCACGCGCATGGAGGCGACAAAGCGAGAGGCGTTCCGTTTTAAATTACAGTTTGCAGCGCGACACGATAACTCATACTCTGGAAAACGTGACCTACGAATTAATTTGCATTGTTACTGAGGTTTACATGCGAGCGTCGTCACTCATAAAGAATTTTTACAGTTTTGCGTGTCTATCGCAAATCGGTCCTTTTTTTATCGCTCGCTCGTGAGATATGTGAAGTCAGCTACGACATTCTAATAATATGAGAAGAAACAATTATAGTGCCAGTAGTAATTTTTGCAATCTAAATATTTTTTTATAGAAATAAAATTTCGTACTTTTTATACTAAATTTAAAAAATGAAAACGTGTTTAATACAACACTTTTCTTTTTAAAGTATGAGAAAATAAAAAATTGCAACTTTTAACACAATTCCTATCAGTACCATTTGAATTTTATCATTGAGTGTAATTTGAAATTATCATTATTAATTTTATACGCTTTATATTAAACAGAACATTTAGAGACGAAGCGTCAGGTTGATCATTTACTGCAATTTTAGCAGTAAATAATCAACACGACACTTTACAGTTTTTGTTAATTATCGTGTCTTTGTTAGTAGAGTGTAGAACAAATTATTCCGTGCGCTCTCTCTCTCTCTCTCTCTCTCTCTCTCTCTCTCTCTCTCTCTCTCTCTTTCTCTCTCTCTCTCTACAATTATTTTTAAACTAAATTCCGACTATTACATGTTTTTAAATAACTTTTTAATCTTTGAAGCCGGACACTTGCAGAAAAAGTGTTGTATTGGTTACTTATTGCATTTCTAACATTCTTGATTTTAATTAGGGATGTATCATCTTCGGATCGATTCACTAAAAATCTTTTGCAAAAAGATCGCTTTGAAATAGTCCTGTTTATTAAAAAAGAAGTGGTTCTTTAAAAAGTGATCGGTTTAAAATTGCTCCTTTTAGTTAGAAAAATAAATTTTATGTAAAATAGATTGGTTTAAAATCGTTATCATTTAGAAAGATCTTTTGAAGATTGGAATATTTGTAGTTTTAATAGAGTTCTATATTTTAAAATTGTTTTTAAGTTTAAAGTTTCGGTGGTTGCATATTTCCAAATAATTTTGTAATCTCTAAAGTCAGTATGATACTTTCAGGAGAAAAAAATGTCATGTATATAAAATGTCATTGATAATTATTTATCACAATTCTAGCGATAATTTTCCTTTTAGCAAAATTTAATTCTCTAAAATTGCATTTCGCATCGAGCAACATATAGTATGCATCCATCAACAATTATATCGATTTAATCCTTTAATACTTACGCAATTGCGTTTTAACCACGAAGATCAAAATTGAGCTTGTAATTATTGTACATTATATCGCTTTTGAGGATAATCATGGATCTGCATCGGTTATGGAATAGCATATTCTTTGGTTGTTAATGCATCGATTAATGCTCCATGTTGAACAACAATGTACTAATTTATACAATAGATTATTAGATTACATTTATTAGATTGAAAGATAAAATATTGAGCTATTATATATTTATAATATACAAAATTAATTATTTAATAATCTCCTCTACTGAATTGTCAAGAAAGTTTTAAATCACCCTTTGAATTTCACATACAAATTTATTCAACAATAACGACAATTATTCCTGAAAATAAAGACTATGTTGACCATTTGCCACCACTCTATTAGCTGCCGGATTTGGTTTCGGTACTATTAGTCTAGACGGCACTTGAAGTCCTACCGACGCAGTTTTGATCTTGCATCGTTTATTTACGGTCTGTTTCGCTCAATGAAACATTTCTTACGAAGACGATTTGAAATTGAGCAAATTGAGATAGCTTGATGAATTGATAGCTCATGAATTCTTCGCATTTAGAGACTCTATAACAGAGTCTAACTACGAGCGTAATTTATCAAAATCCTACGAGTTAAAATTTAACTTATGCTGTTTTATTCTTAATTAAAGTTATAAAGTGAAACAGTATAAGTTAAAGTGAGAGATAGTGTATATGAGAAAGGTATATATATCTTTCTCCCTCGCAGAATTTTGACAAAATTATTTGTAACCAGACTCTGTTACAGAATTTCTATTTACATCGAAAGAATCCAAATAATACCAAGACCAAATCCGGTAGCAGAATAATAGACGTCTATTAAGTTGGCACAGCCACTTCAGTACAATCAAACGCGACCTATACCACATTTTTTTGCTAATTTTTTGCTCTATTCTTGATTTTTTTGCTCCAGCTGATTCGCTAAAACTCATGGCTGTGCTAACTTAAGATTAAAGTTAGCACAGTCACAAATAAGAAAAGCAGCAAATGAAAAATCAAGTATATATTTTTAAAGAGCAATTTTTTTGCAAATTTTTTGTTCTATTCCCGATTTTTTTGCTTCATCCGATTCGCTAAATCCATGATTGTGTCAGCTTAAAACTAAAGTTAGCACAGAAAAAAAGCAAAGAAAAAAAGCAGCAAATAAAAAATCAAGTACGTATTCTTGAAGGGCAATTTTTTTGCTAATTTTTTGCTCTATTCCTGATTTTTTTTACTCATTGTTTAAGTCAAAAAGTTCGACCAAGAGTGTGGTTGTGCTGGTTCGCGTACAAGAGTAAAGTATGTTAAAGCAATTAATTACTGGACTCATTTTGGTCTTAAAATGTTTGTAGAATTAATTGTTCTAAGAATATTGCAAATCAGAATTTTTCGTTTACTGTTTAAGTCGAAAAATTCAATTTCTTGTACACGGGCCAGCACAGCCACATTCTTGGTCGAATTTTTCGATTTAAACAGTGAGCAAAAAATTCCGATTTGTGATATTCTCATAGCAATTAATTCTACAAACATTTTAAGACCAAAATGAGCCCAGCAATTAATTGCTTTAATGTACCTTATTTTTGTACGCGAGCCAGCACAGCCACACTCTTGGTCGCATTTGATTGTGCTGAAGTGACTGTGTTAATAGATATGAATAATAGCGAATGATTATTGAACATGATAATTTTTATTTTGAATAATTGCCGTTGTTTCTGAATAAATTTGTATGTGAAAACTATTTTTGTGTGTAACAGAATTTTTCAAAACAATTTTTTGACAATCTAATGTTCTTACAAAATCATTTGAACAAAGCTAGTGCATACATATCAGATTTCAATTAAATTTAATATTTCTAGAATAAATATATATCGAGCAATTTTATTTACAATTGCAGATATACTATTGTACGTTATATATGAGTATAACAAATAATGTTTAATATCTCTCTGTATGATTGTCATACTGACTTTTTTGCGTTACATCAATTTTAATAAATAAAATATGAACGAATGTGATTGTTATATAAAATTGTTTTTTTTATGATAGCATTGACGTTTAGGATATTGGGTGTAAAATTTGCATATCATATGTCAAATACTGTATCCAGTGTATTGTTTGTAATATTATTCGTCCTATTATTTTGTGCGCATGTTTTTGAATAAACAGCCCTGATAATATTCGCCAAAACTGCCACAGCATATGTCCCCATTTCTCGTGATTAAATCAAAACAGATTCCTATGTATCCACATAGTCAACCTGTTGATCGTTAATTCTAGACATCGTTATTCCTCATAGTGCGTTATTCGTTGCCGTGTTCTGTAAAAATATTTAGCCGCCACACAACTAGCGGATCACACCTGGAAATTGTTTGTTCTATCGATTGTTACCTATAAAAATATTCTCTTACGACCTTTCATGCAAGATTAATCGGCAAAAATACAGCTTTATAAAATTCATTGATTTTCTTCCAGTTATATGCATGTCTTTTAATTGAATTTACCAAGATAGAAAATTTTTTGAAAATAATAACAAGCTCCGTTATCATACATCTTTAAAACTAAATTTGCGTAGATTTGTTAATTAATTGTTTATAATTTAGGAATTATGGATACTTGCTAGTGAGATTAGATCATTTTCTATTTAGGAACTTTTGCTTTATCTCGCGTGAATTCGCTTTTATGAGGTCTGTTAGATACGAAGCCTCAGCGAGAGATCATGTCAACGGAGAAGTGATCGACATGTACGTACCTGGATATGCGATGAAGCCGAGCGGTTTACAAACGGACTTGTAAAATACACGGGACATGTCCGTTTGCGTTAATGCGTCGTCTCTATATTGAGGCCGCGACGAGAGAGAGAGAAAGAGAGAGAGAGAGAGAGAGAGAGAGAGAGAGAGAGAGAGAGAAAGAGTCGATCGATTGCGCCCGAATATCGGCGTACCTTGCTGAGAGCACAGCTGCATCCGTGGTGTCCTGTGATTTGCACGAAAAGCTATTATTCGGAGATAGATGTGTGCAAATGCCGGCAACTGCAATTTGGATTCGTGCGCGGCGGCGACAGGTCTTTCTCATGCGCTACAACACCGTTACTATTTATGAAACGTTCAAACCTATGGCTTTTCATATTCGCGGTTTTCGTTGAATGTCTGTTTGTCGAGTTCCACTATGGTTTGAAAAGGTAGAAACGTTTTTTGCAGAGATTTTTATCCTCGTGTTGAATTTTTACTACTAGTATTGATTTAGTTTTTACATTGGAAATTGAACAAACAAAGGTACACAACTTTTAAGATACTGCTTATCGATCATTTTTCTATTTTAATAAATATCAAATAAAATATAAAATATATGTCAGTATTTAATAATAATTCCAATTAATTTATGGGATTTTTTTAATCATCTTATTTCCGATTAATTCGGTTGTAAATACAGTGATAGCACAAATACAGATATTATATCCGTATTTGTTTATCCTCCCGCGAGTTATTGCTTTGTCATCATTCATGGAGAAGCTGTCATTGCGAAATTGTGGCTTGGAATTACAATTGCATCCAGTTACATCCAGTACGTGTATTACGTATCATCACGCTTAATGGCTTTCCCTTGGAATTGCACGAATCGAGAAGTGGTACCATCGTTATTGTGCTTTCTGTGTAGTTATAATAGATTAGTTGTTGATAATACCGTGTGTGTGTTTAGTAGGTGTTGTTCCATGCGTAAGGATAAAACGATATATAAATGGTACTATAGGGAGTAATATACATTTATCAAATTAGCAATCTGCGAAAGCTTTGTTTTTACATAATCGCAATTGTACATACAATAACAAGCGGTTGAAAGAATGATTGTAAAAACAAAACGCACATCTACTAAATTAGATAAAGATTAATTTAAAAATTTCAGAAATGTTTTGAAAGTTGTTTGTATAATACATATTATTAATAAATGCCTATAAATTAAAAGATTTTTATTTTACTTAATAATCGTATTAGCTTTGAATTGAAATTACAGTTATTTATTACAAGTCAATTAAATGGAATTTGATTACGTATAAATAATCTTTACGTAATGCCATATAAGCAACAGTAGTGATGAAAACCAATTATTTTCGTGGAATGCAGATTAATAATTTCATATCTAATCAATGTTGACTCGATGTTGAATTATCTGTTTTATATTGATAAATTATTTAATATATCATCTTAAATTTTAACTTGTTTACCTTATGAAATAAAGTTTAAAAAATTGCTTGTATATTTATTTTAAATAATGCGAGCTACATGACGAAACTGGAACTATTATGAAACTGGAACTGTAATAGTTCATAAATTTTAACTACGATGCGGTCGTCACGGGAATTTCATGTTATTAAATAAATGCATTAACTGTTCTAAATATTAGCGTACATATTAATATTTGATTACAGTGCTCGCAATAATTGTATAACGATGCGAAATTCGCGAGGCTGATGAATATATGTAAATAATAGAAGGCGAGGCACGAATCAATTCAAATTACCCCCCCTTGCAGGCAGGAAATATCCACAATAAGACACATTAATCTCGACTTTATAACTTAACATATAATTTATCAAAAGATCTTCACATAAAAATGATTAATAATTGATTTAATTATTAGAATAATAGCGAATATATTGAAAACACTCTTTTACGTTGTTGAAATTCTGATAATCTCGAACAATACGTTTGAATCAGTTTGTTGTAATTACGTTGGTGAAAACATAATCGGTACAAATTTCTCCGGTAACCCTTGCTGTGTGTCACCGTGTTAAAACGGAGAAACGACGAGAACTCACGTGTATTATAGAGGAAACGAAGCGTCTGAATGCGCAACGAATAATTAAACGTCAATCGCACGCCTACCACTCGTCGAGTGCAGGCTTAGAACCGTTGCTGCCTCTGTCTCTCTCATCTCCGCTCATTTACCTGGCTATTTACCTAACGCATATGCAAGCTGTAGCAGTAGCTATTATATAACGGTTGATATAACTGTAAGCTGTCATCCATTTGGAGCAAACGGTTGGTTGCATTGACAACCTTCGTGTGATGCAGAGGCACCACATTGACAAACGTGTTGTATAGTATGATACGAGATTGGATGATATGTGTAACGATAATAAGTCAATGATACGGCAATGCAACTATGTTATTAAACTATGGTTTTTCTCGAAATCTGGATTTAGTTTATTTTTATTCTTTTCTTTTTAATTAAAAGTATATGACGTAATCTTGGATTTAATCATTCTTGGAATAAACTATGTATAGGTAGGTGTAGATACAAACGATAATACATAATTCATTGAATATGTAAATGTAAGTGATATGTGGAACATTATATAGTGGAATAGTCACAAAGGATCTAAAAGACCGAAGGTATCAAATGGCAACGGAAGAGGAGGATAAACACAAAGCGTAAGAGAGAGAATATAACCAAAGAGAGGAAGTGGCGTGTAAGAGGATGACAAAGAGAGATGGAATTCTCCGAAGAGTGGTGAAAGATTAATGGTGTCGTAGCCCCGATTACTGATTAACTCGGATCCTATCAAAGTACTTCGCGATTCGTTAATCTCTCGATTACCATCACACCAAGCTTTCCGAACCTGTTGCACTCCTTTAGTGAGCGATTATTCTGCGAACTACAGTTGTCTTCTCGAGAAACATTGTTATTCTTATTATAATTAACTATTGTCAGATAGAACTCTTGATCTTTTGCTCTGCTGCGAGTTAGTCTTGACATTTAGATTTTCTATTACGTCATCTTGTTTTTGAAATTTTTATTAATAGTTTTATTTGAATTTCTTCTCAAGTATTGATGATCTTTAAAGGTGAAATGATGATACTATTATAAGAATAAGATTGAAAAATATGAACGGATAATATAAATAGATAATTATTCTTAATATAGAATATAATATAGAAGATATACACACTAATTAGAATAAAAATAGAAATTATAAAAGAAAATAAACATATATATATATATATATATATATATATATATATATACATATATATAAAGTAAACAATTAAAATATTTTGATTGGTGTATTTCGATATTTGAAAAATCACACGAAATCTTTTTATAACATTAAGTATTAAGAAATTCTTCTAGCATCGATTTTCTTAATGTAAGTACGTAATGTATATATCAGTTAGCAAATATTAAGAAAAAAATAATATAATTTATTCGAAATTTTAACGCTTACACATTGCATTAATGTACTAATAATGTCAAAAATCTTAATGTAATTTGTAGTTACAACGGAAATTACAATCGATATTCAAAATTATAAAGATAGCATAAAGTACTATTATCATGTTTGCACGATAAAAAATATCAGCTATATAAATCGACGATGTCAGTGCCGAGAACTGTGACCACTCGATAGAAGTTTGTAGAGTGAATTCAGAATATCGAATCTCAAGTTTCAAGTACATCGAAGATGCTTCAATCAGTAATAATTAGTGTCATTTAATTATAGATACTCACTTCTGTGTCCCTTATCCGTAACCGGATCTCTCCTCAGTTTTACCCTCCTCTTCGCATTCATTCGTGGAGCTGAAAGAAATATAAACGCAACTTTAAAACTCAGTAATTTTAATTAACTTTAATTAATCGTCATTTCTCGTATTTCTATGCTTTAACAATATCCAAAGAAGTAAATCATGAAAATAAATAGAAGTAAAATTATGAAACTAAACAAAAAAGTATATAAATAAGTTTAATACGTGAATATATACAATACTAAAAATTAGTATTGATAAAATATATATATATATATATATATATATATATATATACAATAAAATATACAACAATTTTATGAAATTATTTAAATTTTTCTGTGAAAGATCTTTATTATATATATAACGAAATTCTGAAAAATAAAACTAATCTTACAGATATCAAAACACAGTTGTAATTTATAGATATAATTTAAAAATAGAATTCGTGAAATAGTGTGACAGAAAAATATTTTTTTTCTAATTTTAAATGGAAATGTAGATCGAAGTATGCTCACGGCTAGATAAGAGCTTTTGGAATTTCCACGAAATATGAAAGAACAGGTTGATCATAAAACTGCCATGGTTTTAGCAAATGTATGCTGCTCGAATTAATTTATAACATGATGGATTCAAAAAGAAATGAA
This sequence comes from Acromyrmex echinatior, assembly GCF_024713525.1. Classification (NCBI taxonomy): domain Eukaryota; kingdom Metazoa; phylum Arthropoda; class Insecta; order Hymenoptera; family Formicidae; genus Acromyrmex; species Acromyrmex echinatior. Next base: position 22,749,668 of record NC_141853.1, read on the forward strand.
ATTTATTTAACTGTCGATCATCGATTGCAGAGTACGTGAAACAATTGATAGATATTATCTTACGTAATATCTATCAGTTATTTTACACATGCCGACATAAATCGTAGCAATATCTGTACAAGGAAACAAGCTTAACTGAAGTTGTGTTTCTGCATTTTATGCAGAAGCAAAAAACTGTTTAATATACGCGTCACGGCTATTGTATAAAAGGACCGCGAAGCGAGGCGAAGTGAATAACGTCGAGATTTTTTTAACAATTCCTTTTTTTTTTATAATGCGCCCTGGCAATTTCTGCTCGATGTAGCATAAGAGCGATTTTAGGCACAGCCCCCGATTAAATCTCTTCTACGTTTCAACCTTACACTTTGCCTCGGAAAGTTGATCTGTAGATAAATTTGAGATAAAACATATCGATGTGACGAAGTGAAAATGAAGTAAATTTTTAATTTTTTGAAACGTAGAAGAGATAGATTTGTTCAAAAGACAGAAGCAATAATAAAAAGTTTTAAATAAAAAATAAGAAAAGAAATGAATCACGTCAATTATTCTTGGGTTTACATTATCTTTTAACGAATTCGCGTCCTATCTATGCCAATTGATAGATTACGAAGTTATACAATCAAATTTATAGAATAATTATTTAACGAATTTAAAATACAATAAAAAGATATTTTTTACTGAACCATAATCTAAGTATAATATTTAGAAGAACTATAATATTTAATAACTATAATATTTTAACATAAAAATATACTATGTGCATATATATATATATATATATATATATATTGTGTAAATAATTAAACAATCTTTTTGCGCATGTTACGATTTGATCCTTAACATTTGTATTTAGTATTTTTGATATTCATGTACAAAAACCGACAAACAGGAAATTTTCCAACGTAATTGCGTATTCATTATACGCATAAAGAAATTGTTTAATTACGTATAAATGCACTTTCCAAGTCGGTACAACTTTAAATGTACAACGAAAAACGTTGAACACAATTCTGCGCGAATTTCATTGGTAGGTTAGCGCTACGCTACAAGTTTGAATATTGTGTAATTATTTAGCATAGAAAATGCGCGATTATTTTTCCGCTTTTCATTTTTTGCATGTTTTATCATGATGCATTTATTATTAATAGGCAAATTAATTTATACTATATTAAATAAATTGAATGCGAGACTAATTTTCTAAGCTTAGGAGATCTCACAATCTTTGTCAGGTCAACAAGCAAGAATTTATCTATTAATTTGTTTCTAAGAAGTATTTGTATACGATCTGTTTCTATTTAAGTAATATTTATATATGATTAATATGGTATATTAATTTTACAACGAAAAGTGGAGGAAAGATATAACAAACTTGATCATAATACAATCTAATTAGTTTTAAGCCGTTGTAAAAAGCAAATCTTCGAATTAAATTATGAAATGTTTTTATTTTAAATATTAAAAATTCTATGAAATTAAATAATTGGCATTCTTTAATTTGTGTGTATTCATAATTATACATTTTTATCACGCGTTCTTATAAATTTCCTTTAATTCAGAAAATATTTCAGAGAGAGACCCTATCCTTACGAGACCTATAATTACATGACCCATTAACGATTTTAACAAATGACTCTGTGCAAACTGCGTTATCCATCGCAACGATGAGCTTACACATGGTAAAATTACATACAATCACTTTAGTATGAAAGGTATATGTTATCTTCGCATCTCTGCTTTATTCTCTTCCTCTTTTTATCTTTCGCGATCCTCTCGCGTTCCTCTCGCGTTTCTCGTTTCGTTTCATGCGCAGTTTGTTGCATCGCAGTTTATCGGCGGGATAGACGATGCCGTAATCTGCCTTCCGATCGACATGTCGTTAATGAACACGTGGACAGATCGCGATTCCCACGTAGCTCTTGCATGGCGTGTCAGATCGCGATAACCGCTGCAACTGCAATCGATATTGCGCACGGACCTACGCTAGGAGTTGCCTGCCGGGCGAGAAAAATGAAACGGTCGTTTTTGTAGCTGTAACTCGGTGTGACCCGTCAGTGAAGAGAAAAATACTACGTCGAGCGGTCTCGTGATATCTTCGGAAAACCGTAAACGTTGGAAACGATCCAAATGTTTCTTGCGTGCTTTCAAGTGTCCGCTGTCGATCGTCAATTTCTTATAATCGTAAGAGACGACAGTATCGCCGTCGATTAATTTCTTTTATTTTTCGCGTTATTTCGTTGTCAAATAACGATCGTATAATCTCAAAAGTTTATAGAAATAATCTTATAAAATAATATTTGAATGTTAGACACAAATCATTATTATTTTCATATATACACTTTATAATAAAAATTATTATATATTATTATTACTTGAGAAAAGGGACATATTCAATTATAAATATTCTACAAGATAAAATTATTAATTAAATAAATTTTGAATTTTCTCTCGGAAGATATATATATATATATATATATATATATATATATATATATATATATTCCATGAAATTAATATATTAAAGATTTAGTCTATATGTTTATTGAATTAATATTTAAACTTCAAAAGATAATTTTCCTTTAATTTTAATTAAATATGATGAGAAAATGATGGGTCGCTTTTATAGAAAGGTTTAAAAAATTAGGTCAGCTATAATAAAAAGATAGTGCATCGTGACTGAATTAAGTTACTTAGCTCTAGTGATGATAAAATCATTTAGCTAACGCAAAAATTATCTATTTCAGATCTCATTGCATAACGGTAAACATATTTAGAAATCACGCTGCACATGTATCGTAATCGTGAGTGTTTAAGCATAAGAATTATAATGATTATCTATCTTATTTTAAACATTCGTTTTTAACATTAACTTTAATCAGAAGACTTTTAAATAATATCTTGCAGTATCTTATTGAATAACATTTTTGTGTTTGAAAGATAATTAAGCTTTTTGTTTTTTTTTTGTTATAATAAATTATGTTTATATTCAAGAATTGTAGCAGAGAAGACGATCGATTAAATGCGTTTAAATACGCTTCTTTCTACTGTAATATAAGCTTGTTGTTAAAACGAACATAAAATAGGAATATAAAGCATGCTTTTTGAGATATTTCTATATAGCTCAATAATCCACCCAGAGAAATATGTCGAGACAGGGCTATAGCACGATTCGATTCCTTCGAACAATAAAAAAGCAACTTTAAATTCGCAACAGGCTAAGTTATGATTTCACGATTCCACTTCGTGCAATTTGATATACATATTTAAAAAAATAAAAGGAACTACTGCTCTCAAATTACAGACCACGATCTTAACTCTTCGAGTAAAAATCCTTCGCTATATGCATGCATTTTAATGATTGTTATCATATGACAAGGTTATTCCTTTCTCTTTGCAAATTTTTAAAAATTTTTCGTAAAAAGCAAAATACATTTACTATCAGTATGCAAAAAAGAAAAGTTTTCTCATAACAAATTTAAAAGTTCGCTGAATTTTATTAGATAAAATTTATTAGATAAACGTTAGCGATTAATAAACGAAAAATATGATATATTTTTATCCCGGTTTGTTAGAATATATTATTTTTTATAAAAATTATGTTTGTATGCATTTATAGAGCGGCGAGGAAAATTCTTTTGTATCGACGCGCGCTTATCATTGATCTTAGTTATGTATTGTAATACCACTCCTATGCGAAGAGTGATTCTGTTAAAAGCAAGTCGCGCGTGAATTACATGCAAACCGAGGCCGATGTCCGATCGTGCTGATATCGGATACCGCGCAATAATTAACATGTGTTACTATATGCAAAGACACGGACCGTTTTGTTATTTCCCATAGCAAATTAATCGATATTTGAGCTCGACACTCTGGATCTCTCTCGAACGAGAGAGAACGGATTCACAGTGACCTACGAAATTAAATTCCCGATTTTTAATTAACGAGATTTCACTATTGGCAGGACAAAAACCTCGGAGTTAACTGAAACTGATGTTGTCCGCGAAATTGAATCACCACTTGGCAAGCCCACAGCTCGATCGATCAAACGCAGTTTTCTTTCTCCTCTTTTTTTTTTGCATAATGCTAACATTTGCACTCATAGTAAAGCATTTCTGTGGTTTAGAGATATGTGGTTTAGCCAGTTTTTTCAATAAGGCATAAAATCATTCACAAAAAGTTAGACAAACGTTAAGTCTTTTATGTATCTTTATTTATTGCATAATATCTAATAGTAATAATAAGAAATTTATTTCTATGGAACGCGAAGATAAATAATCACTGTGAATATCTATATGTATATAAATATTGTTTAGCAGTATTATATATAAAAAAATTTTACTGAAATATTTAAAAATTCAGCTAGATACAAATCTGAAAATAATTTTGTAGGACTATCAAAGTAATTATGTAGGATGGAGATAACACTGTAAAAAGTTTTGACATTTTAGCAACCATCAATTTGATTGTGTTCCGTGTACTGTGTCGGAAATTATCTTCTTAATTACGAGGTTGATAGTGCTGTAACTAACTTAGGTTGTGTTCCGTCAGCTGTGTCGAAAATTATCTTTTTAGTTACGAAGTTGGTAGCGCTGTAACTAACTTAACTGTGTTCTGTAATGGATCAGCTGACACTGTGATTTCTACAGATATCTAGACATCGGATTCTCTTATGCAATTATATATATTTTTAGAAAGCTTAGGAAAGATTAGGAAGTAAGATCAAAATAGAAATTTGTCTTATTGAAAAAAAGCATTTTAAAAATGCATTAAGTTTATTTATACATGTGGGCATATTGTGTATATTGTTAAAATTATTTTTAGATCTGTATTTAGTTAACATTTTATATACTTCAGCAAGATCGTTCTTCCCAGACTTATACATCCAGAGAAAGGTTTCTTCGATTTACAGAAATGTTTCTTTGCTATATGTTTAAAGAAAAAATTTCTTTGATTCGAACATATTTTCTTTAAATCGAATAAATTTTTTTATTTGATTTCAAAAAATAATGTTTAAATTTAAAAAAATGACGTTCAAATAAAAAAAATTTTTTCTTTAATTGTATAGCAAAGAAACATTGCTTTAAATCGAAGAAACCTTTCTCTTGGTGTGATATAAGTAAGCTATATACGTTTTTTTCTTAGCGAAGGATATAGAAAAATATTAGAGAACAAATAAATAACCAATGAAAAAAGGTAATAACATCAAATAAGAATTAAGATATACGTATCATTTTGAAAGTATTTCCGTAATAAGGCTTACCAGGATCACTGTCGACGTCATGAATAACAATCTTGATACCTTCCCCGTCGACTAGACTTCCCTGTCTAGGCAATTCGCGTTCTTCAGCAGCAACTCTGCTAACAACGGCCGCAGGACCACCTTTTACTGCTCCTGGTTGAGCCGAAGTTAACGCTCTTATCGCGTTTATGTCGGGTCTAAAATAACATATAAAAGATTTATGTGGTATTAGTGAAAAAATAATTTTATTTTAATAAATTCTTTATATCATGAAAAAGAGATTTGATATCTTTAAAAGGGGATTTAAAAATAATTTTTTAAATTAATTACATTCAATAGAAACAATTCAATAAAATGGTTAAGACAGCTAAGTACAACATTTACTTGCTAAACATTATTGAATTAAACTTAACCTTACAACACAATTATTGGCACAATATTGTCCAAATATTATATCCTTAACTTTAATCAATTTATTGCTAATAAATTGTTACTGAAATATTTGACTTGGAAATTTCGAGTATATATTGTATATATTGTATATATTGTACAAAATTCTTGATAACTTTCTATTTTGGAAAGTTCTTTATGTTCAATTCTTGATTTAATTATCCACTAGGAAATAAAATAAGCAAACTATTTGAACGACGCTTACAAATTGTTACGGAAACCGCTAATGATTCTCATTGCCATAAGCATGGATATAAGCCAATTTAAGTGACCGATTATAATCATTATGCGGATTAGGCAGATTTGGATCCTTGGGTTAAGCCGCAAGATTGATATTGACTGCCCACGTGGAAACTAGTTTTATTATTGCGAAACTACTTCAATAGCCAAGACAAGTTTAATAATTTTACCGGCGCTCGAGGCGAAGCTCGAAAAACGTTACATCCAATATCGACTTTCAGCTTTCTCGGTTAAAGTTGCGATAATAAACCGCTAAGAAATATTGTTTCACTTGATAAATATTAGTATATGTTGATTATATTGACTTAAAATTATGTAACTTTTGACAGCTCTAAGTTCCAATGATATTTGTATTACTTATTTCTTTATCTGCGTGATATTAGGTGATAGATACTTAAATTTCTTTTGAGCATTTAATTGAAATTTTTATTTTAATTATGGAAACTATAGAATTTCAACTTTCATACATACTACTTAAATTACAGCTTTAAAGAAAATGAAACATTTGCAAGCGTAATAAAAAAAATTAGTACTTGTACTGATAGAATTCTACGCCAATTTTAATTTGTCAATTGCCTTTTAATTTTCAATGCAAAACAGTTAATTGTTAAATTAGATTCTCTTTACGATGGAAAAATGGATGAAGAGGGTATAAAAAATATAGTCAATTAACTGACGTTTTTACTAAACAAAAATGAAATTTTTTTGACTTTATAACGAGATGTAGTCGCAATTGTGTTAAACTGTTCGCCGCGCGGTGAGCATCCCCAAGCACGCCATAAATTTACTCGTCCACGTTGGTACGATGTCATGGACACAAATTACCGTCCTAATTCTGGACTATAAAGGCTAAGGAAGCTTACGTTTGAAGTTCATAAAGTAACCCTAACCGCTTTAACCATCTTTGCACAAAAACAATCGGTGGCTTTGTGCCGAATCCCGTTTGAAAATATTTAGCTCTAACATGCAAATTTGGATTTTAATCCGAAATAACATCTATACTCGATTTTTTACATGATGTAAATTAAAATGACTGTATCCATACAGGTTTCTTAATTATCTTGTGGCTTTTTTTGAAAACAATTTTTTTAGAACATTTTAAATCAAGTTTTTTTTTTACTCTTTAACAGTATAGCAAATATAATATGCTAACTGAATGCTTATTATTATTAGACTTCTTTGATAATAATTTTTAGAAATTTTAGAAAAATAAAAAATTTAGTTCTATGAAGATATAGGCTTCTTGCGTGAGAAAACTTCGACTCACACATTCAGTATTAAATGTAAAAATATATTCTTAGATGTAAATATGCTAAGAGGAAAAGGTTGGAACATTGGTGCACTATCGTGTATGTAGTTTGGTGTCTATACGAGCTTCGGTGTATAACATATTGAAAGTGTCGACATAATCGTGTCAAAGTTTCTCGTGTAAAAGAGAAAGCGATAGTTACGACAAGAGAAAAAGCATTTTCTGGAAACTAAAGAATAAATGAAGAAATGTAAGGTTAAAGTTTATATGAAGTATTTATGAAATTTTAAAAATATATACAGTGAGAGCAAAAAATATTCGTACAAGAAAATTTGTTATAAAAAAAGTCTTATTTGTAGAAAATAAACATTAATTAGTAATTTTAATGAATTCTGTTCTAACATAAACAAATGAGTTTATCATGTATTCCTGATTTTAGAAGCTAAATTTCTCGTTTATATATGAATACTTGTTGAGCATTTAAACAATATAATTTTTAATTTTCGTTTATTTTTCAGATGATATATTTTGTATAATTAATACACTTTTTGGTATATATAATTTTAGGAAACATACAATCTATTTTATTCTTTATGAATAAATTGTTAATTATCCAAGAAATGATCATCAATTAAACGTCGAATCGACGTCAAATTGATGTTGAAATCATCGTATTTATATTTATTTGACATCAATTCAATGACTCATTTCTCGCTAGATAATATTTACTTTTTAAAAATAAAGTTTTTTAAAAAAATATTTTCTCTGTACGAATACTTTTTGCACTCACTGTACGTCAGCTCCGTTCTTTAAAAAGTACGAAATATTTATTTCGTAATATTTTAAAATTGAAGTCATATATGCCTGCAGCTTTCGAAGCTCTCTTTTTAAACGTTAGAAAGTAGTATTAATGTTGAGAGAGTATGAAATCTTCATTAAAATTTATTAAAAATTAAGAAGTTATATTGATCTAGTTATATCGTAAAGATTTGGTGAGCTTTTTGACGGACTTTTCTTCGAATTTTCCATGTTATCAAGAAAATATGATCATATGACTCTTAAAGTTGCTCTTGTAAAAAAGTCCATTAGAAGTTCAAGACGTCTTTTTGGCACAAGAACTATAAGGTCTACAAGAGATATTTTCAAGCATCAATTGAAGGAATATAGACATCGCGTTTTTACCATTTTACTTTAAAACCAGAAAAATTATCACGTTGATTCGCAAAATAAATAGAAATTCATAAGAGATTTTGCAAACCGACAAACTATTGTCTGGCAGCCCCGCAGCTGCGCTGCATTAAACAAACGATAGCGTGCATGATGTTGATGCAACCGCTACGCTGCATCTTCCGTTTCTCTTGCAAATTGAAACTTGCAATTCCGCCGACGGCTGAGCCAACGTGCGTCCCACAATGTTGGGCTTATCTCGCATTTTTATGCGCAGCGTTGAAGACCCGAAAAAAAAAAGAAAAACGAAGAAGAAAACGGTGTAACGTTGAAGCGAACGAGATAGATTTCAAACGAGCCGTGCAACTTTTAACGAGTCTTGTCTCCGTAAAAGCGTTTCCGTTCTTCAGAAATAACTCTGCGATCGTGGCACGGCGATTATTGAATTGTTTTGTGAAGAGGTAAAAAGGAGAGAAGAATAGTTGCATGACGTATGAGAAATTATCGACGCTATCTGTATTTCTTATTTCTTATTTTATAAGTAACGATTTTTAAGTATTATAGTACATGACGTACATGATCGATAGTAATATTAAAAGACTTCCTTATTGTCTCGCGTTTTGTAAGCTCCTTTCCTATATCTCATCGTTTTCGGGACATTCGTAATAGCATTTTGAATCTCTCTTTTGTAATATTATAATATTTTCAGCCATCGCTTCGTCTTAGAATATAACTAAATGTAACTATAAAAAGAGAATATTTTATTTAATTTCAAATTTCTTTTCTTTGTTATAGTCTGTACAAGAAAAAACGCAGTTAATATATTTATATATATATATATATATATATATATATATATATATATTATTTATATACATATATAAATTCTATTTTTTAATTGAAAACATGTAGATTTTTATAATTCTGATTAATCCAATAATATCAATTATTTGAATTTAACTGAAAAAGAGATTTGCCTTTTATTTATGTTACACGTATTTTTTTTAACAAAATAAAAAAAATTACATATTTTTCTATATTTGAAAGTAATACAAAAAGTTTGATGATTTAGAACCTGGATGAAAAATTGTTTTAATAAAAAATAGACTTGTTTTTTTAAAAAATAATTAGGATAAAATGAGAAAATTTTTATTTAAATTATTGTTTTGAGGAAATAAAAAGAGGAAAAGAATAGTTACACATAAGAGAAATATAGGCGCTATCTATATTTGTTATAACTAAAATTGTGTTATTAAATATAAATATTGATTGGTTTTATTGAACATTTTATATATAATACATCTTATGTATAATACATATTTATTTTTATGTAGAAAGTTTTCAATTTTAATAACTTTTGTAGAAACTATACAACTTTAATAATAATAAAGTTTTACTTCGTAAAAATGCTTTAAAAGTCTTAAGAGACATGAAAATATATTTTTTAAATATAAGATATTTTTAGTAAAAAAGTTGATAAAAATAATCTAAATTTTTATCAACTTTTTTTTTGCCAAAGAATTGACTGAAAATTCATCAAAGAATCTGTTATTAATAGCGGTTACAAAGGCGGAATCATCGTATCAGAGGATAAAATAGACTTCCTTTGATCTTACATTGGTAGTTATTTCTTCTATAACCGTGTTCAATCATGCGAATTCACTTGGTATCGACAAGAAGCGATTTCGGCTGCAAGCACTCGACCTTTAAAATATGAAATCGTTGATTTGACGAAATCTTGCTTTAAACGTACGAGCACAAGAGACATTTATTTCGATAGAAATAAAAATATAACAGCCGCTGGGGAAATCTTTTTGGAAATATCTTGATCATACAGATCAAGAATGAAAATAGCGAACGATCTCGTATCTGATTTCCTTTCAAATCTCATGTTTTGGTGAAGTAGAAAGTGCGTTTTGGAACAGATAAAGTTGCGTGTAAAGATTTCTTGAAGTTTTGCCGATAATTTTCCTCTAAAAATATATATTTTTCTCCATTTTCTTTTATTTGCACGAAGATACTATTTCAGAATTACTTGGCTTTTGTAGTTTGTATGAGACGTGCTCTAAATTATATTTTACAGTTAATATTGTCTACCTCTATTTTGTAATTACAAAAAAGCATTAATTATTACATTTTTTTAGAAAGAGAATTGCAAAATTTTAAATAGGTATAAAATAAAAAAGATAAAGATAAATTTAAGAGATTTAAAAGATAAGAAGCATATACACTTTATACATGAAAATATAAAGATTTTTCAGTTTTCAAAAACTTAATAATTTAAATTTTTTGTATTCAAAATTATCTGAAAAAAATCTGTTTCTGATTATGTAGAAAAAATCTATGAATATATAATTATAAGATTTCCTTTATAATAAATAAAGTCTTAATATTAAAACGATTAAAAAAACAGATCAGGACAGAGTTATAATAATGTGACTGTTTTTTAATATTTTCTGAAGACACTATAAGTTTTATATGTTTACAAAAAAGATTTATTAATTCTTTAAAAAGAGAAAATTTTTTTCACGTGTCCGCGGTATGCAAATTAAGTTCAAGCATATATCCTTTTTTTTAAAACATAAATTAAGACTGAAATGTATATGGATGTTACAAATAAAGTAACAAGAATATGAATAATCAAGAGCAGGTTTTTATGGCAGGTTCTATGGTAATATATGACGTAACTGGCATATAACAAAATTACGGTTTTTGAATTAGAATAGAGGGAGAATGCAGTAAATAGAAAAGAACTGAGGGGAATATAGAATTAAAGAGATTAGTTTCAAGGAATATGAACTGCAATCAGAATGCAATTAAATATTTAGACATATGATCGCAGAAATAAGTGCTTTTTGTTGAATTCCTCATCAAAATTTCTTTTTTCATTCTCAATAGGAAGCCGTATTGCATTCATATCGAATTCTACGATCAAATGCAATGGAATGTCACATGTCGGCTTCAAAAGAGGATTTCTCTCTCTCTCTCTCTCTCTCTCTCTCTCTCTCTCTCTCTCTTTCTCTCTTTCTTCCAGTTTTGTGTGAGGGTTAGTCAGAGCTAGATGGAAATTTACAAGATCATATCCCTTTATGAGATTCTTCCCGTTCTTTTCATTGCAGCTCATAGTCACTCTTTGAAGGAGAATCGCTTAATTGCGCAGTGCCATCACGAACTCCAACAGAATAAAAGCTTTTCCTGGTCGTTTCGCTGAATAAGAATGAGCTGCACGGCGATATCGATTAGAGTACATTCTGTTGAGAGTCTACATAAAAAAAGAGTCCTGTTTTACTTGCACATTACTTTCTTATTGTATGTGTGAGCGTTACTTTCTTATTAAAAAAATGTAAAGTTGAAATATAAGAGAAAAACACACACAAAAGAGAGTTAAACTATAGCAATATATATTATTGATAATAGCAAAAAAATTAATTTCTATATATTTAGCATTTTTTATACACTTAATTAAGCTTATTTCGGTTTCCGACTAAAAATTGTTTTAAAACAAACATTAATCAGAAAATTATTTAGAAATTGTTTAAAAAGTTATAAAACTTACAAACATTAAAAGTTTGTTGTAAACAAATTATATAAATTTTGTATAAAATTTATGTAACTGTAAATCGTATAAAATTTGCTGGAATTAAGAAAATTCTGCATAATTTTCTGATAAATTGCAAGTTTGCGCGTTTATGTTATTGTTCTCGTATTTTAGTTACGAAAACTCAAGTTATATAGAAAGATGAACACAGGACAGAATAACGAAACGCGATAATTAAATTAAATCGCCGTTCCGTAAGTAAATAGGAATTACAAGAATACACGATTAAAAAATTATGTCGTGGCCAGAGTTAGGGGAAACACTAATTACTCGGACGGGCCATAAGTAAACGAGAATTAAAACTTTATTATTACATTTCTAACTTTTGTTGAAAAGGAAGAAGTATGATGTAAGTTATAACATTTTCTCTCTTTCTCTTTAGAATTTTTTGTAAATTGCTTGTGTCATTAAAAAAAAATAAAGAAGATAAACTTTGAACTAATTCCTTTTATAATGTTTAAGTATTGTACTTTCTAGAAAATCTGCATTTTTAAATTTGTTAATTACTCTCTCTACGTCCTATATTTTTTTCTATATTTGCATAATAGTCAAGTAAATTTTTTTACTCTTTCAAAAAAATTGTTATAACAAATCCAAATTAAAATTTATTGTTAATTTATTATCTTTCTCAAATTATGTATAATGAAGTTAAAGAATGATACAAGGTCATTAATAAATTTAGATGATTTGCTGAGAACATAAAAGTTTGTCACACATAAGGGGCGTGAATTCTTATTATAGAATCAAGTTTTTGAAGTTACCACAAGAAAGAAAGAGAGATAACTTTATTCGACGCGTGAGGTGGGTTGAAAATTTACTGGCAGCAATGGAAAGTATGTCAGTTAAGACATGCGATATTCAGTAGAATTATCGGGACGAGTTACCCTGATTTCCGGCGGTTTACCGAATTGACGATACCGTGATCGTGGTTGATGCGGCGCACGGTCAGCCGATGCAAGCATTCGAAGCACGATCAAATTTCGACGTAGCAGCACGGTCGTATTAAAGCACAAGTACTTCTATTCTAATGTCGCTCTTTACAGAGTGGCTCTTGTCAATGTAAGGCCGATATAAGGCAGGAGGAAAAGTGCCGCGCACTTGTTTTAGTTCTAATAGCTCTCATGTCTCTCAATTTAGCAATCTAGGTATCTCGAAATCGAGGTCGACGAATGTGTGCCGCTTTAGATAGTACATTGATCGTGAATAATCGATGATTTTTTTTTTGAAGGCGTAAGAACGGACTATGTATTTTGAAAAGCCGTATGTATACCGTATGTATGCTTCATTTACTAGATTAAATTACAAGAGACAGTTCTCCATTTTTTTCTATATAGATTTACGTTCGTCATGTTCGATAAATAAATAAATTAATTTCTCACGTGATATAATATTCACAAATTGCAAAAATTAATTTTTGGATGGCGAGACTGTAAAAAGAAGACATAAACTATAGAGAAATTATATGAAAAAATGTTTACAATAATGCACAATGTTTGTTTCACGAATAAATTAAAGTCGCTTACAGTTCGTTTGATTAGATTTATATTTTGAAATATTGAAGTCAATCAATATCTATTATTAATCTAAATTTCTATATATTATGTTTATAAAAAATTATAAAAGAAATATTACAATTTCTAGTAACTAATACACAAAAAGAATAGTTTTAATGAAGTATCTAAAAATTTAGCTAGATTTGAAAACAATTTGGTTTGTACCATCAAAATAATTAAGTAGAATGCTTAAACTGATTGCTGGAATTAAGAATTTTTGCAAGATTGTTATCAATAATTAAGTGTTCCACATAATTATTTTGATGGTCTGACAATTATTTTTAGTAGTTAGCTAAATGTTACTTCAGAAAACTTCATAGTAATTTCATAGTAACCAATTTTTAATATTTTTAAAACGTGTTTCAAAATTGACTTGTGAGTATGAAGAATTAATATGTATAAGCGTCAGCTTTCAATGCCATCTGGCTGTATGAGATAATAACGATTACGTGATCTAGATGATTTATAACGTTGACTGATGATTTTAACTCATCATCTTTCACGAACTTTTTCATTCGGCTAGAAGAAAGATGATGACGGCGAAGGATCACGAAGGTTAAGCCAATTTTGACAAGAGCGATACATCATCGCGCGATCCTTCCGCCAAGCATCCCGACTCCTTCATATGAGCGTAACAACCTGTCCGAGGGATGACACTTCTTTACTTTCGATACCTTCGATCCTTTCGCCATAGAAAAAGCTCAAAGAAATCTTGACCGCGATTATTGGATTATATCAGCAGCGATTGAATTTAATGTTCAGATTTTAAATGGCATAGAAAAAAATTATTTTTTTAATCAGATTTAGACAAGCATCATGTATGGAAAAAACTGTTTTGAAGTATCTGAAAATTTAGCTATATCTAAAAATAATTTTGTTGAACTATCAAAATAATTATGTAGAATGTTTAAGTACAATGCTGTAAAAAATGTTTACTTTTTAGTGTCATTTTGTGTCACTATGATTTGAATGTCATTATACATATTTTGATAATTCGACAAAATTATTTTCAGATTTGTGTATTTGATTAAATTTTTATATCAGTTAAATTTTTATTTCAGCAAAGCCGTTCTTTCTGTACATGTTTGTGTAAATAATAAAAAATATTAAAAATGAAAATAAAAACGATTAAGATTAAAATATTTATTTAAAGTGAAATTTTTCAAGGTTAAATAAATTTATTAATGAATTAAATATCATAGAAATATCATGGAAATATATCTAGTCGACATAGAGAACATACGTGATTGCAAAGGTTTAAGACAAATTTTAATTTTAATCTTACATGTGTTATTCAAATATATTTTAAATTTGTGCAACTTCGTAGTATTATCCGTATTGAGTACTGCATTATAAACGCAAACCTCTCGAATGGTTAATATTGCAAGCTTGCCGTTATGCTACATTTTCGAGTATAACCTTCTATAGCGCGGAAAATTAAGCTCTCCGAAATTGTAATAGTTCCGAACTCGACTTTGGCAAGAACCACAGATGCTCGCACGCGAGTAAATGCACACACTTAACGAAGAGTAGAAGGGATAGGGTGGTATTAATTATTTCTCTAGTAGCAAATTCCCCTGTTTGCAATCCACTCGACCTCTTGCTGGCGATGCGCGTATATGTACTTACAACATACGTTGCACGGTGCGTTTTATTGGAAATAAAAGAATAATCATGAGTAAGCCATGGTAGAGCGGAATAGGAAAGAAATCACAGACGGAGTAGATCGATCCTCATTTTCGCCGCGTCGATGGATACAAGAAAAATGCTTGTTCAGTTCTATATTGGAATCTTTGATTGCGAATCGATATTCGTTCGCTACAAAAGAAAACTTAAGTCCGGAAAACTTAATCCATTTTGAGTTAAATTTAACTAAGTAAATTTTCGCTCGTATTACTAGTAAAATTACAAAAAATGGGTAGTGAATCTCTAAGTTTATTTAATCCCACCTTTATTTAATCCAAATTTATTGGCGCAAACGAACTTTAATGAGATGTAAACTTTAGGCAGCAATTACATTGTTTTATCAAAGTAGATTAAACGACAGAAACATACATCATTTTATATTATACTCTGAACGTACTTCGTTGATTACGATACATATCAAGACTACCATTTCGCGTCAAAAAATGTCGGTATGGAAAAATGTGGAAATCTTTCAGTAAATATTCTGAATATGTTTGTGTGAGAATTGTTTCAAGATACTTCGTATATTGAATATTTCAGATTATTTCGTTCATAATAAAATATAACCAACATTTGCGAATAGCGAAAATTTTGCATAATATAGATACATCGCTCAAGAAATATTTTAACAATTTATTTCAGGATACGTCGATTTACTTTTCAATTTTGATTTTCATGTTTTTCATGCAAGTATCCTGTAATTCTGTTAAAATTATAGAACTGACCATAGATTATCTAATATGTAATAGGAAGTTTCTATTGTACGTTAAATGTGTATTACTGGAAAGACAGCTTTGAAGCATAAAAAAAGATATTCTAGAGAATTAAAATATATATTGAGAGCTTTTCTTCGAAAAAGTACTTTTAGGGATTAATTTAAGCTTGTAATTTACTGTCATACAAAATTTCTTTTGTATGATTCTAAGAAGTTATTTATTAATCTTTTTTATTCTTTTTAAAAGATTCAATAGACATACGGAAAGATAAAATTTAAATTTAGCCTGATATATTTGGATGGAAAATATTTAATTTGTAAACACGCATATGCAACGTGGAAAACGAGATAGGTCTTTTTTTTACGCACATACACAAGTGTAAAAGTTTAAATTACTTTCGGAAAGTAGAGGCGAAATGTCTACCGTGACGTCAAAATTCCGGTGTCAAAACTCGGTGTCAAAAAACAAGCAAATATATGTGAAAGTTTGAAATTAAAGTACAAAATTGAAATCGACAGATTTGCGTCATTCCCATTAGATTTAGCTAGAGTTAGATTATTGCAGAAAGCCGAAATAATGAGTGAGTTACTGGAGATTATTCGAATAATTTATCATTAATATTAATTAAAATAGTGCAAAAGTATGTGTACTCTTTTTATATTGAATTTAATTATTAACTTATTTAAAATTAATTACGTTGATAATTATGATGTTTACTTAAGAATGTATATTAATATATTACCTAACAGAAAATATATAACATAACATAAGAATGTATAATATATTATACAGGATGATAAAAAAATTTGTATGACAATTTTAGTGCATTTGTCAAGTTATTAACTGGATAACAGGTTGACGTCATTTATCATTTTGACATTAAAATGGCGACAAATAAGTCAGCTTGGGTAGTAACGTATATTAAAAAAAGTAATATTAAAAAATATTAAAAAACTCTAGAGGGCTGGTTACATCTCATTAAATATCAAAAAGACTACACAAAAGATTTTCGTCGGTTTATAGTAGATTGAAGATCGTTCTATTGGCCACTTGGGAGAAATTACCTATAGAAAGATGCGCAGTCACCGTATTCCCAAAACGCCTTAAAACTTTCATCAAAGTTAAAGGTGACTATTTTAATATTAATTATTATTTTTGATATTTAATACAAGTATAATGTAACTAATAATCTAGAATTTGCTTTTTTTTTGTAAATATACATTGCTATAATAATATGATAAATATAAATCTTTATGGCCAAACTTTTTGTCATCCTATATGGAGAATTCAAATACTATTGTAACTATTTAATGATATAAATTTATAAAGATTTAATTATATAACAAAATGAGAAATGAGATCTTGCGAGTGCTGTTATCATGTAATAAACGTCAAATTAAATTGCATTGGAATCAGTTTTTCAACATGCCATGTCAAGCCGGATAGCTTATCTTCTTAATAAAAAAACAGATTTCACTTTGCTTTATATACATTATGGTATATATATGTGTGTGGTCATGTTTTCTCTTCTCTTTTACATAATAAATCTTATAACGGCGCCAACAGTAACTTACAGTTGAGAGCCTCTTCGTCGATTGCGCCTTTCTTCGTCGGGTACAAGAACGGGTTGGGACACAGGCGGTACCACCGTAGATGCAGATGACGAGTCTAGCTTAATCATCTTCTCGTCGTCGGCCGCGTCGTACGGCATCACTGGTTTCACAGCGCGGAAAGAGGACCTGCGAGACCGTTCTTCAGGTTCCCGGGTGCCTGCGAAGAAGCAAATGACCAACGACATTTTAAGGCCGATCATATTATACTTGAAATATTAAATGCGACTCATAATAGCGAATAAATCGCCTTGAATAATGAAGTTCTTGATATAATAAAATATAATAAAATAAGTAGAGATATAAAAGTAACATGGATTTAATAAAATGCTTCGGAAAAGATAAGAGTTAGGCTATAAAACATATTTTAAATCTTACATATTATATATATATATATGTATATATATATATATATATATATATATATATATATACACAATGTGTATATATATATATATGTGTGTGTTTGTGTGTGTATG
Organism: Acromyrmex echinatior; assembly: GCF_024713525.1. Taxonomy (NCBI): domain Eukaryota; kingdom Metazoa; phylum Arthropoda; class Insecta; order Hymenoptera; family Formicidae; genus Acromyrmex; species Acromyrmex echinatior. The sequence goes on from NC_141853.1 coordinate 22,767,652, forward strand.
TGTGTTACCAGGAATTTGAAATTGATCAAAAAAATAAAATATTTCGATATTATATTTAAAATCTATTAAAAAATATTTTCCTTAGAAATGTTTGTATTAATTATTAAAACATGATAGGGAAAAATATTGCAATTATGAACGAATATACAAAAATAAATAATTCTATTTAGAAATATGTTAATTTCATATTCATTTTTTTAGTTTTTTATCTCTGTCAGAAATAATAATATATGAAAAAGCTAATATCGAAATATGTTATTACATAAAAACTTCAAAGAAGTTAAACATATTTGAAAGAAATAAAATAGTCGAAATGTTTCACACTAAAGTACGATGCGAGTCAAATGCCAATGTTGTTTTTCTCTGTAACCAGGAAGTGGAGTTTTCAGCTCTTGGTTGCATAGGAAAGAGAAATAAGTACAGATTACATTATATACGGGTTATTTGAATAGGGGGGAAATATAATATTTTTGTTTTACTACAGAAGTTCTACTAAAGAAAAAAGGAAAAAAAAATGAGATATTAACATTAAAATATCATTATAACTAATTAGAAAAAGAAAAAGAAAGAGAGAAAAATTTAAAAAAACTTTGACAATTTAATCTTGCGGTTAGATATAGATAATTGAATCTTATTCCTCGTCGTTTTAATTTTCATTTTAATCTTTTTGGTTAAACTTTCATTTGTATTATCAAACTTTCTAATATTAAAAATTGAAAAGTTATAAAAGACTTGCTAATTAAATTTTTGCAAATATAAAATTTTTATTCAAAGACGCTATAGTCAATAAAATGTTATTTTATCTGTATACACTGTATACACATTTATGTCACTTGCATGTTCATTCTATATTTTCTTTTCAAATTGTAATAATAATGTATGATAATAATGCTATAATTTTCTTAAGTAATTACCTCGAGCTATCTCGAAAAGGGAATTTCTCGCTTGGGTTTCTCGATTTATGCAAAACTTAAGTTGGCTCTGATCAAAGTTTGTTTTACAGTACCTGTATTATTTTGTGCAATATCGTAGTATTTGACGGGCGAAATTCACGTTATAACAAGTCAAATATCAAATTGAGGCTGGAACACGTTACCCTCAACAAAATGGAAATTTTAAAAGTATCTGAATAGGCGATCAATGCGTACATGCATGAGTACCGATGGCTTTGAAATCGCGTTACGTCCGTACGCTTCTCTATGATGCATCGGAAATAGTTTCCATAGAAAGTACGCTGCAAGTTCGTCGCGTGCAGGGCTTTTCGATAGACTGAAGAAGGGTGAGAGGGAAAGGAAAGAGAAAACCAGAATTTCTATGTCGAGTCGAGATGTTTGTTTAGTGCTTCCGATCACGCAGACTGGTAATATACGCGCGCACTGCTCAAGTTACACTGCAGTTATAGAAATGTATCTCAGGATACGCGACACACGTCCGACAGACGCGACTGAATTGAATGCATGAAAATGGGAATTCTGAAACTAGTGTCTCACAGTTGCTATTTAAAGTTGTTCCGTGCGGAAAATTTTAATGGTGTCCTGAACAACTGGTTACTAACAATTTGTTGATGTATTACGTGAAATTTTCATAAAGTTTTATTTCAAATCTGCATACGATAAGTATCGTTTTGAGATGTTTCAATTATAATAATTATCTCTCTGGGATCGTGAAGTTAATTGAGATAGAAGTCGCGGTTTGAAAGTATATTGTCGAAAGTTCCTGTTGTGTATTAACGTTATGGCAGAAAATGTCGAGCGAATGAATAAGACCATATCACGTGGTCAACATATATGTTTAACAAAAATCAGTTTACTCATTTCCTCGAAGTTGCCTTTGATGGTGAAACACCGCTGTATTCACGTAATGGGGTAAATTGTTTCTATAACGATACAAAGGAAATTATGGAAATTATGGAACAGAACGAACAATACATAAGCTAGAATTACTGTTGCTCGACAAGGTCTATTCGATTATTCTAGCAGCTTTTGCAGCCCTTGGAATCCCTTAGAGCACAGTCATTTCTAACTTGTCACGGATGCCATTGCGATAACTCGTAAACGCGCAATATGTGGTGGAGAAATCGGAGCATATGTTGCCAGCTTGCTATCAGAAGGGAAGCGTAGAAGTTGGAAATTTCGGCGCTTTCGCTAGGATCGAAGAATGGGTTGCTAAAGTTCCTCCTGGGAATAGTCCGGGAGGTCAAAGATAGTATTAATGAGAGAAATTGTGAGGAATTATGCGTACATGTAACATAGTACGATTATCAATACATATATACTGCTCGTTATTTTAGTGAGATGTCTGATGGATAATTTATTTTATGCGAAACTGATATTTTAGATATGAAATAAAAATATGTGATGAAAAATATTAATTCTTATATATTTCATGTCAAATATCTACTAAAAGTAATATTTTTTATTAAAAAATGTTTAAATTAAAAATATTTTAATTATATATAAAATGTTATTGTTGCATTTTACATTTGGATTTACGTGTCTATTGTACGTTATATTATTTATTTATAATGTAATTATAATATATACTTATAATGCAATTAAGAAAAATTATTTCTTGAAGGATTATTAGAAGATAATTTTTTCTTAAATATCGAACTTAATATTAACATATTATATAGGGTGTGTCATTTTAAGTAATACACTAAAATATCTCAAAAAATATAATGGATATGAAAAAATGTTTCAAACAAAAGTTGCTCAGTTATTAGGAGGAAAGAAAATAACGATCTTGGTTGACCTTGATGAGATATCCTTAAGGCCACATCGATTTTTTTAAATAGCACACCCTATTTTTTATTCCAGAATCTAATAGCTAGTATCAAAAGATTCTCAAAATACTATAATAAATAAAGTTATTTTTTATTAAGTACTTTTTGAGTTATAAAACTTGAAAGTTACAGTACCGCCGACATTAGCATTACGCGATCGATAGCTAAAACCTCTTAAATGTTGCTCAGGATCATGTTCTGGATAACATTCGTTAAGATTAAAGTCATTAGAAATTGTTTCTCTTATTTTCATTTTTAAATAAAAATGAATTTTCAATAAATAAAAATAAGAGAAACAATCTCCAATAACCTTGATCTTAACAAATGTTTAGATAGCTGTTAGATAGTTATTAGATTCTGGAATAAAAAATAGGATATACTATTTTAAAAAATCGATGTAACCTTGACCTAGCCTTAAGGATATCTTATTAAGGTCAACCAAGGTTATCATTTTCTTTCCCCCTAGTAACTGAGCAACTTTTGTCTAAAATATTTTTCCGTATTTATTATATTTTTCGAGATATTTTAGTGTATCACTATTATTAAATCGAACAAGCAAAAATGACTCAGCCTGTATAATTGTACAGGAAAAAATATTTTTGCAGAAATATCCGTATTTAGTTAGATATAGATCTGAAAATAATTTTGGATTAAATCATTAAAATAATTATGTAGAATGCTTAACGAATGATAACGTAACAATGCTGCAAAAAGTTTTAACATTCTAGCAACTAGTTTGAGGGCATTCTACATGGCATCTAATTATTTTACTCCAAACAAAATTATTTTTAGATCTAGATCTAGGTAAATTATTTATTATTTTAAATACGCCAGCAAAATTTTTCTTTTTGTGTATTAACAGAGAAGCTGCGTTGTAAAATAAAATTAACGTCGCGAGCTTTCGGAAATCAAAGAATAAATTTTTTATTTATTGCAATGAATCATGTCAACTCACCTTGCGCCGAAATAGAGGCTCTTTGTTGGGCGGCGGCGATAGCCATCGCATTAAGACCGCTACTTCCAGGGACTGCGTAAACGTCGTAGGCGGACGCTCGTCTTGGTAATTGGACCGGAAGTCCTAGGCCGGTGTCAGGATGCGTGGGCTGTGCTCCACCGGCGACCATCGTAGCCGCTGTTTTGATTTCATCATCGTACGATCTTTGCCGGGTCACGCGAGATTTGCGACGAACTGTACCGCCTCCGCGACGAGCGCGACGTCGACGTTCTTCTTCATCATCCAAATCACCGCCTTCCTGCTCGATCGCTTTATCAAGGAAATTGAAAGATGATGTTAGGAGTTTAACACCCTAAGTAAATTGAAAGATGAAGCGGTTAACGTAATACGAAATTTGAAACTCATTTTGATCTTGAATAACATTTGCTGATTGATATAATAAAAATAATGTGTTTTCGTTATGCAATTGTAAAGTATTCAATTATAATAACAAATATAAAAAACAATTTTTATATATTTAAAACAATTATAATAACAAATATATAAAATCATTTTTATATATCTAAAACAATTTTGCATTTCCGCGAAAATATTTATTTATTTTTATAAATATAAGTAATTATATTTTGTCTTGAGAATATATGTAATTAAAAATTTAAAACGTTTGAAGTTTAAAAAATATCTATAAAAATAATATATAAAAGTATAAGTCTAATTTTACAATACATTTACCCTTTGTAGAGGAACGTGCCTATTTGGGCATCCCTTTTATTCTGTAAACTGCTTGCTCGATTTAATAATTACCTTATATAATAATTTATTTGAATTTGAGGTCAAAAATATATAATTTAAAATGGTGATAATATATGGCATATATAGAATTTTAAAATATCTTATTATCATAAAATTCGATTTTAGGAAATTTTTAATTTCAAACATATCAGGTTTTCAGTTTCGTTTTATTCATTAGAGTTACAAATAGTTGATATTGAAATCATTTCAAACTGACTTTCAATTCTGATTTAACTCTGTGACATTAGAGCCTCCTTTATTGGAAGGTACGCTTTTGAAATGTAATATTTTCAGGTTACATTCCAATGTAGCGTTATCAAGAATCTCCCAAAACCGAGTTTCACTGTAATCAGATTATTTTTTGAAATTTGAATTTTAGAATTCTGAGAATCGAATTCAGCGATCCCAAAAATATTTAGAAAACGTAATTTTTTTTTTAAGTATTTTTGTAAAAAAGTTTTCATCCTCAAAAAGTTAATAGCAAGGATGCAAGTACTTGTAATGCTGTTACTTTGTTATAATAATGATTCGATAATGACGTTGCGAATTTTTTATGATGGTAACACCAGAATTGGAAAAGTTAATCGTTATCTGCAATGAGTTACTTTTACGTAAATAACGCGTAATGGTGACAAATTATTTTTCAAAATAACTTTTCCAATCTTATAGCATTTAGTTAATTATCGTTATAATCATTAAAAAATGTCACTATCAAATTGTTATTAATATAAAAAGTAACGACACTATATTTGCCATCCTTATGATTAACAATATCTAATAATATCATATTATAAAAAAATTCATTTTATAAAAAAAACGAGCCATATACTTTCTTATTTGTTCGATTGTATCGTAACATGCGACCACTACTACAAATTTAACATCTGTAGTATAAAGGAGTAACAGATATCTCGCATGAAACGAGTAAAATGATCCTTACCGCCCGTTTGAGCCGGCATGGCTCTCTGAGGGCTGGTTGCTCTCCCTCTATCAGAGGCTTGATGACGATCGGGCGAGCCACCCCTCGACTTGCTTTTCCGGTCCAGATCGCGCTCCCATCTGAGGTCCTCTCTCTGACGTTCTCCTGCAACCTTTCGAAACTACAACATTACGATACAGAGATTAGGGCTCGATGCGGGAAACGTCACCACATGTAGGCCGTGAGTAAGGGCGGGGTGGAAAGTCCAAGCATCCCCAACAACACGGCAAGGGCGGGGTGTGCATGTATAAGATTAGGCAGCACAGATTGACACCTAGAAGCTAACAGTTATATCAACGCACAGAGATCAACTATGACTCTGGGGTTTATGATTGTACGAATGATTGAAGTTGTGCAGTTGTATTTATTATTTATACGAAAAAAAAAAAACGATTTTACTAGTATTTAAAAGTTTAGCTAGATATAGATCTGAAAATTTTGTTAGACCATTAAAATTTTTTGATAAATATTTATATAGAAAATATTTGGATAAATATTTATATAGAAAATATTTAAATAACAAAATATTTATGTTGAAAATTCAACCATGGTGTGCAATGCTACAAAAAGTTTTGATACTTTAGCAACCAACTTGAGTGTCCTACATAATTATTTTGATAATTGAACAAAATTATTGTTTGATCTGTATTTAATTTAAAATTTTAAATACTTCAATAAAATCATTATTTTCATGTGCAGATTTGAAAAGAAACTAACTTTCTATGGCAGATCAATACGCCGTGGTCAAATATTATCTATGAGAACACTATAAAACTTGTATCTATTTCTACCTTATTTTAATATCAGGAATGTATATATATTAGGAAATAAAAAGATTGAGAATTGTTGAACGATCAAATTGCGCGTTAAATTATCTAATGCGCGAGTTTCTGATTATCTTTAGACTCAAGAGCTGTGTGAGAGGATAGTAAATTATGTCTGTAAATGAAACGAGTGATTGCGCTCTAATGTGAATCAATTTCATGAATTTAAAATAACTCACTTCACCGGCAAATTGCAACAAAGACATTTCTCTCGACGCTCGAAAGCTCTGAAGTTGGTGCACTGCCCTTTGATAATGAAAATTAATATCGCCCCCGACACGCCTGCGGATAACAAGAAAGAAGACCACGGAAACACGGCTGAGAGTTCGCGATAATAATGAAATGGCTACATCCGAAAATTAACTTCGTCCCGGTTTCGTCACGCGATCCTGTCGCGCGGCATAATTACACGTCGGCAACAATTAAATCGAGGTGAGGTATGGCCGTTGACCAAGTTCGAGAAGGTTTCAGCGTTAAGGCTCCATTAGGGTCGGGGCAACGAACGGGGTGCAATGCCGGGCACGTCTTTCTCGCTCATCGCTGCTACTCACCGGGTAGATGTGCCAGCTCGATTCCGCTTTCGAGCACCTGTCGCGCACATAAATATTCATGGTGATGCAGCGCGCGGGCGTGCCAAAACGTTATTTTAACGCGATGACGACGAGGGTGTGGCGCGAAGATGTCGTTCCTCTCTCGCGATAATTTTCTCTCGATGAAACCACGTTACAGCTATATTCCGTAGCGGCACGATCTATTCGCAAAAAATCTAGGTCGCCATTTGCATCACGGTGTAATACACTGACAGTATACGCTGATGATTTTCGAAGTGCACAAGGCGCGCGTGACACGGGGATAGCAGATACTCTGCATGTTGCGCATCACTCAGAATGCTCAGCCGGTCGTAAATTATCCAATAGGCGTAGCCGGAACGTTTAAGTGCATGTAACTCAGAAAGCTAGTACCGTGATGTAGGACATCCAGGTAATATAAACAGAAGTGCCAAATGCAATTTTAATCCGAACGCAGACGTATTTGTATTCATAGTCGCCTGAGACGGTTAAAAATCATTTTGCAACTTTTAAATCGCTGTAAATAATTTAAGTAAAATTCGACCATAAGGTTGTATCGATTGTGTCGACATTCCAATTTAAATGGCTTGAAATGATTTCAAATAATTCTTGCGAAATTAATAAAGTTGGAACAATAACATAAATTTGGAATAAAATAATATACAAGTAGAATTAATTTGGATTTTGTTTCTTCGTATTTTTCTCCCAAAAATTCTTTTTGTACGCCTTTTTATACTCCTAAAAAAATTTTCAGTGGAAAAAACCTCCATTAAATCTAGAGGAAAATTCTCTAACTTGGCATCAATGTTAGTAATTATTTTTCGCCTTAAAACGCTGCGATCATATTTCCACAATTCCGCGATATTGCAGTCATTCCATTCCATCCATCATACGGCCGTTTTAGCTCACGAGAAACCGGCAGTCGTGACGTGCGAATAGCAACAAAGTGGATTGAATCTCGAGATGGAAAAAGCGCCAATGACAATTACTACGAGCAAGATAAACGTACTAGGCGTCCTTCACTAAGCGAGGCGTATCGTGAGAGACTGACGCGCGAGAGCGAGCGATAAACTCCGGAATTAGCGTTTGCTGTCGTAAATACGAGATATCTCCTCTTGGTTTGTCTACGCCTACGTATGTGCGTAAATGCTGTAGGACGTATTTCATTACGTCATGACAAGTTTCGATGAAGCGACGGATTTACGATCTGGAATCCGCCCTTTCTTTTGTGTCGAATCATTGTGTCATTAGACAAACAATGGCGCTGACACATTTTGGTTGTCCAGAGAAATTATTCTATGAAAAAAGATTTAATAGCAATTTATTATTGTTTGATGTACATCCTAATGAAAGGAAAATGAGAAGTACAGAAATTATAAATTATTTCTGAATAATAGTGAAAATGTTTACATTGAATGAGCTATATAAATAGTGAAAATATTTTAATTTTATTTTACTATCTAAACAATTCTTTTGTAAATGCAATAATCAATTATGAAAACAAAACTACATGTTATATACAAAATATATCTCACTGATTGAATTTGTTAAGCAAAAATTGAAAGTTGAAAACGAGAGGGAAAAAAATAAACATGGAATATAAATTCAATGCAAGAAAGGCAGTTTTTGTAATTAAAGTTACGATTTTTTTATGAACCTATGATTTTTTTGTACTTTTTTTTTATGGTAAAACAATCATGTGCAATATGCAACCGTAAAGATTTTCGAATCTGCTATTTTTGTCCCTTTATTTCTATCTATGCGCAAAAACGCGCTCTCCTTCATTTCAATTTCACTCCACTTTCTTTCGTTTCCGCAGCCGTTTCCGCCCGCGCGCGCACGGATCCGATTATTCTGCCAAGCGACAAAAACGACTGTCGATAAATTCTCGAGGTGAGACGTCTACCGGTGCTACGAAGTTGTCGGCTAGTACAATGTAAGTTTTAGCCTTAGAGAGCTGTGTGGCAATCAATAAGCGAAGCTTCGATAAATTCAAGAGTATTGATTCGCGTAAATGTCACATCTTGTAAACGCGACGTAAATCACAGAGCATGGAATGTGGGGCAATATAGTGATAAAGAAACACCGAAGGAATTTCACCTACACTATTGATAACAAGTATCAGTATTCTATCAATGTAGATTAACTTTAATCTCGGTTTAATTTACTTTTTATCTTTATTTAATTCTTAGAATAAGGAAAAGATAAAGAGTAAGCTAAACCGAGATTAAAGTTAATCTATTTTGGTAGAAATGGACATAAGCATGTTATAAGACTTGTTTTTCTTTCATAGTTAAAATTATCTGTTGACTAGATTGTTTCTCTGTCTTGCAACTTAGAAACAGCTTGATAATGGCTCTTCAGATCATATCCCAGGATCGTAAAATGCCTGTACGGCCTTTACGATGCATTTTCGTTTGGGTTCTCGAAGTCTACGATTGCTACGAGGCCGCACGTAATTATGCGCTTGATAATTGTCTGTCTGAGTGTCGAGTAATGAGAGAAGTCTAGTTGCATACACGTGCAACATACTCATTGGTGTGTACTCGTTTCCGATATACGCGCGTGCGTATCTGTGGGTGCTCCGTTTGTGTGACAAGTGCACGATATTCGCGCAATGAGATCTCGTGGAGAGTAGTCGAGCTCCGCGTCGAGTCCGACACCAACGGTAGCATACCTCGTTAAAGCCGCACGTGACGAGGACGGTCGTCGATATGATCGTCCGAACAATTTACGACCTCTCGTAAATTACCGTAAATTAGTCGAACATAAAGGGCATAATGAGTGAAACGGTTGATTCAGGTATCTAAAGTTATTGCAATAGATATTGCTGCGAGTAATATTATTTTTACTTTTACAAGAAAAAAGAGTACAAAAGTTTTACAAAATTTATTAAAGACCATGTATCGCGTAAAAAATTGTTTTCTTTTTATATTAATGATTTACTGAATACTTTAATATTTTGAATAATGACTTTATTAAAGAAAGTTATGACAAAATAGGATTCAAGGATGACGGGTTTTCTACGCAATTTTTATATAGAATAATAATTGCGCTGAGATTGATATTATAATAATACAAATCACGTTATATAATCTGCAATGTTTTGAAAACATACGAAAAGAATACAATTTAAAAACAGTACTTATGATTGAAAAAGCGACTTTTGTGTTCTTACAATCGCTGACTGCAATCGGAATGGAATAATTCGAAATCTCTTTCAACGCGCGATCTGCACTTTGTTGCATAATGCAGGTGATATGCAAGAATCTCGGTGAATAGTATGGTGTATGCATTTAAGATAACAGCAAAGTGTAGCTTAAAGCGTTCAAGCGGACATTCAAAGCATATACGTTGATTCCTTTGGCAGCGGTAATTCAGCAACCCTAATTTCAAACATGGCTGCACGAATATTCTCGCGTATAATAGTATAATAGTATATCTCTTAGGATGTTGAATTATGCACTTCGCTAGGAAAAGGGAATCTCGTGCGGTAGAAAATTGGTGAATAACATCGAAAGCCAGTCATTTAATACGGTGCGCACGTAAAGCGTGGCCCTTATTTTCCATAATTCTGAAAATTTTATCTTCGTTTTTTAATAGCAAAAAAAAATTTTATTCCGTTAATATTAATTTTTTGTGAAGATGATTAGTTCTCTGAAAAATTTATACATACACGCAAAATATATATTTTTATATATTTACACAACATATATGCATATCTAATATTAAGAAAGATAATTTCTGATTTAAAGAAAAGTTACACTTTGATCGTAAAACATAAAAGACTATAGAATGTAATCACTCCATCCATATAATTTTATTCGACAAAGTATTATTTTTCCTATTTGTTATCTAATATTTCAGAGATTAAAACTGTGCTGTGGGAGGAATAGTTATATGCATCTATTCGTATTGAGCTAAAGCGATCAGAAAGATTGGGTCATTACGAAGCAGTTATGCTATCTACATTATTCTCGGTTAATCGTTCAACTCAGGGAAGCATATATCATCGTAAATCGAGTTTTTACTTACCTTCTCTAATTCCTTGAGACTAGCTGGCGAAACGTCGGAGTGCCTTCGAATTTCCGGACTTCTCGGTGGAGCCAATCCACTTCCTAGTGTCCCTATCTGACTTCCGGTAGGACCGAGTCGGGCGTCACTGTGTCTCCTGTGAAGAGCCTCCAAGCACGGCACATCTAGCATCGAATCTGTGGATTCTTGTGTCACTATCGGTTGGTCCCTCGAGGCGATCTTTCGACGGCAAACGCTACATGTCCAGGAAGACTATAACATTTCCAGACAAAAAAAAAGTCAACGCTTGTCCATGCTGTTTATTGGCGATTTGCATTTAATATTGATAATACAATGCTCCCTAATTATGTTTAGTTTTAAAGACTAAACTATTATTTTGTGTTTGATTGGATTATTTAATAGCTATATATTCAAATTTACAATAAAATTAAACTAATGATGGAATTCGATCACACACAAATTAAAGTGAGTATAATATAGAAACATGGATGAAAGAAAGTACAAACATTTAATTTATCCCAATTTAAAAAATCATATTAATCCGCAATTTCTAAAACGTTTTATTACAAATCTGAAAAGCGTATGTGCAATTTTCCATTTTATAGAATGTTACGCATTATTTTTACTTCGACAAACGTCAATACGAATGCAGCAAACATACAAATATTATTAACTTAACTTTTGTAAATGTTACTGGTTACTGTGTAAATTTAATGTATAATATTTTGTATTAAGCTCGTATTAAGCTTGATTTATTTTTTATTTTATTTATAATATGCAAGTTAATGATGGAATTTGAAAGCGAAGCATTTTCTCTTTTCATATATACTATCACCACGGGGCGTCAAAAATAGCGAATAAAGCGCAAATGCAAATCTCGAAATTTACTAAATGCGCGCATTTCCATTCGTATTCACACGTACACCTGATTTTTCTATACAATATTCCGTTTGGTCAAATGTAGAAGAGAATGTATATTTTAATGAATTTAGGTTACCACGGAAATATCTCGTGTGCTAGAAACGAATAGAAATGCGGAATGAATAGATTCAGAATGATTACGCACATTCTACCGAATTTGGGTTGCCCGCAGGAATGTCGTGCAAGGGCATGCCAACCATTATAATCCAGCGCGAGATTAAATCTCATGCGATCGGCTGCGCGCATTTACCGAATTTATCAATTACGTGTGTAATTAGAATTAACGCCCGATCGACATCATGCATGCGTATCAACGAGTGAAGGGCAAACAAAATCGCCATTAAACCAATTAATCTTTGGTGTGATTAAACACGGAGTGAATTCATGCGAGTCACGAATAAATTTCCGTTAGATCCTCACGTTTATGATAGTATAGTACGGAAGTTTAAAGAGTTTAGAGTCATAAAGATACCGATCGCTTTTTGCTTTCTTTCTCGTGGATTTAATTATTGACATTATCTAGGCGAAAAGTATACTTAATTGTCTTAGGTATTTTGAATAACTTTGAATAGTTAAAGAATGAAAGCTCTAATATTTTCTTCTTACAGTAATTTTCTACGGGCGTTTTATTGCCTATATGGGAACGACAGGCAAAGATTCTCTCTTAATGATAAAATCAAGAGAGATAGCGAAAATGAAAGTAAGCAACAAAGCTGCATGTGCTCGAGTTGATGTTAATCTTGGCATTATAGGACTTCCGTTAGTTCTTGCTATCGTGAATTTTCGACTTTTCTTGTCACTATCTATCGGCAATTAACTGTCTCTTTTACGTTCACGCTTCAAATATAAATAATCCTCGTTTTTAGAATATTTCTGCAAATTCTTTTATGAAATGAACACACATTTTTTATTTTTAAAGCATTTCTATTTTTCCATTTTTTTATTTATATTTTTTCATTTCTTTTTTTTGTTTCACATTTCCTAATATATTTTTATTTTAATTTAATTTTCTTATTTCTATACGATATTTTATTTCCTGCCTCGAGTATAGATAACACACGCAATGTAAAACGATTAATGTGGCTTTATATTTACATAAAATGTAAATTACACAAAACGTTTATAAATATATTTATTTTGTTACACAAAATATGACAAGTTAACTAAATACACACACACAAACACGCACACACACTTTATTACTTATTAATAACTAATAAAATAAACTGGTTTTTTGACAATGAAAAGGAAAATCAAATAAAAATCGCAAGCGACATTATCATTAAAATGAACTGTCAAAAAAAACAGCCAATTATTCCAATTATTTATAATACGATACGAAATTATTTATATACGAATAAATTAAAAAAATAAATATTTAAGGAAAGCAACGGTAAAATGTCACGCTTAATTACAATGTTATCCTTAAAATTATAATAGATTTCCACAAGCCTTCGTTTTTCTTTCTGTCTTCAAACATTTTCATGTTTTTCTTTCGTCTGTTTCATCTTTTTCGGCAATTAATTTGCATCTGGACGCCACCCAATTTCGTTTTATGGTAATATTTACCAGCGCAAAACAATGAATAAGCCGATTAATTAAAAATGGAAACATGTAAAAACACACACTTACCAGATCGTCGGAATTCGTTGTCGTCGAATACGAGGCGCAGTCCTCGCAGACTTTATGTTGACACTCGCAACAAATTCGCGAGACTTCCTCGGGGCTGAACGACTTCCGGCATATCCTGCAGTCGTCCCCGCTGCTTATCTTGCCGCCCGCTTCTGATTTTCTGGAACATCGAACCCGATAAATTTTATTAGACGTCCTTATTCACTACGACAATCTTTCCGAATGTGTTCTCTATTATCAAAATTATTGTCAAACATCCATTATTCAATTGTCGAGATAAATAGTATCAAAAAATAATTAATTACATATACATCTTCGGTAATGTTATATATAAAGCATACTTTTTAACAATGGAGAATAAAGGATTGTGATAATAATTATTTTTATGATTAACTACATATAAAAATATTGAAATATTTTATTCGATTAGGAAAGAATATTCTTTTTGTATACATTTGAGTAATTTGCGTTTGCATAATATAAAAAGAAAGTTTATTTAAGAAAGAAAATTTATCATTGAATTAATGATTTTTTTATTACACAAAAATAAGAATAAAATTGAAACTTTTTACACACAATAATTGCAACATATTTTAAAAGCATTACGATGTAACAAATTATTAATAATCTTTTTCTTATTGCACATACGTGCACTAAGAAAAATGTCTAGTTGAAAATGTGTGGACGAACCAGAAGATGCTGATTATATTAATTAGAATTCCGGTTATTTTAACTAGAATTTAATATATTTAACCAGAAAATTCTGATTTGTATATTTTAACCAGAATTCCAATTATTCAACCAGACATTTTTCTCAGTGTTTCTGTTTCTTTAAAAAAATTTTACGTATTTTCTAAGACTGTAAAAATAAATTTAAATTGTAAAACAATCATTGTTAGAAAACCACTAGTTATTAAATTTGATGTAGCTATGTTCATTCGTAAAACAGCATGTTCGTTATTTAAACAAGCTAGGTTATTTAGCTGATCAACGAGAAATCAATCTATGGTCCTTAATGGACATGTCGTATTAAATATCGCTCAGCTGGATGCACAAGCAAACTGAGTCGAGCAAACGATGGAAATAAGGGTGGGTCGCGCTTGTTTAAATTGACAGTGAACTTCATGGATCGTCTTCTGTACGGATAATATCCTCCGCAGTGCGTCTCGCCGACGAGTAAATCTTTACTCGTACGAGACGGTGTAGCGCGAGAATTAATAGCTACGGGCTATTATCTAGAAATGTTTTTGATTAAATTGTAACCTGCGAAATAACGGCTAAAACTTTTTATGTGAACATTGGGACTGTTGAAGTTTATTAGAGAATGTCGTCATTATTACAATAAAAGAATAGTTATTATAATTAATGAGATATTAATATAATATTATAAATGTGAAAAAGAAAAGAAAATATTAAATAAATTATAAAAACAAATTTAAGATATAAATTTTAACAGTTTTGAAGTATAAATATTCTTATAAGCAATATATAATTTTATAAAATTAAAAAGTTACATTTTTAAATTACAGAATTTATAGAGTCTCTTGCAATTGAATGTAACTAAATTTTGATAGTTACATATTTAAAAAAAAATTTTTTTGTAGTTATTGGACAAAAGTTTTTAACATAAGATTAATATAGTACAGTTGCAAATTACTTTTGCCAAGGATTAATTATTTTCAAAAGTAATAATTTGAATAGAAATAGAGTGTAGTTTGGCAGTATAACCTTTGGGAAATAAAAACTTTTATATGAAAAATCACAAAAATATCGGAATTTCTGTTAACTAAAAATTGTTCGTTTTTTTTTCATTATTGCACTGAGAGAAAGAAATTTTGTTAATTTAACAAGCCACCAGTACTTTTAACTGATGATCGGTAAATATGTGACTACAAATTTTGTTGTTGTAATTGCTGTTAGTCTGCTATACCAACCAATTATTAGTAACAGAAGCAAACTGTATAGAATCTAATCAATCTTTTGGACTTTAGGTTCGTTTACATAGAATTCGTAGATGATCGTAGAGTCTTAAGTCTTAGAAAACCGACCAAGCACAGTCAAATATAAGGAGAATATACTTGACTTGAGAATTGATCAATTTCTTATGATTTGAGACCCTGCAACCGTCTATGATTTTTATATATATATATATATATATATATATATATATATATATATAATATATGTGAGCCTCTTATTTGCTAGCGATACTATTGATTATTTGTTACATTGACAAATTAATTTATAAATCGTAACAAATCGATTGTTTTTTTAATAAATATCACATTCGCTTTCACTTGATTTGTTTCTGTAACAAAATCATTTCTCTCAGTGTGTTATTCGCAAAATTGTATTCACAATTAAGTTGATATTATTTAAGTTTGTTGATGTCAATGATAAGTGTATACTTCGATATATGCAAAAGTGATTAAATTCAAGTTCGAGATACTCAAATTTAATGAGACATTCGCGGAAATTTTAAATAAATTATTGAATGCAACGATTTTATGTATGTATATGATACAGTAATACTGTATTTAAACTATTGATAATTAATTTTGGTAATGTAATATTCAAATCACGTGATACACATATGATATGATAATATCATTTCCGATATGAAATATCTACTAAAAAAATTGATCGAAATTAAACAAAGCGAAGAAATCTTGTATAATTTGTACAGTTGCAATGAATCAAATAACACGTAAATTAATATTTTGGGGAGCATAGTAATATAATAATTGACATGTTATTGTAATAATAATTATAAATTGTGATAATGTTATATACAGTATTAAAAGTGATAATATTATAAGATATATATATATATATATATATATATAATATATAATATATGAAAATATATATTGTTTAGGTTTGAAATTTCTGATAAGAAAAATAGAGCTATAAATATTATAAATATTACAATAGTGTGTCTAACGCTGTTAAGATCAATATAAATTAACAAAGTTCAAAAGCATAATTCAAAAATGTTTTTACATAATGAATATTGTCGACTTATACTGGCATGCATAATATTTTCACGAGTTTTTAAAAAAATATAAGTTAATTATTATTTGTTTTAATCTTTAGAGGACGGGAATCTATTTTTTTAATTTTATTTCTTTTCCTTGAGTAAAATTCGTTATAATTTATTTTATTGTATTCATTGTCTCAAAATGTGATACTATTTTAGCACCACTATAATAACTTCCTGCAAAGATTAATTTTGTTATAAGCAATATGTTAGAAGTTTTATTCAATGCAAATTCATACAAAATGTGTAATGCATATTTTGTATGAATTTACATTTCATTAGAAACTTACGGTTTCAAAGACTCAATTGTTGAGGAATCCTCTTTGGGCTGAATGTCGTCCACCGGTGTGACCTTGGCCGGTTTCGTCACTGAAAAGAGAAAAGAATCTCTTTTGCAATCACTTTATGAAGAGATAGTCCTATCTATGAGCTCTTTTACAAGCTATATCCTTTAGGATCCCTCGCAATTGACGAATCGATTGCCACAGATGCTTTTCCACTCTTCTGTCATCTCTACAGGGTTTGGAAGAATATCTCTGAGAGGATTCGTTAAGTATTATTCAGTCTCGTTTTCCTTTTAGTAGGGAAGGATGCCACGACGATTTTATCTTGCACGATTTGTCGAAAAGCTTTCTAATCGAGCGGCGGTGTTATCGCGAATCTTTGTTGGAAAACGACTGCGCGCGATTTCGAGGATCAACTGTTATCGGCAGAAATGAGTTTCCGATGTATTTCGCCGAAAGAAAAGAAAAAAAGAAAAAAAAGGAAGAAGATACTTTAATCGCCTCCCAAACTACGGTTATATAAGAAATGATAGGAATTGAATAGAATTGCATTTAATTTCATTCACAATAAAAGTAAATATCGTTTTTGTATTCCTGTAATAATATACTGTTCGTTTGCATCATTTACTTTATACTATTCATTGTCGTTTTGAGTTTGTCAAAGAAAGATAACTGAGAAACTATTGTTGCTAATTGTAGAAAAGTATTTCTTAGCATAAGATATTACATTATATTGTGAAGCAATGCTTTTGCAGCTCCTCAATTAACCCAAATACTCTCGTAAGTAATCAAATAATCCATGATTTTTCTTCTGTCGCAAGCAACATTACAGTATGAATTAACAGAATGAAAAAGATTACTGTGCCGTAAGTTAAGAAAAAGAAATGAATTTTCTCGTGGACTTTTTCCTTGCACTGTTGTGGTTTTTTCATTATTCAAGAAACTTTTTTTAAGGATTACAAATTAGAAAAAAATACAAAGAAAAATTTTTATTTTTTTAAAGAATATTTTTTTAAAGTTTTACTTTATTCTTCAAACAATAAAAATTAAGATATTTATAATAATTCAACTATTTGTATATAAAAACTGTGTGGTTCTTTCACATTTAATCAGTATCTGCAAGAACTTAAATTAGAGAAAGACATAAAGAAAAATTCATATTTTTTAAAGACTTATTTTATTCTATAAATGGTTGATAAAATATAGAAATTAAAATATTATACATATTATATAATAGTTTAGCTGCTTTTATATAAAAAATATTTATTCGTCTCTACATTCAATTTATATTTATAAGAATTATAGAAAATAACAAAAAAGATTATCTCTATAAAAATTCTCTGTTAATTTAAATTTTATTATTCTTTTGAAACATCTTTTTTATTGACACAGAAAAATGTTGCGAGATTCAAAGCTGAAAAAGTATTCTTTAAGAGCTAAATATCTCGACACTGAGGTTCGAAGGTAAAAACGGGATGCATCGCTTTGTAATTAATGCAATTATTCACTGAAGTGATGTACGACAGTATAACTTTTTGCGAGATAAATTTCAGCGTAATTTCGTAGAGACAAGAAACGAAGAGATCGTTTTCCTGCGGCGATGCGAAAAAATCAGAATCGTGCACGAACGCATGGTCAAATTGGATTGCCTGTGGCTCCAATTAAACTTTTAGAAAAACTGACTAGATGCTCATGATCTACCGCATATCACCTTTCTCGTCGCGGAAATTAAGCGTCAGATCGAATCTTACGTGAGTTATGACTCGATTTGGAAAATATGCTATACGTAGAACGTTGCTCCGCCATTAAACCATCAATTCTCACTTGCGAATGACGAAAATTACCTTTCTCCGTCTAATCTCTTATTAATACAATTAGTCATTTACACAACATTTATCATATTAAAATGATTATTTCTTTTATTAATCGCGACATATTAGGAATACAGATTAAATCAGAAAATGTAACAATACAACTTTCAATTATTTATGAAATATATTGTAGAACATTCTGTTTAGGATTTTACTTTAGATTTTTATTACAGATTTCTAGATAAATGTGAGATTAATTTTTCATAAATGAAATTTCATAAACAATATTTTTATAAATATATGTATATAAAGAAGTTTCTTGATATTAAACAACATAAATTAAATTTTTAATAAAATAGTTTTTTTTTAAATTAACTGAACCAAAATTTTGTTACATTTATTGTTTGTATAGATACTTAAAAACTTAATTCGCAGAATAATTAATGTTAACACGTTTAATATAATTTAATTATTTAAATATATATATATACGTATAATAATTATGTACAATATTTAATATTTATTATTATTAAAATAGTTAATATTTAATTTCATATATTAAACACTTATTATTAAATTATTCTAAGAATTTGTTAAACATAAAAATCTATTTTATTTTAGTATGATATATTTATAGATACATTAATAAAGTGATATAATTGGAAAACGATGAAATACCGTACGCTATTATAATTAAATGTTAAACCATCCACAATAATTAATAATAATTTCATTCGATGCATACACGCTTGTAGAAAAATCAAATTACGGATGTTATCCAATAAGCCAGTATATTGATTGTTACGAAAACGAATGTTAACGTAGTGAATTGATTTTATTAATGAAATTAACTTCTTTCTCGCGCTAGCATCTTGCCACGATGTATTTCTAGAAAAACAGTCGGAAATCGCATTTGCGTTTCTGTTGATGTTAACAGAACGGATTATCACTGTACGACGAATGCAGCAAAAGAAATTCTCTTTGAACGACGTGTAAGAAATGTCAAGATTTTCTCTCTTGTAGCGATTACTTCGTTATCGTTGGTGATTCAATGTGAGTCACGTAAGAGTTCTGGCTATTCGTGCTTTGACGCAATCGTTATCTAGCTAATTGCTCGAAAAATTATTGGGAAAATGTTCTGAAGGATAAAAGTCCTTGAAGGATAAAAGTGATTATTACAACTTCGTTTTTACCTCACGTTAATTCTAAAGTTTACAGAATATATAGTCAAGAAATAAAAAAATGATAAATTTTAATTAAACTTAATATTATCACTCATAGTTATTAAGTGAAATTTTTAAAATCGGGAAAAATCAGGGAAATTGAAATTGGTCATGGAAACCGGGAAAAAAATCAGGAGAAAATGTAAAAAAAGTCTGGAATTTTGAAATTTGCTCATAATTCCCTGAAACTGCTTCTACTTCAAATAATTGTTATAATTTTTTAAATATTATATCTGATGTTTTAGTAAAATATGTTTAAAACTTGTGTACTTTAAACGATTTTCATAAAATAATTAAAATTTTTTTTTCAGTATTTTTATTTGATCCCTCTTTTTCGTAACTACATTCTTTTTTTCCAAAACTAATTTATTTTTGCTGGCTTGAATTTACACCCAAAATTGTATTATGCTACTAAGCTTTTTTTGCATTTTTAATATTAGGTGTTGGAATTAATTCGTAGCGTTTTACAAGAGATGGGAAGTACTTTCATTAATGTATTTTTTAATGCTCATGTGAAATAAATAACATTCTTTCATTAAAAAACGCTACGAATTAATTCCAACACCTAATAATATAGGCTAGCTTTCCTACAATTCATGAGTCTAAATGTTAGTAAAATTTACATATTTTATATTACTCATGGAAAATTTTCTATTTTCATCTGAAAAATCTGGAAGAATCAGGGAATTTTAAAATTCATTTTCTGTGGCAATCCTGAAAATAATAGATCTGGCACAGTATTGTTTAAAATTGGTTTACCGTTTAAAAATATCTCTCTTGGAAATACTCTCTTGGAATATATGCTATTAATTTGTTTTTGTTTAATGTGAAATAGCTTAAACATATTATTCGTTTCAAAACCTCTAGATCTCTAAAGAACAGATTATATGAAGACAATACTTCCTTTTCTCGAAATCGTGTTTAACCAAGGACGAAAATGCTTTCTATATTGCTTGTACTTAATGTTTTGAAAATTGTATATCTCGCCTAGCTCGATTGGTGCTGTACATGACGCGTTACCAGTTCTTCCAAGGCTCTTAAATAACTATAGAAAAGACAAGAGGTTTTCCTTTTGATGGAAAGCTCAACCGCTGCGTCTCTTCGAGTTTCTAGTAGAGGCAACTCGAACTTCCTCTCGGCTTCGAGTTTTCGGAAATGCGATGGCCTGTTACAAATACGCGAGATTTAACTTCCCAAGAGTTGTATAACAAGAGGTCGACCTCGAGCAACTCCATTATCATTCTACATCAATTTGAATGGGTCATTCTGAATAGAAAGAGAAGACATTCGAAATAATTTTTTAATCTTAAAACAGTTTAAAACAGAAAACAAAAAAAATTGATAAATTTATTACTAAAAGAAAATTCTATCGAAATAAGACACATGTAACACGGTTATTTTACGGTATTGAATAATTTTCAAAAATTAATTAATAGAATGAGTGAAAAATGTGAATTTTTTCAAAGATTTCTTTTCGTTTGATTTACTTATATAGGAAGCATTTTTTTCATTTAGAGAAACTTTTTGTTGTATAAATTCTTTCGTTACTTCTACGTTATTGGAAGTTATTAATATGTGCTTTATATATCTACAAATCTTCCTGTAATAATAGCACTTTACAATCGCGAAATATGGATGCTTTCCAATAAATTGTCATTGCTTTCATTATAATAAGAGCTAAATGCTTTGTAAAATGATAACACGTAATATCGCATAAAATGATAACACGTAATATCAGCAGTTTTTGACATTCCTTAACTAAAATAATCAGATATTTTATGAGTTTAAATGTAGCAAACGCAACGTATGTTTTTTCCGACACATTCTACAAAATCAATATATCTCGCAATATTTATTTTTTTTACGACTAGAGGCATGCTTCTAATATTTTTCCAATAAACGCAGAACTTTTGAACGCAGAAAAAATGTTAAAAAAACATTATTTTATTGAACTAATATTGATCAAAAACTTTAAGGAAGCCTATGAAAACTTAGAAGAAGACGTCATTTCGTTGATTCAGAAACACATACTTTCCGTGAAAAATGTAGGAGAAAATCAGGCTTAAAGAATAACTATAAATGCTTGACTTTTTCAATAACATCAATTTTATTATTACAATACCAAAGAAAAAGTATTTTTATATTTTAAATAATAAAAAAAAAAGTTTGTTAAATATGCATTTTATATTTTTGAAAAATTTAAAGATCTCTCGATCTCGTAATGTTCAATTATACATATTTACCGTTTTTTGCATTTAATATATCTATAATAAATATTATCGAAGCTTTCGATATAACCGCGATATGTACGCGAAAAAATTATTTTCCTATTAATGTAAATCCAAATCCAATTTCGCATGCTCGTACGAAGAGCAATATATTTAGATGCAAAGGGGAGAAATGTATTAATTTCAATACTATTCGGGATCGACTACATATCATTGATCCTCAACCACCATATAACGAATGTTTTTCGTAACATATGTTTTCGCATGGCAATATATCAGTGATATCGATACTATCGCGACCGTTGTAGGTACACTAAAAAATATAACGACGCCCGTAGCTCTTGCAAATATTTGTCAGGTGCGCAGCAGCTTGATTTCCGCGAATTTTCATCGTTCTCTAATAAGCCATATTCGCGTAATTGGACGCGACATATTTTTGATATCACCACTGGTTGCTGCAGGAGGGGTCCGATCGATATCGTCGATTGACATTGCGCCTGATTCAACGCACGATAAACGGACACGTAATTAAAGCCTTCGATCCCCGATGTAACGCTTCCGTAATATTAGAGATAACATAGTGCTGATGACCTATTTATATCGTTTATACCATTCAATGCAATTAATATTAATGTAGTAAATGTAGCAATTATTTGGGCATTGTTGTAAAATTATTCAAAAATGTAGTGTGTTAGAATATTTAATGCGTATAATGCGTATAATCATATAGATAAAATATTATATAATTAGCAAATATTTTCTATTTTATGAAAATTTAGACAAAGTTGTCTTTTTAAGTGGATTATTTAATATATCCGGATTATTTATGACAATGAATTTAGAATTTATCAAAAAATAATGAATTTTTTTACTTGACGTTTTTAATCGTTATATTCATAAAGAAAAACATGTTGATGCATTTTTCAACCTTTATTTGATTAAAACACAAGAATATACGTGTGTGATAACACAGTTTATTCATTCGTTGGGATTTTAATCTACAGTTACCGTTAGACTGACTAATGTTAAGTTTCTTTTTAACAATCATAAAATATAAATCAAGCATATATAGAAGAAAGATAACTATTACATTAAAATGTGAAATTTATGTAACGTAATTATGATATAATTATGATAAATGTCAATATATATATATATATATATATATATATATATATATATATGAAATCTGATAAAACTAAATATGTAAATTTTTAAATAAATATTGAATTAATATTTCCTATTATTTTAAAACACATTTAAAAATAAAGTTTTAATGAAATTATTAAAAAGAAAAAAATAATATATATATAAAAAATAATATATATAATCTGTTCATTTCTCTCAATCATCAAAAAAAAAGTTTGATAGTTTTTTAAATATCTTTTGGAAATGTACATAATAAATTTTTACAAATATTATGACGTTAAACTAAATGGCGAACAAATACCACCATGGCAATACAGAAGTTAATTTAATACAATAGAGAAGAGAGAAAAAGTGCAGATATATTGGAATAATATATTAATATCAAATATAATTATAAACGGTATATATAACTTATTAGTATTTCATTCTAATCAAGGCTCATTGCGTCATCAGTTATTATCGATAATTCCCCAGTGAACAATCACAAGATTGTGTAATTATTAAATCAACAATGTCACACAAAGCAACGAACGTTTTTACATGGAAATTATTTTGTACGATGAATGAATTGTTAAACAGCTTGTATTTCACGTGCGCAATAGGATTGCTTAACTGAAGGATGAAGAGAAATTATCGAATCGTAATGGGGCATGTTACTGCCTGACGGAGGCGCGCTATTGATAGAGTTATTGCTGGTAATTGATCTCCAGGTACAATCACATTGTTAATCATCACTGTAATTAATGGAGCAGTGGATCGGTAGCGAGTTGGCTGGTTGAATGGAATATCATGGAATTAGCAGTCACGGAGTGTATCTTGATGAGACTGACGTTCATCAAGGTGGTAAATTTTGACAATAATTCCTATTTGTGTTTCGCGCAAAAAGATTATTAAATATCATCACATGAGTATTCATGCTGAGGTAAAAAAGACATAAATACCAAATATATCTATAACATATAAAATTAACGTCATGTATTTTATTAATAATCGAAAATATAATCAGTGTGATATGTATTATTTCTTCATTCTAATGTTACTAAAAATTGAAAAGAATTAGAGATTTAGAAATTATTTTAATATGAGATGTTTAAAAAAATCTTTCTGGGTTTATATTGTAGATAGATATTATCTACTTATATGTATAATATGTATTATACTGATTAAAAAAAACAGTGAACATAGATCGAAAGCTCAATCGTTTCTGAGATATAAATATTTTTGTATGTTAACATCATGAATGGCTTACTGACTTACTAATAACTCTACGTGTTACATGCGATGTTTACCTTCATGTTTATAAACCGCGTTCTGAATGTCCTCATTCACTTTTCATACTTCATAATAGAAGATTTCACCGGCAATCAGTTATAACTGTAAACTGTGTAATCGCAGCAAATATTATGTAGATTCACAATCGGTTGATGACAACTGACTGATTACCGGTGAAATCTTCTATTATGAAGTATACATGGAAATTGAATGAGGACATTCAGAACGTTATTTATAAGCACTGAGTTAAACATCGTATGCGACACATTAAAGCCATTAATTCATAATGCTAACATATAAAAATGTTTATAACTCAGAAACATTTGAGCTTTCGATCTATATTCATTAAGGTTTTTTATTCAGTATGGTGTGTAATATCTGTCATAAATACTGATTTTTTAACATTCTGTATTAGGAATATTTAAATAGTAAATATTATATACATAATATTAAATTTTCTGATAATATATAATATAATTTCTATTGTATTCAATATTGAAATGCTCACTTAGAAAGTGAAGGCACAAACAATGATTAGTTTACAACGCAAATCATAATACATATGACGTTACACATCGTTGTTAGGCGAAATTAGATTTCACGGTGTATGGGATAATGATACTAATGATTCGAAGGCTATGTAAGAGGAGAAGTATTAGTGAGCGAACTGGTACGGGTACTTAAATGCGAGATTGGAATCGGTCGTATTCTCGTATGTTACCGTTGAATTATATCGCGATGGAGCCTGGCTTGAGCATTAAAGATGGTCCATTCAAAACGTTCTTCTTCGTCTTTCAAACGTACGAACAAAGGCATGCGAATAATGCAAAATTGATTTTTAATAGAAAGGAGGCTCAGGGATTTAAAATCACTTGCGCCTTTCGCTCTTGGATTTTTTGCCAATGTCGTGTTTGATAGTTTCAAAATCTCCTTCTTCTTAACGATAATCCATCTCTTTCTCTTATCTATGGTACATAGTGAAGATGTATTTTCCATTTAATGAAAAATTATTTTACGAAAGAATGAAGTATCATTTTTCTGCTAGAAGCAAGAGGTGTAGGAAATACAGTAAAAATGATATAAACGATGCAAACATACGACTGGTATAAAATATGCATTTCTTGTTTCTCTATTTTTCTTTTTGAAATGTGTTAGATTTTGTAAAGAAATTGTTTTGAATGGAATTCTGAGTGTACTGTATAAAATTTAACAGGAATATATATTTATAGAAAATATAAAAATTAAAAATCTGAATCTTTTAAGATCTTAATCATATTCTGCACGCGAAAGCATTGCATATTTTATACTCGAATTATTTCGAAGTGACCTGAAAAGAAAGATAGTTGTCTTCATTTTCCAGTTTCATTTTCAGTTTTCAGTTTCAGTTAGTTAAATATGTGTAAAATTTTTAAAGAAACGTTTGAAAAACGTTTACTGAGATGGAAGGATCAGAAAGTAAATCTTTAAAGATCGAAGATCGTATAAGTTATATTCGAAGAGATAGATAAAGAAGTACATTGCCATGAGAGATTTAAAAAAATGTGCGGCAGTAGATGGAGAAATGAAGAGCATGAAAATCGATATAGCGAGTGTAGATTTAAATTTTACATATAATGCACACAAGTTCGCAATCGACAGAGCGGAATCGAAGCCGCATGAGAAGCAAATACTCTATCGCGTTGACTCTATGAAGCCCCGAAGGGTTGATTTGGGATTACAAGTCATTGCCAATCCTAAGCGGTTTCGCGAAGGATCCTTTGAGGTGAAATGTTATGAAATCAGACATTCGCAACAGCTAATTATAAACGACTAATATCTATAAACCAACAGTATGATAATGATACTGACCCACTTTATTAGAACAATGATTTATTTTGTTTTAATTAACAACAAAATATATTCTAATTATTTCTGATATTAGAACGAGCAAATAATATATTTCTTTTTAAAATATACAGAGTGTTTGTAAGTAACAATAAAACTCTCGCATACAGGTAGAGCGAATTAAATTAAGTAACTGAAGTGTCACTCATGATGTTAATGAAACTTTGCATATTTGTACAACTTCGAAAAATATTTGACATGTATTTTTTTTATCGACAAAGGTCCACTCT
Organism: Acromyrmex echinatior; assembly: GCF_024713525.1. Taxonomy (NCBI): domain Eukaryota; kingdom Metazoa; phylum Arthropoda; class Insecta; order Hymenoptera; family Formicidae; genus Acromyrmex; species Acromyrmex echinatior. The sequence goes on from NC_141853.1 coordinate 22,794,265, forward strand.
GAAGGGTGAAAATTATCCCTATAAGAGTTGATTTAACATATTAGGTGAAATAAATTGAAAATTTTAAAAAGTAAAATGGGTTTTTAGAGTCGTTGAAACTAAATCTTATGTGAAAAGTATAAAATTCAAAAGTTTTCTTCACGTGTCACGTGCGATCATGAGTAGACGCGGCGGGCACACAAACGTTTTCCTCTTTTACTGACACATATTGTATATACACCGTAGATATGAGCGGTCTGATGTTTACGTTCTTTCAACAGAGTCGAAAAAACGTAGATACGGCACGTAGTCGAAATCAACATAGATTTTCCACTTATTTTACCTAATATGTTAAATCTATCCTTACCTTTAAGGGCAGTTTTCACCCTTCAGAGTGGACCTTTGCCGATAAAACAAAAATACGTCAAATATTTTTCAAAGTTCTACAAATATGCCAAGTTTTAAAATCGGTGACTGACACTTCCGTAGGTTTACTTGTAAGTCGAAAAGTCCTCTACCATTTTACAATTTTCAATAATTTTCAATAACAAGATATTAATTACTAAAAATCGCCGAATATTGATTTTTAATAATTTTTTAATCAAGTACTATCAACTTTACAGAAAAATAGCAAAAGATAAAAATTGTTTATTGTCTCTCATAGAGCTCTAAAAATTTTATTAGAATTTTTTGTCAATTTTTTAGTATTTGTATTTTTTTATTGGCAACTATTTTTACCAACATGAGAAAATGCGGTACTACATTCTGAAAAAATTTTCAGAATTTTATGAGAAGAAAATAAACACTTTTTTCTGTAAAGTTGATAATACTTGAGTAAAAAATTATTGAAAATTAATATTCAATGATTTTTAGTAATTGATATCTTGTTAATTATTGCGCAAATTGCAAAATGGTAGAGAACTTTTCGACACAGTTTAGTCTGCTCTATCTCTGTGCGAGAGTTTTATCATTATTTATCAAACATTCTGTACAAGTAATGTATATATAAGTAATACATATATAATTTAAATTATTTTTAATCATTTCTATAAGTCACTACTCCTACAATATGTCGTTAATATAACTAAAAATGAAGTTGAACAATTTAAGAAAATGTATTACACTCAAATTTAGTTTATTATTTACTAAGTGCATACAATACACACATACACACACACACACACACACACACACACACACACACACACACACACACACACTAATATGGATGTTATTTATTTTGAAATTAATCACAGAAATAGATTAATTTATTACATGGAAGATAAAAATAACAAAATGTTTGATGATTAATTCAAATGATTAATTCAAGAAACTGGATTATCACTGTTCCTTTGATACCTATATATAACAGTGTATAATATATTAATCCTATATATATAAATAATGAATAATATATATATAAATAATGAAATTAATTTTAATAGATTTAACAAATTATCTACTGTAACACTGATAAATTTTATGTGTACTGTAAATCTGTACTGTAACAACTTGATAAATTTTACATCTGGCATATCTGAATTTAGTTGAATTAATTTTATACTAATTACGGAGAAAATCACGAATATCATAGCTTATAATTTCCCAAAAGACAATTTCAAAATTCTGAATTGATAATTACAGCACGAAGAACCAGGAAGAAGAGTGCATCACCGATGAGCCCGAGGGAGTTACGAGTGGCTGAATTTGGTGCTCTAGATATACATATAAATAAATAACAGTTACTATTCCATCATTTTCCTTTTTGGTTACATCTCAAGAGTATCCTCAACTCTCTCGTTACCTAGTTATTCGTATGTATCTTCGTGTTTCATCTCTTACGAACATACATATGCTCATATTTTTCATAAGAGCGCTCAGTCCTTGGCTTGTCAAGTACCTACACCGCTATTGTCAAACTTTCCACTCTCTTTAGAAGTTTCTTCTGACTTCGCCCGAGCTCTCCCATTTATGTTGACTTCATGACTCCATCACTCGACACCTTATCTGGTCACTTTCACATAGTTCAAATTTCTGACGCGCAAAATGAAAAGAGATGTCGACGGTCATTTTTAAAGTACCAACTCTTTATTTAGTACATGGAAAGAATGATCGCTGAAATATTAAAATTTAACTGCATTCACAGATCTGGAAATATTTTAATTTTGTTGGATTATTAAAAGTTATTAGAGAATACTTAAGCATTAATGATCATGCTGTAAAAACATTCTAGAATCAATTCAAACGTTCTACATAATTATTTTAATGATCCAAATAAAATTATTTTCGGATCTATATATATCTAACTAAATGTTTAGATACTTCATAACCATTCTTTCCGTGATACTTATAAATTTCTTAAAATTGCTCTACGTTTTTTTTTGTTTATTGCAAATATTTGCAGATAGAATTATTTCCGAGGATTTTATTTCTCTTAATTATATTTTTTTTAAATTTGAATTTGAAATTAGTTATTAATATTATCAGTTTATACCGTTTTATTTATGATTCAAATCAATATTGATATTTCAATCAATATCATTTATCTAACACATATAAATGTGTGTGTGTGTGTGTATGTGTGTAAAAAAAAATGCAAGATTATATTTAAGTCTGAATATATAGGATTATTACTATCGTAAAAACGATTTCATTGTCAGTTCATACAGTCACTTTATTCATTTAGCAGATTTATTGCTTTGTAAATATATATGATGCATTTCCGAACATATTTTATGATATATCAATTATTTTAATTATCGCTCGTAATTCGGTATTCTCACACAAAGATAAAATAAGATATTATCATCTGTCCACATTCTGTTGATCAACACAATTAGTTGAGAAATAAAACTGCCATATCCGCCAGGTTAACAAGCGTGTTTCATAGGAGTTTCACTTGGAAGTATCCATTTCCCCTTTAGGAGTTCTCCTTTAGGTGTTGGATCTTGGAGAGGTTCAGTGGGTGTAGCGAGGTCTGCAGAAGGTTATAGGCGAAATTCCCGGGAAACTCTCGAGCTGCGAATCTGCACCGATAGACGAGGCGGAGTCGAATCGTCGTACGAAGGTCCGGGACGCGGGGGACGAAGAGGATTAATTAGAACTGCCCGTTTCGTCGGTGGAACGACATTAACTCACTTCTCTTTATGTCTGATCGTTTGTGATTGCGATTAAAGGCTTAAACACCATTACTTAACGATCGGTCGAACAAAACGCGTATTAGATCCGAGGAAATAGGTCGATCTTCGCAAAGCCGGTCTTGTCAAAAGACTTATCGTATTCCTCCTTTCTCGCAATTGGCACGTTCCGTGTTAAAGATTTTTTTTATGTCTTTTCAGAACGAGAATTTAATCTCCGATATTTTTTGCAATGATAGAATTAATTTCAATTAACTATTCTGTGACATAAAACAGTCTGCTGCAAAATTATTTTATTTTTCCAAACAAATCTGCTTACATAAGCTTATATTAATTAATTAAGTTAATTCATTTTAATATTTATGTGTTCGAGTCTTATCAAAAATATCACTCGCATAATAAATCACGAAATCTTATCTATCTTTACTATAAAAAATGGAGTGTTTAAAATCTATTTAAAATTTATTTTCCAAAACAAACGTTTAATAATAATTGTTTCAGCTTTAAACGTTTTAGTATTTTAAATTTAAATACTATATTATTCTAAAGTTAAGTTCTTTAGATTTTCTAATAAGTCATTACCTTTAAATCTTAAGCTAAAACAGCTTTTGACGTTTTTATTTTAAAACATTTTTTAAAACTAAATATCTTTCTAAAGTATTTCCAAATAATATACTTTTGAAAAATTATACATCTGTATACATTTTTTAATACGACACTTTTCAAAATTAAACACTTTTTAGCGTCTTACGTACTCGTTTAAAGCTAAAACATCTTTAAGTGCTTATTTAAAAAATGAAGACAAGAAATAAAATATTTTAATATCTTAAAATTAAACATCTTCTTTTATGAGTGTTCTTGTAAAGTAGCAGATAAAGACAATATATTGTTATGCGGCATCATTAAATGAAGTTTAACGTAATGCGAAATGCAAACGAAAAGGAAAAAATTTACAGCATGAGTCACGTTACGGAACGAGGAAAATGTAAGTTCCACTGGAGGAAAAAACTTTCTTTGCTCCCCATCAAATCTCTGTCATTTAAATCCTGCTGCGCACAGTCGGGTTTAGTTCGCTTAGAGAGTACTTCTGCAATACTCTCCATTTGTCTTCGTTAGTGCTTTTTCTGGGATTAAAATAAAGTAAGATGGACGAAATTTTTTCGCGATTTTCTCTTTCAATTAGTGGATTTTCTTTCGAATATTGCTTCTTTATTTTGTACATCAATAGTGAAAATAAATTGTGTACATCGTGTTTTCATAGATTACTGTCTTCTTTATTTTAAAGACGTCGTAATTTGCTGGAAAGGATGATTTTGTAAAATTTTATCGTAACAATTATATGTGAATCAATTTCAAATTAATTCTCATCGACGATAGAATCGTTTAATAATTAAACTTGTGAATGTACTCCAATTTCTCTTACTATATTGACTATGAATACATCACTATATATTTTAGTATATTTTTCTGAATTTACAAAAGTAATCTTTAAACTTTCGGCACTTATAGAAATATAGTATATATATATATTGGAATTTTCTGGGCGTGTACATGTGCGCACAATTATATCAATATCCTACGTCGAGTAATGTAGAAAATGTAAATTGGATTCATATCTTCCCTCTTAGTGAAGTAAAAGCATTAAAGTCTTACGCAAGCGTAGGACTATTAATTATGTTTACCAATAGCGGTAAACACAAAGTAAAGAGGAACGTCGCTTTCTACGATATTATTACACCTCTATTAAAATGCCATCAACGAAATACGAAATACATGACAAAGTAAAGCGGAGTAATTTTAATCATTGTCAGAGAGAACCGTGGGGGAAGCTTATTCACAAATATATACGACCGACAAAAGCTTTCAATAAATTCAACGCGCTTAACAATGCCCCAATGCTGATAAATTGCATGACGTTTCTTCAACTCGACGGCGCGCGGCGCATAAATCAAAACAGACAGTATTGTATCGAGACAATCGACATGGCGGCTGCTTAAGGCCGCGCAGGTACGCCATTGCTACATCTCTGCGTCTGATGCAGCATTCGCCTTTAATATTTCTACCCGGGTAGAGCCCAGAGTAGATGGTGTACGATGCTTTCCGTCGTGCATCGTGCAAAATGAAGGAAAAAGGAAAATGCACGCAATGCCGATGAAAAGTGGGGAAACGCCCTTGCCCGATTGTCCTCGACCCTCATTGGCCTTTCTCGCGTGCTTTCATCTACCAACGCGGCGCTCCACCGTATAATTGGACAAACATTGGCTGATATTTATGCAAGTGTGTTATGTCCGCTGTTCGCATTTTACGCACAGTTACGTACAAATATAAATTATATAGTGGATTCGAATATCGTGAGAGAGAGCATCATGAAATAAAAATGCTCGTGGAAACGAAATCATCCTCGAGCCAGATGCTTTTACAGTCAGGTCAGGTACCTGAGGTATGTACATGAGGAAAATGTCACGAATAAATTTGAAGTGGCAAGAAATTATAGAGAGAGAATAAGATGGAAAGAGATTGCACAATTCTGATTGATATTCAAACGCGTTTGTGTTAATAGTGACTTGTTGATGTTAATTGGAAAATACATAGAAAGTATGCAAAGTAAGCTAAAGTATTTTCTTTGAAATGCACTTCTGGAAAATACAGAATGAGGTATGAAAGCGGAATCGATCTTTTAAAAGCATTTCACAGTAATGTTTCAATACGAAATTTTCTCTAGTGCATAATTTTGTTTAATTTTGTTTAAATGAATAGAAATTAAATTGAGCTGTTAAAGTAATCATGTGCGGTTTAATTCATACATTAAAAGCTAAAATAAATAAAGAAACTTACCGTTTCCTGCTGTTATGATGTTTCCCAGTTGCAATATCTTGCTTAAGGTTTTTCCACTTTCCTCCGGCGTAACTGATGCACCACCTTCTTGTTGCGTCATTCCCATCTGTAACAATATTTTAATGCTCAATGCTTGAAACAAGATTGCTTAGGGCTGCCGCACACAAAATTTCTGTAATAGTAATAGTATAAACCTTAAGACGTGAACTTAAGCTGATGAGCCAATCAAGATACTGCTTTAGATCTACGTATTTTAACGGAAATAGAAATAACAGTAAACTTATCCATAAGGCTAATTTCAACCGGTTGAAATTCACCTAATTGTGAGATTATGGACAAGTTTACTGTTATTTCCATTTCCGTTAGATTACGTACGGCTCATCGGCTTAAGTTCACGTCTTATGGTCACTGTTGCGGTAATTTTGTGTGCGGCAGCCTCCTTATACAAATAGAATATAAATATATTTTAAATCAAAACATGAATTATGCCTCCGTTGCGATTTTTATTAGTATAATAAACTGTTTTGTTAATTACTTTTACTGATTGATTATAAATTATTAACTATATCATTTAAATATAATATTTAAGTAACGTAAGATTTAAAGATTCGTGTTTAAAATTTGTATAAAATCTTATTACAGTGATATCTTTTTAAAATGCATTGTTTTTTAATTCGCGAAGAATTACATGGTTTTTTCTCGTAAAATTTAAATAATTTTACGAGAAGTTAACAGATCTGAATTAAACTGATCAAATATATCCTCCAATGCTACTTGTTAGCATGCTAATAATAAGAGATGATATTTAAGCATGAACGACCTAATTCGTAACTCGATTCTCGTTTACTTGGATATCCTTGACCTGGCGCGGACGGTAATATTAATTAACATCTAACTCATAGAGCTCTCGTAGATTGTGTCTCACTGTGGTTTCCTTCAACTTTGTTAGCGTGATTACACAAGGAGAAATGTTAAGAGACACTCGGAAGATGATCACGAGAAGGAGGGGCGCGAGTTAAATAACTTTCGTTATAAACGAAAACTTATCAAGTACTCAAATTAAGACTAAATATACGTACCTATGTTATCTATGATATTTAGTTTACGCGCACTACATTTTATTAAAGTACTATTATGAGTAATATTTCGCAAAAATTATTGTGGATTTGAACAACTTACAAATTTCGGAGAATTTAATCAAATATTATTGATCCCTTCAAATCGATAAAATGATAAAAACTTTCAGAACATGTGCGTTATTTTATGTAAAACGCTTGGAGAAGTTAGTGACAGACTAAAACTACTTTATTTATTTTATCATCTCAATTTATGTTCTAGAAATTTTAACATTTTATTGACATATTGAGAGAACATACCTTTTTTCTATAATTTATAAGTAAATTGAAATTTTTGCAATTTAAAATCAAATAAAAATTAAAGTCGCTCAATAAGCGTGTGAATGCATTAATTTTGTGATGATTAAATTAATTATCGGTATTACAATTATCGAATTATTAAATTTTAATATGTTTTAAATATTCATTAAAAAAATTATATAAAGATAATACTGTAATAGAAAAGATAATATTTTATTATTAATAGGATATCGTATTTATCCAATTTATATTCTGAATTACCTTTAATAAAGAGTTCACATTATATTCACAAAAACTTCAAGTCATTTAATAATTTTCTTGGTATTGTATATTACATTATTAGAATAAATATAATGAATTATGTAACATAAAATACAATAAATTAATATAATTTCAGTAATAATCGAATCTAAATTTTGTTTTTTGTAGAAAGCATTGAGAAAAATAGCTTTTGTTGTTTTGCGCTCTACTAAAATAAATACAAAGATACTGGATGAAACAGCAAAATTCAATTTTCTTTTCTTCAGAAAATGAGAAAAACGGTTGTTTCGTCCGAACTTCTGTTTCTCGCAAATGCCAACATTCTTCCCAAGTTTCGACCATACTGTGATGACCTTCGAAATAGGACGATAGAAAATACATATATTTTTACAGATACAAGTGAATCCATGCGAAAGTCAAATTCGTAATCGAGATGTAAATTGCACCATCTGGTCGATTGCCAGTACTCTCTTTCTCTCTCTCTCTCTCTCTCTCTCTCTCTCTCTCTCTCTCTCTTTCTCTCTCTCTCTCTCTTCATCTATTGAACTTCGCCTTCTGTTTGTGCTATGCTTTTGGTGTTGCTCTTCTTGTTCAAGATACTAACCGGTCTCTTGCACGTTCTCTTGACTGGTTCGTCCCTGCACGTGCAAACACACTTCCCTTATAGATACCCTAGCTACGTTATTCGGCATGTTGAACGTGGCATAATGTGAGCTTTATTGCTGGAACGATTCCAGCGGTCGGAAACAGGTGGGACACCGCCGTGATTTGATCTAGATTGCCTGATGAAATGCGGCAACGCGAATATACATACACATCGAGAATATTAAACGCATGGCAGACCGTGGTCGCTCCATCCTCGTTCCTGCCTGCGCGTGTCATTTTACTGATCAGCGTAGCTCTCGCACACGAAGCCTTTATGTCGTTATTAAGTTCGACATGCGTTTGATTGCAACGCGTATAATTTGAAATGACTACCGTCGATAACAGCAAAATAACTGAGCGCACTGTTACAAATATATTTTTTGTTTACACTATAGATCAAAATATTTTTCTCTCGAAATAGAGAGGAATTCTGAGCATAGACATGTAATACCGATGTTTACGACATTCTGAATATTTTAATTAATCATGACTGTGATATCGAATAAATCCATTCTTAAAATATTGGATTCATTTGCACGTGACTCGAACTTCAGATTTTATATCGTGTGTCTTGGGAACGTTGCTTTATAAAAATAACGTTGTTACTTTTTGTAAAAAGTAATTTGTTACCTTTACTTAGAAAGTAATAGTTCATTACTTTTTTTGTTTTTTGTTTTAATGATTGATTGTAACAATCAATATTATAATTAAAATTTTTTAAACTAATCTTTATATAGCAAGCTTTTTCTTATATATTAACTTAATATAATAAATTGTATATAATTCTTTACATTAATATTCTTATTTTTTAATATATGTTTCAGGAAATTAGATTGTAATTTATAAACGCGTATAAATTTTATTAAAAATTTTTATTAAACATTATTTTTAAACATTAATATTATTATTAAAAGTGTATTCTAATTTTTACTGAAAGGAGGCTGTTAAAAAGGTTCGAAAATGAATATTAAAATTTGAATAAATACATTACGTCCATGCTCAATTTTCAAAGTGTTCCTCAAACGCTGCGAACAGTTCACTTCTTAATAATTTTATTATACTCAGGAGATTAAAATCTATAAAAACATCATTCTTTTCATTTACATCTTTTTGGGCAGAAATCGATCTCTTTTTAACATCCTCTTTTATAGCTCACGTTACCTATAGGTATTACAAGTTTACAGTAACTTGCAACTTGAGATATGAAATGATTTTTCAGCATAAAATATTTTTAACATTTATATTTGTATTTAAACAAAATATTTTTATTTAATTAAAAAAATAATGTTATCTATTGAAAATACAGGTACATAATAATAGGGATTAAAGTAATGATAAAACGGATAAATCGTTCCAGTTACTGTAAAAATGTAACGACATACCATTGCCATTACAGACAGAAAAAAGTAATGGTCGTTATTGAAAAAATGTAACGATAACGATAACGGCGGGCGTTACAAATAATGCGCGGTGTTACTTCCCAACTTTGCAAACAACCATGCGCGTTGCAACTATTCTGACTGCATCAATATTAGAAACATGATTCTATCAGAATGTTTAATCTACATTTTGTATTACTGAAATCTTATTGTCACGATTATTGCGAATTATGATACAGTAAATTACAGTAAATTGCGAAGAGATGTATCAATGTATTTTTTACATATTGCATTGTTGCCTAATTTATAAGTATACGTATAAGAATCGATATATCTTTATGTTGTACCGAAGTTGTATATCAGAATTTCTCAACATTTACATTTGCCGCGATGGGAGTTATCGAATAGCGACTGCGTTCCCGATAACACGATGTCGCATTTGCAAACGTTATGACGCGCGTAACTGAAGTTTCGAGTTCGAGCGTCGTTTTACATGCAGTTCTGTGCAAATTGTCTACCAGCTGGATTTAATCGGCAACATGCCTTATCTTGCTACGATAATATGGCGTTGGAAAAGAACAGTATACAAAGCTAGAAAACTCGCGTGAGGAACGTGGACTCTCGTAAATTATAACAGTCGTCCTTCCATGAGTATTATCATTCCTGTGATAAATATTCGCATATAACTGTGCCATTTTGCTTAATACTTCTGTAGGCATGAAATATTTTTCACTGCGAAGATAATTCTTTTTTTTTTTATTCATATTCTTTACAGAGATATTTCTTTTTACACTATCTTGTTATACTTTTTACATTTCGATAAAAAAATTTTTTTTATTGTTTATTATTTATGGTGTATTTTCTGCAAATATATTTCCAATGTTGCTATTCCCATATAATAACATATAGATTAATAATAATCATTTTGAAAATATTGCTGAATGTAATATATTTTTTTATTTAATATTATTTCGCATGATTTGTAAGTATCTAACGTGCAGATACAACAGTCGATGTTTGAAGTTTAATGGACAGTCACGATTCATATCTACGCATATAGCATGTAATTTATGACGTCAGAAAAAGTATAATCTCATGATAGATGAAAATGGCGATGTGCCCATGTTTGCGTAGACACTCGCGGAAACTATTCGCGTTCGCTTCTTGACTTATTGGTCACTACAGCCATGATAAATAACTATATTAAGTTGAGAGCTCGTGCGAAGGGAAAATCCGCAATGAAAGAGCGAATAAAAAAAGAAGTATTGCATTCAGTACAGAGAATTAAATTTTGTCGTAACCAGCAGCTAGCGCAAATTGGAGTTAATTAAACATGTATTCACACGTAGAAATTGCGTTAACGCCTATTAAAAATAAAAGCGAACGTTTTATTGAAAGTATCTTTAGTTTCGTTGTGAATTAATAAATTGTATATTAATTAGCAAATCTCAATAGCCAATGTAATTCCAAATTATCATATCGCAATATTAATTATTTTCAATATATAATCAGAGTTTACATATTCATGATGTATCTAATAACAAACATGATTACAAATGTCTTTATTACACTTTTTATTGATTTATATTTATTATTAGCAATATTTAGTGAAAAAAAAAAGATATTTTTATTAGGTGACAACTTCTTTGGTGAAAGTTTTAAAGATTTTATATATATATATATATATATATATATATAGAATTATACTACTCTGTTTTATACTAAATAAAAGTGATCACATAATAAAATGTGACACATGAAAGAAACTTTTTACGTTTGTATTGATAATATTGATCAATATAGCAAGCTAGAATAAAGATCGAAAATAAATAAAAGAAAGGGATGTAAACATGTCCCAAATTTATATTTTTCATGGTAAACCAACACGATCTATCGAATAATGATTATAGTCCATTGAAAAATGGGATCTCTCGTATGGATTACGCGTAACATTGAGCAGCTGATGCGTTTCTCCGATTTATCGAAAATCTTTCTCACGTAAAGAGCATGACTTTATAAAATTGCTTTCTCTGTTTCAATAAAATAGGAAGAAAGTTCGGCTTGCCGGATGAATGTATGCTTATACGAATATATCATAAAAAAGGAGATCTTTAGTTCTGAACCACCAAATGGCAGTAACGTTTATCTGCAATAATCCCTCGCGACATATCTTTTCAGAACCAACATGGAACTTCTATAAAACTTTTTAAAATTAGTAGTTATAAGTTTAGGAGTGATATTATATACTTTAATTATATTAAGGGTTCGGCATTAACGGGCGAAGTTTTTAGGATCGTACTAACAAAAGTCGGCGTTCTTTCATTGGCACTACGCTTTTATCGCTATTTTTACGCGAAGGCCATTAAATGTTTCCTCAGTATAATAGTGCAATGTTTTCTAACTTGAAGTTTCTCGAACGCGAATCTTTCTTGGAAGTACTTTTTTATAGGCGTACTGAGTAACTAATCATACCGTAAGTAAAAATATTGATTTAAAATGGAAATTATAATAAATAATATAGGTACATATAATATTAATTTTATTAAATAAAGCAATAATTATTATTAATTTTAAAATTTTTGAATTACTAACTTGATTTACTAATACTAAAATAGATTAATAAAAAAATATATTTTTCTTGTATTTTTCGTTGGCACTGCTAATAATGTTTCTGAAGAATGCAAGAAAAACTCAAGAGGGAAAACTTAAGACTACAGTTAAATGTATTTTGCAAGATATTAACGGTAAATTATTTACAGCAAAGTATTTTAAATCTTCTACGATCTCTTCCCACCGCCTGTATATTTACACTCATATTTATTCCGTGTACTAGATAACACAAATTATATAAAATGAATATCGTACACACAAATTTAATTTGCGTAGAAAGAAGACAATTTAATTTATTGATACTAAAAATAATAACCGTGAAAAAAGAATAATGAATATCAGATATTGCTAAAATAATTCAAGGATTGTATCACCAGAAAATATACGCGCGTGATAACGCGCAATTTATAACAGAATATTGAACTGTATTAACACAAGCCGATAATTTTCTATTCATACAGAGGACTAATTTCATCGATAACGATCCTAACGATCAAACGACAAATTAATTAACAGCTGAATGAGTCACAAGAACAAAGGTAGCACGTGTAAATGTGTTAATGACGCGAGCAATTGCACGTCACCATCGGGCTTTTAAGCTACCTTTGACACCTGTCGACTTTATAGCGTTGGATACCTCGTAAAGTTACGACGTAATCGTTGCCGAGTTGCTCTTTCCAATAGCGAAATGCTCTCGAGATCTTTTGATTTAGTTAGAATAATTTGACTCTTTAAATGTCAAAACATTTGCCTCTGAATATCGAATTGACGAACTTACGTCCGTGACACATCAAAGCAAAATAGATCGATTTTTATATACTTTGTAAAAAAAATATGTAGAAGTAAAGAGTATGTACAGATCGTGATAGCTCGAATTTTTTTATGTGGATATAAAGTACTCATTTGAGTCATTTTTTTAAAGAAGTTAGTCCGCACGACCTACTTCGATGAGGAACCGTTAATATCATGAGGCGTGTGTTTGATTGAATTGAAATACGGGATCGCAAAAATGCAAATGGCGGATTTTTCACTTTTATTGGATTGTTCTTGTTGCACGTGGCGCGAATTAATTCCATCTGAACATTTTTCCCGCACTTTATTGCTCTCGCGGCATGATAATTTATTCATTGAAAAGCGATAGACTGGTAATGATAAAATTTGATAAAATTTTGCGTTCTCAGTTGTCACAATGTTGAATTGCATGCTAAAACGCGACATGACATCTCACCTTTCACGCGACGATCTAAAAGTATATTCCTGTTTACGTTCACAGAAAAACCGTGTAATTACGGATAATTGAATCTTTGGTAAATTAGGGAAAAGGTCAGCTTTTTCTCCCTATTCTCTGCTTGACGTAAAAAACAATGATTGCACTGAGATAAATTTCTGGTTGAAAATGAATGAACTAGAAGATTGATCATATTAGTTAGATTTATCTCTACTAGAATTGCAATATAGATTCAACTAGATTCAAATTCTGGTTTATCTATTTTCAATAAGAATCCCAATTAATGCAGTTAGATTTTTTTCCCAGTGCGTTAATGAAATTGTTCGTCGAAGGGATGTCGTAGAAAAAAAACGATTCCGAGTGCGTCATAAAATCCGATAACAATATCGGATGTAGTCAAGCAATAGCCACTATACCCAACGTTTGTAAATGGTGTGTAAAAGATTTTTTCCCGATTTATGAATATATATTCAGAAAAATGCACTTTCACGCTTCAACGAAAGAGTATTATCCTGAAAACAATTCTGAGTAAAACAATCTTTTAGATCAAAAACGACAGCATTAAAGATTAAGTATTAATTGCTCTGATTTCGAAGTAATTTAAACGTAAATATCATCCTCAAGTTATCCGAAAATATTTCACAATTTGCTACGAACTATCACTTTTCTATTATATGTACAGTGCAAAGTTAATTACATAAAATAAAAATTAGCGAATTATTGAACATTTAGTAAAAAATTATGTATCTAAAATAGCAATGATTCTTTGATATAATATTAAACAAAAATGTTCTTTAAATATATATCTAATTTTACTGAGAATTATTTATTACAAAACTCATTGCATGTGTGTGTAAATAATGTAATGCACTTGTAGACTACAAAAATAGTTTGTCGATAGAAAACTGATGAAATACTCGGAAATAATAGTCCGCCGCAGGGAAATAACAAAATGGAATAAGAAAGCGTCGTACTAGCGACAACTGTATTAGATACTACAGCATTTACTGCAGCACTTACAATAATATGCAGCAATACATTTCTATCTGGAAACGCTGCGCGTTGTATTAAGACGCGATCGTAACAAAACCGTCTGATGCGTGGGTGCAGCGTGCGCCGCATTTTCCATACAATTTCCACGTTGGTGCAAGATCCGACCTTTCGTCCTCGTTCTCAAGTTTCTAGAGTTTCTCGCTTTTGCTGGCGTTATGATCAGCCCACGACGGAGAAAATACGCGTCAGCGGAAAATTTCGTAGGGACTGCTTGCGTCATGGGGATCGGTTCGCACTTCTCTCGTGGCGTTTATGATTTTTCTCGAGAAGAGCCTTTCTTCTTTTCATGATACTGGGAATGACAAGCTTGAGGATTCCAGTCGTTAGCACTGATACAATTTTATGACAAAAGTTTGTTAATAAAAGTTTGCTTACGATATCGTATGAGGATGAAGAGGTGCGGCAAGTCGGAAAAGATACGATGATTTAGTGGGTCGACACGGATTTTCGCTATGGAGATATGAGATGCAGGAAAAGTTGAAAATTCTGGTCCCATAAGAGAGAAAATTCTGGTCCCATCGAGAATGAAGATGACTAGCGAAGCACACTTTAACGAGATTACGCGTCATTTTGCCGCGTTGTGATATGTTTCTGGCACACTTTAAAGAAATTTTGAATCAAGTTGTGAAATTGCGAGCACTTGAAGAGGAGCGTGACGATGAAATCGTAATGAAATCGTATACGAAGGGGAATATTCTAAACAAAATTGCCGGACATTTTATTTTAAAACGAAAATCTCACACTGATATTTTTTTTATTTTTAATTGCGCTAGTTTTTTTATTCTCATAACAGCTAACCAATATAAGCTTATAAATAAAAGACATATTTTCAACATAATATATAAAGCTTAATATTTTGACCGTAATGATCATGTTGGGTGCCTTCCATTTAGTGATGCAAGTCGGCATAAGTATATTGTTTTGTCTTTGTTATTATAAGATAAAAATTTATGTCAACTTGTAATATTAAATAGAAAGTACCCGTTTCATAATGTATATTGTACGAAAAATGTTAAAACATAGATAATATTTTCGTAACATTTTCATTATCGAAAATCCCTGATTTATATGTCATGAAAGGAATACCATATCATGCATATATCTACTTTCATATGTCACTCGTGCATTAGTAATTGATCTCTCTACGAGGCCAACTTATGTATACATGGTTAGCATCTCTACTTGCGTTATGAATATTAACACGTAACGAAATATGTATGGAACCTGTCTGATCTTCGATATAATCTTAGTGGTATTCAGTTCCCGCGTTAACGATGAAAATAACGGTGGCATTAAAGAAGAATTGCCAAGAGAGTTTCATCAGCATCGTGGCTATAAAAGCGAATCTTGCCGCTATATCACGATCAACCTTTAAAGTATCTCGTAAGGTCTTTCGAATATTGACGTCATATTTGGAAAAAATAAATAAACTTACACCATGGACTCGATAAATTTCGGAACGACTGCTCGATAGACACAATCGATATCATCTCCAAGATCAGTAAACATCTCATAAAAACGTTCATGTGTGAACATCGTAAAGTAAGATGGCTTAAAAGCAATGCTTTTCAATATTTAAATAGAATACGCGAAACCTAAATTTTGTTGAAAATATTGGAAAATAAATTTTGAAAAGAAACGTCAAATTATATAGAATTATAAGACGTCTGCCTAACTGCCCCCCCCCCTCATTTAATCAAATCTTAATGAATAAATTATATAATAATGCGCTATTTATGTGTTCTCAAAATCCGCTCCAAAAATAAAAAATTTTTTTTTGCAATTTCATTTAGGCAAAAAAAATTTTTTTGTAAGAGGACTGAGTAGACTCAGTCAGCCTCTTCACGTGTCAGTAACAATCGATTCGGAAAATTAAATACACAGGATTTATGCGCACAGGATTTATATTCACATAGTTTCAATTTTTGCGCATCCCTTAAAGCACTTTCCTCTTAGAGCAAACATATTTATCCCTTGTGGGGGGAGAGGGGGGGGGGCTGATTGACAGCCTACTCAGCCTCCTCACAAAAAATTTTTTTTAGCTAAGCGAAATGAGCGCAAAAATATTTTCTTGCGAAAACGCATAAATAGCACATTATTATATAATTTATTCATTAAAATTTAATTAAGTGAGGAGGATCAGATATTAGATAAAATAAGAATTCATATATAAGGATAAAATATGTTTTACTGTTCTTTTAGAAGCATATACTTTATTAAAATAAAATTTCTTAAATTATACAAGAAATAGCGTTTTAAGACATAACATTGAATTACATCAAGCGAAATGCTGCCTTTTATGATCAATGTATAAAAACAATTACATTTCTTGAACATTATATGTATATGTATACTACTATAATTGTAAAAATTTCTTTGAGAATTTTTCATAAAGCATAAAATAACTGAACAATATTGCAGGTCAGTGTAATTTAAAAAAAAAGTATTAGAGCGAATGTAATAACAGTAGCAAAGTGTCTCTACGGCAGAATTTTGTCTGAAATAATTCTAGAAGACATATAAAAATAAAACAACACGCAGAGAGAGAGAGAGAGAGAGAGAGACGAGGGGAGGAGGGAGAGAGAGAGATCGAAACAGACAGGCAAAAGAAACATAAAAACGAAACAGGTGAGAAAAATAACTTCGTTATCAAATGTATATCAAATGTTTAAATAAAAGAAGAAATTAAAATGTAACATAATTCTTTTTAATATTCTTTTTGATATCATTTAAGCAGTCAGTATTAACTAAAAATTGGAGGATTATAAGGATCAGATTATTTTCTAAGTATTTTCTAAGTATTCTTATTAATGTAAATAGAAACGTAAAAGTGAGAAGAAACACCGGGGATAATATATAAAAATTCCATAGCTACTGTGAAGCTGAGAATACAGAAGGCAAAGAGAGAACTGACGGTACAAACATTTTCACCGGTTGGAAGGAACGCCACACGCAAAAGCTTTCCTCTCGGTTGGGCCATACCGAGTCGCCTTTGGAAAAGCGCGGACGTGGCGCAAAGAGATTTTCCACAGAGAAAAGCGGAATGTATACGTAAAGAAACGCTGACTATGCACGATTAAGTTTATACACGAGAAGATCAAGGATGTAATCCTTGTGTCATGAGTACATGTGCCGTGAGTGCGAAACTGTCCTTTAATAGCGAGTCCGTCATGACGTTATTGCTCTAACTATAATTTCGTAATTGTTCTAACTACTGAATTTCATTCAATTCTCAATATGGATCAGTTCGTTTTGTAATAAATATCCAGAACACAAAAATAAATTAAATTAATTGCAACGATTTATCCGAATGATGGAAATAAGAAAAAAATGTTTTTCTTTTCTGTATTTTTCTCCCTATTTTTTAATCTTGTAATTATTATTAAAAAATACAGACACACATACACAAATAATAATCAGAATAAATATAGGAGTATCTCACATCATTTTAACGTCACGTTAGATATTATGACATTTGCGATTATGACAGTGTAACAATATTAATTTCCAATATTGGCAGATTTTAATATTCAATTTTAATCATACGTATCGTTGCGACGTATATTATAACATTATAACGTTAAAATGCGAGCTTGTGGTATTTAGTTATCGAATGCTTAAATTACATAGCACAATTAATGCTAAATGAACAGTTCCCATTGATAAAGAGAATGGAAATATCGTGTTAAAGGAAAATTTACAATTCTAAAGTGACTTTTGTGAGATAACGACCGATTTGCACGAATAAAAGCTCCGCGTTGACATTGATCTCAAGCCTGATCCTGCTGTACCTGTGTACCTAATCGCACACGATCCTGAGTCTTAGGCGCAGGTCAGATCTGATGGTATTGGAATCGTCCATTCCAAATGCTCCGTATTTCGAAGGGATCGATGCCATCTATTGAATATTCGATGTTCCCAGAGTATCATGAGGATAAAACCGATTGTTAAATAACTGAATGCGTACCCTGGGCACGATCTATCGATTACTAGGGTTTTCTATCTTGATTCGATTCATATAGCGGATCGCTGAGCTTCCGCGGTTCGGCTCCCATGATGTAATTATGGACATTTTAGCGTATAATTCGTATCTGCATGGTTTTACATTTCATTACGTCTAAAAATACTCGTTCGAAAATAAATGTGATTTCGTTCGCATTCCGATCGAGACGAACGAAATCAGTGTATATCGAATGAAACTATTCTATAAGATCCAATTTGTGACAAGTAATGTTCTGTAGTTTCATTGAAAATTTGATAGCATTATGGGCAGCATTATTTTTAATATTATATAGGTACATATTGTGTACATATCATGTTAAAAGCTCAGTTCTCATCACTTTCGATTATTAAAATTATATTTACTTACTCTCTAAAATCTTTAAAGTGAAATCTAATTCTAAAGAGTGACAACTGTATCAGTGTTGAAAAAGAGAAGCTGTATAGTCAATTTTTAGGAATGAGATTTCATTCTTTAGAATAAGATTTCATTCCAAAGATTTCAGAAAGTAGAAACAATAAGTTATTGGAATAAGCAGCATAATAAATAATTTTATTTAAATAACTTTATATTGCCCAGTAATTCGGTATCGTTTTACATTTATAACAAATGACCTACAATTTCAAAATTTCGCATGGAACAAAGTACTTACCTTCTTCATGAAGGACATTACGTTGTTGCGCAACATCCTGACGACTCTGTTCCGATCCCGCCTAATCTCAATGGAGGAAACGGAGGATTCCTAAATCCCAGTTGCGCCTTTTGTCACTTCCTAATGCTGAGTACCGGCATAAAGGTCCGTATCTGCTACACGATCGCTGACTTTACCACAGTTTTGTGATCTCTTTAGAACTGCGGAATCTTAATTGGCGTAACATGGAGCCGTGCGGCTCGCTCTTCTGCCGCGAAAGCATTTCCTGTTCCCGTCATTACTCGTCTTCAGAATGACATGAGTGGCTCCGATGTCACGCGATTCTGAAAACGAAATATTTATGTACTTAATATACACGGTGGCTTTTTTGGTTCTTTACTATATTTGCAATAAGTCATTCGTGTCAATTCGTGTCGAGTTAATCTTCATAATTAATCTTTATTAATTTTCATCACTTTAATAAAAATTATTAAGTGATTCTTACATATACTTTAACATTTTTAGAAAATATTTCTAAGATTGTATTTAAAAAAATTGTATATAAATGTTATAACTACTAGTGTACTCGATTCACTTTTGGTCTGATTTATTCGAGCACTCTATCATGCCTATGAAAATATTTCTGATTCATTTCAAGCGCGGAGTAAATAGATTTCTGCTTTACAGGCAGTATTGAGATTTTCAAAGTTCCCGCGTCATATACCACTTTGTAGTTCGTAAACAGTCCTCTCGCAGGCTAGCTTTGAGAGGAATGTTTGGTTGAACGTAACCTCGTTAGAAAGTTTAGACGCAAACAAATATTTGCGCGCGTAAATTAATATCTGGCTTTGTTTCGTCGCACACGAGAAGTCAGTTTCTGAGAGTGAGCGCGTACACGTTGTGAAATGATTAATCTTACTTTCCTAACGAAAAATCAATATTTTAGGTATCTGAAAATTGTTATGTTAATAATATAGTTTCTAAACATCATTCTCCCTTTCCCGACGTTTAATAACATTACGTTATTTGACTGAAATCGCGATAATGTAATTATCATTTTTAATAACTTTGTTGTAATAATGTCAATCTTATTAAGGTAAATTCAGTATTCACGCCATGTGAGGATTTACTCTGCAGAAGTCAGAAAAAATAGAATGAAGGGTAATTTTGGGTAATTTGAGGGTAATTTATGTGCAACTCTGTTATATGCCTTTCTAATTATATTAGTATTGTGTTGTGATTTCTATTTCTTATAATTAATATATAATATTAATAAAATCATTGTGAGTGAATGATTTGTCAATGGAATAAGTAGCGTAATCATGTATTACAACCTACGTAAAATGACAACTGTAAAAAACTCAGTGATTAATTGGTAATATACGATGATATATTAGTACAAAAGGATAATTAAAAGATGAAGCAAAGTCCTTCAAGTCTTTAACTCTTGTATTTTTTGTTCAGTTCATATTACCCATTATTATGCCCACATTGTATGTATCAATAGAGATGCCCATATTATCTTACTTAGGAGTTGATTTCTGAATAATAGAGAAGAACCCTTCATCATTTCAACATTTGCATTGAAATTATCAAATGCACAATATATATATATATATATATGTATATATATATATATATCAAAATACATAAAACACCAACAAACCTATCATAGGAACAAGATTTTTTTTAATCTTCAGTATGCAAGAAATATTAAAATGTTTTCTTAAAGTGCTCATAATATTCAATTCTATCCTATATATATTTATCGTTCGTATTTCCTAATAAAAATTTATAAACACATTTTATAAGTACCGTGACATTTTATGTCTTATTTATAAACATTATTTGTAAATTTTTTGTGAGTCATATATCCCATCTATGATATCCCTCCCTGCGATGTACGATAAAAATATAAAATTTTTTTTTTCAGAAAGTTTTTTTTTAAATAAAAAATATAAATATTTCGTATTTCTAATTTTTTCAATAGCAATAAACAGTATAAAATTTTTGTTGATATAGTTTATTAACCTTAAATATTTACTTTAAATTTCAAATTTGATTAAATCAAATACGCATATTGTCACACGCATGATGGAACCAAATTCTAAAAGCAAACTCGAAATTATCAATTTTCAAAATTAATAATTATTTGCACAAATAAAATATATAAATTGCAATTCATATTTAAGACAAAAGCTAGTATTTACATTAATTTTATGCGGTGACAGTTAAGCATGAACACTTATTCGTATCTATATTGTAGTTGAAAAATCTGAAGAAAATTTAACCGGACATTTTCATTAGATAAATTGCAACTGCAATTTATGGCAGAGAAAAATAAAATCTAATTTACGAGAATAATGTGTTTGAAATTATGACTTTGAGTTATTAAAAGTATAATTTCTCACTAAAGATCGCGGGAGAAGACTAAGTTTGTTGAACTTAATCAACGTACCGACGCGCTGCAATATGCACTTGTCCTCATTAGCTGTAATTTCAATCAAGGAAATCATCCACGCAGCAACGAGAGGTTCTTGATTCCCACAAGCATAGTTGACCGCGATGGCACTGTAATTACGAATTCAAACTCCGTAACGATGTTGCACCTAAATTAATAATGAATTTGTACAAATTATACGTATGCATGCGCATACGTTATTTTATACGGCTTTCAGGTGATGGTAACCTATATTTTTTTTATAATAACAAAGTTCCCATAGGGATATATGATTGATCTGCACAGTCATTTGAGCTTAGCGAGTTCATTACATTGTAGACATTCCTATACATATACACGTCACATATACTCACGTACACGTTTTTTTGATGATGGAAGAAAAGACTTAAAGAAAAGAAAGATATATTATCTAAAAAGAAGAAGATAAATTAAAGTCTAAATGTGTTAAAAAGCTTTATTAAATTAAAAACAGGAACTTAGAAAAAAAAACGATAATGAGATATTTATAATTGACGCTCTGTTCTTGTATTTTTATCCGTAAGATAATTATTATCTTAAACGATTATTATAGATAGTTACGATTATTATAGATAATATTAAAATAACAAATTTAAATGAAAACATTTTTGCCAAAGAAAAGAAATTTTTCTCTTATATATATATATATCATTAATTTATGAAACTTACAATGATATTACTTAAGCAACAAGCACTCTGAGATTATTAGTGTTTCCTCAATTAAAAGTTTTTAATCAAACAATTCAACTAACTACGAATAAATATTTTCTGAATGGTAATAAACTTCAATATCCAATTGCCAATAATGCGAAATTATATTCGAAAAATCTAGTTAAATGGGAAATTCTGCCTTTTGTAAGCGTTAATTAATTTCTCTTACAATTGCGGTCGTTTGGCAAACTTTTGGTTCCACGACAGTTCCGGTGCAATGTGAACTGATTTCACGCGGCGGAAAGCAGTCGACTTGTCTTGCCGTGTGCATTTTAGAAGCCGCACTCTCTTCCATGTCGCATTCCGCGGATCAGGCAATTAACCTGCCGCGCAACGAGACAAATTTCGGTTGCAACCGGGTTTCATGGTTACATGAATCATAGTAATTGCGATGTAAATGGCTTCGTTAACCGTTCTGCTCGACAGGATTAACGCAGCGTTGCCGCTTCACCGTCGTTCTAATGTCATTGTGGTCAAAATTTGTTATTACCGGCCTCTCATGCGGTTAGGATTTTCGTGTAATATAACTTGTCGCATAGTTTTCCTTGGTATGTATAAGTATTAGTGAATGATAAATATTTGTTAAAAACGTTAATCGTTAACTGAAATATTTTCAACAAAAGCACATAGGAAGTAAAATATTTTTTATTTTTCGAGAGAGAGAGAGAGAGAGAGAGAGAGAGTATAATAAAGAGAAAAAAATGAAGAGAGAAAATTCATATTCGTGCAAGAAAAGCAAAACTCTTTTCAAGACAGAGTGAAAACGTAATCGGACGTGGCAACGACATAATTATACTAATCTTCAGAAGCAAAAGGAGAAGACAAAGGAGTATCAAAGAAGCGAGAGCAACACAGAAGAATGTATTATCGTGGAAAGGAGAGTACTCGAGAGAAAAATGAAGATATCGTCGAATAGATGGATTAGAACAATGGGCGGAATGGAATTTCAAGCGCTTCGCTCTCGTAATACTCCGGCGTATATTAATTTATCTTATAATGATCCCATCGTGGCTCACGGATAATATCCCTCGAACGTGGGCGTTCTGTCGTTCGGGTGACGAGAAACGGGGGACAAGAAATGGTACGGTATTCGTTCATATTAATTGCCGAAGTTAATATTCGTGTGGGCGACACGATCGACGGGGTTTAGCGAAGTGCAAAGTTCGGAGCTATTTGAAAATCTCTGACGGCGCCGCGAGAACGCAGAGGAACGTAAGATCGTATCGAATAACACGTTGTCGAATAACATTTTGCAGATCATTATGCTGGGTGATTAAATTCTACATTAGTACGTTAATTAACGAAGGCGTAGGCTTGTTCGTATGAGGATGTTAATGACCGACGTAACTTGCGTGTTCACAAGAAATAAAGATGACTTGTTATTTAATTGTAGTCACTATTAATTATATCATTTTGTTTGTATACTTATACAACTCTATGTATATTATAGTTTTGTTATTTAATATTTTGTCTTTTTTTTTAGATTAGATAAAAATTTATTTTAATCTTAAATTCTTTATTTTCGTAATTAACTACTGTAACTATTGGAAAAACTTCGTTGAAAATGTCAAAATATGATACATTACAACCTCTTCACAAATTAACATTTTAAACTCCTTTTGGTTTACTTTATATTATTGAAAATTTCATTATAAATATACTTCCAATGTAGTTTCGACAAACAGTCGATATTAAAATAATGCGTATCAGTATTGAGAGAAAAAATTTATATTGATTTAAAAAAATCTATTATGAATGAAATACAAAAACGGCAAGTAACACCCAATATCCATGATGGATGATCGCCTCAGAACGGAGCGCAAACAAGCCACCTCCGCAACGTATAACGAATAACCTGGTTCGAGGTAGTCTCTGGATGACGTACGAAGCGGAGACAAAATTATCCTGACGAGGAGATCGGTTGTACTTGTCTATGCTCGGAACGCAGGAACGAGTTCACCATGATTGGGACAAGGACACGAGCTCCAGCCGCGTTTGCAGGCGCAACAATGAACGGCACGCTTATAGAACTTCAGGGAGCCACGGTTTGCATGTAATATCGGCGACAAGAGAATAGACTAGCAGGGTGAGAAAGCATGAACAGAATTTTCTTGCGGATTTCGCAGCAACACAATAGAACGATATGTTACAAGAGAATAAATTTAACAAGACTTGGTGACCGAACAATATCGTGGTTTCTATTGCTATGTCCTTAAACATTGATTTATTGCTGCGGCTTTTTAAAATATGAAATACTTTCATCAGGAACTTCCAAAACGTATTTAGCTCGAGTTTTAGATAGATAGACAAAAAAAGAAATATTCCTATTTAAAAGTATGCAATATAATATTGTGAAGCAAATATATTTATATATTCTACATTTAACATAAAATATGACAGTCTGATATTCAATCTTAAATAATGTAGATACGATACTTTGCATAAATGAAATAAAAAGATACGGCAGTATCTCGCGTTAAATATGAGATGAGGAGGGTTTTTTTAAAGTTTTTAATTTTGTCATAATTTTGCCAGTTTCTCTCGAACAATTTCCTGCTATATAATATTCCGTCAATTATAGTTTGCTGTTTATATTTATTAAGTTCATCAAGTATGCATTGAATCGATAATTTTACCCAACGCGTGCTTTTCGAGCGACCCACTTTTTGTCGCCTAAAATACATGAGGTTGAAATGATATCGTCTACAGTTGATATCATCTACAGTTAAATCAAAACTGGTAAATCGAAAGGAAGTTGTGAAACTCGACGTGTTTCAACACAATGCGGCCGCCCCGTCTGTCTGTGGATACGTGTTGGCAGTTTATGTTTCTTTTATATGCATGAAATTCAGTGCGGAACATACGCGTTTGAATTATCGTCATCGTTGCTCGAAATCGTGCGTATCTAGTTTTCGTAACAACGCGGACAATAATTTTGCCGTGCTTTTAACCCTTTGAACGATCACGTTGGCATAAGCGCTAGCTGTATAGTGTATAGCGAGGTCGTTAATTAAATCCGTCGCTAAAAGCGATGTTGAATTTTATTTTAAAATTGTCCTTGATTTATGAGAAATATTCAAATTAAACGGTGTAATAAATTTAATCATTACTAATTTAGTACTTTTACCGAGTTGTATTAATTACTTTAATATTGCACAGCATATTTATTTATGTTTGTCATGTAAAGCGTGTCATATTTTACTTTTTTTATTTAAATCACTTGCGGACAAAAGCTCTCTTGCTTTGTTACATGAAACTCCTCTATATTCCCATCCAATGTTAGCGTATAGGATGCAAGAATTGTATTTTGTTTTTTACATGCATGTGCGATTTGATCCACTTGCTGGATCAAAAATTCGTTCAAGAAGGACGTTTATCCATAGTAATAATAAATAGCAATGCAGTTTGCCATGAACCAATTGCGCTTTTGGCTTTCCTATTACGTTTTCGAATATCGAATAAGCCAGCAGCCCAACCGGAAACGTTAACTCGAGAGGAAATCGAGAAACGACCGCGTTCAATTGGACCTCTAGTCGATTGTATGAACAAATACACAAACATTCCGCGTTCACTATAGAAACGTGTATTGGATAAATACAATAAAATAGCTGAAAACTCTTTTTCATTAAATTACAATAAATTTATAACTTATATGATGGAAATTTATATGATGTCGTTCAACGGAAAAATGAAATGATAAAAAAATAACGTCGTGAAAAATAAAAAAATTTATTCTAAACAGATTTTATATAACATATAACAATAGAAATATTGATGCAGGTTTTATGTGTCATAAATTAAGTTTTATAATGCTAAAGTTTTATAGAATATATATAATCCTTAATTTCACAAATTAATAAATATATATTTTATAAACCTTTAAAGCATTAGTATTTGAATAATTAAGTCGTTGAATAATAAATTTATTATTGACTACGTATCTAGTTTTAACAATCAAATCTCTTTCTCGCGGAAGAAATAAAAGAAACGATTTATTGGTTTTTATTCGACGCATTTGATTTCGAGTCAATCAACAAATAACAACTTACGTCCATCATTTATGATACTTTCTTACAGCTTGATAAATTGTTACATGAAAGATTTATAATGTCACGTATCCAGGCCTTTGTGGGGATTATAACGACCGTGGTTATAAAGCAATCCCTATAGTTTCACCCTCCCCATAAAACGATATTTGTCCCGGTGGCTACTTGTTGAGCTCACTGTATACTTTAATACCGCGCTTAACTGGAGACCGCCATCGTTCTGTATTATTGTATATATATATATATATATATATATATATATATATATATATTTTACTCCCACACGCTGGATTTACTAGTTTCGCTCTACTGGTTTCTCGTGCGATGGTGTTGTCATTGAACGCTGTAGTAATACGTATTAGAGCGTAACATACATAATATGTTTCATTATCATTAGATAAATATGACAAATTGTGTATTTTCAGCATGATAATTTGTTTACGAAACGCAACAATATATCGATTTATATTTATTGCAGGAGTAAACTAAATTTTGAAAATTATATATAAATCAGAAATAATAATCTTAAATATACTTATCGATATATATTGCACAATATTATATGTTCCAATAAGTACTTAATCAGTTTAAAAGCTCAACTAAGCAAATTTTATATTCCGCAAACAAAAAAAGTTACGTTTTATTCTGTTAACAATTTAAAGTTTGGATTTAATTTGACATTGATATGAAGAGAGAGTGACGCTATGATAACTTTGTTACTGATAATCTCTTATTGATCCTGATAAATTGGCGGATAAATTGACCGGATGGACAAATCCCCGTGGGTGGTAGTTTTAGCTGTTACTACTTGTCGGCTGATCACGCGTTAGCCACTTCTACTTGTTGCAGCCGATCAGATAGGACGCTCTTCCACTTGTCAGTCGAAGTTCTACATTTATCCTTCGTTGAATTTAAGTGCACACTAACTTCCGGGAAAACTTTATCTCAAGAATATCCTGTACGATTTCTTACAGGGAAAACTAAACTCTAGACATGAACTTTTAATGTCGCTCTATATAACTTCTACAAACATAAATGATGAGTGAATGTTCATTATCTTATCAGTGTAATATATAATTAATTTTATGATGTAAAATTGAAAAAAAAATGTTAAGTTTAAATGTTAGTTTTAAGTTTTCTAAAACATTATGTATATTTTTATATATTCGATCTATTTAAATTATAATCATGTGTCTTAGCTTCACATTTTCTTGAAAAAGCAGGTTCTTCTCTGCGCAATATTCATCCTTACTCTATAACATTCGTTATTTTCACACGCGACCTCATTTTCTGCCGTACGTGCTCGCCATTCGGAAATTTCGTAAATAGTACATCAAGTTAGCAGCGATCGATCGTCCAACCGTGTCACTCGAAATAAAGTTCCGCGGAGTGATCTTTAGCATCATTGACTGATCTCTTGTCCAAATTTGAGGCGCAAGAGGAGATGAACTATGTCTGTAATCCGAAATTTACTCTCTCAAAAAGACACGAATATAATAAATGAATCTAATCAATCTAGTCACGTCCGCCAACGATTCGTTCGATTTTCTCCTTTCCGTGAAAAGTAAAATTTTCGTTCTTTGCAAAGAGTCTTTCATTTCCGTCACAAAAGTCATTGAATTAAAGAAATTTCATTTCTCTAATATTGATCGCAAATAGAAAATAGATTGGTTTGAGGAAGATATTTTTAATTTAAAAACTGTTTGATAGCAATTGAAGAGTGATCGTGAAGGAAATATTTTGCGGTGTATATTCCATAAATGCAACAGTGGAACGCGATGGAAATTAAAAATAAATGCGACCTATTTGAAAAGAAAATTAATATTTATGTTTGAAACTCTCGGTTTTTGTTTGAAAACAGAATAAATGAATTTGTATAATCACATACAGAAATAATACATCATGCACACAATAACGTAACGTTACTGTGTCAATATAAACATAATGCTATGGAAATACAATCTATGGAAATTCTAATCTGGCAGTCTACTTATTTTTTCTTACAGTATCGTAATATACGTTCGATATATATATATATATATGTGTGTGTGTGTGTGTGTGTGTGTATCATAAAACCGATATTTCCTTCGAGCTACAACGCTTTCACCTTGATTGAGCGAAAATTTCTGTCGCGCGCAAAAAATCATGTACAGCAACGTGACGCGCCTTGCTGCGCATTTACATCATTACATTGTGACATACAATATAATTTCACGAACGATCAGTGTCATCTTCGTATGCAATGCATCGTGCACACATCCCTGCATGTGCTGCGGAAGCGGATTCAAACCTATTATCCCATATCAGATTTCATCCCTGTAAGCATGTCGCGCGTGTATGCGCATCCGTTTGTTACGTGGCGATCTGGCCGTACGAGCTGTCAAGCGTACTATGTCGTCGATATCCGGCTGTTATCCTACAAAGTCGAAGCGTCCTTCATAATGGCAGATTTAATAACGATAGCGTCTTTGATAGGATATAAGAAAATATTGCTACAATTAATAATGACATATAAAAATTAAAATATCGTTTTTCACATACAACGCTACGACTAAAATTACTTTTCAGATATTTTAATTTTAATGCTTTTTATGCTTTTGTAAAGGTAAAAATTTAAACATATTTATATTATTTATTAAGAATCTGTCGATTGTATGATATGAATCTGGGCGTCTCGTCGATCTATAAGATATAATAAACGAATTTATATTAGGTCCTTATAAAAAAATTATCTAATATGCAATATATTGTGTAAATGTATGCGCATATTTTACATTTGATTTTAATGTATGAAACTTCAAATTATAGCTTTTTAAATATGTAGTGCGTAAGTTCTGATGACGTCATTAGTTAAAGCATTGTGCTTTGCGGATACCATTGGTAGACGACGATGGTGGAGGTGCGCACTGCTCGCTTGTATACAGAATTAATCCAATTTCTCATGGGCACGCCCGCCTTCCTGGGGAACAACGCGCATCGTTCCACTTCGTGCTCTGTTCCCTCTCATTTTTTATTCAACAGGCAAAACGGCCGCGACGCTATAAGCGCCACCGCCATGATGTGCCACAGAGGTGCAATAATAATTGGACTCCGAGCAAGTAATTCTTGATTTTTTTATTTAAATAGAATGAGAGAGAGAGAGAGAGAGAGAGAGAGAGAGAGAGAGAGAGAGAGAGAGAGAGAGAGAGCATTTCCATGAGATTCGAAGGAACTACAAAATATCGTCGTATCGAAACGAAGAAGCGTTAAGAGAGATTATGGTAATAATATAAGTGCATAATGGATTTTCAAGGCTTTATTCACAAGAAAATCTAAAAAAATGAGGTTCTGAGTCTTAGTTGAGTAATTTTCGCGGTTCTGTAAACGCGCGAATTTCTCCAAGCGACTTTTCAAGAAAAACGTGACTTCCACTCTCGTGAGATCTCGTTATGCGCCACCACTTTACGGGAATTACCTTCCCCCTTCTTTTTCTAGAGATTAGTTCGAAAATTTTCTCTTGCGACCAGTAAAAATTATATGCTCGAGTGAAGATACGTAAAATTACATACGATTATTACATGAAAAAATGAAATTAATTTAAAGGGGTAATTAGTTTCATTGAACACAAATGGAAAGTACGAGAGCAGTATCATGTTAAAATACGCTCTTTTTGCGTTATTAATGTACTGTTACATTTAATTGGACTATGTTAAGTCTTTTACAATTTAATTAATATTACATTGTACTTTTATTACCAACCTAATTGAACAAATTTTGTGATATTGCTTTAAGATAAAAAAAAAGTGATATTGGTGTAAGATACACAAAACAAATACCACTGATCGATGGCGACTCATCAATCTTTGTTTACGTCGACTATAACAAATGGATGCACAGTGAAATATCCTATTGTAGTAATCAATAACCAAATATAATTGTTATAGTAGCAATGTCTAACAAGAGTTCGTTAATTTTACTTTTAACCATAACAATGTCAGACTTGGATTTTGTAGAAATAAGTATTTTTGTGTTTCTTCTTTTGATGAATAAATGTATTCAACGAATTATTATTAGAGAAAGTCGATTTCTATTAAACAAAATAGTAACCTATGCTGGAAAACTTATTGTCAGTAGCAAAAAAAACTGTCATAATTCTTAAATGATGTCTTTAAAATTAAAATTTTTATTTAAATAAGTTTTTCTGAATAAATACAATAGAATAAAAATTATTAAAAATATAAAGACGCTCATGTTAATGTAAAAACAATGAAATATTGAACAAGATCAATGATCGAGCCCAAAGGTAATTGACAAAATTAAATTAATATTCAATCGAACATAAAAAATTAAATATAAAAAGGAAAATATATAAAAATATATATAAATTGTTTACCTCTTTTTATACAAAATTGACTCTAACATTTTTTCTACAATAGATTAATATTCATGCAAAATTCTTATAATCTTGATAATTATAAGAATCTATTGATTCTCGCTGAACAACCAATTGATAACTTATTTACCTTGACATAGCGTGATGCTGGGATTAGAATCTATTTCTTTTTTACAATCATTGCAATTTCTTATCACACCTTCTTTAAGATGACATCAGTGTTTTATATGTAATTTGTAATTATTAATATGTAAGATTACTCCATTGCGAATATCATCTACACATCTCTTGTAACAACATATCTGAAAATATTTCACTAATATTTAATTAATATTTTATCATCTAATGTATTATATAATTGGAGAAGGAGCGGTGGTCCTGAAACGTCTTTATATATATTTTATATATTTTTTTTCCTTTCTATTTTTACTTTGTATATTCGATTGAATATTAATTTAATTTTGTCAATTATCTTTGAGCTCGATCATTGACTTTGTTCAATATTTAAAAAATTATTAATTTTTCTAAAATTGTTTAAACATTTTTTTCAAAAAATTAATAATTTTAAATATTAATTTTAAGTTATTAATTTTTGTACCATTAATATGTATTATGCTAATAATTATTCTTACAAAACTTCATCGATAAGTTTTGCAAAGCCTAATTTAACTATTAATATTTTTAATATTTTTATATCATAAGTTATAAAAGATTATTGATCTGCACCAATTTCAATTTAAAACCGCCTATTAAGATTTGATAATTAAATCGCACCCCAAATTAGCTAATGGTTGCGTGTTATTGATTTCACTGGAAAATTGAAAATGAAATATCTACATACATCGTTTATTCTCATAAGCTTTTTTCGACAGTGGAAAAATATATTTTCAAATTTTTTAAAAAAATTCAAACATATGTAATTAAGGGATGTATATCGTAATGTTATAATCCACAATTCATTATTCTCCAACGAGATTTTAATTATACGTTGTTATGTGATTGATTTAAATTTAAAATATTCAAAAATCAAACAACATTATATTTGCTGCGTAGAAAACAAAATCGAAATCGCGTTGAAATCAATTTTATGACGGCACAGCTCGTGCGACGTACGATGTGACGGCAATTCGTTATTGTTTGCCAACAACGTCGAACTGATCGTAAAGGCAACGAGCGTATAGTCCATTAAAGGGATAACGAGAAGGATGCTAAACTTTTACGACAGGGTCATCCATAACAGAGTTCGCTAATGAAGCTGTCAGGTATTAAAGTGTCGTATATTTAAGGATAGATAATTATTAATGATGATTTTAAATAGCTACGCTGAAGCATTTCTTATACACCACTTTGAGAGAAGAATTAAGAACTAAGCAATCGAAAAAAATTCTCTTCCATAAATAAGGCGAAATTTTGATAGATAAACATTTTTTACATACATAAATTGACACGTTTAGAAATAGATTGTATTGGCATAAATAAAGAAGAAAGAGAAACTATTGAAGAAACTAAAAAGATTTATTTATCATCAGAAGTTATAATAATTTATTCAAAGTTTGTGATATATTTTCCTTGTTTATCGCTGCACTCTCTCTCTTGATTTTGTTTAAATGTATCGGCTTCAGAAAATAAGAGCTAGAGTAGAGTCTGTACGTGACCCGAATGTGGAAATTTATCTCTAGTAAATAAACATCTTAAATCGCATTCTACTTCCCTTATCCACCACTCCTCGAATAAGCGAAGTGAGAATTTAAGACTTTGTTTTACATAACAATGATTCTCTAAAGTATATACTTTAGCAATGTATAAAGAAACTTATATTCCTTGGTCGGCGAAAATACTTTGTTGATAAATTGAAATGTCAATACGTTGCCAAAATGCATTGAGAAATTTCGATTGGAAGTCAGCCAATAACTGTGACCATGATACACAAAAGTATGTAATATTACTTTTGGATTATCTCAAACTCTATTCAAGATATTGACATCTTTATGAAAGAATTTAAGAATTTGGGAAATTAATTACATCCTTTTCCATTTATTCTTCAAACAGAATAAATAAACTTATATATAGAAAGCGAATTGTAGGAAATATACATTAAACTTATATTTCTTGTTATCGAAGATTTCCGATAAAAAGTTTTCTCATTTAGAGATTCGTATAAATTGTTTGAACCTTCTTATATATATTTCAAGATTTAATTAAAATTATTAAACGCTGACTTTGCTATATGCTTTTTTATAAACTATTATATAACATGTGCATAAAGTACTGTAATCATAAAATCGGAAAAGAAACAATCAGAGGAAATGTATTCCATGTTTGTGTCACTTAATTATAAGCTCCATTGAACGAAATAAGCATCATTAGGTTTATAATTAAATTATTACAGTATAAATATATATAGCGATAACAATAACAATTTTGAATAACAAGAGATAAGCCGTGACATACGGAGATTATCAGTAAGTGAATGAAGTGAACGATAACGCTTAATTCATGATTGCCTATCGGATCGCACCAACAAGCCCTTAATTATTATCGGTCCGGAACACCAATATTTGGGTCGAGGTTTGTGGTATAAAATCGGCCCTATGTATTCCGCTAGATATTCCTGGAAATTCAGCCGGTTTACATATACGGTGGAACGGACTTATTCCGGCGGCCTCGTGGCCGT
The DNA here is from genome assembly GCF_024713525.1 of Acromyrmex echinatior. NCBI lineage: Eukaryota > Metazoa > Arthropoda > Insecta > Hymenoptera > Formicidae > Acromyrmex > Acromyrmex echinatior. Next base: position 22,827,681 of record NC_141853.1, read on the forward strand.
TCTAATTAAGCCGACGGAAATGGATCGCAATATACGCGTTTTAATCGATATTGCAGCTTGGTATCGGTACTTCGAACCATCTCTTTATTTCCTGAAGAAAAAGGCGATTCCGGATATCAGCTGCAGCTGTGAAAATTAATTCATTTCACGGAAACGCAAAACGTTCTACATCGACATGCAAAAGATATTGTTCGGAAAATTTATTCCATTTTTTACGATAAAATTTTAAACGATAAAAAGTTTTTAACTCCGAAAATAATATACGTCTCTTAAAAAAAAAAAAACTATAAATTGTTATTCATGTAATCTCTTTTTGATATAGCAACGATTTACTGCTTAATTAATAGCGCATCATAATCCATCCATAATGAGATCGCTGTTAAGTAGATTTGTTCAATTTTCCTACGTCAATGTTCCGATCGTTGAAGCGGCGCGTGCGAAACTCGATAGAGTTTGCAAACTCTGCTTCTTATCCGGGCACGCAGCAGTATTGTTCATTAGCCGCTTTATTAATCTCGTTCGCCGAAGTGACTCCCTTCCCGTCTTTTACAAGAAACGGAAGAGCTTTTGTACGCGTTGCATGATCGATCGACTCGATTAAAAGCTACCCGACTGACTACCGGCGGTCCAATCAAAGCTCGTTTTATGTCGCAATCGTGCCCAAGGTAAACTTGATCCCGATGGAGACGCATTTCCGCGATTTAGCGCAATTTCCAGTGAGAAACAATGAGAGAAGTGACGTGCGTGGATACCCGCTTACAGAGAAGGATAGGCGGCTGCAACCAAGAAGACACGTTCGTTGTAATCGCAATGCGAGATACAAGTCTTGGAAGTCAACCGAGTTGAGAATCTCAAATTAGTAGACACTCCAGTAGACAGTACCTTCTCGTAGAGTATGCAAGGCAGAAACTGTTCCTTATGAGTGCTCTGAATTTAAAGGGATGTTCGTGTGGATCGTACGTTGTGTATCAAGAACCGGATACACGTCTGTTTCTCTCTCATTTGTTGTCGAATTGACTAAAGCAAATTTCCTCAAGTTCTGGTGCATATTTAACACAAAAATAATGTACGTAATAAAATAAATATTAATATTTTCTTTCTTAAAATTGGCACGATGATCTACGATGATTTGAGCTTGAATCTTTTGACTGCAGATTCAAAATATACTGCGAAAGAGATAAGCAAACGATAAAATACAACGATAAAATATAATCAGGCGGTATGAATGACATTACATAATGTGATATGAAGTTCATTATTTATTGCTATATTTAATTTAATATTGAAATCATTCTTTTCATACATTTATATCTAATGTTATATCTAATAGTTATATCTAGTAATTTTCACTGTATTTTATAATATGTATCTCATTTGTGTCATATCACATACACAAACACACACACACACACACACACACACACACACACAAAACGATGATATATTAATAATTTTACAACGTGTGAGTTTAGAAGAAAGAGAAAGAAGAGAGAAATGATAATTATTCCACAATGTAGCAACATAAAAGAGTTACTATTTTAGATTCTGTAACAGAGTTTATTCCTTAATCCAGGCATAATTCTCTACATGTTGATACTTAGACGTAGTCTATTCAAGATGGTCTTTCTTATTTTAACTCTACCCGTGTTCATATTACCTCATTGATCATGTTCGAAACGTGATCTTTTTGTTGACAATACTGTAATACCACGAGTACATTTTAAAAATGCTCTGATCAAAAAAGACTCGAACACATTAGAGGGCTGATTTCGTATCACAGTCTTCTCATCTAATTTGTAGGCACGACAATAACGTTCTTAGTTGTTCGTTTCGGTCAAGTCTGTTCACTGTCCATCGTTAGTAATAACGTGAGTGATCTTACGAGAATAATGTAATAAGATATAAAAAGAGAGAGAGAAAGAGCAAAAGGAGAGAGAGAGAGAGAGAGAGAGAGAGAGAGAGAGAGAGAGAGAGAGACCAAGTGCTAACGTTGGCTAGGAAATGGCTGCCACCTGTAGCTATTGATCGGCGAAGCCGAGTATGTACGTGCGCGTGTATTTTCCTCTCGCCGCGCCTCACCTCTTTACCGTCCGTCTTCAATCGAGAAGCCCTGCAAGCTTACGTTTCCCTCGTCCTTCGCCGTCGATTTCCTTCGCAACAGGATCTTGTGCATATGATGGACCCTCATCTCCCACAAAAAGAAATTGGGGTTTTACATAAACGTTGTACCTCTGTCCTGATGCCTGCACCTCCGTCCATAGCCACGCGATATACATCGTTTCATCATCGTGATACGAATGACATTTTGTCGGAATCAAAAAATATGGATGCACAATGGTAAATATAACGAATAAGTTTGTCGTATCCATATTTGAATCTGAGGAAATTGCACGAGATAACATCGCGAGTGATGAATATATTCGTGTTGGATTTATTTTCGTAATTTTAGAAAGAAATTCTAGAAAGAATAAAATTTTTTCTATTTTTCTTTTTTCCTTAAATTTATTCTGTAAATTTCCTATTTGTCTTTTCTTGATTCTTGTATTTAAAACTTAAAACTCTTCGAAATGTTATTTTTATTTGGAAAATCAAGCTTATGATCGAGTTTGATTATCATAAAAATTTCTTTAGAGGAAAAGGTTAAATTTAAAATTAATTTTCATAAACAGGATGTTTGCAAATCAAAAATAAATTTTTTAATGGAAATTTCAAATTAAATATCAAGTAAATAAAATATATGATAAATTCGAAAAAGATTTCCGCGATTCTTAAAAGAAGAAATTATTATAAAAATGCACGTGTCAAAATAAATAACGTGGTAAAAGATCAAAGTAAAATGAGGAAGAACATAATTAATGACAATGTGTTATATTACATTTTTATTTATTACTTTACTTTACAATAATGGCATATAAATATTATACTATTATTATTTCTGTTATTATTTCTGTTATTATTTCTACACACGAGTAAAATCGAATATTAAACTTAAGTGACAGATAATGATGTATAAATGTCAGAATTAACAATAGCGTCAATTTATAGCGAATTGAATAGAGCTATAAAACTTATGAAAAACGTATATATAAGCCATCCATTGTCGTATAAATCAATTTATTCAGTTACGATTTAATAGAGCATATGTAAATTTAAGATAACTGTGAAGGAAACAGAATAGAATGACAGAAGATATCCTTGTAGAGGACCATCTCGATTGATTCCTGTCTCCCGTGGTAGCCATAATGTAGAAGCTTAGACATAAAGAAGCTTTATGGAGCCATCATGGGCTCGCTATTACTTTGTCTAATACGAATTTAAATTTTATTAACTCTTCGATTTGATTGAGTTGTATCAAATATCAAATATGATAAAAAAGGCAACCGGCTATCAGCCGTCAAAATAAGTGTGAAGGAGAATATAAGTGAATATTTTTTTACTAGGTATACAGTATCATGCAGGTACAGGTATAATCTAATTTGTATATGCATATTTACCATATCGAACAATATTAATTTGCATTTACTCTTTCATTATTAATTTGCTTATATAATTAGCAGATTTCATATTCTTTATACTCGTCAAAAATTACATAGGTAATATGATTTTTTTGCGGAAAATTTACGTGAACATGTTATTTTTTTTCTCTCTTAATGTGTGATTAACATAATTTGACATCAAAATATTAACAACAATTATAAAAGTCTGTCATATTATTTAAAAAAATGTTTCTATTTTCTGTAATCTGTTCATGTGTTCTTATTCGTATGAAGTTCATCATTATACAATGATTTAACTGAGAAATTTAGAAAACCACAAATTTTCATTTATGTAATTTTTTCCAAGAACACAAAGTAAGAATGCATTATATTTTATATATTTTTGTAGCTACATCTCGCAAATATTTCTACTGTAATTTTAATGTGAGTAACTTAATTTTGAGTAATAGTATAAAGAACCACAGAAGATGTAAAAAAAGTAGAATATAATAAATTTAATAAATTAGCATCGTGCATGACTATGAGATACATACATTTGTAAAAGTTCTGCAGGATATTTGAAGAACGAGAATGTACATTACATATACATATAACGCAGTAGAGAAAAAACGAATAAAAGCTTCGACAATGTTCTTGCACGCTGTTCTCTTGGCTTCCTTATTAAGTAGCTCTAGTTATTTCATAATTACATCTTTTTTGTAATTAACGTGTACTGCATTCTATCATCCTAGACGGTCCTTTAATTAATTTATTACGTTCTGGTTTAGTGTGTCTAAAACATCTCTAAGAAAACTCTTTTTTAAAAAAGTTTATGCAGATTTCTAAAAAGCAAGTTAAGTTTTCATGCAGGAAAAATTATAATATTTTAATTTTATCCATTGTATAATATTTCACTTATTCTTTGATGCAATAATTAGAAATCGAGTTGAAAAGTAAAAAAACTGATTTTTCAGAATTTATGTTGCATCTCTGGGATTTTGTTCAAGTAATTAAGTAACCTGACCTGTTCGATAAATTGAACATACTTTGTGGAACTATTTAAATTAATTAATGAATTCTTTAACGTCATGCGTGAACTGCAAAAATTGCCATCGCGAAACATTGAGTATCCTTAAGATACCTATTCATTGAGAACAATCAAGAGCTAATTATTCATTATATTTGCAGCGACAAATTCTATGTCACAATTTTCGTAAATAATAATAAATTGTTAGCGAATCATTTATCAAGATGAAATCGATAATATTTTAAACGAATATCAGTATTCGAATTCTGCAAAGATGTGACTAAAATTTGAGATTTCTAGGACAAATTGATTCATAAATAATTTTACAAACAGAATTGCATCGATCGAAAGAACATTCACATTTCTCTATCCAATCACTTAATCAAAATCTTGTATCACTAACAACTTAAAAATCAATGGAATCATATTATGCAAAATTCTATCCTGACCCAATTTCCATCCACACGTCCCATAAGAAACATTTATTTCGAAGAAAGAAACTAGTAGTATCCTTTATTCCTTTCGAAAGAGCGACTAAGGATCTTCGGAACCTCATAAGTCACTCGTAGAGTAGTCTCACGACACAACGGATAGAAGTTGTAAGGAAAGTTCTCTGTATAAACGACACGAAGATCGAACTTCGAAGATTCTCATTTGAGTGACCAATCTGAGTAGCATATCTTACGAATCTTAACTTCGATATCGAGGAATTACAAAAGTTAGAGAAACACCTTTACGATATTATTTGCAATAATTTTTTTTATTTACTGAAATATTAATTTTCAGCGTTTCTGATGTATTTTCTTTTCCAACGAGACGCGAAATTGTTAAACAATTTTTCTTTTATAATACTGGATAAAATAGCGAAATTAAAATTCTTTTTAAAACAGATTTTTTTCATTAGATATATGCTTCGTATAAAATATACACATATTTTTGTTTGTGGCTTGAACATTTTCAAATTGAAGTTACTCGGATGAGAACTTTAACCCGAAATTCCAACAATGTTTCGAGCGATTCGTTTAGACAAAAAAGACAGATGGTATTTCATGCAGATAGGACGTTGCGTTTCGATGGAACGAGTGCACTGTGATCGGCTGGACCGCGAAACTCCGTATTTCACATACCTGTTCCCTAGGGACGTACACATGGAATTGCAACCACGGGACGACGGTAAAAAAGGAATGTGTATATATATATATATATATTTTTTTTTTTACCGGCGATGTCGCGGCATGCCCTGAAAGAGAAATGGGGTTCAATTTACCAGAGTTTTGGGGACAAACACGTAACAACAATATCTCGTTACATTGCGCTTGGAACCTTGTTACAACGACGCTGCTTCCTTTCCGCAAGGTTTATTGAAAACCCACGGCTTCAATTTCAGTTTGACACTTCTGCGTTTGACAGAATCAATCTTGTTAAATCTGTGCTCAAGATTGTAAGATTGTATTCTTTGCTTTTGTGAATATAATACTAATATTGTGTTTATTATAGGGAAAATTGTGCTTAATAAGGACACATATTGTACCTTGAGACACACTGATTATTTTTTTATTAATACCGGAATTTTTAATGCTGTTCAGTTATATTACTTTGACTAAAATAATATAAATAAGCAATTAACAATTTTGTTATTGTTAAAAAAATTATTAATTATCCTAAGATACTTATAACATATTCTATATATATTACAGTACTTTCTAACCATTTACTATGTCATTTTACATTTAGTAATAGCATATGTATTTAACAATGTAAATTTTGGAAAAACAGTTTGTCTTCCATTTAAATTATTACTATTTTAAAATATTTAGAAAAAGCATTTAGAATTTATTATTATAAAGAGAAAAACAATAATATTAAAAATATAATATTACATAATAATTTTTAAAGTATTATTACTATGTAATAATTTGATACTTGTGTACAAATACAATATATTTATATACAGATTGTAGGCTATTTTAGATTTAAAGTTTAGATTTTAAATACATATAAAAAAATGAATTTTTTAAATATCTTAAAAAATATATAAGGTTTTAAATATTATCTTAGTTTTGAATTATACATATATTGTATAATTTTTATGTATTTTTGAAAATAAAACCGACTCAATAGAACTTATACACATACGATTTATGTTAAGTTTATGTGACTGACATATCACTATATTCTACTACATCAATATCACACACCCACATGTATGATTTATATTTTTGTAAAGTATCTAAGTAATTCTAGGAACTCGATGTTGTTTGTTCACATGAACTACAATTTTATAAGTACACTTGATATAAAGTTTTTATATCATATAAATGTCATCATGATGTTGACAGCTCTAGACGCCATATTGGATAAGAAATGGTAAAAGTTTTAGTTTCAAAATTTTTTTCCGTTCTTAATATAAATTTCACCTTACAGATACGTATTACTGTAAATACTTTAATTTTGGTAAAGAATTATTAGTAATATTAGTAATATTCTGGGATTCATTTTTAAATCTATAAAAAAAGAAAAAAGAAATTGCGAACAAAAATTGTTGCGATTAGTCGGTAAAACAAATGGCTCCTCTCTATAGAATTCTCTTAAATTATCAGAATTTATCAAAAAATGTATTGTAAGATACATTGCAAAGTTTTTCTTGCTTCTACACGTTTTTTTCTATCGAAAAATAAATGTTATCTTTCCAAAAAGAAAGTTCAGTTTCAGAGTTTGCGAACAATGTGATACACAAAGGATCATATTTTATCGCAAGAAATTTCAAGCATCAAACACATAAATCACGATAGGAGATATTTAAAAAAAATCAGTTATCCAGCTTTATAAGTTACGGGAATTTCGAAAGTATCGACATTACAATTCCCAGCTTGCATCACATTCCCAGCATCCATCACATATCACTTACCATACTTTGCCCTTAGAAGCCGCATATCCGACCCACGAGTCGGTGGTATCTTCCAGACATTAAAGCACGGAAGTACATCATGGGAAATTCAAGAACTTGCATCAAGTCGTTATTGATCGCGGAAACATGGAATTTTTAATAGTTTGCGGCACGCTCGTACTTCTCTGTCCACTGTTACACAAAAACGCAGGCAGGAGTATATTACAAGATTGCGTGTAACAAGAGCCGTTAATATTAAAGTATCAAGTATGATTTATTTTTCTCTTTAATAAATAATAAAGCGTATCGTGTATTTGAATTGTCTGCGAGTTCCGTAAAATGTCTGGAAGATAAATAAGCTTGTATAAATGACTTGGATAATAGAAGATGGAAAGATTAAAGAACGTATAACAATTCTTCTTACGACACTTATTTACGACAAAAACTCTCGTGAAATATAAAATATTGTTCCTTTTATGTTTCCAACCATTTTTGTTCTGCTAATATCACCGTTACTATCAGTATAAAATAAAATGATATTTTTAAATCAGATTATCGCAACACAACCAAGAAATTTCTTTGAGTTATGAGTGAATATATAACGTATATTATTCGTATGTCTGTAAAAGACGGCAAATACAATCTCAATAAGAATCGTATTAATCTAAGCCAACAACCCTCGCAAGATTTTCGCGGAAGAAAGGAGATCATTCGCGGGATAAGACAGGAATTCTCTTAAATTATCATCGACAATGGCATGCTATAACGCGTTTTACGATCTGTAGATGAAATATACCGTACTGGAAACCGTTCTCGTTCTCCGGATGGATGAGTAGGTAGGAATCGAAGAGTATGAAGTCGTAAAAGGAGAGTACATACAAAGTATGCGTGGATACGCACAGCAGGGTATATAGACTGTGGTATACGATAATGTTATCGTACATTTTATAGCGTGTTTCGCGTGGCTCGATCGCGTCCACGTGATAACTCCGCTAAGCTCATTGAAAACTTTACGACAGGCATTTCTCGCGATCTCGCGTGACTACGACTCTCGGATACATCATACCAGTCACGATACGATCGGTTACACCTTGAAATTTACAAACACTTTAGTTACTTAACGCTGAAAAAAGGTGCAGATAACATGAATTTGATGATGCAGTCGCGCACTTGTGCGAACGAAGCTCTTCTTTTTGCACGATTCAATAAATTCGAAATAATAGGTCTGTTTACGATATCTGAACAAAAAGTGCAAGCAACGCAAACAGCTTATTATTTCAAGTTTATTGAATTTTTGCTCTTTTTCTCTCTTCGTTAGAATTTATCTTGTTTTAAGTGGAAAAATTTGGGGTGTATTCAAGCACCGCGAACATTACAGATATTTGAACAAAAAATTAATTACGTATAAGCATTTTTAGAGATAGTATGAGACTTTTCATATGATGTTTTGGATTTGTTTAATTTATATGTACAGTGAAGGCAAAAAGTACAAGGAAATTTTTTATTGTATAAAAAAGGCCTTATTTTGCAGATGATATATAGTTAGTAGTTCTTGAGCTAGTAATGTCAAAGATGTTTTGCACCTTTAATATCTCTCAATGAACTCAAGAACACTATTCATAATCTTTTGTTTATTACACTTTTTGCACTTCAGATGATATATTTTTTATAATTAATACACATCTTTTTGATATGTATAATTAAACATACAGTCTATTTTATTCTTTATGAATAAATTATTAATTACCTAGCAAGAAATGAACGTCAATTAAACATCGAATCGACGTCGAATTAATGTTGAAATCATCGTATCGATATCGATTCGACATCAATTTGATGACTCATTTCTCGCTGAATAATATTTACTTTTTAAAAATAAGGTTTTTTAAAAAATATTTTCTCTGCACGAATACTTTTTGCACTCACTATATATACATTTGATTCTATAATATGGGCTTAGTATTTCTATTTTAATTTCACATAAATAATAGATCCCGTACTAATTATATATATATAGGAAATTGGGTCCGATGAAATGAATTTGTTTTCATGTCATAACTTATAATGTAGCGAACAAAAAATGTAAAAACGAAAGAGTTGGTAATGGATAGTTCTTGAGTTATGGTATATTAAAAGTGTAAAAGAGAGCACCTTTCACCGACACTCAATATTTTCCATATAATTAGACTTCGCACTAATTATATGGAAAATTGAGTCCTGATGAAATGAGTTCATTTTCATATATGTCGTAACATATGATGTAGTGAATGAAAGATGTGATGAACACGAAACTCAGTAATGAATAATTCTTGAGCTATCGGGTCAAAGGTGTTTTGTTTTACTATATCTTTGATGCATTTCAAGAACTATCCATTACTAAGCCGTTTATCTTTTATATTTTTTATTCACTTATACATTAAAAGCTATAACATATGTACATGAAAACGAACTCATTTTATCGGGATCCAATTTTGCATATAATTAGTGTGGAATCTAATTATGTGGAAAATTGGATCCCGGTGAAATGAATTTGTTTTCACATATATTACATGTTATAACGTTGCGAACGAAAAAGTGTAATAGACAAAAGATTATGAATAGTGTGTTCTTGAGCTTCAGAGATATCAAAAGTACAAAATAGAGTATTTTTGACACACTATTAGTTCAAGAACTATTCATTGAGTCTTTGTCTATTATATTTTATGTTTGTCACATTATTTAAGTTACAACATACAAAAAAAAAAATTTAATTTATCAGTATTCTAATGCCTTATAATTAGTCTTTTTACGTTGAATGTTAAATTATAAATACCGTCTTCGAATTCGATCAATAAAAATTATTTTATTATATACGCTTGATAAACATACTTAGCACGATCGTATCAGTTTTGATATAAAATAATCAGACGGTATTAAGGAAAGAGAATACGGTGAATTATTCAAAGCCGGGCGGTTGTTTTCAATATTAAATATGCAGTGAGAATAACGGCTGCTATCGTATAATGCAACGTGCGAGGAACCGATACTTAGCAGATAACTTGTGCAGATACTTCGAGCATCAAAGTCAGTCCAGTCACGAACAACTTGGCGGGTAACTTTGCTAATAACTTATGCGTGCGGTACGAAAACAAAGCAACACGTGTCGTGGTCGAGTTTGGAAAGTTCAAACGAGTCATTTTCCAGAAAAACATTTATTTAAATTTATTGATTTATAAAATAATTATGTAGGATGCATAATAAGCTGCAAAAAGTTTTGATATTCTAGCAATCAGATTTGAGCGCTCTGCGATTATTTTAATAACCCAACAAAATTATTTTCTGTATTTAGCTAAAATTTTAGATATTTTAGCAAAATTGTTCTTTCCGTGTGTACAAAATATTAACAATATATTATAATAATTTATAGACTTTTAATTTAGATTTGGCTCCGTCTTATTCGATATGTATAAATAATATGTTAGCCAGTTAGCTTATTATGAGACCTTAATGTCCTTGCTTTACAATATTATTTCACGCAGCTCGATATTAAGACTACTTTCAAGGTTCGCTGAAAGTGTTGTATATCGGTGACACATAACGAAGGCGCGGTTCGTCGATCGGAAGAAAATTCTCTCCGGAATAACGAACAACTCGGTGCGAATCGAACCCGTGGCTGTGTTAGCGACTGAGGTAAAGAGGGAAAGAGGATTGAATTTCACTCCCGCTTCGAAAGGGTGGTTTCGAGGTCGAGGACTGTCGACCGACTCCAGTCGATCAATATAGCTACAGGTGTCCGAAAGTACCAGTACTAGATGGTTTTTATTCTTGAAAAAGATATCGATGATGTACAAATTTTTCAATTTTCCTTCGAACATTTTGTCCAACTCTCTTATTTTCAATTTATTAATCAAATAATTGGAAAAATAATCCAATTATTTGATTAATAAATCGAAAATTAATAATTATATATATAAATAATAATTTTAATGATTATATTATTTAATCGATTTAGAATCTTTTTCTTAATTTAAAATATCAATAAATTAATATATCAGTGTTTATAAAGATTTTATAAATCAATATATCAGTGTTTATAAAGATTTTATAAATGACAGATTTAAAAAAAAATTTTTGATTAGACATAAAGAATTAATTTATTTAAATACAATTAAAGCTATTATCTTGAGATTAAATCAAAACAAATTTCGAGATTACTGATGCAATATTATCAATGTTACTTCAGTTATTGTTATACTTGAGTTACATTGTTTTACTTAGATAATAATAAAAGTAGAAGGAGCAAATAAATTTCAGGTTTGCTCGTTTATTGATTGCTCTAACTACAGGTATTCAAAGTGATGAACGTGAACTCATCCTATCCTGCATTTTGCTTACACATTTTGTACAAGCTTGTATGAAGTGCGTAAATTTCGGGTTTACAACAAAAACAATAAAATTTAATGGAAGTTTATTTTATTTTGATATCGACATTCACGGAAAAAAAAGATTAGTTGCAGCAGCAAAAATTTGCGTGTAATAGCTAAATTCCAGTCGTAACATATGGATACCTAACGTAGTGTCTGCGAGGTCTAATTTCCATTAACTGTGGCCTAAATATTATCATTGTAACAGACAAACATTTTGCTATTATGTCGATCTATTGATCATTGCAGCAAACGTTTTCTGTGTAGCAGACAATTTGGTAGCAAGTACAGTTTCAACAAATCATATTTAACTGTACAGACAATTTTCTTTTACACGGACATATCCGATAACTATGACAACTAATACTAAGAAAAATGCCTATTACGGTCGAAGCTTTGACCGTAATTGATAATATTATATCAGTAATCGGGATTCTCGAAATTTATTTTGATTTAATCTCAAGATAATAGCTTTAATTATATTTAAATAAATGTCAATTCTTTATGTCTAATTAAAAATTTTTTTTTAAATCCGTCTATCATTTATAAAATCTTTATAAACACTGATATATTAATTTATTGATATTTTAAATTAAGAAAAAGATTCTAAATCGATATTTCTCACATATGCGTCTAAAATAAAGATTCTTAATATGATAATTAACTTCATGCTACTGAATAAATTGATCTGTAACAGACAATGCATACTTTGCTATTATCTTATATCATCCTTATATTAGCTACAGCAGCAAATCCTTTGTATGTATTAGCACATTTCATAGCTATAGCTGCTAATGCAATTTCAGCTAATCAGAATTAGCTGTAGCCAGCAACATTTTTTTCCATGTTTGTCGTAAAAATAGCGGTTGTCATGTTAAAATTTAGATAATTTACTCTATTAATATTCCAAAAATTAATTTTTTTATCACTATCAAATAAAACATTTTATTTTTGTAAAAATAAATTAACTTGACTAATTAGATGTTATACTACTAATAATTATGGACTTACAATTATATTTGAAAATTATAAGTATGTAAAAATATCGAAGTGTGTCGTAATCAAATATCGGCGCAGTCATCTATTATAAATAAAAATTTTAAAAACACTTTCTTTTTTAATTATAATTTTTCTCTTATATATTTTTATTAATTCTTATTCTTGAATACTGATTTATATCTATTATAATTATTAATACTGACTTAGGTAATTTTAACGAGTTTTGCCTTCGATTTGTCTTCGAATAAATAGAAAATTGCTTATAAGGACCATTAGAGAATATAAGATTGAAGTGGCAGTCTGTCATATTTTTATCCTTCAATGATCCGGAAAAGAGGGTTCTTTCATGTCTTTGCTCTTCATGTAGAAAGGTTTGAAAAAGCATATTGTCTTATCAAATAACTTGTATACTAAACTTTCTTCCCACCTTGATATATTTTTCTCAGGATGCAATAAACATAACTCTTCTATTGAATATGTTTGATCTTCGCGTGACGCTTGCAAATCTAGATACAATCTGACTCGAAAATTAACATTTTCAGTTTGCAGAAGCGTTAAGTTACTTAAGAACCCATTTTTTGTGTGTTCATACATCTTTCTTATTATTTCTCTTAAGTTTTATGAAACTAATGAACATGTAACATTTACATTTACACCTTTAATTCGAATAAACTGCTGCTTAAAGAATTTACGAGGTACATTCATGTGAAAATGCATTATCTACACGCATATATTTTACAAGAGAATCTCTTGGGCGGTAGTTCGTTGAAAAGTTTTCTTTGGCCGTCTTCCGCTCTCTGTGTGATTTAGGAGTGCTAATAGTCACATAAATATCATTTTCTAAGTTGACTAGAGAAGAAAGAGGAGAGAAATAGATAACGTTCTCTAAACGAACTGCTGCGCAAGTGAGATTTAGGTCAACCATTCTCTTTTTACTCGACACTCAATGGCGACATAAATGTGCCCAATTTACAATTGAACGCGTAATCGCACAATGCATTGTAATTAATCAATAGAATGTCGTTAATGGCACATTGATATACATTTTTGGAGATAAGGCTCGTCGTCTGTGCGTAACGATCGACGCTCTGAGGAGAATAAGTAATCATCATGCACCTTGAAATGCGAAACTAGGGCACTCGCCGGCCTTGTTACATCCTGCGAAACAATGCTGTTGACAATAACGCACCTTCCACATTAAAGCAGATCCAGTATACACGCCACAGTAAAATAGTTGTGTAATAATCGTAAAATAGCTGTGTAATAACCGTAAAGTTATTATTCACAGAAGCTTCAAATATGATTTATATATATTGTACAATAATATAATAATGTTGATGCTCGCAATTTAATTACATATCCGACTGAGATATTATACTTTAATAATATAATATTAATACTTTCAGAGAAAAAGAGAATGTAGAAATCAGAAAAACTTTAAGCTTTTTTAAATTGATGTAATTGATTAGATTTTTGTTTCTGAAAAATTTTATTAATCTGAACAAGTTATTAGGTGTTGGAATTAATTCGTAGCGTTTTTTAATGAAAGAATGTTATTTATTTCACATGAGCATTAAAAAATACATTAATGAAAGTACTTCCCATCACTTGTAAAACGCTACGAATTAATTCCAACACCTAATAATATAATGTTCCATAAATATAAATAAAATATCCAGATTATTTATTGCTGTGATTTTTACTGTATCTTTAGTTAAAAAATGTTTCTTAGGCAAAAATATATTACGCAGTTAAGATAAATTGAAAATTATAGAAAAATGTAAATAATAATTTCAAATTGTTAATTTTAGCTGCAATATTTAAAAACAGAAATAGATCGAATGAATGTTTTCATTTATTTCGCGCTGAAATATTATTATATATTACAGATAAATTGGGTAATGTAAGAGATGTTAAAACATAATTATACTAACAATTAATTGAATAATAACGAACAAATAATTAATAATCTGTAGAATATACGATATTTCGAATTAGACAATTAAAATTGACATAATTAAAGTTATACATAGTAAAAACTTCGATAAAAAAAAGAACGACTATTAATAAAAATTCCAATAAAACTATTCTGTCACATATTCTGATTTTACACAGATATCGATATATTGCACTTTTATTTCTAACAAGTTATTGAAAATATTAATCTTTTTAAGCACCTTGTTTTAATGTTTACGAGAAGCGCCAACCACAGCCACTTGTTTCTTCTCATTTCATTTGCTATTCGTTTTAATATCACGCGCAATAACCGCTCGGTGTCACGATAATTGCATTTTTATTCGTTTCATCCTGGCTCCTGACGGGTAATTGACGTTCTAAGAACCGACTCGTCGCGGACAACGAAGTGCGAATGGATGGAAACGAGAGAAGAAATGCATGATCGCATATGTTCCGGATCGAGAAACTGGGTCAACCGGTGACCTTCTTGCGGTAAATAACCAGGACGATGCACACCCAGCACGGAAATTACCTGTAGTAATTTTCAGGGGTGGCCTAATGACAAGTGCAAACTCTGCAAAAACCATAATTTCCATGAATTTAATAAAAAACACGCGGCGAAGCCAAATATGAGAATGCATAACATAAAATGTTAATTCATGCTAGACGAGTATTATAAATTTAAAAAAATATAATTTCACTTTAGAATAGTAATCATAATTTTTAATGCCATTGTTAATAATGAAGTAAAAGAAATTTTGTGCATCTGTAAAAGATAATTATTTTTAAGTAAGAAGTGAAAGAGAGATTGTTCATTAATTTAATTTTGATAATGTCAATGCCTTTAAAAAGTTATGAAATATTTAAAAATGAGTAAATTTATTAATATACCTTCCTAAAATTTATATAAAATGTTTAAATTATTTTACTCGGAGAACTATATTAAATTATATCAATAATTATTTAACGAATTATGCTATGACGTCATAAACGTTTTTATCGATCGGACCGCTTATTTCTAACATTATGAAGCGACGAAAGTTGTATCATCTCATCAGATACCAAATGCCAGAGATCGCAACTTGCGATGCCTCACGGTAATTTACATAGAATTAATTCGAGAATATCATGGATCAGCGCGATGGTGCTACTGATGCTGGAGCTCACCAGAGCGCTTTCCCACGACCTCATAAATTCACCATGTACAGTAAGCTGAGAAAATTTACGAGTTTAAGATATTCGGCGGGACAAAGATTTGCCCTACCCCTCGACAATGCGTTTTATGACGACGAATGATAAATGACGACTGTTTCCTTACAAGAGTTTCATCTGCGATATACTATTCACGTTCGCGTTAAGATCGTAAATCTCGCACAAATTGGTCCTTTGTTCAAGAATTAATGTTAAAGACACTTGTATGAATGCAAAATATGTGCGTGCAATAATTGTTAATAGTTGCTTCATAATCACAGTAACATTGCCTAATTTTTCTCGTTGATGACGTCCAGAGCAAGATCTTATCTTTTCAGTGCTCGTAGCAACGATTTTTTTTCTCATTTTTTTTTAATCATACGATTTGCATGCAAATAATTGTTATAATTTTGCTTTTCAATGCAGCGTTTCTTTCGAAATCAACATGCAATTATGCTGAGAAAATAAAGTTTCACTCGACGATAATCTCATAATCACTAACGAGAATTCAGAAAATGTAACAAACATTTTTTAAATTATGTATCTCAAACGTGAATATGTGAATTATTTATCTTAATAAAAAATATTCTACAAAAAATTAGAAAAAGATGTAAATAATTGAAGCTAATTTACATAAATTAATTAAATGTACATATTTTTAAAGAGAATATTGACTCGAATTATGTATACACCTTGCTATATTAATATTAATAACCTTATGAATAATCCTATTTTTTATTTCTGAATTTGATTCCAACATATTAAATTTATCGTAATGAAGAACTGTATGCTAATCTGTAATTTCAATGATACTTAATTTAATGAGTCTATAAAGTAGTATTCGTTACGTCATTTAGTTTTGCGCTCTTCTAGATATAATCTGATTAAAAACTTAATCAATTTCGCTTACCAAGAACGAGATATTTGCGGCGATTGAAAAAAAATGCATACGACGGACTCGACACGAATTGGCTTCAATGGCGAAAAGCGAATTCAATAACGTCAGAGAACAAAGACTAAATCTTTTCAACACATAAATTTAGTAACAAAGCGTAAACGCCTTGAAAAGATGTTGAAGAGACGTGCTGCGTACGTCACTAACTACAATCTATATAAATCCAAGATTTACTTATTCATGACACTCATTCACTCCTCAGTTACGAGGTACGTTAACGTAAACTACGAGGGCGACCTCATTAAACTGCAAGCGCACGCGATTACGATTTGTCTCGCATCTATCAGATTCCTTTGAGCAACTTATCTTAAAAAAGTTAAATTACTCTGCGACACGGCAACCGGTACAATCTCGAAAGAGGATTGCGAACGTCGGGTCATTAATTATATACTTCATCCGCATTGGTTTTTCGTCAAGATGTAAATTACATCCTCCATGTACAAGAGAAGAAATAGGGACCATATAACATTCCGCTTTTTAGACTTTATGAATTTTTTCCGAAACCAATAATTCCCATGTTCTTCTCGGTAAGAAGAAAAGTTACCAAATCTTAAAGCGCAATAATAATTCATACAAAATGTTAGATTGTAGTTTGCAACACTTTTAATTTCAAGAGCATTCACGCAAAAAATGAAAAATATCGTTGCTTTACAAAAAAATCTTAAATGTAATATTAGTTTATTTATTTCTCGAGAAAATTACTCTGTTTTAAAATTAAGTTATCACTATATTTCAATTATATTTTTTATAATGTAATTATATCAAATAATAGTCGCATCATATCGTCAATCATACGTATGTAATACTTGGTCAAATGGTACTGCGGCTTCTCTCTCTTTCGCTGAATATTTATTATTTATTAATCTTCATTAGTAGCGGATATAAAGCGTATATAAAGCATCGTGCAATACAAAGTAATTATACTGTGAAACGCGAGCGCATAATAAACAACGTTGCGGTGCAAAAATTGATATGAGGGCACTTGCAATTTCCCGAATATCGCTGTGAACGAATATTCGCTACTCCAAAAGAAGACCATCTACTGTTTTTTTTTTATTCGTCAACACGTATGCGCGATATCTCGCTTTTCGAGTATTAAAACGTGTATAAACCAATTATGAAATCATGATTGCGCCAATTGTTGCCGATAGAATACGACAAAAACTCGACAGAAAGTACAGAGGTCTATCATTCAACCTTTAGAATATCGGTTCTTGCTATTATTAAAGCTCTTGTAACATTCTCGTTTTTCTTTCTGTACCTTTCGTCTCTTAAAATAATTAATTAAATTGCATTTTATACCGTGTAGATATAGGTGAAAGACTAAAAAATGCTATTAAAAGATTTCGACCAGATGAAATAAGCAGCAATAAACACAAGTTAATTATCACAGTACAAGTTTCGCATAGTGAATGTAGGGAGATAGTTACGGGATAGTTTCGCAAACAAGGCTGTGTATAAAATTGTCAAATTAACTCTTTGACTGCGCGTTTGCATTATAGTGACGTTACACGCGTTGGTACCCTATCCGTTTTATGCATGAATAAAACCACACAATCCGAGCATAAGCCGGAACGTGGCAACTCGATGACATACGATAAAAAAGGAATTTCGAGACGTGCAGTTGACATACTTTCTTTGTAGGATAATCGCTGGAGCGTTCCGAGGATAGGCATGCAAATCGATATACGTTTCCATTTTCATCCGACATATATAAACTTTTGAGATGTACAGCACAAATCTTGTATCTCATACATCTAATAATAAAAATTGGAATATTCTAGAATATTTATTAAACTAGTTCGTAAATTGCTCTTTTTATAAGATCGGATAGACCATTATGGAATTAAATATCAGGAAAAATCTACAGTTACAAAGTTTTAAATTAATTCTAAGTATGTTCATAAGCTTAAAATGTTTTAAACTTTAAAAGCTATAGAGATTTGTCGAATAACGTGAAGCTGTCTTAATTCACTTTGCAGTTAAAATAAATTTGAAATTCAGGTAATTCTCATGATACGTTCATAAAATTTTTCAACGTTATAATTCATTTCGGTCATAACTTGAAAACTTATTATTTATCACTTTATCGTGAAACATTTCCTTATTTAAAAAATGTTTCATTAGTATCTCACATTATAATTAAATCTTCCTATGATAAGGGGGAAGATAGAACATGGTTATCGCTATTGTCCACCCACAGACGAAATCACATATAGTGCAAACTATATTACTACAACATTATTACACGTAAAATTCCTTGTTATCCGGCACAACTTTAATTAACTCCCACACGCAATCAAAACTGATATTTCGCTCAAAAGGATAGCCATAATCATGCGCAACATATCAACCTACGAAGATCCGAGAAAACCGGAGATGCTTGAATTTTTCATGTGTTCGTCCACCGCAAGAGATAGAGCGGCGAAGGAACAAAAGGGTGCAAGGGCCAGTGTATGGTTTATTAGACGAGCAACGCGCTGCCTGTTCCTCGCAATATCCATCGCGATCTTTTCAGAAAAGTTGCGTGAGACAATGTTGCTCTGAAGTGATTGCGAGTTTATTGAAAAAAAAAAGATGAACAAAAAAAAATAGTGCGCATTAGATATTAGTTGCCTTTTTTGTACCAATTAATAGCACGACAAAGAATGAACGAAATTGAGCAGTGCATACAAAAGCGAAAGCGACTGTCAGCTTTTGACGACACAAATCAAATTAATACGCATCCACTCGTAGCTCTAAGCGCTATCTTTTGATAAACCCGATTACACAAGTCTTTCAGCGCCTTGCTGTTACATGTAGCAATGGATCAAGTACAGCCTAATTTTTTAGCGACACTTGCAAAAAGGAGTGTACTCGAATTTCATCAAATTTATTGAATTTTGCGATGCTACTGTAGTTTATGGCTGAGAGCACGTATTTGGAATACATCTTATTGTAATTTGATTTGTAGTGTACACAAAACGTGCTCACTTGAAATTGGCGGATGTTCTGAGCAGTTATGCTAGTTGCGATCGAAATCCGTGTGCGGAATAAATTTTCTTTCGATCTTATTGCATTCATTGCTTTTAAAGAATGAATGTAGAACCTAATGATATTTTCGAACAAAATAAAATTTATGTATAACGTTACATTTCTTTATTATATAGAGTTCCTTAATTTTTTTATTTATCTTTTTTTATTTTTATGTGCGTCGACTAAAAATTCTTTTATGAGTCTTAAAAAGCATCCATATATTAAGCTTTGATATATTTTATACTTAAAAGTATAGTATATTTAAAAAATAAAAAGTCAGTATTCATAATCGATTCTTATATTTAAGACTGTTTTAAGTACAATCTTAAAATGTCACAAACTAATCACGAGGTCGCGCATTAAGACGGTCTTAAAATAAGAATCGACTGTGAATATCGATCTGAGATTCTTATTGACATCAAATTATTAATATTGTTATAAGATCTTATATTAGTATCAATATTATTAAATTGTTTATCAATATATTACTCTAGTTAATATTTAATTAATATTTAATATTTAATATTATTATACTTTTGTTCATGATTGTATTTCAAAACTAAAAAAGATTTCGGCGCGCTATTTGCAGAATTGGAGATATATAAATTCACACTGTGAAATATTTAAGCATCAAGATTCTCGTTTTGGCCGAAAATAGGATTTCTCTCTACTTAATTTTTTTTCACTATTTTGAAATATTTATAATAACGTATATAAGAGTTATAATATCTGTACATCAAATACATCTATACAATTAAGAATAATATAAATTACGGCTTAATATGAATAAAATTGAATTAATTTATAAGAAGGGCTATTAGAGTCTAGCAAGATAACGTATGCTATAATAATAATGCTTTATTAAATTCTATATAACCGTTTTCATCGAATTGAAAAAAGGCCGAAACGTTCGTTTGAATATTGTTTATTGTATATTAATTAAAATACATTAACTGCAGCAAAATATGATTTAGAAAATACGGTTCTGATTGTACGTAAACTAGGATTTATCAGGTTTATTCCAAGTAGATTTATTTCAACTTTTTGAAGCTCAAAAACTGGGATGTTTCAAATGCTAAACAAGTTATATGATAAGATATGATTAAATAAAACCGAGTCAAAAGTTATACCGAATTGTTGCATCCTTTCTAAATGATATATTTGCGTGGGAAATGATTGTGGGATTGATTGTATTTTTGACACCAACCTTTGATCTTCTCCTGTTCAGAAGAGATTAAAAAACGAGAACCATCCGATGTGAAATTCGCAGCATTATTTGTTATTTGATCGACCTCGTTTTTATAAATCGCACTTTCTACTTTTTCACAAATATACTTGAGGATTATTATTGTTGCAGCTCAGCTTTCGAGGAAACTTAATCGCTATGTCAAACGAGTTGTCGAGTTTTCTTGCTTATATAGATGTTTCTTTGAAAAATATTTTATGAAAGGAATGGAAATAAGTGTATGAATAGTTATAACTAACATATTTTTTAATTACAAATTATAATTTGTTCTCTTTACACAGATACTTATAAACTATAAACACCATTTATATATATATATAAATTAGTCTCATTTAATTCCTTTTTTAATTTCCTTTTTTGATGTTTTGCATTATTACACAAATATTATGGTAGCTCTGTTATAATTATATACATCAGTCTGCTATTAAAAAAAATAGATATTGTGAAATTGTCTCTGAAATGGACTTTATTTGCTTCATTCTCTTGTATTAAATTCTCCAGTGGCAATTTCTTTCTCATCCATCTTTAAGAATCCGCTATTTGCGTTCGTATATTATTTACACGAACGAAGTAACAGTTTTATGCGTGAATATAATCGTGATACTCCGTTTAATTTTCCAAGTTATATGGAAAAATTATAAAGAAGTTCTGCGAGAGTTTATATAATATTTCCATTGCGCGTTTGGAGCAATTTGCAGATTCAAGAGTTTTTGTTGAACTCTCGAATGCGCGATCGTAAATAAGAAAGCTTGTGCCTCTCAAATAAGTCGTGTGTCGACACTTCGTTTTCGGATGCAGTAATAGCGCCCGACGGAAATCTGGAAAGTGCCGGGAGATATTTCGACGATCCTTTATATTCCCACGTTGACGTAAAAATGCTCCATGCTCGGACTTGCTTTTCGGGTCGATGGGAAAATTCTATATAAGGCACGTACAATTGCACGTACAATTGCACGTTGTAATACCGAGAGATGCAGGAATCTGCGAGCTCGCGAATTTGAATCGTGATTCGGAAACCAATTTGCGAAATGAGAAAAGGTGCCGTGGAAACATTACCTTTGTAAGGATACACGCGCCTGCTTTGTGGGCATCTCACTAACGGTTGCATTCTGTGTTATGTTGAATTTATTGGTTCTCGATGGCTGTGTGTAGTGGCATGTTAACATCGCTTATTGAAGTCGCTGTTGGCTTACCAATAACGAAACCACCGCTGCTTCAAAAATTCGGTCACGATAGCTGCGCGATTTTCATTTTAACATAGCTCAAGTGAGCAGCTGCTTCCGCTTTAATTTGTGTTCGAAATTAAAAACATATAAGATGTAATTCCAATTGACAATATTAAATATTATTATCTGCCAAAACATATTAATTGATTTTTTCATATATATATATATATATATATATATATATATATATATATCTCAATTTATTTTATAAATGTATTCCTAAATTAACGTTATTGTTTTACGGTCGTTTATGAAACGAGGAAATGTAAAATTTAAAATTATGAACGCAAATTAAATGTGCGAGAGAAAAGACTTTAAGCTCTCATCACAAATGTATGCGTCCAATCTCGGTTATTATTCAACAATCGCAAAATGCGGTTTCGCTGATTTTTTTAATTCATCGACGGTCATTTTCACATGGTGCATGGAAAATGACGTTTTAATTAAATATGCGGAAAGACATTTCTGCGGTATAATATTCATTATTTAAATTTTGTTCATCTAAAATTATTTGAATTAAACTATAATGGAAGAACTTTCTAACAAAACTTCTCGAATGTCATTTACGATAGAGCGAACCAGATGCCTGAAAGACGCAAGTCATTATATCTATTGCAGGAGTCTATCCGCAAGAATCTCTCTAAGTCTGTATCGGAATTGATATTGCATTATCGTGTATTTCCTCGATATGTATTCTCTCGTGACTACTCAAATTTGTTTCGTTTATTGATAAATTCTCGAGGAATAACTGATCGAGAAAGTAAAGAGAGGAATCGTTATTTCAGAATAAATATGAACGGAAGGCAATATATAGATTAAAATAATATCGTTATCGCTATAATAATTTGTGTTACATTAGTTAGTTGACACTCTTTGTATTTAGACTGTAAGTTCATACAAAATCACGTAAAGAAGTTCCGCTTCTTATGTCGTCGCAATAAGGACAATAAGGCATAATAGAATATCGCTGGAAACAAGAAAAGTTTCGTACAACTACAGGACGTCTAAATATATAAGCTCAAAGCTCTTTATGTCACGTGTTTAAAAAAGAGAATCAGTTTAAGCAAACGTATTCATGATGTAAATCTAGATTATTTGAAAAAGACAATTTTGAACAATTTTTGTAATAAAATGTTTAAATATTCGTTTAAAAAAACGTTCAAATATTTAAAAATATTTTAATGTTTTTTACTTGTTCTATTGATTGTTTAATATTATTAAATAATAAAATTTTTCCTATCCACCATAAAAACTAAGTATTTCTAGACTTGTGTTGAAATGAACTTTTTTTTAAAATTTAGTCGATGGAAATATGTGGGAATATTCTAAAATATTTGACACTTATTCATTTACATCCTGTATACAAAGTGAAAATATGACAATACATATACTCCGATTTAGTATTGAAACATAATTTCTCATAGAACATTGAAAATAATTATTTCTATAATAATTATTCTGTGTTTTCGAGATATACGACAATTATAGCGCAAATATAAACTCTCTTTACATTCGACGGTAATAAACAAATTGTAATCAAGTACACATGTTTGAATGACAAAACGTATATTTATAATATTAATCAAAATATAACATTGAATACATTGTGTATTATACATGTAAAACTATATCTACAAAATCCTTTCAAAAGGTGCATTACTCGTGTCAGCGCTAATTGCACAAACCGCCGCGTTTACAGTCGCAAAGTATTGCAACCGCTGCCTTGATAGACCTAACGTCGGATTTGGGAATGCTAACTCAGTAACATAGGAATGTTACTCAAATGCAATTAAAGGATTCCAATTTACGAGAAGATTAACTGATAAATCAAGCGAATTCGATCGCGCGATAAGAAAAGCGTAAAATACGTAGCGCGACGCAAATGGAACGGCTGGTTCCCAGCTGTGTGAAGGACGACTAGCATTGAGCTCCGAGTTTAACTCTGCTTCGCTTGTTACGCGTGTAACTTAATTACGTATCGTATACTCGCGCTCAGTAGAGACTGACATGAAACAAATCTCCACTCTAATCTGCGACCGGGGCAACCTGTTACTTAGCATGAAACTCGCCAACTTATATCAAGTTGGCGCGGGCCGACCGACCACGGAAACCACCAAGCATCATCCATCACTCGTCATCTATTACCTCATTAACTTCCAGAAAGCAAACAGCTGCATTTTGCAGTAAATCGATCGTTATCGAATTCTGGCAATCTCAAGACACAAAATTATGATTTATTGTCATCAGCTGTTACTTGGTTAATTAGAAGAACATCTAAAATTTAATTAAAAGCATGTTTATGATGACGGAATTTATTTATTTATTTTTTTTTTCAAAGAAGCTGTTCAGTTTACGGATTATCTCCGTGTCTTGATACATCGTTAAATGCCAACGTTGCATGTTTATGAAACATTGGCATTTAACGATGTATCAAGATACGGAAATAATCCGCAAATCACGTGGCTTCTTTGAAAAAAAAACTCCCGTGGAAGCTTAAAAGTATAATTTATTTTTTTATTTTATTCATTTTACTCTTATAAAATGGAAATTACAAAATTACAGAAAGTTATCGAAAAATCTATTAACTGTCTAGTTTCTTATTTTTTCGTTACAAACAAATTTTATACGTAAGGATTAAAAAATAGGAATAAATTTATAAATGATTTTTTATTTTTATAGTAATGATCATTGTGGTGCGTTGCACGTAGGATTTTTTAATACATTATTTTCTCTCTTCGAAATATAAATAATAAGTGCACAAAAATTACAAAATGGCCGTCAAGGTTAAAAGTATATATTAGACGGACAAATCATTGAATTTTCCTTGCAATTAACTTTCTCTTAGATCGATCGCCATTGTCGATGTTCATATTTTCTGATACGAGCTTAAACCTATACTACTATCATCACAAGTTATAACGAGTTCGCACCTGAATATTGATCATCGAAATATACTACGTGCCTCGCCACCTTTACACAGATTATGCACTATCTCTCGGGTCACGCTCGTCGCTATCAAATTTTGTATCTTCATCTTATAATTTCAGTAGTTCGTAATCAATCTGTATGCAAAAGCTACTGACGAAAGCATGATTTAGAGCAAGAGCTTGTATTTTAGACACTTTATTGCGCGCATACGTCACGTCTGCTCTTAGATATGAATACGTCCTCACCCCCATTTATTACTGACTATGTTCTTACAGATTTCTAACATTCCTAGTATGCTTATGTCCTTAAATTTACCGCCGAAAGCAGAGTGGCAACAGTTAAATCATTTTGCCGTATACACAGGGCGCACATACCCCGCATTTCCGTGCTGATTGATCGCGATCGCTCGTTTTCTAAAGACGTTGCTACAACACCAACCTGTTACTTGTCGGCAGCGCGAGCTTCTAAGAGGAGAGTAGGGGTTTCGTGTACGATCCCTCGAGCGCGCTCTTCGGCTCCCTTTCTCACGGTTGCACGTGCTCTCCGGTATTGTCTTGACACAGGTAGCAGCGCCCACTTTTTCCCCTCTGATAAAACACGACAGACGTGCACGCCGGAAGTGCCCGCGAGAAAAGAGGAAAGAGATAGGAAACCGACGTCCTGAATGAGCAATATCAAGTTCAGCTTACGTGCAGAGGAAAAAAAAAAGAGACAAATTACCGCGACATCCCTAACAGAGCGACCGTATCGTCGGGCAGGCAGCCCGGCTTGCACTGCCCGGGTCTACCGTTTCTCCCACCGGAGAACCGCCACCACTGTACCTCACTTCCCCCCCCCCCCCCGCCTTCCACCCTCTTTTCCACCTTCCTGTCAGTGTGCCGCGACAACCCTCTGCACCAGCCACGTTCTACAGCGAACAAACGCGTCCTCCCCCGAAAAAGCTCACCTCTCAACCCCACCTGACGCCACTCCGTCCGCTCTCCTCTTCGTATCCCTCGTCCTAGAGCTCCTCGACGAGCAGCTCAGAGCGCAAGCTCGCGCCCCTTATCCTCTTCGAGAGTTGAAGGCAAGAAGCCTTCGCCTCACGACCGGCGGTTGCAGGACGAAGGACAAGACGAAGACACTGTACCCAGACAACCATACGTCATCTATGCGTATGTCGATCTCGACTACTGTGTAATCGTCTCGCATCCGATTTTGAGAAAGATCATATATCATGTTGATCTGACTGGGTGGTGAATGAATACGAATGTTCGCTGTCAGTTCAATAACAAGAATGCGGGAGGAGAAGTCCGCACTTTTACATAAGATGGATGTGAAGAAAAAAGGGAAAGAGCCAATAAAAAGGCGAATCCCTTTGTATTATCTATTTTTTAATGTAAATTGTCGTCGTAAAAGTTTCTTATATTTCTTACGCTCAGATTTTCTTCTTGAAAATGAATACTTGGACAAATTTAGATCTGATAGCATACGTGCATATAAATATTTTTCTTGAATATAGCAAATGTTTTTGAATATTAAGATATGTAAGCAATTTTGTCATGCAGTTAATTATATTTCTAATTCTTATCTCTTACTAATTTAGACTTTCATAATTAAAAGTTAGCTTATGTTTCACATACTTGCGTTATATTGCGCGATTTTAAACGATTGACCACACGCAGATGTTCGCTGAGGGATAAGTGAGAAATAGGTGGTGAATATAAACCTGCGTTATCACTTAATCCGAGGTTCAGGAATATGAAATGATACCGAGTTGCAACGGAATACGCAAATAGATGCGACATGCATAGTAAAGCGGAAACAAATCGAAGTACCGAATCGTGAAATTTTGACAGCGTTACGTTGGTGCACTGAATCATATGCATTATTCCCGGGACTGTATGCAAGTCGCGTATCTAAATAAACAACGTGGCTTCGTCGTCGATATGTTTAATCGAAAACGCTGGAAATCGAATTGCATCACTGAATCTTAACTTCGTTCACGATTAATTGCGACATGCCGTATTCACGTTACATAATTCAAAATGAGAAATCGTAATGCTCTTAAAGCGTCACTCATAAATATCTCTTCAGGACGTAACAAGATAAATCTGTTGCCGCGCAACGTAATCGTACAGAAAACTGCATATCCCAGAGAACAAAGATGAGCGCCTAAAGAAGCTTAGACCTATCACTAAGGAAAATCTCATATCAGAGAGATTAACTGACGAAGAATAAACTTTGACAAATTCGTACTTGTAAAAACTTTGGCGAGACTAATTTTCTTTTTTATTATTTTTAGTTGATATCTTAACAGCTTTAACATACAGTAAATTCAATTCTTTAAAATTTTCTGGGATTCAGAAATTATCGCTCTGGTATTTTCGCAAATAAGGACAAATTGGACTCCAAATTGACTTTGAATATGTCAAGGAATTCCATTCCTGAGGTAAGACCGAAGGTATTTCCTATATATATGCCCCACGTGTTCGCGACACCCTCATTAGCCACGTGAAGACCGCAGCAGGAGAGCCTGCGGAGTGGATCCTGACAAGACGTCACACGAACGTCACTATCTGATCGATTTCGCGCGCGCGGAGAGGAAGTTTCCTGGCGATGGCTCAGGTCGAGCTCGTGCCTCCCCTGTGTCTCTGCCCCTGCAACCCCGCAACCCCTTTCGTTCCTTCCTTCGCCGCGGACTGTCCGAAGGGGGTGCGACGAGGATATGCGCAGGCGACGAACAGCGCGCACGTTTCGGGACACTTCGGTTATTATACGTCGAGGGTGTCGGAATAGAGTTCCGGCACGAGGAAGGGTGCGAAAGAGGGTGGGTAAAATGGGAAAGGGAAGCTCCAACGTGTCGAACAGTGCGGAAAGTTGGAGATTTAGATGAGGTTGGAAAAGCGTCTCGCGTTAAAACCAGATTTCTGACGATGACGCTTGTTATTTAGAATAAAAACGAGACAACGTGCTGCATATCCAAAAACGAGACATGAGACATTTTTAAGACTTTTTATATCTCAATTTTGGACTTTTTGTTGTCTGGACTGCTACCCTTCATTCTGATGTATGATATATATGACTTTTGTTTTTATATTCTTATTTCACTTTTATTTTTAGAATTCAAACATTTCAACTTTTTTTTATTTATTTGCGAATTTCATAAAATTGTGTAATTTTTAAATTACATAAATTACATAAATTTTAATAAATTGTGAATCTTAAACGACACGTGTCTATGAACATTGAGAAATATTCATTATATTCTTTTATCTTCGTGATATTAAGTACAAATTATATAAACAATTTCGAGTCTTTCAAAATAGTGTAAAATTTAAAATAGTTTAAAATTTGAAATATCGCGAGGAGTGTTAACGATTTTAATTTGCTTCTACGGATTTTATGAAAAGAATTTTCACCGACTTTCCGGGTAGATATCCGCCAGGATACTCGTTTAGTAATTGAGAAGAAATTATTTTTTTAACAATTTACATCGACAACAAAGGAATGCCACGTTGAGAAATCCTCTTTCAGTTCAATTGGCTTC
Source organism: Acromyrmex echinatior (assembly GCF_024713525.1). Taxonomy (NCBI): domain Eukaryota; kingdom Metazoa; phylum Arthropoda; class Insecta; order Hymenoptera; family Formicidae; genus Acromyrmex; species Acromyrmex echinatior. The sequence continues at coordinate 22,856,519 of NC_141853.1, forward strand.
AAAGAATTCGTATACTTTTTGGATCTTGATTATTGTTTGAATTCTGGTACCATCGTTAAATTCTTACGATATCAGAATGTCTTTGAAGTATCGCAAAGTACGCGAGGCCTTATGAAATCTTATTCAAGCCGCAAGACTTCGTTAAAGAACTTAGGCCCGTATTTTGTAATCACATTTCTGAGGAACTCGATTAAAACCAGTTTTAAGAACCAATAAGTTCAAAAGGTGGATCTCAAGAGTCAATTCGATATTTATGACGTCAAACTTATAAATAATATGTCTATCTTATTTTGTACATTTTTATTCTTGAATTGCACGGCTATAAATACTGACCTTAAAATAAAACACCATCTTATCTTATTTAAAAAAATGCATATTACACATCTCATTCATGTTATGCTAATTTCAAACCAGTAATGAATCTGAAAAGTTTGCCGTACGAAACGTTGGTGGAATCTTCATGTATTTTATTTAAATTAGCATTACAACTTAAATCAGTTTAAAATTTTAAAAAAGAACAGAAATAAAAAATTCTCGTTAAACCATTGTTAAGAACTTTTGAAATAAATAAAAATCCTACGAAATGAGAAAAATATCTCATTATACGAAACATAGATATATCGTAAACATTGAGTAAATACAGATATATTGTAGGCATTGAGTAAATATATTTTTTATTTTTTTACATTTTTTCGACTTTGCGTACCGAGATATTATAGAGATCATACCGCTCGCTTTACAGAGAACATTAAACATTGTTCTCCGTATAACGTATCGCATTTTCTAGCGTCGGGACAAAGGACTCCTTCAAACAGCAGTCGCAAATTAATCCCTTGTGCACGGAACTTACGCGGAATATATAGAGGACAGTTTCGTATTCGGGTATCCGATGCTTTACGAGCTTGTGAGCCAGAAACGGAAGCGCACTCGATGTAACAGCAGTAATAGCAATGGATCTTGAAGTTGTATCAAAATCACCTAACTATTCGCATTATATACAAGGTACTGATGATTAGTATTTGCATTAAACGGAAGTAGAACATTGATATTTTGATCCTACTTTATTCGGAGTAAATTGACGGACGAACGATGCAAACTGCCGCGAATCGATCTCGAAGCAGCCATGCAATCGTCGAGTTAATTGGAAAAAAAAAAAGTTCGAGCCAGTTCCGTTTCCATTTCTCGTCGACTTATGGCAACAATTTTCCCACGCGCGAAACTTTTTCCATTAATTCGATGGCATACAACTTTATTGGTCAAGAACTAGTACGATTTTATCCGTTGAATTAATAGAAACCTCGATTTCAAGTCGAAACTCTCAAGGTCGTGCATTATGGACGAGAATCGAATTAAATTCTTGAAAATTTTTCGCTCTTAACAAGGATCGCAGACGCCGCGTATTATGTTCTTTCTCTCATAACGAAAACAGTAAATCACACGGTGTATGATCTTTATTGGAAAAAGAACTTTATTTAACATGTTAATGCAGGTTTTTATTTTTATGGAGATATTTGCGATGAAATGCTTTCCTTGCTATTAAAACCGTATTACACGTCATAATTTCAACGCATACCCAGTTAAAGCCTTATACCACTTTATATCCTTTAAAAAAAGATTATTTTTAAGAATTTTTTTCTGCAAAAAGGATAAAATAAATTAAAAATTTATAGAGCTATTCGTTACATATATATATATATATATATATATATATATATATATATACATATATATTGATATGAAGTATTAAAAAAAAATTTTTTTTTAAATGGCAGCATTGCGATCAATTCAAATAAATTGGTTTTCAGTGATCGCTTAATCGGCGTACAAGATTACTATGAAACGATTTGGCCTAAAACAAAAAATCAAGAATTTTTTTGACATGATACTAAAAAAAAATGGGGGTTTTCAAATATGCTTTTTTGTGAAAATGATGAATATTTGAAGAAAAGATATAATTTTTAACAAAACAATTTTGATATTAAACATAAATATATTAATAACAATAATTATTTTTAAATAATAAATTAATAAAAAAATAGCTATATATTTTTTAAGTAATTGACAAATAAAGATTTTCTGCAAGATTCTGCAAGTAAATAAAAATTTTAGAAGCTACGATGTACGCCAAAAAATATTGTTTTAAAAAATGTTTTGAGAAAAATATGTTTAAAGTTGTTCGTGTGACGTTTCAATAAATCAACTTGTAACTTTTTAAATTCTTTAAATTTTGTATTTTAACTAATGGGGCTATACTTTCATGTATGAACTATATGAATAATTAATTTAAACGAAAAAGAATTCTCGATTTTCTTAAAATTTTGAAATGATGTAAGGCTTTAATACCCAGATAACGCAAGCATGTTGTAAAAGACATCTTTTAAATATTTTATGCGACATATATATATGCAACATATTACCTGGTTATTTATTCAAATAGAAATCTTGAACATTTTTTGTTCTCAAGAATTATACCTAGATATCGTTATATACATCTTTTATTTTTATGATAAAAATAGTCACACGGTCATTACTAAAAAAAAAAAATTTTATTTAATGCAGACCTTTATTTTTATGAAAACATTGATAATAAAATGTTTTTTTGCTGTTAACACAATATATGTCTCACAATTTCAACGTATCCAATAATTATATGTATATTCGAAAATTGAAATTTCAAAAATTTTTTTGCTCTCAAGAATTATAGAAATTTATTTTACATTCTTTTTCTATTTTTGCGATGAAAACAGGTCACTAAAAAAAAATAGTTTTATTTAATGCAACTCTTTCTCTTCATGAAGGCATTGATAATAAAATGCTTTTTTGCTATTAAAACAGTATACGTCATAATCTCGACGCAGTCGATGGTAATCTGTTCGAAAGCAGTGTGAAATTACGCGCGAAAGTGTGAGGATGTATGTGCATTGGGCAGCTTTCGAAAATTTAATCGAAAATTCGGTCTCGCTATAATCCCTAATGCGAACATAAAACTTATATGCATTTCCGTGTATAACGAATTTTCAGAAACAACGCATTTGTTAACTCAGGGGAGAAATATAATTATTCTACTTTATAACTACGTGAATTAATTACTCTCGTCGATTTTATGCGAGTGTCGTCAACGTTTATTTCGAGCAGATATTTGAGTAGAATTTTGCAGTCAAATATTATTTCAACTATCTCTATTCAACTATTTCACTTCCATGGTTTCATAATTATATCAATTTGCGAACGTTATCTCGTAATGTCATTCAGTGTCGCTATGCAAATTCGACTGCATGCTTTCGAAATTCCACGGTAACTATTCGTTTCCCAGGGTCCAATAGAGCTACCGATTGTAGTATAGAAAAATTTCGAGCATGCAAATATTTGTATTTTCAATATTTTGCTCTTTCGCCCTTTGTTCCCCTTCGTTTTCTTCTTATCAGATTCGTACCCGAATCTTGGACGCGTGCTGTGCAACCGAAATTTTTTCACGTACGAACGATGGCGGAAGAAAATCCCAGGGGGAAGACGACACATCCAATGAATAAACTACGCGCGGAAGAGCTGCCGACACAGCTTCATCCCCGTAATCAGGCAATTTTGACGACGCGATCTCACACACGGAGAAATATCATGGAGATAATGGAGACAAGCGCGCGTGCTCTCGCACACGGAATTGTACGGGATTCAATCTTCTATAACTCAATGCAATGGAAAAAGGAACATCATCGCTCTGCATATCTCCCGCACATCTCCTGTTCTATCATGTATTATCGATAAAATCCCCCATTCAGCTCGTGCACCCGGATGGATCCTGTACGATAATCCAACCACAGATTATCGCGGAAATTGTAACAACTATGTAATTATGCACAGGCGGGCGTTTATCCACCTCTCTGTTGAGTCGCTAATAGCGTCGCATGCTAAGCGTGTCGCATACTTTGTGCAGCTTCTTCCGGCAGCCACGAGAACACCTCGTCATTCCGCTTCCGCCGCCTCGCATCTCTCGTCCAGGAGATGAAAAATTAAGAGAATAGAAGAGGGATGGCGTACTCGAGTGATGAGAAAGAAACCCTCCTACGCAACAACGCTCCTCTGCGCTTCGCGTTGGAGTATCGAATTAATTTTTTTAACTATAATACAATGCTCTCTTTTCAACTACAATGCGTCCAGAACATCTGACTCGGTCTGTTTGGAAATGTAAGTTCATTAATTTTGTAAGTCGAGATTGTGAATCCAATTAGATAAAATTATAATATTCAAAATGGCTTTCAAGCTTCGATTATTTCAAAGATATACGTTCCATTTAATGACGCAAGTGTCGTTTTATCTTTGTTATTCACTAAATTCCAAGAAAGATAAAACGATGCTTACATCGACTTGTGTCTCTAAATGGAAAGCAGTCATGATTAAATTCTGTTAAATCTTTTTACCATTTAAATTCTTTTATTTTTCACTTATTTGGAAAGAATTTATTCAACATAAGTTGATCATAGTTTTTCATTACTATATTCTTGAAAAAATATCATTTTTAGAAATAATTTTAATAAAATAAATTTTTATTAATCAGATTTAATAACTTTCTTAATGCGAATTTAATATGTATGTATATATTTCTTTAATGTGCAATACTTACATTTTTTATTTTGAAAAATATTTTTACGTATCACGATCATTGATCAAGTGATTGCAACATAAATTGCAAATAATTGCAGTTTCCGGATTAACTTATCGTTAATGCGGTATTAAAAATAATTATTTATACAATATACCGTTACATTGACCCTCCTGCATTAACTTTGTGAAAATTTCGCGCAATCTCTTTTTTCTTTTTTTTTTTTTATTTTTTTCTGAAATTTTAATTTAATCTTTCAAATTACATAATTTTCACAATTTATATGAATTACAAGAAATCTAATTATTATACATAATCTATCGATTTTTATTAACGACAAATAAAATGTTCAAATAAATATCCAAGCACATTTTTAATATACCGTCAAATAAAAGACTTTGAAATATTTTTGTATTTAAATTTGCATTTATAAATCATCATTATAAGCTGTAAACAATGAAGCAGCATTAATATAATGGCAATGTATTATGAACCTCTTTCTACGCCTACGTAATTTGTCTCATCAGTGCAAACAGCTACGTGTATTATATCTCAACAAAAACTGATTAAATAACAATCATCCTCTAAATCCCTTTAATCCTTTTGTAAATTATATAACAATATGGGAGCCAAAATGAAGAGTAATCCATTATATGAATCTTTATTAATTTTGCGCCTGATGTATATAACTTCATCTAACCTACAAACTAATCTACTAATACATCGCATTCTTAAAATATTTTCCATCGTATTTATTAGTTTTTTGTGATAAAGAAAAAATGAAAAAGATTTTCTTGTAACATATATACACGAAAAGAAACGATTTTATCAAAAAATAAAAAATTTTGCTGGATACAGATCTGAAAATAATTTTATTGGACCATTAAAATAATTATATTGAAAATTAAAAAATAATGAGCAATACTGTACAAAATTTTAATATTCTAGCAATTAATTTAAGTTTTAACAAAATTATTTTCAGATCTGTATTCAACAAAATTTTCAGCAAAATATCATTTTTTCCGTGTATATTTAGGATACATTCAAAGATAGCTATTAGCGTTATTTATGTTATTCTATTTTTATCGTTTTGTAAAATAAGAATAGAATTAACAAATAGTGTTAATAGTGTCTCCCCGAACGTACCTTTAACGCTTGAAAACTTCGAAATATATAAATTAATAAAGTTTATCAAAAAAACGTTGCAAAGATATTAGATTTTTCTTGAAGATCATTTTATTTTCTCTCGAAACTAGGTCGCGTGAGTTATTAGCCCTGCTGGCTATCGGATTTCCGCGAACGCGACAGAAAATCACTAGAAATCGAGAACGAATACTTCTATGCTCTTCGACACGTGGCGTTCAATTTTAATGTCGCGATTGAGTTGGCGCGCGAAGTTCTCAAAGACAGCGGCTCGATTTCTGACGCGAGTTAAGAATAACTTCGCCATTAATAGCAGAAACACGGAAACTTCCATGCGGAAGCACAAGTGGCTCGTGTGCTTGTCCGAGTCTTGTCTCTATTTATCCTTGTATAGGAAAAGTCGGTAGTTTTTCAGGTAGATATTAATGGAGATTGATTTGATGTAAGTGACACGTGTTCTTGCGCATAAAAGGGTCAACATTGATCATAGAAAGGACTAATAACAAAAAACTGTATGATTTAAAATCTTATTAGTAACTATAATCGGATCTGATAATAATAGCAATAATCGAAAACGTATAAAAAAGTACGTGCAATGTCTTTCATATTTTTCTTTATATTTTGGTCTATTCCATAAATGTAATAAGAATAGACTGCACATTCTTATGTGCTCGTCATTTAGAAAGAATAAAATAGCTTGAAACGCTCTCTTTTTCTGAAGTATCCAGTTGAAGGGATGTGCTCAACTCTTTCTAACAGAGCACAAATACTAAAATCAGAGAATACGAATCTCTATTCTTGTACCTACATTTTTTATATTCTTTATTTTTGAAATTTTTTTATTTAAAAAAAATTTTTTTTTTTTGAAATTTTATTTTATTTGGTTTCAATTTCTCTTATTCTGTTACTCAATCATCTATTGCTTTTTAACTGAGAGAATTCGGTTCTAGAGCACTTAATAAATAATGATATCTACCTATCTATCTATGCTTCATTCAGATTCGAGTTTTTTCCAACGAAGATTGCGACATTGATATTTTATTATTTAATACGGCGATTTAAAGTATAAAGTAAGTTTCAGCAAAACAGATAATGAAATTTTCTCTTGCATTTTTATCTAAACGATTCATCATTTTATTATTCAATTTTTTACGTATTGTTTCAAATCTTTATCATTTTGTATTTTTAAGTAAATAAAGATAAAGTATGATAGTTATCTCTAAAAGACTTAATAACACCATTGTGATTTATTTCGTCATTTGCTCTTTTAACGGATTATACATTTGATATTCTAATGACGTTGAGCACGATACCATAATGTCGAAATAGAAGTTTAGTATTTGATGCTTAACGATGATAAACCTGATGTAGCAGTTGATACATCTCAAGGGTCTTGCTTAAATTTTAGTTTAAAGATAAGATTGTATTATTCAAAAATAAGGCAATTTATATTCCCGCTATTACCATATCCTTAAAACCGACGATACGATATTTATCGAACAATCTCTATTGACATAATTATATAATTATCATAATAATTATGTTCGATAACAAGTTATTATAGCAGTAATATCAATTAATGAAATATTATAATTGCGTCTGTTCACAGTTATAGTGAATAATTATTTTCGATGAATAATAAATGTTTATTCTCAATTACTATTTGCTATAATTAATTAACTTTATTAACTCGACTACTCTTTTCATCTTCGATTTCCGACTTGCTTATAGACGGCGGTACGTCTTGATCAGTGAACTCTATACAGACTGGAGTGAACACCTTCCCTGTCTCTTCCTTTCCTCTTGCCTATGAAAGCATGTGATGGAAGCAGCACAGAGCTGCAAGAGCTATACGATTTAAGGACATCTGCCTCGTTCTAATATAGTATATTAAAGCGAGGCAGATATCCTTAATAGCGAATTCGATTGGACGAGCACATGCACTGGTGCATATTAAATCGTATAGCTCTTGCAGCAAATTGATGTAAAGATTTATGTATTTATTACATAATAAATGTAGAATCTTATTAAACTGTGAAATATTTAGTACACTTTATTATGCTATTAGATAAAATATGTATTTATAATTTAAAATATTTGCATTTCATTTTTACAAATAATCAGTATACAACGGTTTTAATATGCATCACTGTGCATTAATGTGTTCAATCGAATTCTCCATAAAGCCTAAGACACAATTGAAAGCACAGGCAATAATCAGAGTAAAAATTGAATCAGGATTCTATTAAAGCCCCTAGCGGGTTATCTCTAATGTACAGTCAGATCCTGATAAGGAATAGAAGTCGTGTCAGGAATGTAACATAATTTTCCAATTGTAACCTGACAGTTTCTATTGCCTACGCTTTCAATGGTCTTTCAGGCTTTAGACTTAAGTCACTTTCTCACCCTCTCGCACAGTTCGCCCTCACAACTTCAAGGTTCACCCTAATGTACAGAGCTGGTTCGTGTTTACAATTACAAAATGAAAATTCCGAGCAAAATTCAAATTGTAAGTGAAAATGTATGATTTGATAATTCTATTAATTAACACATTTTAATTTATAACAATCAAAATATGTTAATAACATTACATTAATGAATAATTGTTATACTTAGAGGTATATTGCGCGACAATTTCCATAATCGAAATCGATAGCACTCTCTTCATGAACCTGTATGGTACGCACGTGCAATTCTGTGATATAGGCACGTTTCATCGTCATCGTCATCATCGTCGTCGTCGAAACCCGTGTCACGATATCGTGCATTATCATAGATATTGGCCAAGGGCTTTAGCTTCGGGGCGTCGGTACGTTAACGGGCCTCATAAATAAAAAATATCGTCTTGCGGCATGAAATCCGCCGTCGACGGAATGGCGTCTCTCCGAGAATGTATCTTGCCGCACCTCAGCCGCCGCTGTTTCCTCAGCCGTCTCTTCGGTTAAGAAGTCTCGTTTCTCATTCTTTCCACCCTTTTGAAATACACGGATCCACTTTACACTCGATACGTTATAATGTTACTTACATTCTCCATATCGTCATCAATCTCGGTATGCTGCTCGTAACGATGAGGAAGGCGTTTCTTTCACATCAAAATAGTGTCATACAGTTTGCTTTTCAAATGCATAAGATAAACGATGAAAAATCTTGCTTTAGCGTAAATTTCCGCATCAAATATTTGCGTATATTACTTTCGGACACGACTTAAAAATTCCATTATACAGAATATTAAATTAATATCTCAAAAAAAAATGTTCTCATTCTTCTTTTTCCTCTTTTTTTCCTAAAGCTTAGCGTTCCTTTGAATGAAAAAATTTTAATAAATATATAAGTCACTGTATTCAGGAATGTAATATTTTATACATGTAAAATATACGTATAATAATTTATACATATAAAAAAAAACTGAAAGTTGATGTCATATCTGTTTTAATGTTTAATGAATGCATAAAAGAGGTTTATATATGATTGTTAACTGTTATTAAAACGTACTGAAATATTACGTCAATCCATATTAATGTCAAAATGTGGATCCTCTCTCAATGTTAGAATTTTTTTCTGTATATTGGAAAACCATAGAATAAATCATGTTTTCCAGTACATTGAGCTTGCGTGCGAGGATCCTTTCGACTTTCTCTTATCCGTACTTATCAGTACTTCTGAAGTTTAGCTTTCCTTGAATCGTAAAAATGTAGAATTTAAGAATGGTACTATCATAAATGAGATAAAAATAGCTGTATTCTCAGTAGCTAGGAATAATTTCGTTATAAACTTTCGAGGAAAAGAGAGAATTCTCCGTTATACCCGAAAATCATGTCTCTACGAATCAGATTGGATAATAATCAACTGGGAATAAAAAAATCGAATAAAAATTTCCTAATTCACTCTCGTTCTCTCTCTCTCTCTTTCTTTCTCATTTTCTCTTTCAAAGGCGATGATATCCAGAGGAAGGTAGCGTAGGTTGCTACCTTCGATAAACTTTCGTAATTCAATCTGTGGGCAGTGCAAACTTCGTCGTGAATCATTTCGTAGGTCAGCTTTTGCGCGAGTGATACTAGGTTAGTTTAACGGAAACATGGTAGCTATTGCAACGCATGTGGCAAAAAATATTCTGTATATAAGTACTAATAGAATATATTATGGGTTCCATATTTACTTACATCACATGATGCATATAATTGAGAATTTTTACTATATCAGTTACATACATATGCATGCGAAATAACAGTAATTGCGAGAATTAATTGTCCATTTAATCATTCAGTTAATTACATGCGCTAGTAATCAATTACTTATTTAGTTAATAATATACTTTATCTCATCTGATTTTGTTCAATTGGAGAGTTGAACCGCATTGTCTCTCTTGCAATTATATTATGCAACCATTTTGGGTTAATGGCGTCCTTAATACAGTCATAATTTATCATATAAAATATTTCAGTCATAACAGTTATAATTTATGTTAATTTATACAATAAATTTCTGAGTAATTTAATGTATAAATCATAATGTAGATATCAGAGTAATTTAATCAAGGAGAAAAACAGTTGTATTGAGTTGAAACGGAAGTTCGTAACGTTATTTCATTTATATCACGCTTTTTAAAAAAATTGGCAATTTTGCACACACACACACACACACACACACACACACACACACACACACACACACACACACACACACACACACATACACGCACGCACGCACGCACGCACGCACACGCACATCATTTAATAGAACAAAGTTTCAGCTTTAAGAATGTTTTTTTAAATTGTTTTTTCACGTGCGCGCTTGCGATGATTTTTAACGAAATTATGAGCAATCAAAGTCAAAATGCTCTTTTTATTTAATTCGACAACTCAACTTTTTATTTAATTCGATAACTCAGTAACAAAAAATTTAAAAAAAAAAATTTTAAAAACTACTACGTTGTAGGGAAAATTTTAAGCTTTCACGCTTTTAGAAAGTCGAAAATTTTCACAAGTTTTGTTTGGGCACGTGATAAGCCCACAAAGTGAAAAGAAAATTTTCTATTTTGTCCACCTCATAATTTTTTATATGTGTATACAATATTACCAAATTCATTTTTAATGAAATTACAGCTGTTTGAATTTTAAAGCGCTATGAACTTTTATTCTAATCCAATTTTTATTTGTAATATATATATATATTACATATATATATATATACATATATATATATATATATATATATATATATAGAGCGCTCACTTTAAAATTCAAGCAGCTGTAATTTCGTTAAAAATGAATTTGGTAATATTGTATACATATAAAAAATTATGAGGTGGACAAAATAGGAAATTTTCTTACACACACACACACACATGTACACACATATTTATGATATTTAATAATAATTATATTTATTAATTCTGATGTACACGAGGATGACATACAGTAAAATATCATTAATTATTTTTATAGCCAAGCTATGAAAGAGAGGAAATCTTCATTTTTGCATACCCGATTTGCTTCATAAATGTGCTAGAACAGCAGATGAAAGTATTTATATTTTCTCAATCTTAATGATTTTAGAATAAATAGTTTGTAAAATTTCATCTCTCTAAAATATTAATTTCAAAATAATACTGTCTTGAAAGTGCATCTCAAAATTTCTGTCCAGATCTTCTGAAATTCAACTTCAAGAAATAAAGTTGTTAAGGAATGACTTAATTTTTCTCGCAATTAAGATATATATATCTAAACATGTCTAAAAAGCAGATACTGGATGAATTATTAATATATCACAAGAATTAAACTTTGGAATTTTCAGTTTTGTATGCTAAAATGAAGCATTTTCCGTCTAACTTTGGTGAACTTTGTTAAGAGAAATCGATAATATATATTGCTCTGTGTAAGGAAATACTCGTTGAATTATTAATACAAAAATTCTCATGCATACGCAAATCTTGCGCTCTACAAGAACTCACCGTTTCAGTTTCTGACAGGGTCATAAAAGAAATGCAAGAATCCAACGAGAAAAATTAAACTCCTTACTTATTTAATGAAAAAGATCGAAATTGCTGATGAATCCGAGTAGCACAATCGCGTTATCACGTTGTTGATGATCTGACTATAGCTCGCGACTCCATACTTCGGAGATTCAATCTTTATTCCCTATTGATCTGTTCGTGAAATAATTAATTAAAGAATGTCACGCTCGAGTAAAAATACATCAGTTTTTTTCAATTGTGAAAGAACATTTTATTGACAAGTTTAACTCCAAGACATTGCGTGAAATGGCGCTTAAAATAACGAAATATATGTACATATTTCATTCTAAATCTTGCAATGAAATCTCATTCTCTAAGAGAGTAAAAATACACACACATTTTTTCGCTTTTTTCAAGGATTGTATTTTCACTTTCTTAGAGTGAGATTTTACTACAAGAAATTTAGAATGATACACATTATTTTGTTATTTTAACGCCATTTCACGCAGTCTATACATACATATATACAGGGTGCGTCACCAAAATCCAACAAATTGAACAATTTCTTTAAACAAAATGTTTTTAATGAAAAATTAAATATTACAAAAAATCCTTTTACATGGTACTTGGGGGATCTCTGTAGAGCACAATTATTCGATATATCCCCCATTAGCTTAAATAATAGTCTCTATTCTCGATCTGAAGCGTTCGCGCGCATGCTGTAATGTAGCGCTGTCCATACCGACAAATGTTGCCTCAATAGCGGTTCTCAATAATGTCACATTGGGATGCCGAGACTTGTTTGTGGTCCTTTCAACTACGCTCCGTACATAGTAGTCCAAGAGATTTAAATCTGGGTTGTTGGGAGGTCAGAATGAGAGCCGAGATGAGCAACTCGGCTTGTCCTGGCAGTTTCAGAGAGCATCTGTCGTATCTTTAATGTGTACGATTTATATCGAAGATCCTCCTCGGCAATTCGACGCATTATTGGCTTGCTTACACCAACAATCGATGCTAATTTTCGCAATGATTGCCCTGAATCATCCGAAATCAGCGCTTGAGTCCTTTCAATGACTGCGGGAGTCCTCGCAGTGCCTTCTTTCGAGTGATTTTTCCTCGCTGGCATACTGGAACCTTCGTTAGACTATTCTAAAGCTGTATATTTATTTTTTTGCCACAATGTCATAAACGATTGATCTCGGGTATTTAAAGAACCGAATTATTTCCGTTGCTGAGCGCCCAGCGTGAAGGCCTTCGATGATTACGGCTCTTCGATTATACTCCGCACTTGGTTTTAACATCGCGACCATTTTGAGAATATGACTGTTCACTAGAAGCATCAGGCTTTTTCGGACGCCAACAATAACTTCTGGCACAATATAGCGGAAAATTTAAATTGAAATTTGTCCGGATTTGATGACATATGTGTATGTATGTACATGTATGTATTGTATATATGTACACACACACACACACACACACACACACACACACACACAGGATGTCGCCGACATAAAGGAATCCAATATAGAACTTCCTATCAGCGCGCTATCTCGTTGAGCATTCTGAAAATGTTAATAGTTGCGTGCATATATATGCTTTTACTGCAAATCCGTAAATCGATGCGTTATTATGGCACATCGCTGCATTAAATAGACGAGAACAGAGATAAAATTTGCACTAATAGCTCGGTGCCAGTAATCATTAATTTTAAATAGTATTCAATTATAATTATCGTGCAATGACTATGCGCATTCTTGTGGAAATGTGGCATATGCAATGTATTATTATTTTAACTGACTCAACATATTCCTTCTATATTAACACATTTGCATGTTATGATGTATACACAGCAAATTGATTTTGAAATATACATTAATCCAACGATTATACCTTTCTCACAATCTTTATATTTAAGTATAATACAATTATATTTAAGTTTAATAAGTACGTTTTTTAATTGTAGTCTTTATGATATTGTAAGATGCAATATAAAATCGTACAAATGAAATACATAAAAATATTATATATTAATTAATTTATTTTATTTATTAATAGTTATGTAAATATACTGATGATTGTGTATTTTCTTTTAAAATATAATGAAAATTCTTTTTCTCTTGGTATATGTAGAATATTTTTTATTTTAATTTATACTGAATCAAGAGAGAGTTTTTGCTGGATGAGATAAAGAATGGGAAGGTATTATATTACGAAAATTTTTAATGTATACGGAATATTGGAGGTACATACGTGAGATTTACAGAAACGACGCGCATATGTTATTCTTAATAACACTTTCAAACAATAACGAAATCTGATCGATTTAAAATGGCGGACAAGACGAACGGGAGGTATATTTTCACATCAAATGTCACGCGAGTGTGGACGTAAAACTTGTTCGCCAAGATCACAAATCAGTCAGCAGCAAACAGGATACAGCATAAATTAAAACCAGCATGCTCGTAAATTTAACTGAAATGGAGAATTCACGTCGTTTTCGAATCAGATGCGACGTGTTCACTATTTGGGCTGCCTGACGCGGATAGCGAGCATTTAACGAGTCCAAGCATTGATTTTCATTAACGAGCAACGAAGGCGAGCTAAAATTTCCCATCGAAAATGAAAAAATGCACAAAATGCACGCACAGTTGAAAGATTCGACTCTGCAAAATTTCTACAGAGATTGTTTGCGTACATCCAACTTGTATGCGCGACATTAACTTTGAATTAAACAATTCCTCAAATTTTTATTTCATGAGAATAAAAGAAAACTTAGTGAACATAGAAGGATTGTTAACTCTGTTATAAGAATTAACAGTCTTTGTCACTAAATTTCCTTTTATCCTATTATGTTTGTTTACTTGTAATAGAAATAATGATTTATTACACAGAGAGTATATGATTATTTTGAAGATGTAACAAAAGCATTTTCAAATCTGTATTCACCTAAATTTTTAGTTATATATACTTCAGCAAAATCATTCTTATCATATTATAATAATTATTTTTCTACAAACATTGATTATTTTTGAGATGCAATTTTAATCGAGATTTTCAAATCACTAAAATTCTCTCCTTCTCTCTCTCTCTCTCTCTCTCTCTCTCTCTCTCTCTCTCTCTCTCTCTCTTTCTTTCTTTCTTGTTATTTTCTTACGCATAGAATTGACGCAGGATGTGTTCTCTATTTCTGAAGTATTGTATATCTAATTGTTATGAAATATGCCAGCATAACATACAACGTCAGTTGAGCTTCGAGAGAGCTTAGCGATCCAATTGAAAATTTATCCAAGCTCCCTAATCCACTCGCGAGCCGACTACCGATTGTATGTCGAATTTCAGTGGCGGATCGCTCGCAATCTATCGAATTCCACGCGTGCACGTCATTATTAACGTACCGAGTAAGTACGTGAGAGTACAACGCGCACGGCTGTCAGACTCCTCTCGAAAAGGAGCAGTCGATCGATCGACGACGACGACGACGACGACGAAGAACCTTACATATATATATATATATATATATATATATATATATATATATATATATATATATATAGCCATTGACAGTGAATAGATTACTTTCTACAATACCCTATTATATTACGAGAAAATAGATCTCGTATCACTAATCAGCTTGAAATGAATGTATTTTTTATCTCGATATTTGTACGGGTTCTTAAAAAAATATGTATACAATATCTTATTATTGTATCAATATCGTATATTAAAAAAAAAATCATAAATTATTTTCTAAACTGAAATGATTTATGGGAATTATTTTCGATTTACTTATTTAATGAGTTGCGTGCATATTGAAAGAGATATGATTTAATTTTTTAATGCTAGAATTGTCGTTAAGTTTTGATTTAATTTTTTTAATAGAAAATTTATTATTATATATATATATATATATATATATATATATATATATATATATATATATGTATTTGTAACTATGTTTTCTTGGCTTTTTTTATAATTCTATCTCTTTTCTTCTGCGTAATATTTATCCTTATTTATACACTTTTACTTAATAAATCATTTATCTAACAAATCAAATTATACATTTCTATATTGAAACGCGAGTCTGTAATAAAACACTAAAAAGCTTTTTGATGCTAATAAAATGTAAAATATATATTTAAAATAATATTCTGTTTAAGATTATAATTTAGTTCTTGATAAACATATTATCTGCGAAAAATCATTAAGAAGTCAATTAATTTTAATAAATGTATATTTATTTTATGTGCATTTATGTAATTTATTTAATAAATGTATATTATGTATATTTATTTAATAAATGTATATTTATTTTATGTGTATATAGAAAGAGTGAATTACAATTAAAGCTTGTTTTATTAATAGTGATTTTAAAATTGCATTGCTCGAGTTTTTTATTTGCGCAGTTGTATAAATTTATATTAAGTTTTTGTGTGTGTTGATAATTGCAAATATAAATAGTTGCAACTATGATGTTTGCTAAAGATAAAAGTATAACGTATGCTGTATATTAAAATTTCTGAATTACTTTCCATATTTAAAAAATCTGAAAAATATCAATAAATATTACTATAAAATCTATTCAATAAGACTAAATTGATATATTATGCGACAATACCAACAGAGATGCTTGAAGCTTTCTTTCTATCATGTATTGCACATAATCACCACTCGTTTGTGATGGCAGTATCGCACTGAATGATATGCACTGTGTGCAGAAGTGCAGGTAGCAGGTGTGCATGGTGTGATCTTGCGATGTGAAGAATCTAAACCGAGTTATAAGATTTTTTCACCGTATGTATAACGTACATATCTTTATCAAATGTACAGAGTATTTCTTAATCAATATTTGATAATTGTTATGCACTTAAATTATTAATAAGAGTTAATAGATTGATTTAACTTAACCTCAAAAAATCCTAGTTTTTAGTGCATTTTCAGATTAAAATTAAATTATATTTTTATAATTTTGTAGAAAGATTAATTAGTAATTTATTCAGTTCATATTTATAACTTGATAGATTTATATAATTTTTATGTAGTTAAAATTATATATAAATTTGTAGATATATTATTGAAATTCTGATGTGTGTGTGTGTGTGTGTGTGTGTGTGTGTGTGTGTGTGTGTGTGTGTGTGTGTGTGTGTGTGTGTGTGTGTGCATGTCATCTAAATACTATATTTAAATTTTTTAAAGATTTTTACTACTTAAAATCTATAAAGTCTATAATCATTATATAAACAGGTAAACAGTTTTTACAATGATATTTTTTTTGTTTAAGTTTTGACGAGGCTAGAACTGATAACAAGAGACGAAGATCTGTTCTAATTAATTGAGGACACTGGTGTGTGGAAATGGGACCTGGTGAATGATCTAAGTTGAATATTTTATTTAGTATTCTTTGACATAAGTAAACTTAATATATTTGTCTACAGATAATCAACTTCGACAAAATGAAGCTATGCCAAAGGTTGATGTAATGAAAGATGCAACAAAGCTTAAGTCTATAGACATAATTTATATGAAACGTATGGAAGAACAGAATTTGCAAAGAGCAAAAACTGTACAGAAATATCGTAAAGCAAATAATCGTACTGCTATTGTTTTAAGCCTTGGAGTTATTGGAATTTATGCTTATACAATATATTCAGTTAAACAGGAAAAATTCTTAGACGACTTTAAAGTGCCGGAAAAGACGATTGAGAAAGTTACATAAAAAGTTACTTTTGTTTGAAATGTTAATAAAGAAGTTTACTGCTTATTGTATTAAATAGATAGTACATTTTTGCTTATATAATAGAAAGCTTATTTTTTAAAGTGATATTTTTTTCCTTTTTGGAGATTATTTGTAAATCTCCACTGTTTCACATAAGCGTGTCTGTAACAAGATTAACATTTGAAGATGTCTGCTCCACGATTGCCACCACTTCCAACCATACGAGATATACTGAAATTATATAATTTAAGTGCCATAAAACGATTGTCTCAAAATTTCCTTTTGGATGAAAATTTAACTAAGAAAATTGTAGCAAAAGCAGGAAATATTTCCGGGGGTCAAGTACTGGAAGTCGGTCCAGGTCCAGGTGGATTAACTCGATCTATCCTAAAAAAGACCCCTGAACGATTAGTAGTTGTGGAAAAAGATAAAAGATTTAAACCGACTTTAGAGATGTTAGCGGACTCATTCGGTGCGATCAATGGAAAGATGGATATAATATACGATGACATCCTGAAAACAAACATAGAGAGTCTATTTCCACTGGAGAAAAAGAGAAATTGGAATGATAAACCTCCAGATATCTTCGTCATAGGCAATTTACCATTTAGTCTATCGACACATCTTATAATTCAGTGGTTGCATGCGATATCCGAACAACGTGGACCTTGGGCATTTGGTAGAACAAAAATGACATTAACGTTCCAAAAAGAAGTAGCGGAACGTTTAGTAGCTCCACCGATGGGAGATCAACGATGCAGGCTATCAGTAATGGCACAAACTTGGACATTTCCAGTACTTCGTTTTATTATACCTGGTAATTAAACTGCATTTATTATGTTATATAAATTTGTTTTACACTGAAATTTGTTATTTACACTCCAATTTATAATTTATAGGTGAAGCTTTTGTTCCAAAACCGGATGTCGATGTGGGAGTGGTGTCATTTACGCCATTGGTCAAACCACGCACACAGTATGATTTTAAATTCTTTGAAATGATAACGAGGCATATATTCAATTTCAGGCAGAAGTACAGTATACGATGCATCGAGTAAGTTTATTTATATTGTAAATTACCCCTATTATGATAATAAATAAAACTGCGAATAAATTTTTTATATTTTTCTTACAGAACTCTTTTTCCGAAGGAACACCGCAAAGATTTAGGTTTGATGATGTACAAGTTAGCTGACTTGGAACCGACGCTCAAGCCGACGCAACTTACCATAGAGGATATCAACAAGCTAGCAACCGCTTACAAGTATCTGCTCGAGAAACATCCGGAGCTTAAATTGTATAATTATCGCTCATCTCGGCACTTATTACCATTAAATAATACGAAAGATATTGTAGTACAGGACTGTGCAGAAATATTGGAAGAAAATGTTAGAATGAATATCTGATCGGAATGATCTATACTTGAAATATGCATCAAATTTCAGTTTTATTAAATCGCAGATTGTAATGTAGCAGATTAATTTGTTACAGTGAATTTTTATTAGAACTTTGTGAGGAAATCTGTAAATATACATTTATATATATACACAGTATGGCTTAATTCTTAAATAAAAATAATGTACAATTTGCATATTGTGTTAGACATCATAAAAATACTGTTAATTATTTGGAGAAAGAAAGAGAATAATTGGAGAAATTAAAATAAGTATATTCCGACAGCTTTACAAATTGTCGATGCACGCCAATTATACAGAACGTATACGGCACCCTGTATCCTTGACGCTGCTGATTCATGCGAATTTTTCAATACTATTAATCTGCGAACCCTATATATAACCTCGAATCTAATAAAATCTACCCTATTAATATCATTTTCGCAAAAAGCGATACTGGTAAAAAGAATCGCAGATGGAAAATGCAGATAAAGTATGTTAACATCCGTAAATAATCTGCGAAAAGAAAACAATACCCAATACACCGGTCAATATCACAGCTACTCGTCTCGTCTTTTTTTTGAGAATTTAATCATTAATCTTAAATAGTCCTATATATATGTGTGTGTGTGTGTGTGTGTGTGTGTGTGTGTGTGTGTGTGTGTGTGTGTGTGTGTGTGTGTGTGTGTGTGTGTGTGTGTGTGTGTGTGTGTGTGTGTGTGTGTGTGTGTGTGTGTGTGTGTGTGTGTGTGTGTGTGTGTACATATATATGTATATGCATATTTTATTTATATATATATATATAATATATTGTGTGTGTGTGTGTGTGTTGTGTGTGTACTTAAAATTATTCATTAGGAATCGACGAAATTATGCGCGACTCTCGAGGCCACGTAGCACTTTATTTTACAGTGTCGTAGGAAACTGAAGTTTCTGCAACGTACTGTAACAACCGAACACAGATGGTCATACCTCGGTAAGAACTAGACTTTCGCTCATCGACGGCTGTGTCAATGAGGCGAGGAAATCCTTTGGTCTAGCGTTCTCTCCGAAATAAATCATTACTAATTCATTTGGAGATCATATACATGAATTTATGCAATCGCTTAGACTTCTTCGCACTGGTGAAAAACTTCAATGACTTAAAAATGCGTTAAATACATCCGATAACGTGTTACATATGTACTTATTACATCTAAGCCTTTAGTTCCTCGCTACACCACAGATCATGATATTAGGAAGGGCCCCTCGACGTTTGCGCCAAGCGCCAAGAGACTGTGCGTGAGCCTGTAATGTTCTACACCATCTTTTCGTTCTCGCGCCATCCTCTGCCTATAATGAATTTACCATTTATTCGTACCAATGTCAATAAATTATCTTTAAATTAAAATTCATATCTCGATTTGTATTTAAAATTAAGTTAAATACCTTAAATATAAATGTTTCTTTAGAAGACAATTCCTGTATTTCGAAATAATCTTCGAGATCCGTTTCACAACATACTATGCATTTATCGAGGTACAGCGGCTCCTGAAATAATATCGATAGTTCAAAAAAACGGATTTGCGTGATTAATAAAATAACGTGAAATATACTAATCACTCACTCGTAATAAAGAATATCGTCCAAGTTTCTCTTTGACCAGAAGTAAGGTAGCTTCTTTGATACCTATGTGCTTTGGAAAGAGCGATTCGTCGTTAAATTCGGGATAGTCGGCATTCGGCTGAAAAATAAAAATATTATTTATATTTATGCACAAAATTATTTACAAGACACATTTAAAGACACGTATTGTACATATTTACTTTGCCGTTTGTAACAAGCATGGCAGTAACAGGCGCAAGTTTAACAGTTCGACCGCGTCTCCAGTTATTGTCAGTCGGTTGCGCTACCAGAAGACGTCCTTCGAGGACAAACCTAGCTTCTTCGTGTGCCCATTCCAAAATCTCGACAGCCATCTAATGTAAATTTTATAAAAATTAATAGCATGATTAAAGAATTAAGCAATTAACATTTTTAAAATTGAATAAGTATAAATAGAGCATCTTAATTAGATTTACACACCTTTCTTAATTTAATATTCACCATATCCTGTTCGCCGACAGACCGTCTGCCATTCTGAATAATTGATATTCTCCTCCACAATTTCGTCGACGTAACATCCTTTGCTTCCTATTATAATTATAAATGCATATTTATTTTCAATTTTAAATTGTAACTAGATATACTTCGTGATATACTTACAGCATTCATGTGTTCCAAATGTAGCTCGATATTTGTTTGTGCTTGCTTAAGCCTCTTTTTCGCTTCTTGGATATCAGGTCGAACAGAAGGTGTCGCTTTGAGCAAACGTGCCAGAAGCAAAGGATATTTCGTAACTCTTTGGACAGGAACCTGTAAAAAATACAATACATCAATTATGTATGATTTATATCTTTCATTCCTGAATAAAAGATTAAGTCAAGGAATTAAGTGATAATACCATTAAAAAGGAGTTCAGATTCATTCTTCGCAAAACCGTGTTCTCCATTTGAGAAACTCTGAGAAAGATGCGAAGAAGCTCTTTCTCCTTCTCCAGATTTTGCAGTAATAAACTGGCGCCGCCTTGACGTGTACAGTAACTCTCGAAAGCGTGGAGCATTCTTTCGGACTCAAGGAAGATCTTACCCACGTCCACTGTCAAGAGATCCTCGTCCCCGGATTCCTACACAATCGAAAAGATCAGACATCACAATACACATACTTTTTCATATCAATTCATACGCGTATTTAAAATAAGAACTGAAATACATGTTTTGCAAGAGTTTCTAGGTTTACCTGAGCGAGTTCCACGCTGTCCTTTAATTTCTCGGCCAAAACGAGATTATGCTCGAGCAGCTCCTCGACGTTTAGGAAGATTGCCGATAGTTGTTCCGACGTGAGAAGACCCGCTCTTAACATTGGCCGGTGAAACTCCTCGAGTATGATGTGTAGATCTCTGCCGTACTTCTGCTCGGTTTCCACGATTTCCGTGATAATCTCTTTCCGTTCCGCGCGTTTCTTCGAGCACTTCCTGCACACGAAAGGCGCATAAACGACACCGCTGAAAAAAACATGAAAAATAAAAATATCTGCGCGACACCGCGATAACGCAAACGTTATTATATATTAAGGAAGTTATTATATATTATATTAAGGAAGTTACTACCAAAAAGATTTTGTCAGATAGAAGCGAAGACAATCGAATATGAAGCTTGTAACTACTACAAATTTGTATGTGTAATCTATAATCACAGACGAAAGCGGTTGTCGCAACTTCCGGACGTTGCATTATCCATTCATCAAGCGTCAACCGCGCTCTTTGATAACGACACTTTCGCTTTCGGGCAAATAAAATCGATGGTTGGAGAAAGTAGCTCACTGTTTCTCTTGCGTTGCATTTGTCGCGTAATTTAATCAAACAAATTCTTAGATATACAAATTTTAAAAACGTTCAATAACTTTGCTTTGGTATTCAGACAATCAAACTTGAGTAACAAGAATAAATTAAGATATGGATGGATTAAAAATTTCAATGCATTTTAATCCATTGTTTACTGGAGAATTTAATTAGAGAAACTGTTAATTAATCAGAGAGCTCGCGTTTCCAATAATCGGTAGATTAATTCGAGCAAAGATGATTTTTTTCGATTGATTTCTCACAAGAGGAAGATCGGTACAAATCACTACGGATGCGCAGGTGGATCACAGCTGTGAAAAGTCCGCGACCGTAACGAAACGGCATTCGTTCCTCGATTCGCAGGATTACTCCTGGGAGGCCGGAACGCAGAACGGCACTTTGTTTGTGGATTTATTTATAGTTCAGAGGGAATCGAGCGAATCTCGCGCGGAGTTCGCAGTAAACCGAATCTCTCACGGTCGAAACTCGGCCGCGCAGCCGTGGAAGATACGCTCTAGCGAGGACTTTGGACCGTTATATCCTCTCTCCGGATCATCGAATCTGATTATCTGCGAATCTGGGTGGAAGTGATAACAGCGATACGATTTAGGACGTCGAGAAGAACGTTAAGAACGAGTTTCGAAAAGCTCTCGTTTATATGCATCCGGCGACTCAAACGGAAAACTATAAAGAGGTGAAGCTATAATTTGAGATCATTTAGAATATCGAAGTATTTTTCCGTATCTGTAATACCGGATATCGAACGCATCAAAATTATAACAGTTTCGGTGTCAAATCTCTCAGACTTACCTGTCTGTTATCAGAGGATCCAGTCGCTGCTCGCAGTCCTCACATAACTTCGTGGCCCCGGAAATCACCTGCGGCATTCCGCCGAGGAGGCTTCCCGGGCCGGAGGAGACGTTGCCTGTCCTCCAGCGTCTTGCGACACATCGAGTGCTACTGGCTTGGCTGCTCTCAGATCCGACTCCGCTGTCAGTTCTCTCTATGTCGACTGTCCGCGACTGTGACAACGATAAGAAGCATTGATTAGAACCCCACGTTAACTAGCATGTATATTATTTCAGAGATCTCAAAAAAATGTTTTATTGGAATCGTTAATACGTACTCAGTTAGTCAAGTCTGTTGAAAACAAATTTTGTCAAGTGTTTGTTTTAAATTTTGTCAACAAAAAGATAAAAAAAATTTGATGCAAATGTTATATTTGATATTAAATTGTTAGCAGATATACGACAAAATTCACTGACACAAAACAAAAAAAAATATTATTATAAAATCATGTGATGTTTGTTGGCAATTTGATAACAAATTAGAGCAAGAATCAATCAAAGTTTCGTTTGGTTTTTGTTGATAACTTGCTTTCACATTATGTTGCAAACTTTGTCGAAACACAAGTTTAATACAGACACAGCTGATATGAATTTGCTGAATATTTTGATCGAATTTGTAGACAAATTGCTAATCTTTTGCTGTCTGGGTAACTTCAAACTTACCTTCAACGTTTCCGGTGAGCTCGTCAAGATAATATTGCATTCCTCGCTACTATCGGACACGTTGGAGATCTGTGAACTCTTAGAACTGAGATCGCCCAGGCTAGTCTCCTTTTGCTCATATAGAGCTTCCAGATCTCCTTCAGCATCATCTTCCTCGTCCTCGTCTTCATCCTCGTCTTCCTCCGCGGAACGTATGTGATCCTTAGAATCCATTAGGAAACTTAACAATTCGAACTTGGTAGAGATATTATTCTCGTCCTCGGGCGACATTGACATTTTCTTGAAGAAGTCTTCGGGACTTTTGGACAAATAGGTTTCGGCCAGATCTTCCGAGTTGGACTTCTTAAAAACTTCCTCGGATAAATAAGGGCCGAGAAACTGATCTGGAGTGATTTTTTTGTAATATTCGACATCGCCGAAGTAGATTCTGTCCTTGATATAATCTTCTGTGGGTGGCGGACTTAGAGGTAACGGCGGTGGTTCGTCGGGTATCTCCTCGTAAATCGGTTCCTTGATCACCTCGTATGGATTCTCTTCGAGGAAGAGATTCGTCGAGATGAAATCACCATCCGAATTCAAGCTGGATGAACGCGAATAATTTGCTTCTAGAGTAGACTCAGAACTCTCGTATTCTTTGCTCTTCAGTAAGCTCTGTTTCAAGATCTTCAAGATGACCTGGCCGCTGTCCTCGTCCAGGATTTCACCGTTCTCGCGAGCCTTTCGTAGAGAATCTTCGAGCAGCTTAGAAATCAAAGCCTCCTTGGATAAGCTGGGCAGTTTGGAGGAACTTTCGATATCCTTGAATCGCGTCTTGGACTCTGGCCGCGTCATTCTTTCATCTGATGTGTAAAATCTCGAAGACTGATTAGAATTAGAAGATTTAATCTCAACGTTCAGTCTCTTTTGTTTCTCAAAATTTGATGCCGACTGTTCCACGTAACGACACGAGGAAGTATCATCGCTAATCAATGTTGGTGCTTCGCCAATCATCTTTAGATTCGTCTCGCTATTTTCAACGACGTGATCCTTCCCGATTTGTTTGGAACGAGAATCATCATTCGTCGACTCGACCACGATATTCGATTTGTAATTTTGGAGTATTACCAGAGTGCGATTCTCCACGGCGTTCTGGACCTTCGGCGGATTCTCCGAGTTTACAGAGATCACTGTCGGATTGCACACGCTATCTTCTCCGCCGACGCTGATAGTCACTTTGTTACCTGGCGTTAATTCCGCGTTTGTATTTTGATCGCCATTGATAAGAATGGACGTTCTTCTAGCGCCTCTCGGACTGGATTCCGGACCGATCTGCAACCGATGTACCAGCGGCGATGAGCGCGGACTCACCGTGATTTTACAGACATTGTTCTCGGGCGAGTTGATTTCGATCTTCGAGGATCCGTAAGAACTCGTCGAATTCCACGATGCTGTCGACGTTGAAGAAATCGTTCGCCGATGATCCCTGATCGAATTGGCAAGATTCTCATTCGCATCAGCGCTAGAGTAACCAATCTTGAAACGATGCCTCTGCTTACCAGGCGGCGGAGACCAGCTCGTAGGTCTCATCGTACGAAAATGCTCATTACTTGCATCGGAAATATCACTGCGTGCATCTGGAGGTAGATCAACCTCCTTTTCGGCATTATCGGCAGTCTTCTCAGGAATCTCATCAATGATCTTGCTAGTCTCGATCTCGCGATCGGAATTCTTAAACCCGCCATCTGTTTCTTCTTCGATCTCTCTTGTTTCGTTCTTTCTTCTCAGCGAACTTTCCTCATCGACATCCTCGCGTGAAACTGCGGACGATGACGATGACGATGAAGATTCCTTGATCTTCTTGCTGAGACTGAGGCGCATCGTATCCGAAAACAGGACGTCACCCGCCGAGATCTCCGGTTTGCTGAACGACCGATCGCTTTGACTCCGCGTCAAGAAGGATTTTCTCGAGTTCTCTGCAGACGATTAAAAATCAATCGGTAATGAAAAGAAGTTATGACGGTGTAGAATTTTAATTCCACAATGTATAAATATATATATCTTTTAATGATTATATTTAAACATAAACTGTAGTATCAAAATATAATGGGGTGTAACAGTTAAGAATGTATGAGTCTTTGCAAAAAGTGATATTTATATTTAACAATATAATTATAATTAAATGAAATAATTTTTTATCTAGCCTCTAAATCACTCAAACTTTTTGTGTTACTTTTAAATACAATATAAAAAAATCTAATCTCTATAATCTTTTCATAATCTTTTTATTAAAATATATGCGTAATATATTTCTTAATGTGCACATTTATAACATAATTCTTAAACTATATTAAAATGTAACACATAAAGTCTAACATACTAAGAAGAAAACGTTAAGAAGTATAATATTAAGTAGGATATACATATTAAATTTCCATTCTCCTTTCCCCAAACGCTCGATTTGAAAATAAATATTAATCTATTGTACATTTCCTATTATAGGATTTAAAATTATCTTAATATAACATAATTATTCTTAAATACAAAAAAAAACAAATTATATATTACTTGGTTGCAAAAAATAGCCGTAGATAGTTAATTACATAGTTAATATATAATTTTCTTATCTTTCAGATTTCTTCAGCGCTTATTTACAAAATTTAATAAAACCGATTAATAAAACTATGCATTTCATGTTTATATAAGCAACAATTTTAAATCAAACTCGAACTGTGAAAGAGTAAAAAACGATTTATATAATTTAATTTTATGTTTGCGAATGTTCGGTAATTTATTTTCTCCTATTGTTTTTTATATTTTATATTTATAATAGAAATATTTCTCCTTTTGTGTAAAGCGAGAATTTCCGTTCAGTTCACGGGCATGGAGAAATGTCCGTAACGCTAAAATCCCCCGGAAATAAAACCGCAGATGTGAAGCATGAAGTTGGAATTGGATACTCGTGAAAAGTATGATCGATGATTTGATATCAAAATTTACTTGACGCGTCTGAGAAAGTGCAATTTCTTAGCAGATTTATGGTGGTATCGCATAATTATAATGTATAATTCGCAGAAAAAAAGTACATTCAATTTTTTCCTAGTAAAAAAATCACATTATATTCCCGAACGAAGTTAACTATGATGTTAATATAAGAAATTCGAACGAAGTTAACTATGATGTTAACATATTTGTACTTTCGACGATTTGAAATAGGTTTAATATATTTATATATATTATTTTCTATCACACACACATATCTACGATAGATTAAAATTTGGAAGATATCTGTATTTTTTTATTTATAGAATTGGAACCTTCTACAATAGTTTTGAATTTGTAATGGATATTAGAAAAAATTGATTTATTTTTCAAATATTATTTAAGCAAGAATATCCTCTTCGACTTTCGATATATTTCGTTTAAATTTGATTCGTTTGTTACGACAATCTCAATGTAAAGTTCATGTAAAATCGAAGATTTCTTTCGATACGTATCTCTAATGACCGGCGAAAGTGCGCCAATTTTGGATGATTCGCAAACAAAACGAGTTTTAAATTTCTCGCTGCGAGAAAATTCAATGATTTTTCCACGGTTGCTCCACTTTATACGGCCATCAAGAATATCTAAGACGCGTGCGATTATCCGGCCGCAAAAGCGATTGCGCAAATCGCCGATTCGCCTCGTTTATGGCTTTATGACTTGGATCAATCTCACGCACGTAAAAGAAAAGATGAGCTGCCGCCGTTGCGAGGTTTTGCGAAACTAAGCATTGTGCCGCAATAGCTGATGAGCCTTCTTTGCACGAATTTAAGCGTGTTGATCATCAGCGTAG
Organism: Acromyrmex echinatior; assembly: GCF_024713525.1. NCBI lineage: Eukaryota > Metazoa > Arthropoda > Insecta > Hymenoptera > Formicidae > Acromyrmex > Acromyrmex echinatior. The sequence continues at coordinate 22,884,064 of NC_141853.1, forward strand.
CATCAAACATGACGTCAGTATAAATACTCCATAAAATACTTTCTAAAAATAGTAAATATATCTGTTCCATTTTTAATTTATCATATCTTAGAATTTTACATATAATAATATTTTTAATATTATTATAAAAATTAATGTAATGCGTAAAATTTTTAAAAAGTTTAGATCTGAAACCTATATAATATTAATAGAGTATAATCACACGATCTAGAATTCCTTAGCTTAAAGTTCGCTACTGAAAGACGCGAAGAAAGGTAATGTTCATGCATATCTTTCCTTGCGTTTCAAGCAATTATCCGGCAAATAAGGCGATCGCAAAAAGTATGTTCATTTACATCTCGCATAGGAAATGTAAATAACAATGAGTCAAGAAAAAAGTCTGTAGTGAACAAAGAGAGAGAGAGAGAGAGAGAGAGAGAGAGAGAGAGAGAGAGAGATGCGCCACGCTTAAAAGAATCGCTCTAAAATATTCTAGGTAACGAGCCGTTTTTCTATGAAAGAAAAGCAATGAACGACCAGGTTCCTCGTTCACGCGAGGATTTACGCCACCGCGTGCAAAACGAACGAAGAAGATCACTGATGATGTACGGACCATGAATCGCCATGATGCGAAAAAGAGTTTATCAAGCCGCACAGCCAAGCGCCGTCGTCTCATCGTCGGTACGAACGAGTGAAAACGTGAGAGATCTCTAAAAAGCATATAATTACATGGTTCTGGACCATGCGCATGCGGATCAAGAGAACGAACTGATGATTTATGAGGCCCGTAGGTAAACAACGACGGCGCGAAAGAGTCAAGGTTCTCTACAAGCTACACGATCAGGTGCATCAATTACAGGCGCAGCACGTGCTGATATATGATCGATAGTACCTCTAAAATTCACTGAGTTTATCTTTTTCGTACATCCACTTTGTTCACTTAATCTTTTTTCATATTTTTGAGATAAAAATTTATTTAAAATACACACACACACACACACATATGTGTGTGTGTGTGTGTGTGTGTGTGTGTGTGTGTGTGTGTGTGTGTATTAATATAATATCTAGGTTTAATCGTAATTAATACTTCTCGTATTTAGTTGATTTATTCATACAAAAAATCCTGTATCTAACCTTAATTATTGCTTAATCTGTTTTATTTATTTATTTTTTATTTACATTTATATTACATCATAAAAATTTATGCAGAATAGCTGCGTTTAGCAGAAAGAGCAGTTTTGCCCAACTGTTGTAATATTTTTATCAATTTAATTGGTTCTTGCCAATAATTCCTTATTTGATCTAAATGTATAATATAAATCAATCATATTAAAATCTGTTTTATATATATATATATATATATATATAAAGCTGCTTTTTCTCATGAATGCAGCCAATGTATGTGCATTGATCCAACTGCAGTATAGAACGTACATTACAATATTAGATTTCGTTTATTCTATTTTTATAGTTTTGTAATTGATACTTCTGATGTATTAAGAAGATTATGTCCCAAGATTATATTCAAACTGTTAATTAATGGTAACAAAACAGCAAATAAAAATTTGTATTTGTATAATATACTCAAATGTGATCCAAATAGCGCAACAGACACGCCTCAATTTAATTATGAGAAGACTGGCTACAGGTATTAATTTTCAAAGTGGAAAGAGCACAGCGAAAGCAGTCCCGTGTAAATTATCGTCATTGTGTTATTACATTATTACTGAATTATCGTGCAATATACGCGCAATACAAAAAGTATAGTGAAACGAAAATAATCCGCGATACCTATGCATCGCGCGCTTGCATGAAGATCGTACGTCCGCCGACGCGGGGAGGAGAAACGAGCGTAAAAAGATTCTTGGGAAAAGAAATCGGTGTTTAGATTTTATAATTCGAACGCACCGAGAAGAGTTTACTCGTGCCTGAGCTTAGAAAGTAGACTGGAAGTAACTAATTAAAACGCGCCATGAAGGAAGAACAGAGATAGATTGTGCAAAGCAATGAATGGAGATATTCTATCTTTAGAATCACTGAATTATACACATTGAATACTAAAATCCATTTGTAAAAACGAATACTAAAGCCGATTCCTTTTCTATCATGATTTGAAATTTAAAATTATTTAAAATGATTTTTTTTAATTAATCCTCCGTCTGCAGTCGTATTTTTATTCCTTCCATCTGCAACTTGGGTCCTTTTTGTTTAATCCAAATTTTTTTTTTAGGTTGTTCTAGGCTTTCAAAAATGTGAAAAAATTCAAGGTTATTTTTCATCATCTCTATTACATAATTACATTATCAAAATTTTTTAACTCAAATGTAAAAATCTTTAATATAATCCGCTCTCCTCTCTCTTTTTATTTCGGGGAAATTCGAAAGTGGAATTTCTGTTTGTGTTCAAAAAACTCAAATTGCAGGCTGAGGAATTAAAATTTTTTAATTTAATTTAACTTGCTTTTAAAATAAAAAATTGAATGCTTTTATATTTGTAATTCGCATCTCAAATAATTAACCGTAATTATCGTGGTATAATAAACTATTATTTTTAAAGAGGTGCACTTACTAACTTTCTTCGTAAGAATAATGATTAGTATTAGTGTAGAAGCGATAAACAAAGCGGATGCGAGAGAGGAAACCTCGCGCCTACGAAGCGTCTCGGTCACTCGCTCGCTCGTCTGCAGTTATCTAACGTGTTGTCACACAGTGCATTTACACCGGAAACACGATCACCGGAAACCATCGTAGGTGATTTGTTTTATTTTCCGTTATAACACTGCCGCGAGCGTAAAGATTCACCAATGCATTTCAGGAGTGGTCGAACCAAACATAAAATGTGAAAAAAATTTTCAAAAATAGTTTTCCATTTACAATATTTTTCGTGCAAAATCACTATATTAATTAATTTTATTAGTTAATTTTATTTTATTCTAATTTCTTTATGATAGGAAGAAATAAATTACATAATATAATAATATTTAAGAAGAAAGTCGAGTTATATAAATTTTCTAATTAAAAATTTAACTGTAAATACATACAATTGTCAGAGAAATCAGACTGCGAAACAACTATAATACAACATTGTATATTTACAACCTGCATATTTACAAGTGGAGTCACTTTTTTGTACTCAATTTTCCGAAGATGCTCATTAATTATTCGATTGCGACTAAAAGAGGCATTGTTAGTTAATCTGGATTAAGTCTAGTCAATATTGAGCAACGGGGCTTTAGTCTCATTTTAAGACATGGATGATTCTCAACGTCTCTCCGAGAGAAACTGTCAGCTATAAGCTTGATGCGAACTATACTGCCGTGCTCGATTATTGAAGCATAACTACTGAGCTACATGTTAACTCGCCTCGATCAGTCGATCTATCGTGAGCGATAAATACATCATACATCCAAAAAGTACATCGGCACGATCATCATGCACATGGTGTACAATTACTATTACGACATGTATATTTTGCTATGCTACTACTATTATAATCGATGTTATTAGTATTGAACGTGACTTATGACGACGGGCAAAGATTGCGCGCGGAATATCAATTAATACTAATTAATATGACGTATGTAAAGAGTGGTTAACGCAACGTTCGTTCTATTAATAGAATGGATTCACGTAATTCTTATTTTTCCTTGTCGAGATCGGCACTCAGACGAGTCGCGTATAAATCGGTCGGCGCGCATTTCAACTCCGACGTTACCGCCAATCATCCGAGTTAATTCACACGACTTTTTCCCGTCACGTCTTATCTCGTGTCCGTGTGCAGACTCAATTTGTACCGCGAGTTCTACATTCTCGAATCCACTCATCATGTCGTAAACGTCAGACCTGGTTTCGAAGCCCTTTTCGAGAAAGATTTAATTATGCGAAATAGTAACGTGGAAAATTAACCAAGACTCATGAATTAATTCTTTGGAAATCTACGTAATAGAGAGAGAGATAACAAATATATTTTTTTTTAATTTTACTAAATAGAGAATAAATATTTTAATCGTTTTTCACACATATCTAATTATCAAAATCTAATTATCTGAATTTTCCTTTCTATTTGAATAGAATATCGCATTCGATATAATCTTTATGTGTAATATAACAATATATATCTGAAATGGCAAAAGAAATTTTCGAAATATGAAATATACGTGATAGATAACAAATTAAAAAAAGAAATTTGCTAGAAAAATGGGAAATAAAAATATATTTCTAAAAAATATATATTTTGAATATATATATATATTGAATATATATTTTGAAAATATATTTTCTAAAATGTTTTTCATAATTAGCGCCTAATCTAATTATCTTATTTTCTCTTTCTTTTTCTTTTTATTTAAACGAAATATCGCACGCGATGTAATCTTAATACGATAATAAAACAATGTATCATGAAGTGTGAAAGAAATTCTCGATGGAAATTATTTCATACTTAGTCGGAAGCCACTAGACTTTCACAAAATTATATTTTCAATCATGAAGTGAACTTCCGCGACTTCGGAATTCGCATATCTTAGTAGACTCGCAAACCGGCGCTACGTGATGCACTTTGTTATCGGAAGCATCAGTGCTCGATGCCATCAGCGAGATCACGACTAATTTAAACCGAGGAAATACGCACATTTTTCCCTTTCCTCTTAAAAAAAAAAAAATAGATAACGGGATCGAATTGGATTGTTACTGATTAAATTAATATGTAACTATTCCTGTTCCTTTCTCGGCAAAGTGTTTACGATACACTGGCGAGTCGCCACCGACGTATCGATAAATATGTACGTGTCGTTCCGTATAAGGCGGACAACCGTCGTTCGCATTGTCCCCGATCGTTTCGTATCTTTCCCACGCATCCACTTTCACGGCATCTCTCTCTTTTTCAACACGAATGCTCAGGAAATGCGAGCCCGCAGCATGATAATGCCTCTGTGGAGAATCGTTTGCTTCGCGATAAATATGCGACATTTGTTAAAATAATTTAAAAGATATATCCTCTTGAGTAAAATTAAAAATACTCAATTTAACAAATAACTAAAATAAATTTAAATAAATAAAATTAATTTAATACTCATTTAACTCTTTATTCGAAAAAGAGAGAGAGAGAGAGAGAGAGATTATCCAACATCACCATTATGATAAGTAAAAAGTCTTTTTTTTTCTCTCTACAGAAAAGTATCACTTGTTGATGAATGAAAAATAAATTAATAATTTATTAACATAAATTTTTCGACCGTGTCAGTAAATATTCGACTGTTGTGGTTTTTTAAAAAAATATTCTTTTGTGCATTCAATATCTAAAAAGATGCAATGTGTGAGTGAAAGATAGATAGATTATTTTATTGCTGTTCTGAGAAAAAGAGAGAGAAACTTTTTTAACAATCTACTATTAGCTAAAATATATCTTTGGAATAACCAGAATAATTTGTCAACTTGATGCCAGCTAGCCCTGACCTTATACACTTTCGAATGTTCCAGACGCAACTCACATGGCTTCTTTAGGCTACTTTTAAAAGCGATCCAAACAGCCCGAGGATAAAACTCAGGGACGTCAGGATCTGCTAACCTTTCTCCTCTTGTCATCGGCAAAGCCGTCTTAAGGACGGTTACTCATATATTGCAATCGCACCTTCCAATATCCATTATTAATTCGTGTTAACTTGCCATTTACGAGAATAATTCGAAAAGTTCTCAATCTGATAAAGAAAACGTGATTTTTGGTAAAATTTTTCTTATTTTTCAATTTTGTAATCCTTTTCATTGGGTGCATTGTCATGAGGGAACTAAAAATTGATTGCTTTACACGGCGGAAACAAAGAAATTGATGAACATATCTGTCTGAAATTTTAACAGTGTTGTACAGGATCTTTAAAATTATAATTTAATATATATGACGTCATTTTTGTGTCACATCAAATATTTTCCGAACTACTCTCGTATATAGTTAATAAAAATGATCATTATCCATGCGAAAAAAAGAATAACTTTCACATTTATATTTTCATCATTATTTCTCTGAAAAGAAATGATGTTGCCGGTACTGTAAATTGCAAAAAATTTGTTAATTTTTAAAAATTCTCGAGATGGAAACACGAGACGTAAAGCCATTAGCAGGAGCATTGCACGAGCCATTATGTTTAAATGCATAACGTTTTTTCGAAAGCTCAAGGATAACCTGATAAGTCATGTCAACCACACGCGGTCCATTAATCACGTATATTAGCATAATGGCCGGATGAGAGGAGGACCGTACTGACGATGATAACACGATGATAAGCACTGATGATCCTCAACGCAAGATTATCGATCTGCAATGGACCAAGATCTCTATCCGCGATATGAAAAGTACAGTTGCATTGTACGTTTAGACTACTAATTTCCGCAAACGAAATTAACCCCTAGACGACTATAAATGTATCACCCTTGGGGCGAACTGCCCCGTTACACACACATACAGCGACCGTAAATTGACCGGTTATAGTTATCGCTGCAGAGAGATCTATCATTAATTTACTTCTATATTATTAATAACTACGGCTCTGAGATAATACTTATGTTATTACGAATATCTGACACTAATTTTGAGAAATGAATTATATATGTCCGGGAACATCACCATAAAACGTTTAACGCTAATATCATCGCGTACACTGTTATAAAATTATAGCTAATGCATGAAAATAAATAAAGAACAACGTGATATCGACCGTGGCAAATGCAGCGATTTATATATAATCGAAAAAATGATATATATTTAATTATGTAATCTTGTGTATAAAACATGTAATTCAAAGAAAAAATTATGAATATATAGATAAAGCTTTATCGTATATTAAATAATATAGTATGAAAAAAAAATACCAATCAAAAGATAAAAAGAGAAAGAGAACAAAAAGTCAGCTTATGTTCTTTCTTTCTTAAAACGCAAGATTATTTTTATATTTGTTACAATTATTTTATGAATTTTATAAAAATTTTTTATTGTGAATTTAAAATTTTATTTTTAAAATGGATAATACATTTCTTTGTTTTTCTTAAAAATGCAATATACGATACGCCACTTTATAGATAAAGCATCACAATTATTTTGAAATATATATATATATAATCCAATAAAATTATTTTTAAACCTATATCTAAACTAGATATTTAGATATCTCAGCAAAATCGTTCTTTTCATGCGATTAGTTAGTCATAACGTATTGAAGTTTTAAAATTGTAAATTGTAAAAAATGAATTTGGCCATCTCTACGCAGTCACTGACTTATTATATTATGACACGCTACTCGCAACTTGCTTTTAACTTCTGATCTATTATTAATGGCTTATTATATAGAAGTTATAGAAAGCTCATTAAGAATTTTATAATAACTCAGAAGAGTCTTACCTTCGGACTTTAGAATTAGATCCTTCTCGTCTACAGCGATACCTGGGAGACGATCCTTCAGCTCCTCAATCTCGATCTCCAACTCAGTCTCGTCCTCAAGTCTGATGGTTCTCTCGTCCGACAATCTCCTCTCCTCTGGTAATATCCTCTCTCTGGAAACGTCGATCTTCGAGGCAGGTAGCGAATTGTCAAGTGAGGATCGCGATTCGCTTCCAATCTTATCTTGCTTCTTGAACGCAATGGAACGATCAAATTTCCTAGACGGAACGAACTTGTCTATCTTAATCTTGTCGGGACCAGGCGGCGTGATTTTCTTTACTTCCGGCACGATTTTTGGCTCTTTATACTTGATTCTGTCTACTTTCGGATCCCTGATGTTTGGAATTGTGATGAAGTTGTGTTTTTCTTGTTGCTCTTGTGACATGATTGGCGTTTCCTCCTTCTCTTCTTTGGGTTCGGGGCTATTGTCCCGCTGTTCCTTACCGCAATTGGCGATTTTGCCGATCCTGCTCCACGAAAGTCGTGTCGCTTCAGACGGTTTTTCAGGTGCGAATATCACGTTATCAACATTGAAGAGCACATTCTTTCTTTTGCTCTCGATCATTCGGCCGCGTTTCAAGATGCTTTTCAGTGTCTGTCGGGCCTCCTTCAATCGCCTAGGTGGTCTCTTTGGAGATACCTTCGGTATCGGAATCCTAGTGACCGGCGGTGGCACGTCGTCATCGTCGTCCGATATCTCTCTGGGCCTCTCGTTGAACACTCTGATTCGTTGACCTCCGATAGCCGCTACAGCACTTCTATTCGGTATCCTTTCAATCGACTTTACTTTCGACGAATCGAATAGACTGGATGATCTTGTTCTGAGATCGTCCTGTTCCAGCGCGTTATCCGACAGATCATCACTCAAATCGTCCTCGTCCTTCTGTTTTTTCAGTAATAGATACGGATTTACGTTGCACTCAAGGATACTTTTCCGCGAGTCCGCAGCAACTGATGTTGTTGTGCCGTTCTTCCAGTCGTCATGGCTGGTCCTTCTCTGATTCGCTTCCCTCGTTGGTTTCTTTGAAACGTGAGTCAGTCTGGCAGATGTCGCGGTGGAATGAGTTCGCGAGTGACTCTCCGGAGTCTCATCCAGCATCCAATCATCCGAGGACGCGCTGCCGCTGGTGAAACCAGGTCGCGATTTGCGATCGTCGTAGCTCACAACCGTGCTCGGCTGCTTGTCGAACCACTCGGATCTGGACAATGATGTACCCTCGGTTGTACCTTTTCGTTCCTTGGCAGCGGCCCTTGATACCATACTCTGGCTTCTGGAATCTCGCTGCGAGGACGGTCGATGTGGTGAGATGCTGCGCGCCCGTGATCTCGGCTCCACCAGCCGATTCCTTCGCATCTGGTCATACGGATCGTCGATAGCGGTCCTCAGCACACCTAACAAATAGGTTTAACCGTTGTATTCACGAGAGGAGATCGTCCCACGCAACTGTTTCGACTTGTTACGCCGACCTAGATTTCCAAATCGAACGCGAATAATGAAATTTCTGACAACGCTCATTTCAATTTCTAATATGGATGTCAGAAAAATTATTCTCTCAAGATGCTCTTCTGGAATTTGAGTGTCCTTAATCTGTTTAAATTTACATTTTTTTTTTAGCACACTGAATGCATATATATATATATATATATATATATATATATATATATATATATATACTGAAAAAATGTATTAAATTTTAATAAATATTTGTTTAAACAGTCTAACTGGATATTTACTAAATGTAAACATATATTTATGTGGTATAAGAACCATCAATTTGATTTAATTATCATTTTCTTATAGAATAAACATTTATTTATCGTAATACATGTTAAAGTAGTATTATTGAAAAAAATATGTATGTCATAAAATTTAATTAATTTTTTCTCAGTATGAGCTACTGAATTGAATATTTTCATATTTATATTTTAACAACGTATAACGTATAATACTTTATTTGTAGTACAAAAATCTTTTCAAAAAGAAATATAAGTGATATGTAAAAACAAGAAATATAATGTACACTAAATTTGTTAACTATTTGCTATCCTTATCTATCATCGATTATCAATGACAAATGTAATTCGGATAATCACATAATGTTTATATTTCACATAATGGCACAATTGCCATTGCGAAAACCATTCAAGTGTAAAGTATCAATTGTCTTAATCGAAAGGTTGCTGCTCTACATTTCAAACGATTCACCCAGTATCATTTGTAGTACATGTCTTGAACGTCTCTCTCGGCAAACAAAACAATGTAATCTAAAACGATTTAAATGCAAACTAAAGTAGGTATAGTCGCTGAATAAAATTCAGTTATCTTGCTTGCGGCCGAGAACTTTCTGCGCTTCGTCGCATGCACGCTATCTCGAACGTGAGCAAGGAGAAAATCTCTAATACGAAGAGCGCGTACAATTAGAGCATGAACATCATCGGCAGCACGACAGGTAGAGGCTCTTACATCCCGCCCTCGCTTATTTTTCGAACTCGGAACCAACACCCTCATATTTTAGATACGCAGGACGTTCCACTTCGTAGGTATCTATTTCTCTAACGTATCTTGGCATAATATACAACGACGAGAAAACCATTCTATATATCATAAGAATACCGTTGTAAAGGTACCGTTCATAAAAATATCGAAAATAAAAGAGTAATCTCCGTGAAATAATCAAAGATATAAATTAAATGGAAAGAGAACGAAAAACTGTACTACAATTGATTATATCCGCTATCTTGATACATCATTGCTAACATTGTACGTGAATATTGCAATTTGCTTCATCAGCGCGAGAAGCAACTAATACTAGTACATTAAAAAAAATGCAACTCTGGTTGCATTAATTGGAATTCTGGACAAAATTTTCTAGTTGTATTATAGTTCAGATAATAAACATTCTGATTAATGTAATCAAAATCTTTTTATTCGTCCATTTTCCAGATTGCTTCTCATCCTGATGAAGTAACCTGTAATGTTGGCAAGGTTCACGAAATGTTGGCTGTTAAATGTATCAAGACACAGAGATAAACCGCGTAGCTTCTTCAAAGAATGTCTTGTTGAAAGTAGAACCAGAAAATTCTGATTATATGTAAATAATAATTTTGGTCTTAAATAAAAATTTATTGCATAATAGATCTAACTAGAAAATTCTGATTCGTTCATTTCAATCAGAATTCCAATTGCTTTTAACAAAATATCTTTCTCAATGTACCTATGGAAACCTCAAAAGTGTTCGCTGGTATCCAAATATCCGAGAACACGGAATAACATAATTATTGTAATATAATATTCTTGAGGCTTCCACGGGTATTTTCTATATAAAGATTATGCGTTTCGCGGGTTTCCTCCGTGTCCAGATCCATTCTTGGAATGCCAACGTTTCGTGAACCTTGCAGTCCTCTTCATCAGAGCGAGGAGCAGCCTGATACTTATTATTGTAATCGACAGAATAAGTAAAGATGCAATTACTTACCGGCGAGGCTCGGCCGAGATCTCGAAGATGACGGCAGTCGGCAGGTTCCACCGAAGGGCAGACCGGCCACCCGTTGGCCGCCGCATTTGCGGCAGCTGCCGAGTTTCCTTACGGTGCCGGCGAGGAACTCCGGGCAGGAGCATACCACGAGCAATGGCGTTGCGCCCGGCAGCGGCGGCGGTGTCAGGAAAGGTCGCGCCGGGTCATGTCCGGCGAGCCGCGACGATCTGACAGTGCCGTACAGCCATGGATCGCCGCTATAGATCATCTGGCGGGAGAGTATGGTGCCGCCGCTTATGGTGCCCCAGCCACCCTTGCCAGGGTCATCCCCATGGTTCTGATGCTGCCGCGACAGACCCAGCCGCACGCTCCACGACTTCTTGCCCTTGCTCAGAGTATCGTAGCTCTGCGATCAGTCAAGAAGGAAAGGCAATTGAGCGGACATGATAAATGAAGGGTCAGGTCGATGAAGGAACATTAATCATATTTATATTATTTATTAAGAATATCATACTCTCTCTTTCTCTCGTTTCTAATATCCGAGGAACATCGATTTTAATGTAATTACAATACAGTTATCTAATATTGTGCGAGAGCTGATTACTTCCGTTTCTTTTTTTCGTTTTTCTTCTTCTCAGTTATGTACTTCCGCTGCTATAATAAATAAAAAGGGAAAGAAGGTACAAAAAGAATGGTTTTGTTTTGAAGTATCTAAAAATTGAAATACTTCAGATAGATACTACAGATTTGAAGATTATTTCTAGTTAAAGTTTTAGATTTGTCATCAAAATCGTTCTTTTCATATCTTTATAATTCGTTCGCAATTATAGTCATAATTGTAGTTCTGAGTCTAGAAATAAAATAAATTAAAGAATTTATGAGTACATTGCATTTACATATCATAGTCTAAACGTAAGAATTTCTATCGCTACAACAGGATATGACAGCATAATTTTCCGCCCTGATAAATACGTGTAGTTTTGTTAATCGTTAATCTCCCGTAACTTTTTATTAAATTAAAGCATATAATCTACGCTCAACTAACGTAATACTATACGTTCGAGACGCATAAAATATTTTAACTATATATTCGTTGTCAAGAAATATCTAACATACTTTTTCATCGACGTGATTACGCTTGTTTCCTTGACTGCCGGACGAAATTGGAAGTCCCGTAATAAGTTCCATCGTAAGAAACGTCCGAATGTATTTGTTACGTATGTATAATTTGCGGCAGTCCTACAATAAGTGACTATCGGTAATTATGGATGCATCATTCTGCCTGACTCTCCGGTCGGTCCGTCGATACCGCGTACCTATAATAACTTCCTGGATACGGAGAACACGCGACATTCTCTCTCCTGAATAGCCGGAGCTATATTCATCCGGAACACAAAACAGAAAAGCCATTGTTGCCTCTGTCATTGTCCCAGCCATCATTCTACCCTTCTTCGGGTTGTTTACCGAAGGTACGCCGTAGCTATGGCATGCATACGACATCGGTATTTACGCCCGAGGAAACAAAATTCCGATGCATATCACTGGAAACTTGACAACACGTGTACGTCCAGTTCCAGAAATATATATCTTCGTCAAGATACTTTATCTCTCTTACAAAGAGACGAGGATCTTTATCTTTTAAATTTGGAGCAATATTCAAACATGTTTTCAGGTTAAATAACATTCTATATCGAGTTCATCGGCAATGTTGAACTTTATACTAAATACAGTCGATTTTTTTATTGTGAATTCTATTAGATAAATTTAAATCCATTAAAAAACGAGTAAAATACGATCCAACTTGTATGATAATAGAAATGCGATGTTGAAGTTTTCACATGTATTTAAGAATTTTTTTTCAAATTTTTATAGAAACAATGTAAAAATCTGCAGTTCCAATTTGGAAAGATTTCCAGAATTAAAATTTGAAAAACGGATTAGTGTTCACTGGCAAAGATACACAAAATTATTAAAACATTTTTTATCGCAGGTGTCAGTGTATAATCTATCAGCATCAATTAGAAAACAATCGATATCTAACACGCGATTTTTCACAATTAACAGTCACTAAAGATAAATTTCGTTTCCGGTGCTCAATGCGATTCACCCTATCGCAGCTTATCGCATCGGCGAAAGCAGATTCTCACGTTACGCATTAATCTCGTTGCTGCGGAGCGGAAATCTAGAAAAAAAAAATACAAGGAGCAAAATGCAAATTGCGCAGCCTTTCGACCCGACGTATCACTCTCATCCGTGATTTGATCCGCAACGAGAATCGATCCGCGTTCGATGAGAATTGATCGACGAATCTGTCGTTTCGATTTCCCTTTAACGGCACGTACAACCAAGATACGCTCGATCTTCGCTCCCCGTCAGCTTCTTCACGTCCAGAAGCCTCGCAATTCGCGAGTCCCTTCCGCAAATCGCTGCTCGTCAGCTGCATTGCGTTCTCCGAAGAAGGAAGAACGAGAAGGACGTTCGCGATGCGAGCCTCGATGGATAAGCACAAAGAACCACGACGTGGAAGAAGCCATGGAAAGAAAAAGAAACGGAGGAAACGAGTGGAAGACGGTCGAAGAGAGACAGAAAGCAAGCGCGTTTCAGGGAAAGTGAACGATGTAGGAATCGCTTGCGATCGGCAATTTAAATTCATTTCCCCTTTAGAGAAATCGGAGAGATAACGTCGCGCACACGTCCCGTACTTACGATGCTGAATCTCTCGAGAAAGAGAGAAAGAGATTAAATGGCGCGCGCGAAGAGGCTGATATTTGTACAAGTATACGTACAAGTTTGTTCGCTTATCGCAAACGATGATGTGATTTATTCATGTATTTTCGAGGAAAATATATTAATAAATTCCTTGATGTAAATTTTACACAGTAAAGAAAAAGGGAATTACTATAAAGATGTCAACTATAATTTATTTAAGAATTATATTATAAATGTATTTTTATATTCTATTTTTGACATATTTAAATGGTATTTCATTTTCTTAGGCATTTATCTAAAGCTTTCATTTTAAGTATTTATAAATATTTATTATTTATTTCAAATATTATTAGTTTATTTTGAATAAATAATATATTTTTAAAATGTCTATTAATAATAAGGCTCATAAAATTTAAAAAACAATGAAGAAAAAGGGCTACGAGCCAAAAATTATTTTATAAAATTAAAACTATAATATATTTTTATTTGCGCAAAAAGAAAAAATAAATTTTTCTTTTTATCGAGTATTTTCGTCACAATAATATAAATTTCCTTCACGTAGTATTACTGTATTGCAAGAGGACGAGACAAAACTTGCCTATACCGATAAGAAAACTACCAAGGAGAATGACGATGAAAGCAAAACTAGAAATAGCACGTTCCGAAAAAGTCAGCAATCAACTCAAATCACTATATGAAGGTTTAAAATCACTTCCTTTGAGATTGAATGTTTGGCACAAAACGAGGCCTACTCCGTTTATTCGAAAAACTACCAAGAGCGAAATACGAAAAAGTACATAGAAGAAGAGAAACGTCTCGAGAAAGGTGAATGTGTTGAGGAAATACAAGAAATCCGCGCTCGTGTCTAAGTGCAAACGAAAAAGTCAGACTGGCTTAGAGAACTGTGGACGAGGGATAAGACAGAGAAACTGGAGAACTGTTCTCAGCGACTTGTCGAGGAGAACTGCCGTGCTGTATTTCTGCTGCACAAAGTCCTTCGAGGAAACCTGCACTTGATAAAAAAAAGTTCAGTTGACACCAACTAAAAGTAACATAACATCTATGTTATAATTTTTCACACTCAATAATATAACTGTTACGTAACTTTATGTGTTATATTACTCTGAGAAAGAAAGTCGAAATATTCGCAAGTAAATGTTACATAAGACGTTTTCTTGATGGATGCAATGTTCCAAAAAATCATAATCGCTAAAACTAAAAACTAGGACAATATCTTGAAAATCATAATAATTATTATTATAAAATCATTATAATATTATTGATTAAAAATTTGACTATGATGGCGAAATACCTATACAGTTCTGTGAAATATATTTCATTAATTGTAAAAATAAAATTAATAATTTATTTGCCAGGAATAAAATTTTATTTCGCTGTATTTAAATAAGGATTTATTTTAGTAAAATATTACATCTCACAAATAAATTTTCAAATATCTTTTTCTCGGTGTCCTCATTTATATTATTTAGTGAAATTATAACATAGATAATATGTTACTTTCAAATGATGTTGACACGTAATTGCGATCGGGTACGATAACAACTTCAGCGCAAAATTGCGTATTATCGACGATTGCCTGATTGCAAAGTTTGATTGAAAAAAATAATTCCTCTCTCCGCGAATTGTGGGATAATATCTCATGGAACTGCAATTCCCGCGAGGAGAAAAGCCCGATGCAATTTCGCGAAGCGACGTCGTACCGTTACGTGTTGTTCGAAATGAGATTCCGGTGGATTTGCGTTCCAAAATCGCGGTGATCAACGGTTAACACGCCCGTGTGCGGTTAACAAAAGAGAAGATTGTCCGCGACGATTAAATCGAAGTAAGTTCCCGTGGATAAACGGGACGCGCGACGTTACATCGGAGGATATTGTTATGAGTCTCGCGAAATTTTCTCAATCTAATCCATTCCAGTTAATCTATCATCCATTCAGTCCGCGCTTTATAATTTTATGCCCCGCGCGCTTATCTTCGATCGCACGTATTTTTCGCGGATAAGTTGGCCGGAACATAGATTATATATACGTACACACAAAATGAGAACTACAGCTCAACCGAGAGAGCAGAGTGCGTCGATTTGTTCGCAACACACGTGCTTGGAGGCCAAATCTAATCTACGATCTGCGGAAAGTCTATGCGATATGCACTCGTCCTCTTTTTTTTTATGCAATTGCAAAAGCAGACGGAAAGACAGGCAATTCATCCTGCAATTCTGCTTACTGACGAGAAATTATTACGCGGAAAATTATTGTTTTCGAAATATATCCCTCGAGCAGATCGTTTATTATACGATACAAACTTGTCTTCTTGAAAATTCATTAAAAAATTTTTAGAAAGGAAATGTTAAAAGTAATATTCGCCACAAAGAATGTTGCGATACATTTTCTATCGCACACCTGTGAACATTTGCATTCGGTATCACATGGAATCGCACCTGCTGATATAACGGTTTTGGCATTCAAGCATCTTCATATACTCACACACATATTTCTCGATAGTATTAACATTAAATGTGCTTGTTAATAGATTATTAATAAATTACAACAATTCAATATCTGCGGAAAAAAAGAAAAAATATTTTTTTATAACTATTCATTGACCAAAAAAGCATAATAATAAAAGCATACGCCTTTTATCTCGTTAATAAAGAAACAAACTTTTTCAAAAATACTTTAATAAGTGAAAATAAGAGCAGTGAAAGTGAGAGTTGTATATTGATTCATTAAAACATACTGACTGCAAAAACTGTAAATCGAATTAATTTCCGTGGACAATAAAATATGTCGAAATTGAACACAATTATGAGTTCAAAAATGTGTAAAATGAAAGCAAACATGATCAAAACTGTATAAGCAAAACAGCATGTAAATCCAAGTAATAAAATTTTGAAGTAAATAATTTATTTCATAAATATATTATTAATGCTATTAATCATGAAATTTTTTTTATTTTATTTTATTGTAGATACTATATGTAGATAATTATAGAACTATATGTAGATAATTATAGTTAAGCACATATATAAACAAATGCTTATCGAATATTCTGTAATAAATTTTTTAAAATATTTTTTTCAACTTATGCAATGCTAAAGAATGATTTGTTCTGTATATATATATATATATATTTTTTTTTCAACTTCAATTATTTTTTTCGCGCTCGTAGCAACAAAGCAACGTATCGTGTAATGCATACGAACCGCGTAAGGTCGGAAAATGGGGCAGCCGGCTGCCTTGAGGGCGAATGGCGAGGTGCACTTTACTTTCTCGTCCACGCCGGACTTTCGTAAAAATCTTGTCCCACAAGCTCACGTAAGAGCGCCGGCCGTCACTTGGTTGGCCAGTCGAAAAACAGAAAGTAAACTAGCATATAAGCGAGTGGCTTGTACGCAGGTACACATAGACATGGGTCACTGTGTCTGCATACAACTTGCAGGTGCAAAGCGAAAACGGGCGTGGCTGATGAAATCGACCTTAGATCGAATCGAACGAGAAATTTTGTCTTGTGACAATATAAAAATCGTTTCAATGAAAAATATTATTTTCATCATAATTATTTTTTATTCAGGATTTTTATTCACTAATAACGCGTAGTCTTTTGGATATCAAAATTCAAAAATAAATTTCACTGCAATCTAAAGAGCGTCCTAAAATTTATTTCTATAATAGTTATATCTTCTGTTAAAACTAGTATAGCACTGTAAATACTATTTTTGGCTTTATTTTACAACTATTAAGTAATATATAATTTTCTTTTTATTATTATACATAAGCAGAGCAACTGGTACACTTCATTTATATATTCATTTTTTAATTAGAATGTCATTTGCGTGGAATAAGAGTATCATTTTCATAAATTAAATCTTTCAACTTTTCGAAAAATAATATTTTTTTATGTAGTTTATATATATAAAAGCTTCTCTTTAAGAGTATTTTCAAAACATGTAGGAATCTTCTGCATTCAGATGCACAAAGATTTGCTAATTACATAAAATAAATATTTGTTCGAACATACCGTGATTATCATAAACTTATCAGACATATTTCTTTCATGACTCTATAAACTACGATTCTTCCGGCTACGATTTATCCTTTTTTGTGCAATATCTCGTTAGTAGAATAAACATAGCCTTATATACTTTTTCACATAATGAAAGCTTCGCGACTACTTCCTTTAGAGACTACCGGTTCAAGTGCATCTTCAGATGCGCCTCTTGCGATCGGCTCTTCTTCAATGTTAGTCTACAACCAACTCTTGAGAGAGAACATGAGATAAAGTATTTTCACTGGAATGTACACTAGTATGCATACAAGATTCAAGGAAGAAACTTGCCACTTATTAGATAATATTTCGTAAAGCACTTTAGATAACGAATATACGATCAACTTATAAAAATAAAAATAAAAAGATGGAGAACTTTAAATAATCGAATCGCAAAATTCACTATCTTTCAACTCTTCCAATTAGTTTCTCTAACGGAAAAATATTATGGGTCAATCACCTATGTATTTTATACTAAGAAAAAGAAATACCAAACGCAAAGATATCAAATGGATCGAATTGCTGCCAAGCTTTAATGCTCCATACCTAATCGATTATAAAGCGTTAAAGAGTCTTGGAAAAGCAATCCAACCTATGTATTTCTCTTCTTTGAAATAAAAAGACATGGATATCCGAGATTCCTTCCCGATTTTTCTCTCTTCGCTAATTCATAATATTTGCCAGCGCATTCTGACCGCGATTAACTTAGCTGAATGAAGAAAAGCATGAAATAAACATCGAGTACTCTTGAAAGAACACGAGATCTCGCTTTTAATAAGATACGTTAATTCATATTGCAACGCGTTCCAATGGTGATTGGAAATAAGAATGAGAAACACAATGCATAAAAAAATGTATTGCGGAAAAACGGCGATGATTCTTGCGAAAGGAGGTAGATGGAGGAAGGAAAGGTAGCGAGAAAAACGAATAAAAAGGAATAGGTGAAAGAGCACTCGCGTGCATTTTAGCTGCTCATCTCCCGAGGTCATCTCTACAGACGATGATCACGGGGGAAAGTAAACTCCTTCCTTGCTAATTAATAGCTATGGTACTACTGGTCATTCTTAGCATCGTTTCTCCCATCACTCAGGTAATAATAACATTTTCAAGCCTTCTGATGGTGACGAAATTAATAAATCTTAACTTACAAATTATTCATCAATCATGTAATTTACATTAAAATTTCACAATTATTTTGTACACTGACAGTTTAATGATATTATGATACAATATAAAAGACACTACAGTGCTTCTCTATAAATATTTCTATAATGCTGCATAAATTTTTTCCTCACAAAAGATTTACACAAATTCTATATTCTCGGTAAGGAAAAACATTTAACTTAAAAAAAATGAAAAAGTATTAAACTAAATTTTCTCCTTGAAGCTATCTTTGATAATATAATATCTCTCATTAATAAATCAAATATTATGCTTTAGCGTCACGTACCACGAGAAGTCACCTTAAAAAGCAGTCTGGCGGTTCAATGTCGACAATTACCTTTCCGGATGGAAACGCGTCTGTCACGCTTAAGTAAGCGTACCTTTCCGGCTTGAATATCGATACACTGTGGCAGGCAGGTCGATGACTCGTAGAATGTTTGAGAAATTATCTATTCCTCCTCCATACAAATGACATTATCTTTTCTGAGATGAATGTCTTTTCTGAGCTGCTGTCCCTACTTTAATATCGGCTTGCTCATACCAATTGTGCAAAACGCAATAGTCATAATACCAGTCATAACTGCGGTAACAATTTCATTCCGCCCGTTACCGCGGGATTCAGCAGCCGTTGCATGGAGAGAGAAAAAAAAGATGAATGCAAGAGCCCTGGCTTTATGCTCTGACAGACCAGATGTTTCCGCCTCGGAAATATCGTGGCTTCGTTGATTTAACCCTTCATTGAACTCGTGTGAGAAAAACTGGATACTCTTCAGAATTCTGAGGCTTGCTTTAAAACTATATCATCCTATCTCTTTCATCTTAAATAATATGAAATTTCTTCTTTTAAACAGTAACAAGATATCTTTGAAAATATAAACAATTAATAATTCTGGCGTAATAAGTTTCAAATGATGAAAAATAAAACAATAAGATTTTACTCTTCAATTAATTATAATTAACTTATATTGCCTGAATTTTCATCTATTAATGTTAATAATATCAGAAACAGAACTATGTATTATAAAAAATGAAATTAATTTTAAGTATCTAGAAAATTTATATATGAAAGAAATACGACGATATATTGTCACATCGAAATAGCTCAAACATATGTTCGCTGCGTGCAATTCTGCTGCACTAAGTGCGTGAGTTGTTTTTCAGAGTAAACCATAATTTTGAGAATGGCTGACTAATGGAAAAAATAACAGTCACAAATATGTCGATTTATTGGATAAATATATTTTTATTTCGAAAAGACCGCGCACGATGATGCCTCGTGTCTGCAACTATCGACCGCTTTTATTCCTTTCGTTTAAAAAAGAATAAAAAAAAACGAGAATTAAAAGGACGAGAAAAATACACGTGTCATTTGTTATTAATTATGTAAATTATCACTCTTCAATACAGGTGACTGGCGGTTGCGCATCCCATTTAAACGATATTTTGCGTCTGAATTGAACGCTGCAGCGACGTATGTAGTTATGCAATCGGGTAGAATTGTTTCCAAGAGAATCTCTATATATTACTGAGCATATACTATAACAATTTTCAATAGTATTGAAATTATTATAATCAGCTATGTGTATATGTGTGTATAATAATAATTGATTATATAAATATTAGTCAATTTCTCTTTGACGTCAATTATACAGAGAATATCAGCTGTGTTTTATAAAATTGACATACTGTTAATCATACTATAGCCTCTTCAAGTATTGTGACAATATTTAATTATCTTATTTGTTATATCTGAGACTTTAAGAGTATCTATTATTTTAATTAATTAATGTGTTTGAAAATTATACGTGTTATTTGTAAGATAATACCACATTATAGATAATCCGAATATTATCATAATAATTAATACAAATACTTAACACTATGCGAATCAATTATGAACTTTCTAATTTACGGTTCTGCAATTTATACAAATACTTATGTGTGTGTTTACGTGTGTGCATATATATATTTATTTATTATATTATAAGTATTGCTGAGGATAGTTGCGTACGCGAGACATTATCGCACGCGATCTTGTAGCTAAGCCGACCGCGTGTGCATGCGCATCCCGGGGTCACGGTAGATGCACCACGGATGCATCATTCTTGTGACTCCACCGGTGCGTCTCTGCGTTGCACAACCACACACCGGCAGGCATACGTTAAAATTCAACGCGTTATGACGCCTACAAAAGATACATGTCTCGAGAGCATTTCGATATACACATAAATTACTTTCGAAACTACTCGTAGTGCAATAAGATTACGTTCGTATGGGATAAGCGATCGTAAAAAATTATAATGTTCATAAAGATTTGTGATAAATATATTTGATACTAAGATAAGTGATGAAAAATATAATTTGATATATTCAAAAATATTTTAATTTCCAATAGTATTATAATATTCTGCTTATTTGCCTGAAGATAATTATGCTTTTCATTTCTTAATTTATTAATCAAATATTAAGTGAAAAATTAAAAAGCCAAGATAATCTGAAACATATACATTACAAACTCTTATCAATTAAAGATATAAAACTGTTGATAAGCCTCCTCTTCTTTGAAAACGCGAAAAGAAAAGATCCTGTCGAACTGGTTAAGCAACGTCGAGATGAACACAGCCCGATTGTCGATATAAACGATTGATCACATCTTCTGATTGATGTTACGCACACCGAATCTTCCGAGATGACGCAAAACGTGCTGCATAATCACGGGAGAAACGATTAAAAGACGTTTATTAGACGTTTAAAAGTCGCGATTGGAGAGGAATGAATTGATATACGAGATAGAGAGAAGAGGAATGGATTGATATACGAGATGGGATCTAACTATTTCTTGCGCGAAAATTACGTCAAGGAAAGGAAAGTGACATGCTCGGCGGCTTGATGGCGGCAAAATTTTCACCTCACTAAGAACCTGTCACGACGACGCCGGTCTGGGATGTTGAAAACTGAAGATGATACACTAGCGAATGTGATGACGATCTGACACTCGTAAAATAATGCCAGTGGAAAGATAAGGGAACATCGGGGAAATCGGATTGTACGTGAAAACTCTGAGTTCAAATGCGCTCGTTTGGTCAAGCGAATACATAAATCAACGAGTTGACTAGCTTATTACTGTTCCCGTAAATGTTAATTAAATAATATTAATCTGTCATCGCTTTCCCCTTATTGAAAAAATGAAGAAAATTAATTAAACTATGCATGGCTGATTAAGGAAATTTATGGAAGTGATATAATTTGTTTGCTGTCTACAAAATTTTATCTGAACTCTTCAAAGTTTTAGAGATTTTTATCTCTTACTTAAAAATATACTTACTAAGTATGTATTGCAGATTATAAATTTACAATACTTTTTAAATACAAGAATCTATGGTTTTTTTCTGCCATGTTTTACTGTGCTTCTTTTCTAATAACATGAAAAGTAGAAAAAACATTATTGTAAAATATTTAAAAATATGATTTTAGATATATTCAAACAGCTGATAAATAGAGACAGAACTGTAATAGTCAAACGCAGTTAGTGGTACGCAAATTATTCAAACACACAATGTGTCTAATTAAATCTGATAAGTGAGGTGAATATACCGTGATAACGTTTCAACTCCGCTTTGAACTATCATCGGCATAGAAATACAAGGTGAAATACAAATGAAACGTTTCCAGAAATTTATCATGAAAAACAGGCTAATGATTCAACTAAAAAAAAAAAACTAACAATAAGAAACGTATTTAACGTTGAATATGAAGTCAAGTAATTAAAAAGAATAATCAAAACGACTCATCAAAAGTCTAATGTGAGAGATAAATAATATTGAAAAAATGTGTATAGAGCTATACATCGTATTAATGTAAAATTAATATAACGGTAAGTAAAAAAATATTCATATAGAATTATATTTCTCAGAAAAATAGAACAAATAAATGTAGAATCAAGTTGAAAGAATAGTTTATGGTTATTCATGAATAATAATCACGTATTATTATTCAGTCTATAATTGTAATAACATAAGTCAAAAATAAAGATTGTATCTTGCAAGAAGTATAATAATATATAACTATAATGTATACGATTTTCCACGTAAAAAATATGCTAATGCTGCTCATTATGAGCAAAAATTTCTTCTTATGATTTTGGTTGTAATATAATGCAAGAATTTGCGCGTAAAAGTCAAATAAAATCTCACTTTATGATATTCATAAAAAAAATTGTACGCTTCATAGTGCTATTGAAAAGTACAACAGACATTTCAGTCTCATACAATATGTATAATAAATGTCTACTTTTTACTATTTTTTTCATACGAGATATCAAGTTTAAAATAAATGTCAAAAATAAAAAAATTTTCAACTAAACTAAAATTAATTAATGTGTACAAAAATGTACATAAAATATGAAAGATTGGAATTTCACGAAAAAAAAAGATATAAAGAAAAGATTTAAAATCTAGATATACAAAGTAATAATTTTTATCTTCTTTTAAATATCAAGAAATTGTTCTGCCTGAGGCAGATAAAGTCACGATCGAAGACAAGAAATTGCGGGAGAATAAGTCTCGAAAGTTCCTCGTAGCGATGTGGGCCAAATACTAACTAAACTAGTTACTCTAGCATGCAAGAACGGCGAACGGTCGAAGGAACATGGAAAGTCACGCGCCTGTGAGAAATCCATGTTCCATGCTCGAATAGTTATATAAACTATTACCGGTCACGCAGCATAACAGAATCGCCAAATCCTGAATTACAGAATTAATGGCTAACAAGCAAGTAGTTACCGAATGAAAAAAGAAACATATCATTTAATGAACCAACGCATTTTGCTGTCATCAATTCCACATTTTCATATGTACATGTGACTATCAAACTATGATAATCATTGCTGTCTATTTTAGATAGTGTGCTCATTATCTTTCCAATAATAAAAGATCACGTATGACGTAAAAATGAAATAAAACTTATCCCATTTACAACGTTAAATTTATGACGATGATACTTCTCGTTAGTTCTTTAACGAAGAAGAGAAGAAATATTATATAGTTATTATAAAAATAACATTTTATCCGCGTGCATCAATATATCTTATTATCGCCTCGTGCGCAATTTTCAAGCCATTCTCTACGATCTCGATTATCCAATTAGATCTCATGCTATTCGGTGTGAATCTTCACGTAATATATTAAGAAAATTTTTATTAAAGTAGCAATCTAGATTGAACATAAATTACATCAGCGCAATATCGTCAACTACATGTTTTCATGGCTATTTAAAGTTCTGAAATTTATTTTTAGACAATCTCGTTGTAAACAAGGATGATGCGTTTAGATGATACGTGCAGTGTGTAATTATAGCGCGTGTATGTGTAATGAAAACAGTGATTTATACAAACGATCGTAAAGTTCGTTCCTCTTGCCTTCGCATATGTTCAATTCGCGAGAGATATCACTCTCTGCGGCGAACGGCCGGCCTTTTGCCACATAAGCGTGCGGGATTACTCGCGGAATTGCGCAAATTTATCCCCATTCGTAACACTTGTCGATGCGGTAGAAAGTAATGATACTTACAAGTGCCAAGTAATGATACTTATAAATCCTCTTGCATTACTTACAAACGCGCCGCTATAAATCAATGCGAATAAATATAATAGAGTCTACGCAATTTTTCGTTTATTGTAACTATTTTTTTGTCATAATATGTTATTTAATATAATATGTTGTAATTATTAAATTTTATATATATATATGTTATATTAAAAAAATTTGAATTTATAATAATTTATGTACTTTCAAACATAAATCATCAATTTGTTAATCAATATCAATCATATTATTAAAAAAAGGTGTATTTTTTATTGTTACAATATATTTAATTATTGCAATATATTTAATAATGTACGTTCGGTAAAAAAAAAGAATCGTACATTAAATTGTTCATTAAGAAATATAATATATGTAGATTGCACTTGTAATTTGCATTATGTAATTTGCGGAGAATGCAATTCGCGATTAGTATCAACCGACACTTTATCATCGATTAACTTGACTGACACTCGATTCGAGCGAAGAGAAGCAGATTCGCGAAAGATAGCGTATCATCAAGACGATGTGAATACAAAGTATTCAATATCATAATCGACTGGTTTTAAGATAAAACCGAGCCATTGTCCAAGCAACAGAACTGAAGTACGTAACCTCAGCTTTATGAATCCTTACATTATTGTTGATAGCCGTCCTTCGTGGAACGTTTTCTGTTTCAGGATTTCTGGTTTTATACCGCGCCAAGTTTCCCTCTTCGGGTTCTCTATTTTCCTCTTTCATAATATGAATCTCATGACACGTATATATACAGGGTGTTTTAAAAATAGTTATAGGTTAAGCTTTAAAAGAGCATACTCATTGTAAGGATGAAAAAAAATCATTAAAAAATGTGTTCGGAAATTCTTCCTTTCCAAGTTATAAACATTTTTTTATTTTATACTTATACCTGTATTTTATTTTATACTTGTATCTATTTTTTATTTTATACTTATATCTATATTTTCATTATAAGAAATTGTTGGAAATGATTTCCTTCCACATCGATGCATACTTCGTATCGACGTTGATTGTCGAAGACAAATCATTCAACAATTCTCGGAGTATTTCGTATTTTTGAATCCTTTGAAGATTTGAATTCTTTAAATTTTTATTTATGGGGACATCGTAAGATCCTCGTAATTTAAATAATATTTTTAATTTTTATATAATTTAAATTTAAATAATATTTAAATATTTTTTTCAATGAGTGGAATATGTTCTTAAAGTTTGTTCAACTATTTCTGAAACTATTTCTGAAATTTCTTGTGTGTGTGTGTGTGTGTGTGTATCTTCCATAATATATCTTCCATAATAAAAATAAAAAGTAAAAGTACAAAGATAATTATAGAAACTGACTTTAATACTTGCAAATAATTAATACTTTTTGATAAATCAGATATTTTGTTATAATCTTATTATTAAATATTCTGAATTCAAAAAAAGATTTTTTCTCGGCCAAACGTATATATATATATATAACAATTTTTCTTATTGAAAATAAAATAAACGTCATAATAAAACAAACTTTATCATAAATTTTATTCAAGTATATCTCCTACAACGTAAACAGGAATATAGAAATCCAAACCGCAAACCCGTAAGTTTTTCAACCGTCAGTGACGGTCCAGTGGACTGTCTATCGAGGTAAGTGTTAGTTGCACTTCGCGTATAATTCCCGACCGTCATAAAATGCGAATGTCAATTCATTGCTTCTCAAGGGATTCAATTTTCAATTGATAGTAAAAATCGTAGCGTGGCAATCGAAGCATTAAATTGTTTATCGATGTACGATGATAGCAATTAAGTATCTAATAAAGTGTCACATCGTTATGAAGGATACTTACGATCAGCGAGCGTACATCATAATATTGCTTATTGCAACAAATCCGGATTGCTCTAAGATGTGTTTATTTCTGCCTTTAGATTCCATTTCACCGACAAGCTTCGCAAATACGTTGAATAAAACATAATTGTATATACGTGTACGTGTCGGAGAAATTTGTACCACCACAATTATATAAGTAAAAGAAAATGTATACATCGGAAGAAAAAATCTTTTCCTTTACAATCTTCCTATGTTTTATAAGCTTTATAAAAATCGATATTACTTGTATCTTTCGATAAATTATGAATAGAACAATCATCCAATAGACAATGCAATTTTCATTTAATTTAATAAAGTCTTACTCTTAATAATATAATGAAATAATAACAATGGATGACACGTGCCAGATTGAATTATTATCTACGTTGACGTCTATCAACGTTAATCTTACTCAAGAGTAACGCGATATGCGGAATGAAATGGAAAGGATAAAGGCAAAAGGAGAGTGCAGGTACGAAAAAATTCGCGATCCAGGAGATAGGCAACCACGTTACGTTCATTCATCCTCGCGTTATGCAAGCGGCTTATATCTAGTAATTAACCTATCCTCGTGCACTTTCCCTATTTTGACACGCTAGTACGGTTCATGCATCGCTCTTTCTCTTGTTGTAAACATCTGTAAAATGATCAATTTCAACTTTTTGCAAACAAAAACTCTAACACGCTATGATATTGACTTTCCTTACAAATACTTACAAGTGTGATCTGGATCTAACAAATTATATATCTTACTCTCGTTACGTAAAAACGTTTTTTGCCCTACGCAAAATACTTTGAAAAAATGAGGCTAATCGATGGCCTTTCCTTCGTCCGAGGACGTAAGAAGAGTCATTCAGACTCGTCGTAAGTAGTAATTAGACTGCAAGGAGAAATGCGATGCCAGAGAAGAAAGCTCTCCTTAACAATCCGCTACAACTTACCACAATGACTGTATCTAATGACCAACTGCGGATGAGGTTCCACGATTCCAACCTCGACTGTGTCCCGTTACGTAAAACGCCGCCGTGTAAGAACGTCTCGCATCAGACACGCTCTCTCGCGCATCGCACGATTCCGGACATCGAGCGATCTCGGATTCTCGGACGGATTTTGGGATTTACCTTGCCGGAGGTGGGCGAGCCAGACGGACTCAGACCTTGTTGCAGATGATACATCTTAGGGGTGAGCATAGCTGGAGATGCGCCGAGGCTACCCGGGGCGACAGCCACGCTCGTCATGGTCATTTCCCGCGATGGTCGCAGACCTCAGTGTCTCCGCAGCATCAGCAGTCCACGCTCCTCTGTTCCTCGCGCAATCTCGCATCCTCAGGTTGTGGCGAATCTGTAATCAATAATGGAAATATTCTCCTTTAAGTGAGCTGATAATCATCTTATAATTAATGCTGTCGCGTCGATAACAGAAAAGCAGCTTGTACATATATGAGCTTTTAAAAAATGAAAAATCTTTAATATAAACTAACGACATTCAGGCGAACTTTTTGAGACCAACAGAACATAAAATGCACTATTGTTTTATAATATTTTAATATACAACTCTATAGAATTATTTATATTAGTTTCTTTATATCTTTTATATCTTACTATTATTATTTTCTTTATATTCCTTTATATTTCTTTATAGTTGATAAGAAATATTATCTCAAAGAATAAAATAATCTCTTTTTATGCTCATTTTATGCCATGTTTAACTGTACTTGCGTTTCATGAAGAGGTTCTAATCTATAAGTATGCTGCTGATTGAATTGAAATCTTTATAGCAAAGTCTACGTTTAATGACGAAATGATGAGTTCGAGTTCGACGGTAGCAAAACAGAATTTCTTTGCATAATCACTGTGATAAATTATGGCACCTGACCGTGTAAATGTAATAGTACCGTGTAATTTCTCTCGCTAGGAGATCGCGATTGTGCAATTTTCGTCTCACCAGACGAGATATTTGGTCGGTCGGACCTAGAAAGCGTCCAGGAAATGTTAATTCATCAGAGTTACGGGCTTTGATGTTACGTACATCGAGTACAGACGAAAATATCTCGCTGAGTTTATGCTTGGCTAAGCACCCATATAACATTTGTGTTGACATTTATTTTCTACATGCACTCCACACATTTCCGTCAAACCGCGTCAATATTCATGACGCGACATTTTGTTCACTATTTCATCACTCAGTAAATTTATTCAGTTGCAGCAATGCACGTACTTTTAACTTACTTTGTTCTTAAATAATTTTATTATATTTTATATAATAATATAAATTGCATATTTTTAATTTTTCATTTTATTTCATAGATGTCTATAATTCTAATTAAAATGTAATAATAGTACTTTAGTATTATTTTTCTATATCAACAATATAATATACGTAAATGTAAAATTTAAAAATATGAAATAAAAATAATTTTAAAAAATCAACAAATAATTACGTTATTTACGGTATATAACTGGTTAAAAACTATATATTTTTGAAAATTGGATAAAAAATGCAAATGCAATCTTAGTTATATACTTTTATAAAAAGAACACAATATTTTATGTACAAAATGCTTTTTCTTAATTTTCTTACTATTTTTCTTAACCAAATTACGCGATTTTGAAACTAAATCTGCATTTTTTACAACTAACGTTCAAATTTGAAAAATTATCACAAAAAATTTAAAAAAGCATTTTGATGTTCGAAGTTTGTACTTCGTTTTTTAATTTAATTCTGCAGAATTGAAAAGATAAAAAAATGTTTACGATAATTTTTCACCGAATTTCAACATTTATTGTAAGAAATAAATAGTGCAATTTTGAAAATTTACCTTTTTGAAAATATTCCCTAGTTTCTGTTGAATAGCATATATTATGATATAGATGAAGCCTAATTCACAAATAATATTCTATTTGAAAATTTTTCTCATTAATCTGTCCAAAAGTCAGATGTATAGAAAAGGACAAACTTATTAGTAAAATAATAAGGAATTATAAATAATGTATTAATTAATTAATAATATCCTTCATATATGAAAACCAGTACATTACATTATGGTAAAGGTACTTAAGATGACTAGAATCCATACTTCAAAATGATTAAAATATAAGTTAGAAAAAGGATGAATCACGTGAATCTGGATTTAATTGTGAATTCATTATATGTATCGTTGTTGGACAAAGGAAAATTGTAAATAAGAATATGAACTGCTCAACGGTCTGTGACTAACAGTTGATGCAAACGAGCTCTACAAATTAATTCCACAAACGAGGGAACGCAATGTACGAGTGACTCGGTAGCATTTAATTAACAGAGCGAGAGACTATCAAATAAATGGAGCAGATAACAGTTCGCGAAGAAGACACGATCGCGACTTCAAGCATCTTCAAGCAACGATGAATTGTCATCAACTGTGTCATAATATTCGTGATACTGCATATTTAACAGTATACAATTTATCCGACGAAATTCTGGAAGTAATCTTCGTTTAACTTTTATATATTCAAATTCTTAATTAAGCAAAAATATAGAAGTGCGAGAGAATACAGATTTCCACGTAGTTAGAGTCGTGCTCTAACTAGTATAGCTCATTTTTGTTAAATTTCATCCCGTGCACATCTGCATTAATCACAGAGCGTATTTTAATTTACGTTACGGTTCTGATTTGTGAAATTCGCTGAAGTTCGTGAAACCCGTTGTTTCCCCACGAGTGCGACCCTGCACGAACTGCATTCGTACGCACGAAGTTCAAATAAAGATGTCTGCAACGAAGCCACCGACCGAGCCGACGCATTACGACCGTGGAATGCATTCCCGGGATTCTTGTTCGTCGATGCACCACCAGCTGTACATGATGTATGAGTAAACACACGCCGGGTAATAATGAGACAGGTGTAAAAAGACTATCAATGTAAAAAGAGCTATTTTTACGCGACATCGCGAAGGAGAAACCGCAAGCCTACTTATTAAATTCAGAAGGAACGCGATATTAATCGTGTGAGATCGTAATTGACATCGATTTATTAAACAATATAATTTATATGACAATTATAAACTTGAAGTATATGCACGGAAATAACATTTAATATCTAAATTTTGCTAAAACATCTAAAAATTTATAAATAAAAGTAATTTTCTTGAACTATCAAAATAGTCATGTAGAACGTTCAAGCTAATTGCTAAAATATCAAAATTTTTTTGCAGCATTGCTCATCATGCTTGAGTTACCTACATAATCATTTTGATGATCCAGCAAAATTATTTTCAAATCTGTACCTAACTTTCTAAATATTTCAGCAAAATTGTTTTTTTCCGTGATGAACGAAGATATGTAATTAGATTTTTTTTTTAGTAAACTCTCTTACATTTCTAATATTTTCTTTCTTATACTTCTAATATTTACTAAACATGCAATATGTTTCCCACACGTGAACATAAATGACCGTATTATTCAAGCTGCACGAATGCGAATCGCGTTTCATGAATTGCAAAACTAAAAATGAACAAAGAGAAGCAGTGCCGACTCCATAACGGGGAGTGCGCGACTCGCCGAAAGACAATGATCGGCCATTCGCTTTCGTAATGATACGGTACATCTAAGATCTAACGCCGAGGCAACAAGAGAAATAGCCGAAGGGAGTCGTCATTGCAAAACGAACTAAATAATATTGGACTATCATCAAGGCCTCGAAATTGCTGTCGATACTTTCCATCTGCCGTGTCCCCTTCGTCTACGAAAAATAAACTAGCCTGTAACCCATAATTACGCGTTACAAAGCAAAACTGATCCGAATCACGCTATTCCTGACATTCAAACTAAGTGAAAATAGTGGTTCAACAAATACAGTATATGATGACAAAATTAGAAACTGGAAATATCACTTTTCTTATTAATGACAAACATTGTACTGTAAAGAAGCCATACCTGAAGCCATGACTGAAAGAAAAGTGTTTGATATTTGTGATTATAATTGCATCATAAAATAATCATGATTAGGAGTTTCATTTTTATAATTATTATTACTGTAATAGTAATTATATTTACAGTTTTATATACCAAAAATATATATAATTGACACCTAAGATAACTATAAATTATTTTCGGTGCCAATTATATATATTTCTGGTATACAGAATTATAAATAATTATTATTACTACATTATAACAGTATAATAACTATGAAAACAGAATTTCTAATCACAATTATCCTACTATATAATTATAATCATAAATACTTTTTTTCTCAGTGCAGAATTAATTTTTTCTCATCAAAATAGGTTTTACAGCATCATTCTAATGAAATTACATAACATTAGTAATTAGAGGAAACTAATTAGAGTTTGATTGATTTAATTTCATAATTAATTGACAAAACATTTATTCGGAAATTAGAAAGAGCTCCAGGAAATTATTATTAACTTTCGAGAAATAAATTACATCTAAATTCCTCGAAAGGTTTGCCATCACGAAGAGATAGAAATGGATAGTGGAACGTCCTGTACGTGTTTGGTAATGACGTTGCGATCGTACGTCACAAGTAATCAACGACAGGACAGTGATGATGGTGATGTAATCCACCATAAAATCGAAAGATCGCGCATTTCCTTGGCCATGTAAGCCGCGAGTCGAGACACGTGTATTCGCACGGTGTGCACAGCTCGTTGTACATCACCGATAAATCGCTGCGGTGAAAAGTAATAGTCGAGGAAATCGCGCATAACGGACAATTATGTCGTTACCGTACAGCAATCAGCGGCACGCGAGTCTAACCGAAACGCTAAACAAATCAACGTCATACGAAATCTTACGAGTCTTTAACGAGATGTTTTTCTCTTAGATTCTTGAGTGGAATGAATGGAATGAATTGATTGAATTTTTGACGCATCAATACTAATCTGGAAGCGATAATAGGCAGAGCTGTGTCGATTCTTAAAGATAGAAAGCGAGAAGCATGCAAATAGTTCGATCAAATTTACTATATAATTTTAGAGATCATCATAACATAATTTATCTTGATAATAACAAGAGAGATGTAAAGTCAGATGTCCTAGAACTGTAAAAAATACGCGTCATTATTTACATAACGATAGAGATTTTCTTCCGTCGTGAATATAAAAATTCACACGGACATGAATTTTTATTGCTGATATTCCTTTGATTACCCATGTCGTACGATCATTTTTTAGCCTTGTGATGTGCATACTAATTATATTTTCTAGCCGAGTAATCATCGCAAATTATAGAGGGATAAAAACGTGTCAACCTTTCATCTGATACCAACATGTATGCAATAATATGCCACAACGTAAAATATCGCGAAAGAAATATCGTTTATCATATATATTGAAGTTAAAATAGAAAATCATAGTCCATGGTTAAAAGATGTATTACTATTTTGTTCCATTCTCCTCATTACTCTCTTACCTTTACTTATATAATATAATAATTTGAAAATAATATAATTTGCATTTTAACAGAAAAAAAATGTTTATAATTATTAACATTAATTAACAACTTTAATTTAAAAATAATTTTTGGAACACAAAATGTTTAATTCCAATATTAAATTTCTTTGAACTTTTCAGAGAAAAATCTAAAATTTACAACAATTCACAACCAGTCATTATTTCTTCATGCATTCATAAAAATAGCAAAAATTGATATTGCTAAAGCAGTACTCCGCATGCAGAACTTATTGTAATTACAGGAGAGATCGAGGGAAATGATTTTGTCCTTCGCCACTTTCCACGAGCAAGATTCACGGATTACAAAAGTCCAACCGAAGTCTCCGCACAAGTCATCTTCCGGAAGAGAACGCGCGACATGCGGCATGCCGTTAATGTAGGTTAACACACCTTTCGAAGGACAACGTGAGTGCATACTCCGAGTACTGTTAAACCATACTGACTAACACATCGTCATGCAGCGTCGTGGAGTACAATGATTTTTATTTAAGCAATATCGTGCCGCGTATTCGCAGTATTGAATACATATAGAGATAATAAATGTATGTGATGAAGAATTGCAGTAATGTAGTTACTACAAACATTAAACATAAATTTTAATTTGTTGTGACTCTAAATTGTGCGATATACCATAAGTCATTCCTTTACGTACAATTTTTTATAATAAATTTATTTATCGACATATAATAGATCGTTTGCTTGCGTGTAAATCTAGCCTTAACATTTATCCGAAGAACATCTCGCATTAAATAATTTGAGAGCAAAAAAGTATAAGTATTATTTAAAAAGTATAAATATTACGAAAACAAATTAATGAATAAATCAGCTACAATATAAAATTCATTTCTTCTTTTTTAAAAAACAATTTCAAATCCTTGTGCAGTTGAATTTGCAAAATCAAAAAATATATTTTAAAGAAAAATTTTACAAACTTTAATTATGATTTAGTAGTCCTTTTTTTGTTTTTTATTATAATCATAAAAATATTATATATATTTTCTATATTGATAGAAAATATATATAATGTTTTTGAACATTATCTACAATCGAAGTAATCGTGATAGTAGAACGAATGTAAAATCGCTATATTTTTAACCAACAAGACAAAATTAATAGTCACTATTTTAACAATATATTTTATGATTTTTTTTAATAAACAATCTTATTTTGATTTTTTAAATATTATTTTAATTTGTAAATTATCAATTATAACTTGAATAAATACGTAACAGAAAGTAAGCGCTGCTTTTTATTTGATTAATAATATCACATTATACTTCAAAGCGAAAATGTATATACTGCGACTGTAACATTTCTTTCTTTCTACTTTCAGCTATCAATGAATTTTAATCTTTAGTATTTGTTAATATCTGTCAAATAAGATACTAATTATTAATTTATTACTTCATATTAATACATTTATTCATATATTTTTAAAATATTAAAATAATGAAATAACATATATAGGCCAATATTCACAATCAGATCTTATCTTTAATACTGTCTTAAGTATAATCTTAAAACGTTATATAAACTAAAATCGACAATCAGTGAACCATATTACGATTTTAAGACAATACTTAAGACGATCTTAAAATAAGAACGGACAATAAAAATTTTCCATAGAATGGGGGGTATATCCCACAGAAAATATTCACTGAATTAAAAAAAAAAGATGAATAAAAGAATCAGTAATAAAGCAGAGCAAACTAAAAAGATGAAAGCCAATATGAAAACCGAGAATGTGTTAACTTTCTCATGGATGTTCCGCTTGTGATAGTCCAGTGACTAATTGACTATCAAATAGAGAATTATTCAAGAAGAGAAGAGAATTATTCACTGAGAAGAGATTCTTTTCTCAATAGCCATTTAGCCGTCGCGCATCGTCCACCATTCATCTCTGTCATGAACCACCGAAATACATTACGTCTTGGAACTTTGTTTTCACAAATACCAGTGAATGTGTGTTGTGAGATCGCAATAGGTGATAGTTAGGTCGAGCCGATAACGGTTCTCGAGAGGAACGGTTATCGATGCCGCGCACGGAACGGAGTGCGAGATCGACGCAAGAGTAGCAACGGATGGAAAAGACCGATGAGACAACGTGCAGATGACCGCTCTCGACAGATTCGTCGAATGCTGGTCCGTCGAACGGATCGCCTTCTGCGAGAAGGGATATCACAGGGCGAGAAAGCGATCCCGGGGGCGAAGTTCGGTGACGTGAAGCGTAAAATTACCGCGATCGGCACGCGTACGTCGAGCGCGACACGAAAGCGGCCCTCTTCTTTCATCGTAACTACGGATCGCTGCAGATTTATCTCGCTCGAGTCGCGCCTCGGTGCTTCCAGCAGCGGAGATATTGCGGCACAGCATCCTCCTAGTCGTTGCTAGTCGATGCACCGGTGATCTTCGCAACGGTGCGTAACTCCGGTCGGCGTTGCGAAGGAAATTTGGAAAACGAGATATCAACGATCTATCTTCCTTGACATGTAAAATTAATTTCGTATGCATAAGTTGCTTAACACGTTCGATACCACGTGTCACATATATATGTCTGATACACCAGTTCGTTTCGAAAACCCGGCGTCATATAAGTATATATGTTAATTGCTGTTTAATCATGTAAAGAAATGAGGTTTGTTCTGAACGCTGTTGTGTAAAAGTATTGCAAGAAAAGCTTGGGCTGTGGGATCGGTTTTTCCAACCGGACTGTGGTAGCGAATATTAAAATACAGGTATCGATTTCGAGATCTCTCCATGTAATGGCTATTAATTTTAAATCAAATTTCTTCATAGATCTTTTCTCGTTTAAATATATTATTTTATAATGCAAAATAATATAAATTTAAATATAAATTATATAAAAATTCGAATAGTTACACTGTTAGAAATGTAAACACTTTCTTTACATGTAAATGAAGCTCGTAGTTATGAACAAAATTAAAAGTAATGAATGATTTAACTGTAAATTAAGTTATATACAGTAGTTACTTAAATGAAATGAACGTGTATATTAAATTTCATAAATTTAATGTACTTTTAATAAAATTTCACGAAAGATATGTTAAATTTTATGTACATGTACACAAATATACTTTTTAGTTATAAATACATTAAATTTAATGTAATGTCATGAAATTAAATTCAAATTGTGTAACTTAAAAGTTAATAAAATTTGAGAATATTTCTAACACTGTACAAAGAAAATTTAAAAAAGATATCAACAATCTATTTTCTTTCACATCTAAAATTAATTTAACATGCATAAGTTTTTTAAAAGCGTATAAGTATCTGTTTAAATTTTTCGATAGTTATCTATTTGAATTTGTTCGCATAGATTTCTTTTAAATATTATTTCATAATGTATTAAATATAAAGTATATAAGTAGGTATATAAGTTATACATGAAAAAAATATAAAATATAAGATATATAAGAATCCGAATAGTTACAAAACAATTACGCGAACATGTTACAGAACGAATTTCTCCTTTCTTAGTATTCTTTAACCATCAATGAAGAAATCATGAAAAAGTAAATGGACGTAACCGCGATATGTAGCAATAATATTTGCGACATGAAAGAAATAATAACTTATTAAAGAAAATATTATCGTAACAATGAAATTTACAAACAAAACACATACACAAACACAGCACTATTTACGATAGCGAATAATGATGCAACGATAAATCAACAGAGGATGCAAGATTTATAAAGCAATGTACGTGCAACATCTTCGCCGTGCCACTCGTTCTGAATTTCGAAAAGATAGTTGGGAAAGTGCGAATCCCGATGAACAATGCGATACGCGATCTATTCTCCGACAAGTTGGCGCGACCACTCGATTGAGACGGTGTGGGTTGCGAAAGGTGCGAGAACAGTATATAAATGAAATAATGCACCGCGGAATTGGTCGCGGAATAGAATGAATGGGCGGTAAATATAACATGTTGCCGGCCGCGGTGCGAAGAAAGTAAGAAGAAATCGTAGGGTGACGGAGGTGGAGACCTAGGGATTCTTCGAAGCGTGAAATTGGCACGTATCGGAACGCGTTAGAGTACATGCAGAACAAGTAATCGGCAGAAGGCATTGCGAGAAAGATCTTCAAGCTGGAACAGGTTTGAATTCGCGGTATTTGAAAAATCTAAACACTTTTATTTTCAAATCACACATGACTAGGCAGACGTTTACAACGATTGTACTACGGTATCTATAAAAATTTAAGTAGATACAGATCCGAAAATAATTTTGCCGGATTGTCAAAATAATTATGTGGGAAACTCAAATATGATAAGCTGCAAAAAATTTTGACATTCTAACAATCGGTTTAGACATCTTATACATTTTATAATCCAACAAAATCCAATTTTATTCTCAGATCATCTGTATCTACCTAAACTACTTTAGCAAAATCATTCTTTCCGTGCAGAAATGCAGAAATAAAATAAAAGTTCAACAGTTTTAGAATTTTCAGAGAACTATTGGGAAGAATTTCTAAAGTAAAAATAAAATCTCTATTATACTTCGGTCACATAATTTCTTTCTCTTAGACTATCCTATTTTCATTTTATCTTTCTACTTATTCATTTTCTACAGAAATTCTATTTCTCTCCTTCCTCTTCCTACACTCTTTTCTTCTTTTTAAAATTCCTTTCGTTGTTAAAATTACATTCTACGTTACACAAATAATTGCCTGCGGTTCTTAATAAAGAATCCTATGCTAGACGACAAAAGCTAGAATTACGATAATGAAAAGAGAGAAAATAGACAAACATCTTCCGCGTGACGACAAGGACACGTTTGTCGGAGAAACACGAGAACACACGACGCGAATCTTCCCCTGACTGCTGCCACTGTAGCTGGCATAGCGCAGAAATAAGAGAGAAGCGGAGAAGGATTTATTTGCCGAGTCCGCTGTGGTTGCGAAAGTATCGCGAATTACGCGTTATAATTACGAATGCTGATTGCATTTCTGATTGACTGCCGCGCCAAGCGCACGGCAAATCTCCTAACGTTGTAATAATAAACGATTAGCCCACCAAGCGTGCACTATTAAGGTAATGGACGAGCAATTTGTTGTTGTATAACACGAGATTTTAAAGAAAAATCAGATGGTAATTGATTAGGCTTTCCTATTTACCTAAAAAGATCGCGAATGTAGAATCCAAGTAAAATCTGACCTTAAATATTAGTTTTTAGTGTTGGATTCAATAAAAATCCAACACTAGCGCTCAGATAAGCCATATTGGGTACAGTTATCTCATATATAATGCCTCTAAATAAATTCTCTGATATTACTTTAATTGTCTTTATTGGATTAATTCTCTAATTGGAGCGCATCAATCGAGATACGCATTAATTAATACCCAAGAAGCAGAAGAAGCTTAGTAACGGAACAATTTTTAACATGACTGACCCAGTATAGTGCGATGGATGAATAGGAAAGCAAAATCGAGCAAAACGACATATAGATTTCAGCAGAAGTAGGTTTAGTGCGGGAGAACAAGGGTCGGACATACAAAGTAAGATGGACTTTCAACAAGACGCAAAAATAAAATGAAATTTTATGATGTCTCCAGGGGATCAGTCCAAGCCCCACTACTCTGACCTACTTACAGCTTTATCATGGACCCTCGATCACTTTCAAACGGAGAAGCCTGACCAGCTCGTCTTAGATCTTAGGTCAGTGAGTGTTCATGGTTACCCTTTTTTATGATAGAAAAACTGTACTTTTCCTTCCGTAATCTGAGACGTTTAAGATGTAATTGATTTAATCATAAGATTGTACACGAAAGTGCAATATGACGCCAAGATTAGTACTTTCACGACTTTAGTTAATGATATCCTTATTATTGCAAAAAATTACAAGTCTGAATTTTCAAATATTTTAATGTTCTATTAAATTAAATTGTATATTAATACTAACTATATATTAATTATGATTATATTAATACTGATTAATTTAATTTAGAATTCAAATTAATTATAACTAGGATCAAACATATTCTAATAGGAATTATAATTAATAAATTTATATGTAAATTATGCAAATTTATATGAAGACAATTAAAATTTGGACATTTGATATATCCGAGTTGGATATATTCGCTAAATTTGAATTCGATTGGAATCCCAATTTCACTTCGAGGAAGATACGTTTTTAGATTTCGCAAAGATTCGACGAGATGGATGTCTCGTGTTACAGCTCGGGTATTCGAGACAATCAAAGATTGGAAAACAATCAGCAAACGATAACCCTGATGATTCAGGAAACGTCCGCCCCAAAGAAATTGGTTTTTTCGCCGTTTTCGCCTTCCTTGTCCCGTCTATTTAGGAGGAACTTAGCGAAGCAAGACATCTTGAAACATATGATAATCATGCGTATGATAAACATATAATAATTTGTCGAGCAAGCAGTCGACCATGGATATCGTTATGCTCAAATTAAATAATATTAATAAACAATACCTACACTTAGAAACGACAAGCCAGACTTTCTCATCATAAATCATGAAGTAGTGCTATTAATAACTGATGCATCGTTGAGCAACGGTGATACCGTTACAATAGATTCAAATAATAGATATTCGAAACGTTATGTACATAATCCTATAACGCATTTTTTTAACTCGTTATGTCTGGCGAAATTAGTGAAAAGTCACTTGTGCTACAATCATACTTCTGCTTTCGTACTTGGAAATTACCGTTAAATATGATCGCTTGATTATATTGTATCTTCTATTTATTCTTTTCATGTAATAACCGTATGTGTAATGCTGCATCCGCTAAGAATCAAACGACCTGCACTAAATACAGGAAGCGGAAATGACCTTAATACATAGTGAGATCGCTTTTAGGTCGGCTATAAAAAATGATGACTTAAAAAATGTTGGCCGGATTCTGTCACCAGAAAGTCTAGCACGCGT
The DNA here is from genome assembly GCF_024713525.1 of Acromyrmex echinatior. Classification (NCBI taxonomy): domain Eukaryota; kingdom Metazoa; phylum Arthropoda; class Insecta; order Hymenoptera; family Formicidae; genus Acromyrmex; species Acromyrmex echinatior. The sequence continues at coordinate 22,923,703 of NC_141853.1, forward strand.
GAAGTCGTACGAATAAAAATTGGGATTGTTAATAACGTTTCTTGACGCTGGGACGATGCATTCCGAGAAGAGCTGGTCGTTGCGGTCGCATTTATGTCTCGCTCCTCGAAAGAATGCAGTTTATAGGTCGTACATTACGTACCTCGTGTTACGTGCGAGTGTTGGTCGTTGTTAAGCATACGGGCGAGTGTTCACGAGTCGTTGGACTAAACTGAATAAAATACAATTTATTACACTCCAGTGATATATCGCCAACATGAATAATTATTTAGCCAATGCAACCGCCGAGATGACTTCTCGACTGTAAGCCGGAATTAGTAAAATCCTCTGCTGAAATCAATCCACCGCTAATGACTGGTTACGACAATGTACAGGCTCACTGAACGATTACTTTTTAGTATCATTTTTCTTCTAGCAAAAACGATTTCTTTTTAGTATCATTTTTCTCTATGCAAAAATTATAAAGCATTTATATCGGCAAAATTATCACAATTAAGTATTTTGTGTATTACATAAAGTTTAATCTAATAACACGTAACCAGAATATATTCATCCAATGATTCATAATAAAATTTTATTGATTTCTTGTTATTTTCGTCAATAGTATTTTTAAAATTTTTCTAAGATATATGTATCTCAATGATATCGAAAAGATTAAGGGAGGAACATAATCATCTACATATAAATTAAACAAAAAAAAATCAAATCTGTCTAAACAACATGATGCCGGAAATTTTATGATATTCTTCACTTTCAATTTTTACGTGACATATATTTATATACATTATATATTTTGATGCATAATTTATCATTTATTATGATATTCAATGATTTTTAGAAGTTTAATTTCCACTCAAAAACATATGAAAATAAATATAAATTCATGAAAAAAATTCCGGCAAGATCGTCCAAATTTTGAAATCTTGCTAGCGTAGCTTTCCAGACGAGTTCTCCATCTTTGTTTTATATCCTGTCAAGCCAATCAACAACCAAACTTCATTCACAATTAGTTCCAGCAAGTTTCTTATTACGAAAATTCAGAGACCTTATTTGGTCCGTGTTTATATCACACGGTTGATCTTGCTCGAGTGACCGCCTTATGACAAGGAAATTCATGGACCTAGCTCTTATGTATATCATGGTGACATGATTTTGCTCTTCCCCCGCTTTTACCTTTTCTCGTGACGTCAAGCAAGGAAATGAATAAACGAGTTTCCTAGCTTGTGAAACCTAAACTATTCTTGCGTGCAATTACATTCTGAAAGTCAGATGTCTTCATCTGACATTAGATTAATCAGACATTCCTAAGAATGTCTGGTTATGTATCTCTTCTTAAGATACTTCTGAATTATTGGAATTTATCCTGATTCCATATAAAACTTATTAAAATTTCGACATTTTTTAAATCACATCATCATTAGATACTAATGACTTCATATCATTAAATACTAATGTCTTTTTATCAATTTTACTATATAATTCATTTTAACATTATTTATGCAAAAAACATAATTCTTAATTGATGATAAAAAATAATCTCTGAGAGAGAGACAGAGAGAGAGAGAAAAGATAAAAGAGGTTTAATAATAATTTTGATAATAAAAGATTTTAAAAAATGTGAAAATTCTAAATTTCCTTTCTCTATTATCTTAAGTCGCACGAAAAGATACAGTTGCTCTGCGTGACATCCAGGTGTAGCCTGTCTACCACGCACAATGTAGGTAGACGGCTTTCCTCGCTTCATGAAAGTGGCCTCTCTTCAGCGATTCGTTACGTACGGCACGTGTAAACATTCTTCTCGCAAGCAGTCTCTCTCTCTCTCTCTCTCTCTCTCTCTCTCTCTTCTTTTTGCCTCTCTTTAGTCTTTTTTCGTCCCTTTTCTTCCAATCCTTCTTCGTCCACTTTCATGACCCTTGACTTCAGACCATCAAAGATATTTTTGTAACACTTCCATAAAACCGAACGAAAGTACATACACATTTAGTACTCAATTAATAATTCATCGCTAAGACGTGTTTATTAATTATTCTCAGGTAAGATTAACGTTTTATATTATTTTGTGCAAATAGCACAAAACAATAAATGTCTGTAAGAAACTTATAAATTCATTGAATAAAATTTTATGTAATTCTAATTCTAGATATTTATAATTTCCATAGTTTATATTTGCACACGCACGATTAACTTTATCTGTCAAAATTACTACGAAATGTAGTGCTATGGAAACATAATTAACAAATTAATATAATAAATGGAAATCGAATATAATTCGAAAGTATAATTTTCTCCTGCCGATAAAAGCAGAGTGATAGTAACCTCTCGTGTATCCCAGTACTCGAGAATGCGTTCAAGTGAGCGGGACGCCTATTTTGAAAGAAGTGATGGTCCGCAGCGACAGTGTATATAAATGGCATGCGAGTGTTCCAGATCGATTCTCGAGCTTTCGTATTCTGCTGCTGGCGACGGAACGGCGGGCCAGGCCCAGATCGATGTGCGAGATCGAAGGCACGCCGCGTGCGTGCATTTGTATTAATGCCATGCAAACATCATGCAAATTACTACGGAATCCAATCTCTTTTTTTTTTCGATGCCCGCGCGCGTGCACGCTCTCGTCTATTCGCAGACTTAACGTATCCATGCGCGAACGCATGGAATGCCATCGATGATATCGACGCCTTTTCTCTTGTAACGCGATCGCCGACATAAAAATTCGCGAAAGCAAATGAGACTCCGCTGACTCCTTATAAAAGAAACGTAAAGCATAAGAGTTCCAAGCAATTATTGTAATTTTAAAAAAGATTACTAATGCGAGTAATCACCTGATTTTTTTCACATAAATGATTACCTGATTTTTATATTTAAATCATTAATAATACAATAAATAATATAATACATTAAACAGCTCATTATGACAGTATTTCTAAAAATTGACGATTTTAATTAATATAACACTTTTGTGTTGGGGGTTTTCGAAATGAAATTGTATAATATATAAAAAGTAATTCGTAAAGATTCGTAAAGTTATTAAAAAAAGAAAAATATCGAACGACATCCATACAAAAATTTTACAACAATTTATATTTTTTCGTTGGGATAAAAATAGGTAACTATTATTCAAGTTAAAATAGTTATTAAAGAAATTATTTTTTTATATTTTTATCTAAATTATAATATTAAGTGCAAAATGAAAGCTGCTCAATACTAAAAAAAAATTGGTTCGTTTAAAGTCTTTACGCTCAAAATGATTTACGTTTCGTGATATTCGTTGCATGAGAAAGTAAAATTATTCTAGGTAACTTATCTTGGTAAATCGACCGCTCTGTCTGCGTTTTTGTTTCGTATCAGCGAGTTGCGTTTTTCCACGACCCAGTTAACTATCGGTTAAGGTTTTGGATCAATTAATTATTGCGTGCCCAAAGAGATGTTTCGTCGTCACGCTCTCGCGTTGATGCCATCGTGACAGGCGAATCGAGGGCTGATTTCGATAGGAATTCATCGCGCGTATCGACGCTGCATTGCAGCATGGCATTATTCGAATAACACGTATCGCGTAAAGTGATACTTGCTTTCGTGTTATTCGTAAACGTTCAGTACATCGTATCACATAATTTATAAATACGGTATACTGACACTGAAGACGCTTAAATATTTAATGTACCACCGCGCGACAATAAACACTTTCGCTTATGGAGAGTTGCAAATCTCCCGGGAGAATAATCTATGCAATTTATGTATGCTATATCTATGAAATTTATATGTTTACGATAAGAACGACTAACTAAATTATATTGATATCTCGTAAATTGGACATTTCATGGTTAAATAAATGTTACTTCGGAAATTAATCGTATAATATTGAAATAATTTGATAACGTAAAGGAAACTTTTTCCATTACGCGTTTGTTAAAAATACGAATAATTGGAAAAAAATTACATATAAAATCGAACATAATATTTATAAAGATAATATAGTATACATATAGATAGATAGATAGATAATATTGGATTAGCCAATAATTTCCTTCTATTTTTGGGAGATTATGCGATTAATACTGAATAATAATCATTAGTAAATATTTATTCATATTTATAATTTTGTAAAAGATGATGTTTCAATGTGCATTTAAAAAAAATTTGCTAAGGTTGATTGAGCATTTAGCGCTGTTTTTAATATGGAGAATAAAAAGTATAATATTCGCTATATTATGCCATTCTATTTCTACAAAAAGAAAAACGCAGCAGACTTATAAAACAAAATAAAAAAAGAAATAGCAATTAATAAAACAGCATAATGATGCCGAAAATATTGTTCTCCGTATTCAATAAATAACTCCGTAAATCATTCAGTATTAACCGCATCACCTCCTAAAACAGAGAGACATTATTGGCCAAAACTAATATTAATTATTGTCATAAATCCTGCTACATGAAAATATAATCGGATTATTGCGTCTTTTAAATCCACAGTCCAATGTAGCGACGAGAAACGCGATGAAAGTCTAAAGTATGTAAACCAGCCTTCGAAATCCGACATCATTGCGAAAATGGCCTTGATGCGAGAGAGTCACCCACGCACAGATGTATTATTACTAAATAACTTTAACAGATAGTGTGACACAAGCAAATTCTTCAATCCTTCATTATCTGTTACCCAAAATAGCAATCTCTGCATATATTTACGCCGCGCTTTTTATGAGCTAGTCTACGCGTAATAATATCGAAATAATAAAAAATAATATTTGAACGTGGAGAAATCTTCCAAAAAATATATACATATATAGAACCAATTAAATTGTATTTTATCAACCAATTAAAAAAAATCTATTATTAAATTATAATTATCTGTCATACATATGCTATGTTCTATTCTTCTTTCGCAAAGTTTTTAAATTTTCATGTAATTTATTAAAAATATGGTACAAACAATAACATTAATCTTTCACCACAGAAATGATTTAAAAATCAGATTAAAGTGAATATATACAAGGTATAAACTAAAAGAGGCGATTGAAAAGAAAAGATTCTGTTTAACTAGTTTCAAACATACAAGATATACATATTATGTATGCATATCAAGGATATGGATTGTAGATAGATTGTATAATAAAAGTATCAATAACCGTTGCGGATATTTGTTAACTGCTTTTACCGCATGTACATCATTTCTTTACATATTTTATTGATATGCACTTATATCCAGCATTTATACGCATTTGCCAAAGAACGTAAAGAAAGCAGGCAATCTGCGCTGAGATAAGAGATCTACCAAATAAATAATTACGATCGGGAACGCGCAAGTGAGCTCATAATGTGCTGTCTTGGGCAGGGAAGTCGCTGTCGTCTTCGTTAAAATGCCTTTCCTCTCGCTCGAATGTGTGTATCAGGTTGTTCTTATAACAAATTGGTACCGCCCTCAGTAATGATTTTACCGTCGTCGATCACCAAACCGACGTTCATGCTCCGTTTACTGCAGATCAAAACGGAGGACCCTACTTAGATATCAGTTTCCTAGAGATCGTGATGTGTGCAAAGCTTCCGCTTTCATTAAACGTTCAATTTACTTCTTTATAACCTTTACCGAGAAAAATGATAATGGGAAATTATAACTCCTCGCTGAAGTATTAATGAGAAATTATCATTCATAAGAAGAAGGTTTCATTAATTTTGTTTGAATGTTAATTAATCTTATTAAACGTTACATGAACGCAATTGCGTTCATCACATACATCATAAAGTAAATGTTATATCAATTAGTGGACATAACTCATTTATTGAACAAAATAACGAAAATTTTTAATATTAAGCTTTTAAAGATATATACTACTCTAAATAAATAAAAAATTCTATTCTTCTTCGTAATTCTAAATTTAAATTTAAATTGCAAGCGAGTGCACATCACCAAATTAAATATCTGATCCTTACTTCAGGATAAAGAAATTTGGATAAATGTACTAATAATATTTTTGTTTAAGAAATCATCTTTTTTATATACAATTCATTAAATTTTTCGTACTATTTTTTTGTCGTTTTAAAAGAAAATGTAATCCACAAATAAACATTTTTTAATATCAATGCAATGGCATTAATAATTTGAGTTTTCAGAGTATCAATTAAAAACAACATTTGTATGATAATATTAAAAATAGGTATATTGCTTTTAAGCTTACTCTAAAATTACATCTCTAGAAATAAAATTTCATCTCGCATTTGCTGAACTTTTATGCGTCACCGTGAAGAACTTCGATCTCGTTCGAGGCAAGGATCAGACATTCAATTTAATTCACCACCAGTATGTTAGCTTGCAATCTCGCGCTTAATATACTACGTCATCTAGAGAGATCTTCACTGACGTATACCATGTATTAACGAGGAAGCCCGATAAATTCTACGCGCCAGGATTCTACGATGGTTGAAACGATATCATAGCGTGAAATATTTCTCGGCCGTAATTACCATTAATTGATACACATACGGTTTTCTAATAATTAAAACGAACGACGGGATGTAAAAAGTTATCGGCGATCGCGTTTCCTGAAATCCCAAACGCTAAAAGTCCAACACGCCCTATCTGCCAAGACGATCGTAAATAAGTACGCAGCGTTTCTTCACATCACGTAATAATGGACATTTAATCGTCGTAAGGGGTCGTAATTAGAAACATCGCATAGGATTTCCCGTTTAGCCTTCAGCGATATCTCAGCAGGCGTCGCTTGATTTCTCGTTGCAAAAACATCACTATTCTGATAGATATTACGCGGAATTGGGCAACGTTCTAAATAGAGATAATTAAGATTGCCATAAGAGGTAAGCTCTATTGCGATGTAGACAAGGTCTAGCACTGCAGCAGTAATACATAAACTAACGTACCAATAAAAGGAAGAATGATAATTTTGAATCAGAAAACACATAGAATAATAAGCGCAAATATATAAAATTATGTACATTACATCCCCACAATTATATGTAATTAATATCATTTAAATGAAGGTTTTTGTATTTATTCATATAAAAATAATTTCTACGTACTGTAAAATAATTTAAAATATAATAATTTATTTTTAACAACTCCATCTTCCTTTTTATAAATAAGAAAGTAAAAAAGAAAAATAATTACATATATAAAAATAATTACAAAAAAAAAGAAAGGAAAAAAGATAGAGATAAAGATATGAAAATAAATATTAAGAAATAAAAATTACAATCAGTCATATTTCGACAATTTTAAAAGATATACACTTTAGAATACTGTATGCATGCACATACTTCATATATTTTAGTGCAAATCTGATTCTTTCCTGAATATTTATTTTAATATTTGAAATATCTTCTCTATCAAAAAACCTTCTTGGAAGGATTAAATTACATTAGCAGCAAAACTTAATCTTCATTTTTGTGCGTGCAAGGCATGTGCCTTGTGCGCATAAGAATGAAGACTGGGTTTTGTTGTCAGTCAATTATTAAATGGGTAGCCTAGCCGTATCATACATAACGCTGCCTAGTAATCGAGAAAACGAAGACAATGGCCACCACATCGTGTCGCGGATAAGGTGAACAGCCTCCATAGCGACATTGCATAAATGTCTCCTACACGGTATACAACGACCATGCGACGTATGACTGATGCACGCATGGAAAGAACATCCGGCTCGATGCTAGATAACGTCCGCCATGGTAACGAGAAAGACCGTATGATTTTTTCAGCTTAGAAAAATAAATATTTATTTTATTGTTTGTGCCACTATAAAAAATTTTTTTTAGTATAATTTTATTAAACGATCAAAATTGTGTAACACAATTATAAAAAGCAAATCATAATTATTGCATAATCTGTTCTATAAATATATATTTTCTTTAAAAAAGTCTCTCTCTCTCTCTCTCTCTCTCTCTCTCTCTCTTTCTTTACGGTTGCGTAAAAAGAATATTTCAAATGATAAGATCAGGTGGACCACTACTGTATATGTGCTTAATTACAGGTTTATTTATCTCGAATTAAATTTCGCTGCCACTTTGTTACACTATTAATTCATACTGATAGCGATCTATTTTCAACAGATTACTATTCACTCTGTTACTCTAAACACAGATTAGATAGGATATGTTACATCTGATGTAACCTCTGTTTTCCAAATCTGTAACTTTTAATGATAGTTCGATATTATTGTATTATGTTGTCGTTACGCAATTTTTTTATCATAAATAATATTTACGCAATGACAATGTATCGACATTGTCGTTAAGAGAGTTATGTAATCGGAGTACTGATGTAGAATTTTTGAATAAATTTATTATATTTAAATAATTATCAATCTTGTATAAGCTTCAACGAATAAATCCAAGGATAGATGTAAATCAGCCAATACGAGCCAACACAAGTTAGACGTGTGTGAAATCATATATTGTACTTTATTCTTAAGAAAAATTAATAATTTTTTCAAATTCAAAATTCAATCAAAATTCAAAAATTTTTCTCAAGAATAAAGTATACAATTTCACACACGCTTAACCCGTGTTGACTGATTTACATCTATCCTTAAATTTATTTAAATTTACAATTTAATCCGGGGTAGGTCACCAGACGATGTGATGGAATAATCGATCTAGTACATTTAACCTGGAGCGACATTGCCAATCAGGCATTAAAGTCTCCTCTTTTCTCGCAACTACACATTGCGACGCGACACTAGTAACGGTGGCTGATGTACGACAACAAATAATGACAGTGCGTAAAGGAAAGAAAACGAGTTAGCTAACTTGGAAAAGCCATAGAAGCGAGACGGAGCACTTCCTTCTCTCGATAGCGAGTCGATTCGAACCGGTCGCACCGCCATTTTCTCCAAGTTTTTGTCGGCGCGGTCAACGGTTTGCTCGGCACAAACTCGGGCCAACCAGGTCACTCTTCATTCTTTTCAAGTTTGTCGTAAACCCTCCCGGTGACGCCGTAACGATGTGATGTCGCGAAGAAATGCGACAATGCAAGTTCCAACGGCACGTTCCGATATGTGACTTGATGCGACGGGAATTTACTCGAGTATTTGATAGGAATTCGTTAATCAAATGAAGTAACCGAACCACTTGATTAACGGAAAATTTATTTTTAACTTGAATAAAATATACAAAAACGATGTACTTTTTGTTCAATGTCGAATATATATTTATTTCATTTTAACTGCAAAAATTTTTGAGGATTTAAAGCAACGCGCGCGCGAACAGATCTAATATAATAGCAAAATAAAATAGAAACGCTTATCTAAAAATCGGACATTTGCCCCCCCCCCCCATTAATTTAATGCACTTAATGTACTTAATTTATTTTTAAATCAAGAGCTAAATAATGTCAACGATCCACTTAATTCTCTGCACCACTTCACTCTCCTCAAGTATCATGCCGCAGAGCAAGCGTGTCACTTATCCATGCAAATACAACGCTCGTTGTTCCTAGTCAGCATTTCCGAGAACCGACGTTCCAGTATCGAGCATAGACCCAAGAAGTTTGTGTGTCGCATTCCGATCTGCACCACCCAGACCGGTATTAATTACCTAAGTCGATAAGCCATCACGAGGTGACAAGAGTTGCGGGCCACTCTACAGTACAGCGACGGACGTCATATTACGGGACTTTTCTGCCGACGCCGTCGCCGTCGCCGTCGCGCAATAGAAAGGAATTGTCGCGTGATTGCGCCGCGCCGGCATAAAAGGTGATATCTAGCGATTACGTGGACGTTCGGATTAACCTCCGTTCGCCGTACCGAATAACAAGCACCAGCTGCGAGGCACCTAGAAATTGCGAACGAATACCTCGCGATGATCCTCAACGCGGCGAATTTTTCCATACACAAAGTATTCTTTGTGCAACCTTTAAACCTTTACGGTTTTCTTTAGTGCGTATCATATATATATATAAGCCACGATATGCCTCTTACCGTATAATACAAACCATATGCCTCGCGGCTTTGAATTAATATTTTCAATTGAGGTTTTATCAAGTATATAATGCAATTACTAACGATTACTAACGATAAGTCGTGCATTACCTGTTCCATAAAAACAATTTTAATCGCAACCTGATTTCGTAACATGGATTTAGAATTATATCGTTCAAAAAATATGAAACACGTTTCGAATAAGAATATTAAAAAATGAGAATATGCACGGAAAGATTCTGCTGAGGTATCTAAAAATTTAACTAGATAGAGAATAATTATGTAGAAATTTCAAGTAATACTGTAAAAAGTTTTGACACTCTCTAGCAATCGATTTAAGCGTCCTACATAATTTTTAATAATCCAATAAAATTTATATTCAGATTCTAAATTTTTATATATTTCAGCAAAATCATTCTTTCTATGTGTAAGCTCATAATCATTTGCTTTTTGCAAATATAACATATTAATTAAATGAAGAATTAATACATAAAAAAATTTTTAATAATTTAAATAATTCAAAAACAGTCTAGTAGAAGCTCAATATAGCTTTTAAATAATCAATAATATTGTGTAACATTAAATATTATTTAATATCATCAATAATATTAAATAATTATTTAGAGGCAGCTTAACTCCGATTAAAGTTGTAGTACTCCCTCATAACTTTATTTATGCGTTTACTCCTAATTCATTAAACTTTTCACTAGACAAAAGCTTCGTCTTCAGTAAACATACTTGTATGTATATAACCGTGCAGGCATCGAAGTCTCCACGGCCGGTCGGCACCTTATAAGCGACTTTTGGTGAGTGGGTTAGTCACGAGGAGCACATTTGTCTGTTTGTTCTCCTATTGACATACTTTACAAGCATGGCGTAATATGGCGCGTACAGAGACGCTCAACCCGATCGCATGTTACTTTTCGATCGGCCGCCGAGAAATGTACAGTGAACGGAGCCCGCAGCGATGGTTGAGCCAGTCTTGGTAATCGTCGGTTGAGCCTCTCTGGTCGGTTAACGGTCACCGGCGTTCGTAGCTTGCACTGAATCACAACACGGTTTGTTCAACTCGAAATCGTCATCATCGTGGTCATCATTGGTTCATTCGCAAATAAAACTCAGCCAAGGTGGAGAATAACAAGGACAATTTTGTGCGTGTTGCCCTTGCGTATATTAGCCCTATTGTTCTCGAAAGATGATGAAAAAGCATTCTCATGCACTTGTGAAAAGAAACGGACGTGACCACTCATTGTTAACCGCATCGATGTTGTATTGTAATTAATAGCTCGTTCTTTAGGAGTTGCGCAACACGCTGTTGTGTGTCCTTTATTAGCTTTCGTATTACAAATTTGCAAAATGTACGGTACGTAATTGGCACAAAGAGCAAATATCTTAAGAAGACATTTTTATAAAAAGGTATAAATTATATCCATCATTTAATTGTTCTAGTTTATCTAATTAAGTTTTAAGGTCGATGAGTTTTGAATACCACAGGCGTGACATACTTTCTTCGCGCGTCTGCAATAAGCAATAAATAAAAATGAGACTTCAAATACGTAATAACACGGAATTGTACTTGCCTCTCCACACGTGTGTCATTTAATGCACCAGATGCTAAATTTGAAAGTACGTAATTATAATTAAATGCCTACATGGATCGGGATAATCTAGATATAGGCTACAGTAACGTGGTGAAAGGATCAGGATTTCTTCCTGAGGATTTGCATACTCGCTTATACGATCGTGTTAGACGCGTAATTATCTACGAGCCTCTTAGATTGGGTGGAATGATGGAAAGGTACTTCAAGCGTATCGAGATCGATGTGGGATCTGAACAACGCGTATATACAAAATAAAATTTCAAAAATATAAGACGGAAATTTATATACATGTGTCTAAAATAAATATTTAAAAAATAAAGTCAATGAAATAATATAAAGAATTCTTATTTCTAAAAACTTTATGATTTTTATTTCGATTACACGTATTTTAAAATGATATTTTTTTTTAAATATAATGAATAAAAGTATTAAAATATATGTAAAAAAAATTGACACTATAATATGTTTGAAAATAAATCTTTACGCAATTTCACTTTGCGTTAAATGTCACGTGAAAAATTTTGACATTACAAAAGTAGAAAAAGATCTCGTAACATCTCTAATTGTAAAACATGAATTCGACTTTTGTACATTCGGATCAATGATCTGCCTTACTGTACGGCACTCTTGTAGAATTTATACGCGACATGATATTCGGTGCGGCATCGACAGAAGTGCGAATTAACGGATGATATATTCGTAACCTGTTTCCATTTTCCCGCAGCACACTAACGGCACGGCCGGTCGTCATGAATAACGATTCAACTCTCTAGAGAAGAGGTGGGGCCGCCTCACATGGATTTGTACGAAAGTGGCGTAATCGTTCTTTCGGACATAATCGCACTTGAAACGTTATCGCATTTTTATTGCATCAAGGCCGTGCATCGTTTACGTAAACCGCGAATTTTTCATTATCATGCAACTACATGCAGTAGAAAAGTTTCGCTTTCGGGTCAAACGAATGTGGGTTATTTATATCATTATTGAGAAACACTGTTCTCTAACGTTACATGGTCATTTCCATAAAGTTTATGACACTAATTATTGACAATAACGTCAAACACGTTTTTACTGTTATTTTAAGGATTATAATAGAACTAATTTAGAACTTGTGAAAATTCTGAATGAGCATTGAAAAGGAAAAATTTATATTATCTAAAAATTATTCTTCATAATTTTCACATTTTTTTATTAATTTTAATAGATTAGTTCTAAACAGACCCGTAACCTCTTTTTGTAAAATTTGTAAGAATGTATGACCGATATTATAATTCTGTGCATCTGTACGGTAAGACGTATGATCATTCGTAAATTTTATTCGATTTCTCATAAATCTTACGGATAGCAAGAAACTGTCTGTAAAGATATTACATAAAGTTATAAGAACTTGTTAAGAATTGTAAGAAATTGTAGAAAGAAGTTCTTGCAAGCCTTACGATTCTGCTTAGAATTAATTACCCGTTAATTACATAAACTCTCTTCTCTATATTATTTTTTCTGGAAACGCGTAGAGGATTAAATCATTATTCTCTTATTCATATATATATATATATAAGTATTTCGAAATTTAAGAATTTTAAAAGATAAGTAGCCACGTGAGAAGCGATAGAAAGGATCTGTCAGTCGTGTGTCAAGACATGCTTATCGTGACTTGTTCGTGCGCTATCGAACAAGTGACCTTAACAGGATAACGCTCATTATTACGCGGCAAAAGCAGTATATATTATCTATTCACAGCATCGTCGGTGCATCGAAACACAAAAGGTTACTAGGTTTCGTATTATCGTCGTCACTCCTCTATCGCAAAGCGTGATTTTTTTCCAAATTAAATTCTGTTTAATTCTAATATGAACTCAAGTTCGAAATTGTGCGATTTATGAAAATATATTTCTGCAATTTTAATACCAATATGATGTTAAAATTAATTCGTGAATATAAATATAATGAATAAAATACAAAAGAAATAATAACAGAAATTTCTTTTTACATTTACAGATTTCTAACTTTGATGTTGAAATGTTGCTTGATATATATTGGAATATATTAGACATTGAATAAATATTATATAATATCGATTACATAATTTTATATTCTAAAAAATATCGGTGTGGATTTAACTATATAATTTTTACCGTGTTAGTGTTAATACTAATACCAATACGATGAGAATTATATAGACGCCAACACGATGAGAATTATATAGATGCCGCAGCATGATGTTAAATCGACACTGATATTTTTTAGAGTGTATAAATATTTTTAATTAAATACGGTTTAAAACATACATTTAAAATTAACTCTATCCAGAATTAACTTCAGAATTAATTTCATTATCCATAGAATTAATTAATAATAAATGCAAAATTTTATCTTCTATATATATATATATTCGATCTTAATAATTAAGAGAATCTATCGAGGATCTATTTTAAAATCTGATTGCGAAGAAACGTAGACCCAAATTCATTCATAAGTTCTCCCGTCGTTTTATTTGCAAGTTAATAACCTTGGACCAACATGTTTTTAAAATAACGTAGTTTATAGCTAGACTAGCAATCAGTCAGCTCAAACAACAAAATTCTCAAACCTCCTCGCTTGTTCTTTTTCGCTAAATCACTATTGCTACTTGCGCTTCTCCCTAAGCTATCAATTGTCTTGCATCCGTGAAATCATTCCTCTATTTTTGCCACGCATTCACTGATTGCAAACGTATTATGGAGAATTCTCGTCCTTGGACGCAGATAAACGTCAAGATCTTCGTTAACAAGGCGATAATCGACGCGACTCGCAAAGATGACATTAATCCTAGGTCTATTGCGTCTATACATTTAAGCAAAAAACATTAAAGAATAAATAACAAGAGAATAGATTTGTATTACATTTTTCTAATATATAGCATATAAATCTAATATAAAATCAGCATATTTGTACATAAAAATTAATTTGTAAATATAACGCGAATAAATATGAAAATTATATTTTGTAATATATGACAATTTTTATTCTAGCTTTTTCTTCTTATTTTTTTCTCATTCTTTTTTTTTCTTTTTTTCTTTCTCAATCTCTCTCTCTCTCTCTCTCTCTCTCTCTCTCTCTCTCTCCATGCGTGTTTCCTCTTATAATTTATTATCTATTTTTAGCTACCTATCTTCGCAGAGATAAAGTGATAATCACACACTAAGCAATTTCTTGCTTCAGTGATGGAGCATCAAGTTAGTAAATCGAAAAGCAGTAGTGAATATAAAAATTCCATCTCTTTTTTTGTTTTGCAAAAACAGCTTTACTTTAGCTATTATAACATCGCTATTATGACAGAAAATTTCGATATCTCTTCTTTTTTAAAATTCATTCCACATAGCAACGATGAACACTAAAATAAAAAGCAATATTAATCAAGCTTTAATTCTACTCCAATCCGATTTTATTCTGGATATTTGATATTTGATTAAGTAAATTGATAATTATCAAGAAATCTCTATAATGTCAATGAAACAAGTACTTCATGGATTATTAATATTATACAAACACATGTTACATCACAATTTTTTTTCCATTATTTTTATCTAGATTAAATAAATTTGTAAATCTAATAATATTCTCATTACATAATTCATATTAGCAATTATTATTTGCAAGATGTCATATGTAATAAATTAAAGCAATGATTGCGTAACTATATCAAAGATATTAATATATATAATAATAATCGATTAAATTAACTTAAAATTTGTTAAAGATTCTTTATATTAATAAGAATAATAAAAAATAAATACATATAAAACATGAAGGCTATAGGAATCAATACTAGTTATAAATTTGCGTAATTTCTAAAAGATATACATCAATATAAAACAATAAGAATTGCGTTAACTCTTATAGTCTTCATGTTTTATATGTATTTATTTTTTATTATTCTTATTAGTATATATATTATATTGAGAAAAAATCGTTCATTTGACTAAATTAATTTAGTTCACTTTTATTTCTTTTGATGAAGAATTTATGTATTTAAATTAAATATATTATATTTGACTAAATTATATACATTCTTCAACGAAAAAAATAAAGACAACTAAATTAATTTAGAAATAAACAATTAATTTAGTAAAATGAGCAATTTGTTTTTCAATGTCATTATCGCTTGTAATGTTAAGCATATAAAGACTATAAAAACATTTATAGTCTTTATATTAATTTCTCGGTTTATAAAATTTATAATAAATATCGTGCTCTTGAGAATACAAATAATTTTCAAATAAGATGTACATAAAAAGTCAACACGATATCCGATATAATTATTATGATATTAATATTATTATTGCGATTTTGAATCAAATAAAAATTCGAGATCGGATTTCAATCGCCACACACGACATCTATCCGAAGGGTGCATCTTAATGACATGTTCACTGAACGCCAAATGCCACAAGTATATTCTTGACGTGCGAAAGCATAAGACGGAATAATGCACAGAATAAAGCATAGTCATGTGTGATTAGACAACAACGCTGGCCATAGAAGAAACTCCGATTTTTGCATCATCTGACATTACGTCCCCTTTCTCCCTTCGCTACCTTCAACTGACTGATGGTCGCATTATAGCGACATGCATGTTAGATGCATCACGCATCCTCACGTCTTTGGAAACCTGTTCTGTCAGTGCTTTGAATAAGCGTCGATTCGTTGCTCGTTCGTGACGTGGACCGAAAATTTTCATTTTTATAGTACGGCCGAAATAACCGTGAAAAAAAGAAGAAAGAGAAGACAAAGGAGAAACTCAAGCATCTGCAGAGAGAAATGAAAAGAGAAAAAGGAAAAAAGGTTCGTGACAAGACTTTGAGAAGAGCTTGATACTCAAAGTAACTGACATATGCGTTTATTTTAAAGATAATGAAAAATAAGTATCACTTGAAGACAGCATCTTCACGCTTCTTCAAAACGAGGTTTTGAAAAATGATGTTTTCAATTGACGTGGTCATGCGTTCAAATCGAACTGATATTTTGAAGTAACTTATTTTGTAGAAAGTAAGGAGAGACGCAAAAAATAATCGTTAAAGCTTAAAAATAAGGTAAATTCAAGTATTGTAGCCATATGAAAAAGACCATATAGCTGTAATTTCTTTAATAATTGCTAAATAGAGCATTAATATAATCGCTTTACAAGTTTCATTTTATTCGAGTTTATCCTAAAATAATAAAGATAAACATTTCGACCCTTGATTTGGATCTCTTCAGTATAATACTGAACAATTAAACAAAAAAATTATTTCTAAAAAGAATAAAACCGATAAAATTGTGAAATTAAAATGTGGAACGTTGTCAAACCGGAAAATCAAATAAATATATTCATTATTTCGTGAAAGCCGTTAGACATCTACCGTTCGAGCAAATACATGTCGGAGAAAGTCGGATCCGGAAATGGTACAATTTTCGGCGGCGACTATCGTGCTTGTTTCCGGCCACGAATTCAAACTGAATTCGCCACAAAGTCTTGTCCATCACGTCGGGGCATTCGAGGGTGAAAACAAAACTTGATTTACGAATTCCGGTACGAACGATAGCTCGCCATGAAAGACAGGGAGGAAAGAAGATCGGTGAATTCGAGAAGAGGCGCTCTTACTTTGGTTCATGTTTACTTTCTACGAGAGACAATCAAAGGGAGGTCTCTTCCCGGGATGCTTTCACGATTGTCTTTCGCCGCTGTTCTCATGCTACCAGTGTTCATTGAGCCAATCGAGTTAACGCCGCGCAATTTACACGCGCGTGCTCCTTAATTTCGACCGCGGCGAAAGTGTTTTAACCTCGATCGAAAGTGCATCGAAATGCACGCACTACCACCATCGGGAGATGGCGAGATGGCTTTCGAATTTTTTTTATAGCTCGAGATGCGATTCGCGCGGGCTCGTTTCGCCCGCAGTAGACATTTACGTTCATCCGCTGCGTATAGTGGTCACCCCGGCTGTCTCGTTAACCATGAGATCATATAGCCCTACCTTCGACAACGGCCTGTCACTTACGTTTTAGATGGCATCCTAAAATCGTCTCTAGCAGAATGTGCAAGAATAAAGATATTACGAGAGTAGTCCACGTTGTGAATAGTTCACAAGTAAGCACATTGAAATAAATTTTATTCTTATGCATTTCAATTACCTTACCCTGAAAAAATACAAAATTTTAATAAATATTTATCTGAATAGTTGTAAGTAAATATTTACCAAATGTAAACATATGTTTATTTGATACATAAATCATTAATTAACTTAACTATAATTTTTTTTATTAAATAAATGTTTACTTGGTACTATTAAAAAAAATACGTATTAAGAGTTAAAAATATGTATAATTTTTTTTTTCAATACAAACGTTATTAGTATTATATATAATAACGGATTTAATATAACTAAAAAAATCAAGCAGAAGCTTCTGGTCCCAGAAATTCGAAGCTGTATCGATTTCCAGAACTAGCGAGATAAGAATTTAAGGGCAGGTCGGTCGGTGAAATTACGAAGGGGACTGAATGGCGCCTCGCACCGTCACGGTCGACCGTTCCATTTCACGATCAGACCAAATAACTGAAATTCATATACGAAAGTTGGCCGCACTTAAAAATACGGATCCAAGGCGGGTCGCCGATCACGGTGTTTTCACCGAGTATGGATACACCCGCAAAACGCGAGTGAAACGTCGTAATAATTATATATTACGCTCCCGGAGAAGTAACCGCGTCAGTCACTGCCAGAAATCGCAATTTTGTGAACAGGTCGTCATGGAGAGGCTTTCGTTTTCGCTATACTACTGTCTCATTACGAAAATTTTTACGCATTTAACTTCTACCGGTTAAAAAACTCTCGTTCCTGACATGTATTTAATTTGCACACGCTTGTGACTCTAATTTTCTCCCATTCTAGCTGTATATGTAATTATTAAATTAACAATAAAACAAACATCTATAATCATTTCAAATAAAACGAAAGGAAAAAGATCTATATTTTGAAGAAATGAATAACCAGAGATGTCATTTTGATAAAAAAAAAAGTAGTATTCCCATTTGCTAACCAAGAAAATATTATCATATATGTTCGGTCATGAAAGCACGTAATAGTAATATGATACGAACAAATAAAATGATCATAATAGTAAGATCATAAGTTAGAAATCCTTTCCTTATCGCAATAATACGTATTTCGTTGTGTCTCCGCAATAATATCTTTCGTTGCGCAAGATTCTCTCCACGACAATTTTTGCCGACGTTGTATTTTCTCCTGGTTCCATTTTGTGGTCGGGAGTGAAGAGAGAAGGATGAGATGTAATTCACGGTGCTCGTCATGGATTGTATGACGGAAGAGGGATCGGCTTCAATTTATCTGCATAAATGACAGTATGATTTTGTCTAACGGCATATGCATATCGATAGCATCGATATGCATTGATATCAGTGGCAATTTAATTTACACTCTATCATATTCCGTTATATTTCCGTTATACTTACACGAATGTAAATATGTTAAATTAGATCTTATTTAGACCTAATTTAGATCTCATGTTTATATTAAATTTCAATAAACTGGCAATTTATATCTCTTAATTCCTTCTTGTATAATAGTACACCGCTTAGTTACATAATGCAATTAAATTACTTTGTATAAGAGATCATCATTAATCTGTGCATTAAGAATCACACATGTAATTATACTTATTTAAGCATTTATTTATTGGTGCTGATTTCATTCTAATAAAGCAATTATGTTTCTAGTGATTAATGAAATTAATGTCTATGTTGATTTCATTCCGCCGAACACAGTCAAATGTAGTATTTTTCCGTAATGTTTCCATTTATTTTTAAAGCTTAGCTTTGCATTCGCGATATCTCTACATCTTTTTCACTTATTGATATGCGCAATTAATGAATATAAAATGCAATTGCGTCACGAAGTCTGTCAATTCGTTGACATCACTGCCGATCCACGAGATTATTTCCGTTGATTACTATTGATGATAACTATAAAACGAAGGCTGTCTGTAATACGCGCCATACAAAATGTCCAAGCAAAGCAAACTCAGAATAAGTCTGATGTTTAAACAGAGTATAGGCTTCCCTTGGTTTATTCATGTACGCATTAACATACAGAACGAAGGGCTCTGTACAGACGGTACCATACCGGTATTATACATTCGCCAGCAGTCAGTGATAATCCAGAACGATACATCACGTCGCGGGCGTAAAATGCGAATTACTAACGAGATCCGGTTCGCTTTCACAAAGATGCGAAGTCCTCGCCTGTTATTCCCGCTAAACATTCGCAAACGTGTTTGTAGATGGAATTGCTTTACCACGTGGACAAAAATGCTAAACTCAGATATAAATTCGACATGCGAAACGTTTAAAGAAGTTACACAATCCGTATTGTACAACGTATCTTTACCAATTTGGAGTTGATTTTTCTTTAATGAAAACGTCGCAGGAGATTAGCATTCAATACAACTTTCTAATTCTCAACATTGTACGTTTTTACAATAAAGTCTCAAAATTGTGCTAAGGAAAGTCCATATAAAATCAAGCAAAGGATATGATATGATTTTATCATTTACTCTTGTTCAATTCTCGCCAAAGAGAAGATCCTTCTTTTCCATTATGCTAAAATCAAGCATTGAGTGACTTTGACATTTTCGTCGAGGATAAATCAACTTCAAACTGATCAAACAATCCGTTATTTATAAAGGAAATGTGCAAAACGTGTACGAGATATTTTTTTCCTGTTTAAATATGTATACCGCATTTAATTACATTTCATGTTCAGTTATATAAAAATTCTGACACACATACTTTTATCTAATATTTATAAATTATACACGCTACTCGGAAGGAGAGAAACTATACAACGTCATATGCGCACGTTAAATTAAATAGCCACTAAAGAGCGAGGTTTTGTGATCGCCAAGTATAGTTGCTCGTCATTCTGACGCCTTTGCGGAGAAATCAAGCGTTTATGCCATATTGCCTGCGTCCGGTCAACGGACGCTTATTAATCCAATGATCTGCTGCGTAATCCAGCGTCGCTTATTAATCGCAACTACTATCGGCACCATCGCAAGAGGACAGAGTATCGCACTCGCGGACTAATGAGCTTCGCTCGAAGACAAAAAGAAACGGCCGTCTAATGAACATCCGATAATAAATCGCTCGCTGACGCGCGCGCGTCGCGAGAAAAGAAGTTCCGATGCAAATCGACTGACAATCCTTTTTGTTTCTGTTTCCGCGCGTTCGATAGATCAGATTCTGTCAAGAGAGAATCCTGATTCAATAAATAAGAACGGAACGACACGTCGCGGTCTGTATAATCTTTGTCGCTCATGCGAATCGCCGTTTCACCAACACGATTGGCGACAATCCGTTTCTGACCGATTATTTCGCTCGCAATTGGCTAAGAACGACCTCTCTTTATTCTTGAAAAGATTCTAAATTATATGTCTGCTGTTAGTACCGGTCTCCCTGATCCATAATTGTAATATAATAATCTGTGAGTACGGCGGAAAGTATAACCGGCTTCAATACACGAGGGTTTCGCCAAAAATCGAAATGCTGAGATTGGATGTCGTTGGGACTTACGTAATTATTAATGTAAATGTGTAAGTACGTTATAAATGTCATACTGTTCTTTTTTTATGCTAATTTATGCAAAAAAATTTCTTGTTTTTAAATAAACTTTCTTCGCAATAGATTTCTTATGTAAGTGTATTAAGATCGAAATGCATTAAAATGTAAAGTTGTTGCATGTAAAACTCATTAAAAAAAACATATATCCATATATATATGTCCACCCTACATAATATGCACACAATCAATTTTTTTATTAATTTATTACTTATTATTTATTATTTATTTATTATTTTATTATTAATTTATGCTTAATATGTATAAGAATAAGTCAAAGTGATATCATAATTACAATACATTTCTTATTTGCTAATAATTAAAAAAAAAATTTTTTTTGCGTGTGCTGCGACTAAAAAGTTAAATATATATTTAGCGCAAGATACGTTCAATAGAAATACCCCAACAAAAATCATGCTTTTACATCAATACATCACACTGGGTAAAAAAAATGCACGTACGCAGGAAGAAGAACTTTATCCTTGCCGATGTTTATCCCGTCTAGTCCGCCTGCGATAATTACATACATTACGTTACAAAAAAAAAGGTACACAGTCGAGCAACGCGAATCCACTACACGAAACGTCGTGTTTCTGAACATTATTGAGTTTATATACCATATTTATACACCATACACGGTTACGTTTCCTGGAATGAGACTTAGAATATGGGCTCTATATCCCACGAGAAATTTATTCGTATCACGAACCTCCAGCACGGAGGTTGGTCCGCTCTTGTCTGGCAGTAGAAAAGTCGGGATGTTTACTGGAACTGGACACGTACTAGATACTACTCTGAGTGCCGGCCTGCCTATTCGCCATGAAAAGGCGATTGCGAGATATTCGCGGGGTATCCCGCGGGCATTCGCGCTCTTTGAGAGCGTGAGGCTTACATAAATGTTCTCGCGATGCCACCAACAGGCGCGTGAGATCGACGATTATCTATGTCGCGGTAATAAAAAGGTAAGCGTTTTCAATTAATTTCTCTACGTGACCATTCGCGATTCCATAATCCCGATTCCGAGATGATAGACGCTGGTACACGCCCGGTATTTGATATATTCGAAGCGGTCGCCAACGATTTATTTTAGACCTACGCATATTCGTCTCACGCGGCCACCTTGAAAGGTCAATCCCCTCAGATCGCGTGATTTTTTTTCGAAAAGACGATTCTTCGTGTATGGTGTAGAATAGAATATATTTTACTAATAGTATATATTTTATTTAACTCTTACAGTCGTATGTACTTCATATTATATATATTAAACTAAAGATCAAGAATTTGTAGGAGGGTTATGAAAGTCATGTCTAAAATTTGATTAAAAATCTGTTAAATGTTTCATTCATAATGAAATTAATTCGTAAATAAAATTAATTCAATTCGTAATATCAATTTTATACGAAAACGATTTTGTTGAAGTAACTAAAAATGTAATTAGATATAGGTTGGAAAATAATTTTGTTGGATTATCAAAATAATTATGAAATTGTATAATTAGGGAACTCAACAAAAAACCAGTATGATGAGCAATGATGAGTCAAAAACTTTTGACATTCTATCAATTTGAATGTCCAATATAAATTTTGATTTCTATCTAAACTTTTAGGTATTTCAAAATCATTCTTTCCGTATATTGATGTTGCTTTTAAAAAAATAAAATCTATTATATATTCGCAATAAAGCATAAATTGCGTATTATATTAAAGAAATTTGTGAATAAATAAAGAATTTTTTGTATTCATTGCTTGCTCGAATCAATTTTATCCTAGAAAGAGAGTAACAATCATGTCATGAACTGAGTATCACATGAAGAAAACTAATTAACTTTTGCAATGAAACCTTCAGAAATGTCGATTATTAAGAGCGAAAATTAGAAGTAACAAAGAAGCCACTGCGTAAATTAACTAGGTAAACTATTGTATAAATTTATGACAACATCCTGATATGCGCTATGAACTGTAACAAGGACAGGCGGAAGTTGTATATTATTGTTAACGACGATATTGCTCGAAGAAAAAATAATGACCCACAAATTTAATGACTGTACTGAAAGTTTATTTACGAGTCCATTTATCAAGTCCAATCAAGAAATATCGTCGCTTTCTCGCGCACGCAAAATGCATGTTCATTTCGAAAAAAATCACGACGCATTCACGATGTCTCTCATCATCCCTCGTTCCCTTTATAAAGAAACAATCATTGTATGCAATCCTGATTCACAGAAAAGGAATTTTGTCATGGATCGTTAAGTGTCTGGAGTAATTATAAGGATAATTCACCAGAGTATATAAGCAAAAGTAAGTTTCCAAATTCATTAGCAATTTTACAGACAGATATTTATTATTTTGCTTGAATATTAACCTCCAAATTATTTTAATTAATAAGTTTAATAAATTTTAATTAATTACTGTTATAACATAAGGTTAAATATTCATTTATCAAATTATTATATTCACTTATTTAAATAATTTAAAATTAACGTTTAAATATTAATTTCAGTGTACATATAACGTAGATTATAAAGTCGTTTTTATCATATATTAATTATTATATAAATTATTATACATATATAAGTATTGATAAATATTAAATTTTTATAATTAATAATTTATCGTAAAAAAATGTAATTTTGGCAATACAAGTTAAACAACACATTTAATCATTATTGCAAAAGATTTAATTTATGTAAATTGTATTGATACAAATAGATTTAAATTTTTAATTATGTATAAAAAATAAAATCTTACTACTAATATATAATTTTAGAGCTAGAAAAAATTCTGTATAATAAATAGGAAAACAAGTGAATGGATTTCTCGGCGAGAGGAATGTTTTGTAAAATAAGCAATCGATTTAATGATTAGCTTACACGTGAATGATATAGTAGGAATGAACATAAAAAAACTCATAAAATCAACGAAATCAACATGTAACCATCACACCTTTCCACACCTTCAACCACTATGCTGATTTTTTTATTTGCAAAAGAAATCTTATTATATCTCAGAAGTTTAGAAAATAATTATTAATAAACGTTCTAACTAATATAAAACAATAGCGTTACTTAAGAAGATTGTAAAATAAATACAGTTCAGATAATTAAACGTTCCAATAATGAACGTTCTTATAATCGAACCTTAATTAGGGTAATTGGAAATAATAGCTCTTACACTTGTCAGATTCATTATTTGCAAGTAATAACTCTGATGCACTTTTGACAAGGAAGTTCATCGAACATTCGATAATTTTAAAACTAAGTGCGAGATAACGCAAACCTTCATCATTTCGCGAATCATCTCTCATGCATTGAATTTCGATCTCTAAGATTTCACAATTAGAACAGCTGCATAAAATGTTGTTACTGTCGACCGAAATAAATTATGACAACTGCGACAAGTAACAATTTACTTCAGCCTAACACTGCCATTATGGTGGAACATTTGCAATGATGATAAGACAGTTAACGATTAAAAAAATTAGTTCAAAAAATTCTGTAAGTTTCTTTTATAGTAGTCTAGTGTAATACTTTATAAATAACACTTGATACGTTTACGGTAAATTTTTGTTCATAAATTTTATTCACTTTTAATACTAAATAAACTCTCTAATTTGTATACAATTGTTACTCAATAATATTTCGATTATTATAATAATTTTTTTATGAATAAAAAATTCATGTAAGCCTGATCGATATTCGCTCAAAAATTTCTTTAATTGGTATTTGAGTGTACCTCAATGTATATCATTTTTCGTTTTCAAGATATATTAACTTGAAAATATTTTTTCCATATAATATATTTACGGGAAAAGAGTTATTTTCAAATAATATATCTTGAAAACGAAAAATAATATTAAAACAAGTTAAAACGTATTTTATAGCTAAAAATTGATACTTTCGCGTGATATAAACGAAATTTAGAAATAAAATTTGCTGCTACAATATCATAAAAACCTTTAAAATCGTCGTGTTTTATATTTCTGACGCTATTTTTTTTTAAATAAAAAACTAATAATCAAATTTAAGTAATGGATTTGTGTTCAGCAGGCAAAAATACATTGGAAATGAAATTATTCACATTCGCGAAAAAAAAGGATCAAATTTTATTGCCCAGTGTAATTGGCGCCCCGAAAAAAAAACAGGATTGGGAAAGTTACTGTATAAATTACTTTTATAAGATACTTTTTAGGTTATCTTATATGTATTTGTTATAAAAATTGAGTACAAAAAATAATACAAAATTGGAGCAAATGATAAAATATAATAATATAAAAAATAAAACACTCGAACTTACTGCACTCAATTTCTACAATAAAAAGTAATTTATCAGTAACTTGTAAAGTAACTTTCTCAACCCTGGAAAAAAATATTCGAGGATAACGAACCTGCAGCGAAGTGTCTACATTTTACGATCGCGAGAAGCAGCAATCTCTGTACCGGTTTAAAGTCGCGCAATAGAGAAAATTTAAAGGGTAAAACTTACCCCCAATGGTTTAATCCATCCGGTATCATATCCAGAATGTCATGTGGCACAATCAAGAGAAAGATATGAAAAAATACAAAACTCTTCACCACCAAGCGCGATGCGAAGCGGAACTCACGGTCTATCCGGGACCGCGTTTGCGATCCGTGTCACCGCGTATTCGCACAATTACCGTTCCCGTTGATGTCACTCCCGTTTGCGCTCGAATACGAATGACCGCCGAAACGCGACGCCGGTCGTCGCGTCGAGTTGAAGATTGAACTGAGTATTTTCCGTTATTCCTTTGATTTATTATTCTTTTTTTTTTTTATGGAAACGTTAATTATCCGGAAGAACGAACAGTGGATCGCGGCGAGCTTAATCGAGAGGAGAGGAAACAAACGGAGCCAACAAGCACGATGAACCGAGCGGGCCGAACGTCGGCGACCAAGTGAGAGGCTAGCGGCACCGCCGCGCAAGTCGCGTGACGTCACAGAGTCTCCTCTCTTTTTTGCCATTCCACGGCGAGCACCGCGCGCGAGAAAGGTGCCTGTACCACCTCGCGGACCCCTTCTCTTCATTCGCGATGCCCTTCTTCTTAGTGAGGTGCACTACCGAGCGCGGAGGAACATACACACTCCTCGATGATAGCCCACGCACTTATCGTTTCCGCCGACCAAATTCTTAGCATTCACACACAGTTGCACAGTTCATGATAAACCGGTAACCGTTTCCGGCGCACTGAAAAAAAAGAGTCTGGTAATAACTACCAAATATTCAGTAAAATAATTTCCAAATGTTCAGTTAATATAACCGAAAATAATTTTATTTTTTTATAATCAATTTTTTATAAACATTTAATAATTATTACTAAACGTTTAGTTATGTTATTATGTTTGATGATATCTACTAAATATTTAAAAAGTAGAATTATTTTTGGTTACATTAACCGAACACTTGAAATTATTTCAATTAACATTTGGTAGCTATTACTAGGTCCATTTGCTCAGCGTGTTTCGATCGAACAATGATCTAACGATCTGCGATTCAAGACAGCTCAAAGTCCAAGTTCTTACCGAAAAAAAGATTATTAATGTTTTATTCATAGCCTTGTGAATAGTGTAGATAATAGAACGGTGACACACTTTGATACTTATCGTTATGACTAGACAAAGATGTTCATCATTGTAATATATATATGTATATATATATATATATATATATATATCTGATTCCAATCTGACGTGAAATTGAAATTTATTATCTTTTAGAAATATGTCATGTATCATATGTCAGTAAGTTTTAAACAATCTAAGTCTAATAATAAATAAATGAATATATAAAGTGTTTTCGGCTACAGGGAGAAAATTTAAGAGTAATTCTAAATAAGACGGAATCAAGAATGATAAAATTGCGAATATAGCTTCGTTTCTTAAATCATAAATGTATAAATATTCGTGTAAAAAAAATGCTTGAAGCACGTATATTTAGACACTAATAAATGATAAACTTTCCGAAATTTTGTTATTCTTGATTTTATAATTCTGAATGTTTAAATATTTGTAAAAACTTAACGCGCAAGAATGTTTAAACGTTTATAATTAAAAAACAGAGTAGCAACCTCAATTTTTTTTGTTGTTCTTGATTTCCATTTTATATTTAATCATTTAGAATAATTCCTTTCCCTCTGCAAATACGAATATATATATATATATATATATATATTCCTATATCTCGTCAGAAAGGAATCATTTTGGAAAGAGCTTTGCATAAAAGTATTATATATAATCATTGATAATCAACTCTAAATATATTGAAACATAAATTGTTATCAGACGAAAACGATTAAGCTGATGAACTTAATTTCTCATTTTTTGAATTTTTTGATTGTGTAACTTTATATGACTCGAAATAATATGATAATTATTTTATAATTATTGCATCATTAGAGAGTTGTTATAATTATTATATAATTCATTGTTACAATAACTGTGATAAATGTTCAAAAATTCTTCCTTCTAAAAGAATGCAGGCTTCGTCGAATTAATGACTGTCCAACTATTTCTAATTAAAAAAAATCTAAAAAAATCTACAAATTATTTACATAAATAATTTCTCCTATTCAAAAATACGAATAATTATTAAGGATAATTGAGAACAAATTTTTGAATGGTGAGATTGCATATAAATATGTGATCAGCCTCTCTTCCTAACCAATAAATTGAATATATATATCATAAATATATATTATATATTATACAGAAAATTGTTTAAAATTAACCTCATTTGGAAGCTTATGTCTAAAAAATAGTAGACATAGAAGTAAAAAAAAAGTGACAAATGACATACGTATATCTTAAAATTGACAAGCTATATCTTAAAAATTCGAACTGATGGAATTTTTCTGACGGCAGATTCAAAGTCAGAGCGTCCCAAAATATATTTTAAAAAAGTTGTTTTCTTTTTTTGCAAAAAAATTATTCCAAATTTATTAACTAGTATCATTAATGTAAATGTCAGAGATACGCTCCAAATTCTTTCGTAAAATTTATATTCGTAAAATTTAATTTAAATTCGGCGGTTCACGTCTCGATCGATTGATCGCGACACCCGTTACATGGGATCGTTCGCGCGCGTTCTTTCAACGAGGGGGGCACAAAGGGAAGAGCGAACACTTTCACGCGGAGGCCGAGTTAGTAAATATCATGGCCATATTTTCTAGCCGCTCGTCCCATTCGCTCGTATACAACAACGGACACAGCTCCTCCTGCTCGCTCGCACGTCATTACGCACGTCGCGTTCTCGCCTTCTTACTTATTCGTTTTCCCCCTCGTCGCGATGCGGAGATAGACGTGGCCCTTCGTTACTTTTCCCCATCCCTTCCCTCCGGATTATAATCACCGCGCACAGATGCTTCGGCATTCCTACACCTTGATTATCCTTTATTACGACAGCGTTTGCGCGCGACATATGTGCCTGAGCTTCGTTAACGTACTGTCGCGAATTACGAGAGGGATTTAATCATTCTGTCAAAACGATCGTAATAACATAATTTAAGTATCCGGATTAAAAGTCGTTTATATTCAGCGGTGTTCTTTATATTCACACTCAGGATCATGCATGAGAAAAATCAAAGTCTTCCTTAGTTCTGATCATGAAAAACAAAGGTTTAACTAATAACTTCATTTTGTAATTAACTTGTAATTTAGACTCCTCATTCAACTTGATGATAATGTAAAAATTATGATTTTTCTCTAGCTGCAATTAATGAATAGACTGATGATTTTGTTGTGATAACTTTAAAAATATTACTCACTACAAAATCATTAATGATAAACCATAGGGAGAAAAATACAATTTTTACGTTATCATCAAATTAAGTTTAATCACAAGTGAACTAGGAAATCTCGGGCTATTAGATTTGGATCAAACTACGTGTTTGAAATATTACAAGTACATC
This sequence comes from Acromyrmex echinatior, assembly GCF_024713525.1. Taxonomy (NCBI): domain Eukaryota; kingdom Metazoa; phylum Arthropoda; class Insecta; order Hymenoptera; family Formicidae; genus Acromyrmex; species Acromyrmex echinatior. The sequence continues at coordinate 22,952,796 of NC_141853.1, forward strand.
ATGTAAGTAATTTAATATGGGAATATGCACTTCCTTTATCCATATCTGTTTGTTTAAATACACTTGAACAAATTTATTTCCATACGACAATAATATATAATATCATTTTTTATATAAATGAACGAAGAAAGAAAAATCAAATTCAATTAAAACAGGTTTTGACGCCTAATAATTTTTATTTGAATTTTACAATTTCCCGTTCAAATAAACTGCGCGTCGATTATTTGTCGGTCTTGAAACATCTAAGCTAAAACTGAAATAACGTAACAAAATAATTAAAGATAAATAATTTAATAATACTGATTAGTGAACTCCTTTAAAGCATTGTAAAGGATTTACAATATTATGAAAAATATCAGCCAAATTATTTTTTATATGTGTTGAAAACCACGAGTATAGCTAATTATAAAATATAAGTAATTAACTGACCTCAATACTTGCAAACCTAATACTTGTTAATTTCGTCATTAAGAGATAATGAGATGAAACGTATGTGGCAAAGAAATCTTAATCTATATATGAATATACATTTTTCATCCTACATCACTTCACCGCACAGATACGTGATTAGCTTCGATAAGATCTTCTGCGCGTACCGCCTATCAATCGGATTAAGAATTTCCTGAAATTTTCATTGTCCTGTCGCGGATTTCCGCGAACATCGCGAGTCTAATTGCGAGCGGCAAAGCTATCGCAAAGTGCGGAAGCGAGGCTAGTTTTACGATCAAGACTTTTTCTACGACTTTACAGCTCAGCGGCATTGGCGTCTTGACCAGTGGACTTGAAAAGAAGAGAAAGAAGAGGAAGAGCGATAGAAGAAAAAGGAGATTAAAGAAGAGGCGCACATATCTGCCCATGAAGAACGACAGGATGACCCCTTCTCAAGTGCATCGTCAATTGCTTGGATGTTCAGGATACGCTGTTCTTAGGTAGGTGATGCAAAAGGACGAGAACATTATCTCTCCTCAATCAATCCTAAATTGCAGAAAAAAGCATCTCCTTTAATTTTCCATCGTCGTAATTTCGATCGTCATAAATATACCGGGTATCTCTCATTATAGGTAATAACGATTAAAAAAACTATCAAAAATCAAAGTGTATTTTGATTGTAATAAGTCGGTAATACGACGCCGATGAATGATTGTTAAATTCATAATGTCAATTAATTATATCCAATTTGAGTTATTTTTAATTATTTCTGTATGCAATGTTCCATTGTTTCCATACTTGTAATCAATATGTCGTTAATTTAAATAAAACGATAGAGTTAAGCAATTTAATTCAAGAAAACGTATTAAATTTTATTCAAATTTAGCTTATTATCTAAATTATTGTAGATTAATCTAATTGAGGAAAATGAAAAATGTTTTGAAGAATTGCTTCGTTCCTAAATTTCAAAAGATATTATTATTAAGATTCATACAATATATACGAGATCATATTTCCTTTTTGCGAAGAGACATTAAATTTTACTTTAATTGATTTCTGACGAAATCCGTGTTGACTTCGCGAAAGCTCACACAATGATCGCCTTAATATCACAGCTTCCTGATCATCATTATCCTGAATTTCTCCATGCTGATAGGAACAATCCTATTCATGAGCTACTCGATTTTTAATATCCGGAGCAAAGAAAAGATAAAGATGAAACGAGTGAAAAGGAAACATTGCCGAAACCCAATCGTGAGTTCTAATTGTAAAATAGAAAGCGCGAGTTTTTAACGCAACGAAGATCGTCAGATAACGATGAGATGACGCCTCTTGAAGCTTCATTGAGCACAAATCGTAATTAGGAAGTATACACGAAGCCACTTTCCATTGTTCACACAATGGAAAATACATCTCCATATATAAAAAGAAAAATCACAAAAAATAAATAGGAAAAGTAACTCACACGAAAGAAATTTTCTTCACATTTGTAATAAGAAAATGAGTCTCTCGTGCAAAGAAGGTAAAACTGCGCCTTGAAATACGATGTTCGCACGATAAAACAGATAAATTCATTTCTATTGCCTGGAAGCAGTTAGCGGAAAGCAAGAAACATAAATAGCATAAAAGGAATCTACTTCGCATTTGTAAAAAAAAGAACCGGATTTCTCAGAAGTAGAAAAGGTAACGATGGGCTAATATTAAATTGTTTTAATCGTCCATTTTTGCGTCACCCCGAGAAGAAGTGTGACACGGTGCTGAGTCTGCCTGCTATTTGAAAGTCACTGTATTACAGCTAACATTATTAGCACGATCTACGATGCGAGATAACAGCGACAGTTAAGCGAGCACGCTTCTCATGCTTTTCTTTTTTAAATTTCCACCTCATATAAATATAATCGCTTTCGATCTGAAGATTTCACTAGATGCAAACTCAATTCCACGTCGTGACGACCCTGTATTTGAACTCATATTAAGAACTGCTCGGGCGAATGAAGAGGACTCTTATTAAGTGTATCTAGATATAAATATTTAAATATCTAAATATAATGATATGATATATAAGTATAATATAATTATTAAAATAATTATAGACATATTAGTTCGTAACTCTTTCCTTAATATCTTATATAAAAGAAAATAAAAATTAATCTAGATTTCTGATAAAATTAAATATAAAAGTAATAAGGAAAAAACTAATGGAAATTGGCACAGAAATTCCTTCTTGGGAAATTTTGAACTTTTACTCTATAATTTTGATATGTGTGATATACTTAACATACAGTCCAACTTTTAATTTTAACTTATTCGACTTTTTGATACCTTAAATGTGTTTTTACTAATTTTATTTATATTACTTTAATATATTTAACTTCATACGCATAATCTTGTGTCTACTAAAAATTATAAGTATTCGCTAAGATATTGTTCTAATGTTTGTGCATTGATTTCCGCGCGATTTCCAATTTTGACTTTTTTATGTTGATTGGCAAATTTTATTATATTATGATATTATTTTTTATATTAGTGTTATTACTAACAAAGAAATAGTTGGTGTATTTATTAACGAATATTAATACTTTTTATGTAATTATCTTAAAATTATTATTATTCTGAAATTATTAAACATATCCGAGTTTTTTTTTTATGAATGCAACTTCCCTGTATCTATATACATTTCCTACATTAATACATCAAAATTCAAGCATATCATCTTTATTATTCTCTGTATAACTAGATTTTCTATTTCACAAGTAACTGTGCACTTTGATATTTCATCTTAAATAACAACAGCAAGGGAAGCAAAATCGCGAAGGTGGAAGCAAAGAGGAAAATGTTAAGAATAATTAAGAGAGTCGTCGACTGGCACGACCGTAAGTCCGTGATCTTGAAGCGGCATTCTTGTGTCGTGGGAGTACTTCACATAGTTAGCATCACGGAAGAATGCAGGCGAAAGACAGAAGAACGTGAAATATAGAGGGAAAGAGAGGAAACTAGACAGAAACGGAGTCATGTACAGAAAAAAGGGAGAGGGGAGCGGCAACGACATAATTAATGATTTCTCCGTGGTAATTAGCGTTTTCACTGATCTTGACTCTATAGTCCTTAGATTTTATTAGGATATTTTTCTTTTGCATAACGGAATTCACGGATGAGCACGTTAATTTTTCGTATTTATCGTGATGTCGCTTAAACATATTCAGTTAAACCTACGATGCATTTTCAACCAGATTGCTCGCATTTGAGTAAATTACTAGAAATTTTTCTGCATTCTATTAAATATAATTATAACTTAATCTAAACTATAAGGAATATTCGGCATAATTGTATTCTAAAGTATCAAACATTTCGAGACAATAATAATTCTCTACGCATTGTACCGTTAACACGCGTATCAAAACAAAGATCAAGTTTATAAGCTTATCAGTTTAATCATAAAATATTTCCCCTGTAAGGTACGCCCATGAAATAACGGCACGCTGTACACTTTGTTCTTTGTATTTTAAATTAATTTCGATAGCTGAATTGTTATTGCATATTAATGTTTTTTTCGTGAACTTGTTAGCATCGTCTAAGATAACGATGAATTATGTTTGATCGAGAATGTTTTGTAATGGAAATGTCGCTACACAAATCGAGCGATCGGGTAGTTTTGCAATGCCAAGTGCAAAAATACAAAACGAGCCGTTTGATTACTTCGGACAACGCATGAATGTCATTGTGTATATGTTTGTGCCGTTGCCAAATTTGCAACTACCACCAGCTTTATCTGGAGTTTTGACATTAACAAATTTCAGATTAAAATTACACAGAAATTAAAATCGCAATTAAAAATCAAAAAATACTTTTATTATATAATGTCATCGGTATTTTCCATTGCAGCCAGTCCGAATAAAATTGGTGCAACCGACACTGAGATCTAGAGATTGAGTGTGTGTGTGTGTGTGTGTGTGTGTGTGTGTGTGTGTGTGTGTGTGTGTGTCTCGAAAAGGGACTATTTCAGATTTTCAGATTTTTTCAGTCATATATGTGACATACATGTAAAGCGTTTTGTCCATTAAGCTGTCTTTCACAATGCCTTCATTTAAACAATATTACATTAAATTGAACAATATAAGTAAATATTAATGCGCACATACATATGTAATAATCACACAAAAAAAAGTACTCTTTGCTGGGGTGGAGACCCAGTTATTCTTATGTATTTTGAATCGCTGATACGAATCTGACATCAAAATAGGACCATCCAGAATAAATTTTCAATCTAGATCGAAAAAAAAATCTTTTTTTTTTTTCATTTTTTACTCATTTTTTTATCTCTAGATTGAAAATTTGCCCTGGATGGTCCTATTTTGATATCAGATTCGTATTCAGCGACTCAAAATACATAAAAATAGCTGGACCTCCACTCCAGCACAGAGTACTTTTTTTGTGGGCCTGTGTTATCAACGTACATGAGATAAACGATGATTCCAGAAACGAAGATGATGACGTCAGGCGACTCCGGGCGACAACGACGAAATTATTAAAAAATTAATAAAAAATATGTAACGACCGGAACTTTATTTAAAAATGATTGTAGAGCATAGAACTCTACTAAAACTAACGAGAGCTGTCGCTGAAAACTACTATATGCACGATACTTTCAAGTATCAGGTCATTTCTATATATAAAATGTATAAAAATTGAAAATTGTTGGAATTTTGTTTTCAAAATGCATATATTAGTAGATCTTCGGTAGAACTATCGGGAATTGTCGCTAGAAGTGCTAATATTTATCATTTTCTTATGTACTTTAGAGCAAAATTGGCATGCTAAATTCGCGAAGTTAGCACCATATTTTCATATTTCATTTTTTCATACAAAAGTGTGGAAATTTTGTTTATTTTTTGGTAGAACTGTAAAATTATGAAAAGTGTTATTATTTAACTGAAACTGTTATTATTTTATATTAATAGAATGTGCTAGCTACACAGATCCGACCGCTACTGCGTATGCGAGGTTACTGCGCACGCTGTATTGTTATCTACTCAGCGAGATCGGTGAGACTCACAGACGACGCGTGCCGCTCCGTATGTCATTAAATTACTCATCGAAACGCAATTATTTCTTATGGACAATTAACTTGACTACCACCCACGCAGTTAACTTTCAAGACTGTAAATTTATTAATTATTTTCATCGGAAGAAAAAACTTTCGCATAATTTATCCGTTTCATTTACGTATTGAAACGAGATAAGAAATGAAAGTAATAAAGTATTGTTTTACAGCGATATTTATACGCGCAATAATGCATTTCTTTAACGATATCTACACTTGAATGTATTATGTATGGAGCTTTTGAATTTTTATTGATTAGGTACACTGAGAAAAAGATTAAAAATTCTTAAAACATATACAAATTTATTTGTGAGAAGTATATTTATTTCACTGAAATAAATTTTTATTTAAATAAGCGAAATAAAATTTTATTCCTAGTATAAATAAACCATCTTTTTACAATTAATGAGATATATTTTACAGAAATGAATATTCGTCGTCACAATCAAATTTTTTCATAACTAATAAATATCGAGGAAAACATCGTAAGTAACATTTGCTTCGCAGTACTTCGACATTTTTCTCTCAGTATACATAATCTGTTCATCACTTTCACAATCAGATTGAAAGCGAGGATATACGTAAATCGCCAGATGTGCGATGACTAAATTCTATAATACATTATTTATATACTATATATAATATTTAATATTTTTTTAATTTGTTGAATATAAACGAAACGTCGCGTATACAAAATAAATTGATCTCAAGTAATTTCATAATACATCTCATTCATAAGTCATTATTAAATCCAACTAATTAATTATTTTAATAGTTGTCATTTGTATAACATAAAAATTCGATTTTTGAGATTCAATTAACAGCTAAAAATATAGACCATAAATATTTCCATGATTCGAGATCAGTATGTAATAATAGGAGTAGTATTGAAATAAAATGAGAATTCCGAATTATTCGTTAAATCATGACGCATCGCACTTGAGTGATTTTAATGATAGGTCGCGAAGCTTTAAACGCGGATATCGCTTGCCATGCACCTCGCCTGGTCTTCTGTGAGCTTAATTACATGGGAAAAGGTGTCGCTCACTACTTTCTCTCGCGGCGAGGAAGAAAAAATAACAGAACCTGCGCAAACGCAAACTCCAGGCGTTACATATAAACGTGGGTGTGCGAAATGTGCGCGTGTGAGCAGTGGCATATACATCAATGGAAATTGACGTTCTATTACTTTACTTTCGTGAAACGACTGAAATATATTTCCCCCCTCCAACACTTTTCCTAGCTTTCTCGAAATTATCATATTATTGATCGGATCGACATATCAAACTAAAGTATATAGACCATTTATTTACTTTTACTTGTAACATGTTAAACAGATACGCAATGTTTCGCTTTTACTTACGAGCACAATAATAACAAGCTCGTAGAGCTCTCGTGGAGATAGTAAAGAAGTACGAGAGTATGAAATGAAATACAGAAATAACAAATATTTAATTTTTTTAAAAATATTATACATGATGAATATTATATATACACGAACACTCCGCAAATATGAAGTGTAAGAGAGATTCCTTCTTTGTATATATAAGAAGCTTATTTGTAGTTTATTCTCGCTTCTTAATTTATTCCTTAATGAAGATGATAATCGCGGTAAATACACAGCAATATAAAAATATATTGCTGTGCCATTATCAACGCAGTAATATTTTTATATCTTTAAAGAAAGTTATTACGTCATGAGAGGAACTTTCTGAGGAAGTTAACAAAAATTTAAAGGCCTATCGATGGAAAGCTCCGTCAAACCGGTAGCCAGAAATGACCCTAATTTATATGTCGTTCGCGAGAAACTTTTCCTTCCTGCGATGTCCGCGACACATTGCCAGAGACGAGGGGGGGGAGAGAGAGAGAGAGAGAGAGAGAGAGAGAGAGAGAGACTGGGATTAATCAACAGCCACTGCATGGCATTGTCCTGCGGAAACGCGTTCGTTCACAGTTGGAAACGCCGCGCCATATCGGACATTTGCTGCGATGTAACCACGCATGCAGAGTTCAGGAAGAGAGCATGTCTCGACTATGTTTATCCTATGATTCAGCGCTATTCGGCCGATCGTAGGCCGAGTATCTCCCATAGCATACGGAGTGTTGAGCGCGAGCGAGAAAACGAGCGATAGATTCGCGCGTCCTCGGAACAAACAAACGTTATGCAAATTGTCCCCTCAGTTATTTCTTCCGTCCGGGAATACGTACGCTTCCCGCAATGTCGGGAAAAAGCCATCGTTCTCAATGCTTTTAATTTCAAATGTGATTATACTTGATTAGATGCGCATAAATTATTACAGTTCGCGTACGATTTTTCTCTCTCTTACTTTTTAATTAAATTCAGACTTACACATAATTTTCCTTTTACATAAATCGCATTGTCGACTTTATTATTACAGCTCTTTGTATTCAAGTGAATTTTGAAATTTTGTTAAATTTATTTTAGATTTTTTCTATCTTAAATACAAAAATGAAAAAAATTCTTAAATTATGTTATAACAGTGACTCCAACCATTAAGATCGCGATTAACTATTCTCTTAAAACGACATGAGATAACTCATCTCGCTAATAAATTATGCCTAAACTCGTGCCTAAATTTTGATAAATAAATAAATGTGACTAATGCACTCCAAATAGTAAATATGAGTAAAACTCAAACGCGCGTGATATCACTCGCAATAAGGTCCAGTTCGAGGATCCTATCGTTATGGAAGCTAGTTTTTTGCGTAAAGAGACGTGAGGAAGAGAATCCTGTCGAACCTAAAGAGAGTCTCTCTGGTACGGCCATTCCTCTCTCGTCGGCTTATGTAAAGCATAAGGCAATGAAACGTTCAATACGCCGCACGGCGGACGATGATATAAGAGAGTTTATGCGCACGGCTGCGATCTCTCGTTCGGCTTTGATCTATATTATAGAATAAAGGTGGGTGTAACGTATAACGGTATCCCATAGCCGTACCACACCACCCACGTCCGACGAGATTGCCCAACGTGTTTCATATATGGCCGAAGGGCGAGGGCGAGAGAGAAGGCGATTGTCGGGAAGTCCTGGCGTGCTCCCGGCCGCAATATCCTCTCGTTAATATAATGGGACAAGATCGATCGTTTTTATTGAAACGTACCTTTCAGTAATACGACACGCGATATACAAGTTCTCACGGTTTTATTTCGTCCTCCCTTTTCCAAAAAAATTACTCTCGTGACATCAATGAAGAAGCATTATAACTTCAATCATTCAGGAGAATTATTTTTTTTAATTTTTATTTTTCTTGAAAAATTACAATATTTGTCTGGGACGTATTATTTATTATTAAAATAGCAGTAAAACATGATTGTAATTAAAAATGTTTAAAATGTGCAATTATAATAGTTTTCGCTTCTGAATCTTAAACTAATCATCATTTTATAAAAATAAAATCTGAAAAATCATTAAAGCAATTTATATCCAATAGATATTATTAAGTAAATGAAATTTTAATTCTAAAAGAATTAAACGCCAAACAAAAACAAATAAATGCGTAATTCATAAATCATTCCTCCGATGTAATTCACAAGCCATTTCTCTGGATTACTTAACTTTCCCATCAGGCTAAACATTTTTATGTAATGGTGCATATTTTGCAATATCTTTGTGGGAGAAACAAAACGCGATCGACCGCGTTTTTTCGGGAAGTTTTCCTTCACAAAAATATGTTCAATGGAAAGCGTTAGATAGTTGGGTAATCCGGCCAGAAATTGCGGCGAATCTGGGCGTGCGAAGAAAACTAGGCGGTAGCGTAACTTTTTCGTTTACATAACGGAGCAGCCGGAATATCAGCGTGAGCGTGGGCAGGTGATTTGGCGCGCCGGTATCGATGAGTAACACAAGTATAAACCTAAGAAACGCTTTTTCGATTAGGTAATACTTAACGAACCAAGGCGCATAATGCGCGAAAAGGTGAGATGTTAGTTTTCATATGTAATTCGCCATTGCACGATAGATAAATACTATGCATGGGTGTAAGAATAACGTTCCTCGCCGCCAACGGCGAGCTTCATTGCTGATAAAGGTCACAATCCTTCGCCGAGTCGGCGGCGTTAGAAACGTTACATACGTAATTGTACATTGAATGCACCGATTTCACTGAGTCCACGCGGCAATTACGTGTATTCGAGGCTGCGTAAAGCCTTCTTTCTTCACGAGCTGCTTTCTACTGAATGATCTGCGGATCATCATCGCGAATGAGTTCGTCTCTTGTGTAATATTCTGAATATGGATGACCGTCTATTTTTTTTTTTTTTTTTTTTTTTCAGTAACGATTCGATGGTCCATCGATTATGAAAGATTGAGAAACGATGACATAAGACACGTCAATTTCTTTTGTACATGATATATTTCTTTTTATAGTTTGAAGCTTTTATAAATAGACCACATTAAAATTCTATAAAATCAAGAATACAATAAAAGACTTTAAAGACTAAAATTAGTTTTTATCTCAGAAATCGCTTATTTAATATTTATTGAAATTAATTTTCCAAGTTTTTCAAGACATTTATAATCATATGAAAAAATTAATTTTAGTCAAACTGTAACATTTCGTAGTTTATGAGATTAAAAGTCTTCTAAAAAAATGGACAAATTTTGCTGTAGCATTTAGAAGTTTTTAGATCTAATTAAACTGAAAAGTTTTTTCATACACAGTTTCTATAGTACACAGTTATTATCACAGTTTATATTTTTAACTGTACAATTATTTATAACCATATGTATGTCCATGCATAATAATGTCGGACATCATGCTGAAATAATCATCGACATAGATACACACATTACACACATACGAGAGATACCTACATCACCTCTCTACCTTCACGTACTGAATATATGAACCTACTCAGTAATGGACACACGTATGATTATATATTTATTTAACTGTATAAATACTTATACAGTTAAAAAATAAACTGATGTTTACTTTATAAAGATATAGTATTTTTCAATACGTTTAGAGAGACTTAAAATAATAATTTTCAAATGATGTTAGGCTATAGAGACTTTTGATCAGCGTCTCATAGTTTCAATCTCTCTCAATTTGATTGAAACTATGAGACTTTTTCCATATGATTAATGGAAAATCGTTTTATATATTTATCTGTCATTATTATTTGTAATATGTATTTATATTACTATTAAATATTATTTAGATTAATTTTAATTATTATTTGCAATTTGACTATTCTCTTCATAAATTCGTCAACATGTAGAATTAATTCTATCCTTTGGAAGGACACCCGGGTGTCTGGGATTAATCTGACCGTTCTAGTTTGCTAGGCACAGAGTGCCCTGCCGAGAGGCCGCGATACTTTCTATCTGGAACCCCGAACGTGATACAATTTCACTTGTTCCGCGGTATTCCTGTGCGGCTCCGCCCACGAGAACCTAGAACGGCGACGGCGTTGTACCTCTCACCAGCGACGACTGGCCGAGGGATAGAATAACGAAAAAAATACCGGCGGCAAACGCAGGGGAGCAGAGAAAACCGGCGTGTAGGAAATAGTTCCGGGTTCGCGGCTCTTGTGGGACGACGTTGGTCACGCGATTCACGCGCTCGGCTAATAATTAGCGAAGAGACGTAAGGGCTGTCTGGACTTCTCAGGAAGTTGCGCGTAGGAAGAGACGCATAGTTAACGAACCTACACTGCGCGTATTAAGTCTCGCTAATGCTTGTTTCTACCAATGTAGATTAACTCGGTTCGACTAACTCTTCGTCTTTTCTCATTTTTAGACTTACTTAGAAAAAGTAATTATCTATATTAGAAGGTGCATTAGAAGGCATTAGAGTTTACATTTTTTTTTAACATTAAAAAAACTAATTTTTTAATTATTTGTACCTGTTTTCTTGTCGTACAATATTAATAGTAGCGATTTAGAGATTATTTATTAACTAATATTTAGTGCTACAGTATTACTGATAATTATATAAGCCTTATTTCGTTTGCATCTCGTTAGAGCGAACGTTTAAGAGAATATTCATCATTTTGTCATCAAGCGCGAATGATTAATTAAATATCCATGGCGGTGGATATTTCACCGCGGATTAATAACCAATAAACACCCTATTCTGGCAAAATTGAAATTTGAGGCTCATTAAGGCGTAAATGAGAAGTAGTATAAGTGCGTTGTGAATATTACGATCGATTATTTTATTTGTTCCCTTATACATACTTGTAAAAATTATATGTATAATCTTATAAATAATTTTACTTTCGTAATCGTGATTCTATATATGTATATTTATATACAAGCATTTTTAGGAGGAATATTTTTTACAAGACAATTCCTAAACTCTAGAATTACTACATCTCTCTTCTATTTTTTGGGATTGTATAATATATATTATATGATTGGATTTTTTGACAAAGCCAATAATAAAGTCTTTTTTTACATTTGCTGGACATATAATTTTCTATCATTTCTTTTCTTTTTTAATGAATGAAATATTTTAAACATGTTTTATTTCATAGTTGTAATAAAAATATATTTAAAAAATACTGAATATAAATTTGAAAAACTCATTATGTATACGTATACTACTGCCATCTGATGTGAATGCAGGAGGATCGAATAAAAACTCGTTGCTGGAGCATTCCACATAATAGCAATAGTAACTCAGGTTCAATTTGAAGTAAAAAAAAATATCATTATCAGCAATTGTAAATGCAGAATACTCTGCATGATATCAGAAACTGAGAATAGCTGACGTATCCGTATTTTTAGAATTACTATGGACAGAGAGAAACCTCTCTGTTATGGATGTAGCATAGAATAGAACTAAATAATGTACGTAACAAAACGAAACAAAATCAAAAACGTAGATATATTACCCGCAGTGAAAATATTCGTAGCAACATAGTGCAACGTAAACATGCTAGAGGCGCCAGTAAACGGATCTGATCTACAATAAAATACGATTTGCTTACTCTTAGATTTCTTTCTCAATTACATATATACATTTGATACTAAAAAATGATATAAGATAAATTTTAAATAACAATATTTAACAAAAAAATATATCACATAAAATTAGAAACGTCTTATTTAACAAATAAAAAATTTAAATTTATCTCAATGGTGCTTTGAATAATTTTAAAGATAATAAATTAAATAATTTTTAAAATCAATTCTTAAAATCAATCAAGTTCTTAATTTTTAAATCCTAATTTTTAAAATCAATAGATGTTAAATTTTTATTGCATAATTTTATTAAATTTATTTAAAAAATAGCATGTAATACGAATTTCATTCAACATCTATAAATGAATATTAAATAAAAACAAATAAAAGAAACAAAAATTTATAAAATTATAAAATCACACATTAACTTGAAATATCAAATGATTGTTCTAAAGTTTTTCGCTAACACTTTGAATCCTTATCATTTCACAATATGTTTGATATAGAAGCCACGTCATTGTTAAACAATCTGATATTGCGAGCGCAAATAAAAATCCAGCAAGAAGAAGTTAAACAGGATGTGAACTACCAATGATGTAACATATGTAGGTCAAATATTTTAGCAACAATTATCACATGCAGTAACGATCTTACGCTTGATCTCTTAAATGGTCGTTAATAATGTTAAGTGAAACAACCTAGGCATCAATAATGAGTTCGATGATTAGCAACAATTAGTTCATTGTTTCACGATCAAGTTAATCAATAAATTAAAAATAAAATATATTTCAATAGTAGTCAGAAGTAGTTAGAAGAGTCTAACAACGAATAATACAAAAGATGATTTAGAATCATTTTCTTATTTCTCTAGCGCGATTTCTCAAAACTTCATGGTATTTCAAAAACTTCAAAGAACTTTTAAGAATATTTTATAATAATGATCAATTATCGATTTTGTTTAGAATTTTTTCTGCAATCTGCTTCAAAACATTAAGCAATGTATCGATCATTTCTGTGCATTCTAAGAAAAGTTTTTATAGATAAAACAATGTAAATTGCAAAATATTGCGTGTTCTTTAAACTGAGTAAACAGAGACCTTGAACCATAGCTATTTAATTTAGAACCTTTAATTAAGATCATGTTTTCATTAAAGGTTACCACGCAGAGTTCTCGTCAGTTCACTTTGTTCTCGCTCGCGATCAGTTTATAGCGCGTATTAATAAACGTAGAAGATTTGTGTACCAAACGCAAGTGATTGCATACACGTTGTGCATGCTTTTATGTAACGATGTAACGAGCACAGAGATAAGAGCTTTGCTTGGTCACGGAAGCAAACAAAAATTTTAAAAATTTTCAAATATTGTCTTATTCGTATATAAATATTATTTATGATATTCGAATATATAATTATAATTGTTTATTTAAATATATATCCTTAATAGAAGTTGTCTGTTTAAACAAATATGAGCAAATCGATCGAGTATGTGAACAATTTTCTATTAATTTTCTATTTTGCTACTAGAAAAATCGCGACAAAAAAATATAAATTATCATATTGTTGTTTTTTTCATTTTATAATACTTGCTTTCATAATGTTCAAAATATGATTCTATTGAATTTTCTATAAAAATTTCTATAAAATATGATTGAATGTTAACGTTTAATCATATCAAACAGCCGAACCTTCGTACATCTGAGCAATTACAAGTTACAGACAAGCATAAATTTCAATTTGGTGTCACGAATGTATTTGTTATGAGAGAGATTCAAATATCTCTCTCTAATTAAATTTCGTTCATATTAGGAACATTCAATTGGAATTAGCAGAGATTTATTGAGATTATGGCCTCATTTCTTTTTCAAATTCAAAGATTCCTTAGTTTCATTTTATTTTCTTAGTTTCTCATCAAATTTTTAGATATATTTTTATATAACTTTTACAGTTGTATAATGATTCTTCCAAATAATTTATTCACGCATCCTCAAAGACACGCAACACATGCGTGAATAACGACTCTGAGAAAACACATACAAAGCTAATAGTATGGCTGGTACTATTATCGGTATGTATGAAGAACTCAAACATTCGTGCGTGATAAAATAGGTTACGCCTTGACCTTATGAATATCAGATTTACTATAAACTTACCTTATCAAAATATTATATAAAATATTATATCAAAATATTATAAAAAGTACATATTTGTAAAAAGTACTTATCACCATAATCTAATGATTAGGATATCTATGCTACGATTTATATTCGTATCGAAGCAGATAATTTATGACAATTTATGTTTAAAAACCATTTAGTTGTAACGTTTAGACGTATACTATAAAAATGTTAAATCGACGTTATTGAATACATATATAAACCGTATTGAATATATTTAAAACCGTCATAATTTCATATAAAATATTTCATATAAAAACGGTATTTTAAACGATATTTTAGTTTAAAAAACCGTTTAATAGACAAATGTTTTATAAAGGTTTTTATAATATTTATTAAAATAGTTTTAAAAAGATATCAAATTTTAAACATTTATTTTTCAATTTATATCAACCTTTTATATCGATTTCTAACGTTTAAACGTTTTAAACGTAACTATGTTGTTTAAATATCTATAAAGTTTGCACTTCTTGGATTATTAATAGTTCATTAATAACTATGTCTATTTCGATTAAAGAAAAATCTACTTCAAAATTTTTGAAAAAATATTAAGCTTCTTGGATATAAGATTCGTCGTTTTATCTCTAAAGTGTTTGCTTATATCACATCATCATCACATCATAATCTCATTGAGTATATACATATGACACGTGATCATATTGGCGTTTATAATTGTCATATGTTTGTAGAAATGACTTTGAGTGTTGTCAATGTGAAAACTCGTTTTGCACTGAGGAAATTCACGAACATTATGCGTTTAATCGCAAACAGTTTGCGTCTAATTGACTTCAAGGAAGTTCGGTATATACATGATACGCTTAAATTGACTGCATAGCTACGGAAGAATCGCTTTTAAGCGCAGATAGCGACTGTACTAATAATTACACGATAAAAATCATTGTAGACACAATACACCTAACATAAACATGTCAAGATTTTGTTATTGCATTCAAGTTTTGACTTTTATATTTCCTTAAAATATATTTTAATCAAGCGTCTTCTCAACATAAAAATATCATATTATTTATTTTATTTACTCAATTGATATATTATAATTTATGTCAATAAAAGATCAAAGAGACTAGTTCAAATATTTGTATTACATTTTTTATCTTTAAAATTTTTATATGCTAAACTAAAAAAATAAATCTACAATTCGCAAAATAAAATAAAATCTTAACTACACTGAGAAAAAAATGCTGTTGATTCAATTAAAATCTACATTACGGGCTATCATTGATATAAGTAATTAATTTATGTATATTTTTATTGATATAAAGGTGATTATTGAAATAATAATTCCTGTTTTTATGTCAATAAAAATATACATGAATTAATTACTTACGTTAATGACAGCCTGTAATATAGACTTTAATTGAATCAACAGCGCTCTCTCTCTCTCTCTCTCTCTCTCTCTCTCTTTCTCCCGCCCCCCTCTCTCTCTCACAGTGTAATAATATTTCAAACCTAGTATGAATTTTATTAGATGATAATTTATTTTATTCTTGTACTAAACTTTTTTATTTTACATATACTAAACACAAAATAAAAAACATTGTCTTATTATAATATCGTTTTTCCAACTTATAATTATAATTTGTAATACGAATAAAACTTTTATTCTTTTGAATGAACGCAAAACCAATTAGATAGAGTTTCATGAGGAAAACAAAATGCGACGAGCTGGCTGCTAATTCTCGAATAAAAGACATTTATCTGCTTTAGAAGTAATTGTACTTATCTCAAATCTCGTTCGTCCTAGCATGGAAGGTTATTTTAAATTACGCGTAACAACGATCACATGGAACAAATGTGATAGGTCGACAACCCTCGTATTTACTCCTATTATCAGGAATTATATTCGACGTGATATTAAATGATAAAACAATTGCACAATAATTTAACATGAGGAGCAAAATCTTTCTAAGTGTGCATTTTACACGAGAGAGTTGACCATCTGTATTTCTCCCTGGAACAAGACGATGGAAAGTGTCGCCTCCCTCCACACTGGCAAAACCCGACCTTCTGATACTCTGCTAACGACTCGGATGTGTTTAGGGCCAATTTGTCTATTATCTCGTTGTCAGTTTTATTTATTACACTTCTAACGACTCTTACAACGCGGCACATATGTATGACTTCCATCAGTCTGAGATTCCTCGATGCAAGTTAATTAACTTTGATTTCTCGTGATCATTCTAAAGTCGTCGTATGTACACGTACTTTGCGTGACTGACTCTTGAAAATCAACGTACTCCTTGCCCATGTGATTTATTTGGTCAATTAAAATTTAGCTAAAGTGTATTACCTATAAGTGTTTATTGCCTATAAGTTTCTAAATATTAACAAATTGCAATACTATTACATTATCTCTCTCTTTCCTCTTAAATAATTTTAATAATTTTTCTCACAACTTCATTATAAGAATCTCCTCGCAAAACTGTTATCAAAATAATTTCCGCTCCTTTAACGAAGTTTTTCTACAAGTTTGGAATTGAAACTTGAATCGAAAGAAGCACGAATTGAACGAGTTTGCGGTACCCTCGATTGATACGCAACTGGATATGTGGGTGGAGGAAAAGCTTGGTAGCATGACCGGAGTAAAGGCAGAGTGAAGCTAATGTGCCAGTCGTGAGCGCGATTCCGTCGCGCCACGTACTTAAGGAACTGTGTACGGTGAAGAAGCGACAGAACGGAAGGCTGAAAAAAGCGATAAGAGAGAGGGAACCCTAAAAAAGAAGAGAGGATCCTGTCTTGTCGAGGGTATCGTCGGGGCGCATTCAATCCGTTCACGTTCGCTGTCGGGAACGCGACCGGAAGACCGATTTTCTTCACGAAAAACTGCTTCTTTCTATTCCCGACAAGAACTGAACGGAAACTTCTTTCTGGTCGAAGTAAAAGACACGTCTTCCGCGATTGCACAAATTTCGAGAAGATCTTAAGCAATCGTTTCGCGACTTCGAAATTTACTTGTTGTGAATATCGCGAATGAAGCGGAATCTCTGCGGCACGATTTTGAGTGAGTGACTTTGGAGGAAATTTTTATTTTCAAGAAGATAAAATTGTCGGTAAGAATAAATGTAATTAGTTAATAATTTAAATGCAAAGTGTCTCAATATATATCTGCTATTCTATTTTATTTTTCCAATTTATATAAGTTTAAAATTACATCGAAAAATCTCACGTTTATTTTTTACGAGAATGCGATCACGTGTTTGTCGGTTTTAATGAGGAAGTGTACGTATATATGCCAATTCGTAAGAGGAAAAATATTCCTGACACATTCAGGTTAATCTCATATCTTTCAACTTAATAAGAGACGACCTTAATTGCTGGTAATTCATGATAAAGCGTGACAAATAATTTTTATAATTTAGAATTTAGGATTACAATTTAAATTTTTTACGGACATCTTCGATGAAAATAAGAAAAATCTAGAAAATGTTTATACACGATTTGTTTGAGTAATGAAATCGGAGTAACGATTTCAATTAAAGCGACTTTTTAAACATTTTAATTAATTCTTCTAATATAAAAAGTTGGAACTCACGAAAAAATTTGAGGAGATTTGCCAACAGAAATATAGAATTTTTGTAGTTTGCTAAAAAACAATTCGCTTTAAATAATATTACTATAACATTTGTACCGACAAAACTTAGTTCATGCGCTTCTTCTGTGATGCTAATTGTTGCGCTCTTCGTATTATCATAGGATCTGGTTTTAACTGCTCGCCTGTATTTACCTTGCATAAATTTTAAATGCTCGATCATAATACAGTGATGACGCTTTCTTGATAACGACGTACTTCGCTAATGATATCTGCGAAGACAGTTACCAAACATGAAGTCTATCTTTTCAATAACATATTCAAGAAATCGCTCAAGAATTTGTTCAATAAACTATACATTCATTGTCGATTTTGCCGTTGTCGAATTGCCATTACACGTTTGGTCTTATGTTAAGCATTTTTTTTTAATTTGACAGAATATCAATTTAGAAATTTCAAACTTTAATAAAATCGTTTTGACAGAAACTTAATATTTGCAAAAAATGCAAAAATATTAAATTTAATAAAGTTTTTACTCAAACAAGAAAAGATTCTATACAGTCAGAAAAATTATGTTAAATTTAACATATTTCATGTAACTCAAACAGTCCAAATTTGAAATTTTTGTTCTAATTTAACATAAGATGAATATGTTAGAAAATGACATAAAAAAATTAACACAAAAATATAACACTGACATAATTTTTTAAGCAATTTATACGAAAGCATATTTTTTCAGTAAAATTAATATTTGTATGTTAAATTAACACACATTTTACGTTTTATTCACTTATCTTAGAATTTACGTTTTAATTTTACTTTTTTACTTTCATATTATTCGTTTACTTATTCATCAATTTTATTTTGACACTAAGAAAAAATTAAATGTCAATTTAACACGAAATATTTAAATAATGTAACGATATTATGTTAAATTAACACTCACAAATATGTTAAAAAATCAATCCAAAATTTTAACAAGGACTTGAGTGGATCAATTTTAACATAAATACAAAATAGTTCTTACTACGTAGAAGCGCAAAACACTGTACTACTAATTTCATTACATTATATAAAACTTAATGAGACAAAAAGAATAATATCAGCAATTTTCTACAAATTACTGTAGGGACCGGCAGAAAAATTAACGGAGTCTATTGAGATTTGAACTCGGGATTCCTCGTTTACAAATCTAGCACTCAAGAGTAACACTATTCTTTAGGCTGCCTTCAATTTGGCTCATATATTTTTTATTTAGTATTTGAAATGTAGAATCATGTAAAAAAAGGAATTATGTACTGAAGGAATCATTTAAAGTTATAGTGAATCGTTATTTTTCAATGAAAATCGAAAAATCTGTAAATCATCGTATAAGCCATATAGAGTGAATACCAACTTTGATCTTTTTTTGTCCTTCTTATCGTAATCCTAAGAGAAAAATGATTTTTTTCATTCAATTTATGGGGATTTATAGATTTTTCTAAAAAATAACGATTCACCATAACTTCACTTGAATTCACTTTGAATGATTTCCTCAGCATATAATTCCTTTTCTACGTGATTCTACATTCCAAATACTAAATAAAAAACATTACATAAACTAAATTGGAGGCGGCTCAAAGAATAATGTTACTCTTTAGTGTGTTACGACGCTCCACTGTTGTCATTACTCATTCCAGTCATCTGTATGTATTTAAATCTCTTTATTTTCCTACATCACTTTCTTATTTTAACAGTTTTTCATTTAATCATTTCCACATAATACGGCGAAAGATTAATCGGATAATTTTCTAAACTGAAAAGATATTTTAAAGATGCTTAACAAAATCATTTTAAGCAGCTAGTCACGTGCCTGAGTCATCAACCTTATCTTCATTGACTAATCAATTCCTTCCACGCTTTTCGTGTAGCCTATTCCGCAGATACACGACCAACTTCCTCCATGCAAATCGTCACTTTTATCCAAACAACGGCGTCGCATGCCATGACAACGTCTTTCCCATATAAAAGCCCGAAGACGATATACTCTACACGTGGTATGAGTCACTTATTGTATTACGTGCGTGACTAGTACAACTAGACAACTTCTTTTCAACGAGAGTCTATAGATCGACATTTTCCATCTTTATGAAGACCTAACTATATTGTCCATACATGTATTATCTAACAGGTGATAGTCGTTACTTTCTTCATCATGATACATTTTTATTCGCTTTATATTCAAACATTGAAGCAAAAAATTGAACGTACAAGCCCTTTGCTAATTTCTTATCACAAAGCAATAAAAACTTAATATTTTTCCGACCCATTCACGCGAAATATTTTTATACTTTTTACAAAATATTACTCGGAACCAAAAACGCGACCGTTCTGATGACCCAGTCGTCGTTTTGCTCGATATATCGATCTTCCAACAACTAGAAAGAGAAAGAGAGAAAGAGGAGCGGCCTCGGTAAACACACTAGGCTGCGAATATCAAGGGTTGCAGAACGAGAAGTATAGGTCATCAACGAAAATAATCCTATATCTCTAAGTGAATTAATCTTTATAATGTACAGTGGATTCGAATGAAAAAGTCGGAAATTTTCGAGCTCGATTTAGAAGCGTACATCTGGACAAAGTAAGAGTCACCTCGCTACTCTCAGAATACAACACAACGGTGATACGCCTTCAATAATAGAAATATTGTACAATTGTATGATGGTATCGATAATAACTCGTTGCAAGCCGTGTATACGGCCCGTCATACGTCGTTTGTTAATGCACACCCATGTGCTATTATTTGCTTCATAATACACACCCTATCGATTCGACTCAACGACCCCTTTCTCACATCGGGAAGCATGCCTCGAGACCACCCTGTGAAAACTACTTGTGATACTGATCGTCGGAAGGCTTTCGTAAAAACTATCCTAAAAAAATTTCTATTTTACCGTTATCAGAAGAACCATGCTATCCTATGGAAAAGTTTACCTAAAACCTATGATAAAAATAAGTAAATGCTAATATAACTCGTAATATGCAAAGTAATATGTATGCAGAAATAAGGCTAACAACGAGCAAAAGATGTAAGATATCAAATAATTTATTAATATAACAATTTCTACTAATAAAAATGGCGCATAGTGAAAAACATTTTGTATTTGTCTTAAAAACGGTTCACTCAAGTTGTTAAAATTTTATGTTAAATTTTTAACATATCCGAGTGTTAATTTAATATAATATAATTATGTTATTTGCATATTTTATGTTAACTTAATATTCTATATTTTTTAGTATCAAAATAACATAATTTATAAGTAAACAAATAACATAAAAATAATAGATTTTAAAACGTAAATTTTAAAATAAATGAACATATAATATACATCAATTTAACATAAATGTTAATTTTACTTAATAATTTTACTTAAATTAATATCAAAATTTCACCTTTAAGATCCATAAAATATTGTATTAAATTTAATACAAATTTTCTAACTGTGTAAAAGTACTGACAATGATTGATAAGAAAACTAAAGAGTAGTACTTCTACCATTTTTATTAGTAAATTTTAATAATTAAATTTGAATTATTTGACATCTAAAACATTTTGAATTTTGCTTATTGTTTTATTTTTACATATTACTGCTGATAAAAATTTTTCAGTTGTCAGTATCATCAGAAATAAACGTTGAGAAATCTCAAGAACAGTATCCCATTTCGCTAATGTAGTATCGCTTCGATTTCAGGATATTTATTCGGAAAATCATATTCGCTTCTAGAAGAGATCTCTGTAGAAACATCCCCTTTGAGAAAAGTTCAAGGAACGGCTAGAAAAAAAAATAACGTTTCACAGAAAAGAATAGTCGATATCGATCGGTGGATGATCAACGACCGAAGAGAACTCGTATGACCGCGGGATTCGCAGACGCGAAAAGGGAAAAGGGAACGAGTGGTTGTGCGACGGAAGGCTAGTCGTCGTATGGGGAGGAAAAGAGCGAAGAAACGTTAGAGTGTGGCGCGCGAGACGAGATCGCAATGA
The DNA here is from genome assembly GCF_024713525.1 of Acromyrmex echinatior. NCBI lineage: Eukaryota > Metazoa > Arthropoda > Insecta > Hymenoptera > Formicidae > Acromyrmex > Acromyrmex echinatior. The sequence goes on from NC_141853.1 coordinate 22,975,005, forward strand.
AAGTCAATAAACCGTGATGAGTAACGGAGAGTATAGTGGTCGGAGTGGCATTAATAAATTAGTGTCTACTTGCTGCTACAAGCAACAGCAGCGGCAGCAGCAGTAACAGGAGTCCGGAGGAGGAAGAGGACAAAGAGGAGGTGGTGGTGGTGGAGGAGGAGGAGGAGGAGGAGGCGCGGACCTCGAGTATGTGTGTGCACGATATGTGTACCGGTGTACGTGCGTGCGAATACTTGTGATCGGCCGTGTAGATGCGGGGATTTGGCCACTGTGTCAGTGTGAAAGAAGACAATTGACTCGCAGCCGCCGTCCGTCGGACGGTGTTCAGCTCGGCGGGGGCCTTCTGACGTCACATCCTGCCCCGCGGCCTGTACGAGAGTCGCGATCTCATCTGGACCATCGGTGAACGAAGGTACGCAGATTCGTGTGTTCGCACGGCGCAAAGCGCGCTAGAGTTTAAATAGCTCGGGTAAATGGATACCACTTGGGATCACAGCTGAGATAATGACACCTCGGCATCATCTTGATAAGAAATCACATTTTAGAGAAAAACTTGTATCGATATGTCTCCAGTTAGCAATACGTTATAATTTTATCTATGCCTTTTATCTGTGCAGCTGTCAAAAAGATAAAGTAAAGATAATCAACTGATTAATGCTAGCTTAGCGCAATGATAACTCTCAAAATTGAATAATTTGAATGATTATATCTGTAGATTGGATGAAATTATTTAATTAAAAATTACAATCGGAATCATATTTATAACTATATCGCATCTACCGCTAAACAAATGTATATAGTAAAACTGTAACTAAATATTTGAATGAGCTAGTAATAAAAATAATCGAAAATAAATGAAAAGTCAAACAAACATCATATACAAAGCATATATATCGCGTTTGTCAATACGATCAATATATATAATGATATTAATAGCATTAATAGACAAGATTGCCATAGTGACGTTGATTCTAACAACACAGTACAATATCTATATTTGGAGTTCGTAGAATAACTTGTCTTAATATAACGTTCTAATAAAGATCTAGAGAAAAGTTAGCCAAAATGAACTAAAATGAGAAATATTGAAATCGAATTTATCGAAATGCTATATCGTTCCTCCAGCAATTAAATATTCAAAACTTTTAATGCAAATGAAAAATTACTATCAATATTATCTCTGATATATTTCTTTTAAAATCGATATTATTAACTGCATAGAATTCGTGTATTCTTTAGGGATAATGTTTCACAAATCATGTAAATAGAAAATAGATTAATTTTTTCTAGCGAAAAATAATTTAATTCTTATAATAAATCAAATTAAAATTAATTTGTTGCTTGATTAAATTAAACATTTGTTATAAGATAAATATTTTTTTAATATTCCATATATTGCATTCCGCGTAACAGAATACTATATGTTTGTGAAAAGAGAATATGCCACAATAAATTAATGTCGCGCATTAATCTTGGACATTGACACTTTGGAGTAAGTATTACTATATTTTGCATAAATGACTGCAAAAGTTGTGCGTGATCGAAAACGTCCGTATCAGATACGACGAATCGGCGACGTCTTCGTGGTCATGAGCACGAGATTTCTCGTCGTGGCGTGAAATTTCAGATGACGTATGATAGGTCTTCTAATTAATTAGGGCGTTACGCGAAGCGCATACAGACACTGAAGACTAAAACAGAAAGAGAATGAGAGAAACTCGACATTGATCATTACGATGAGGATGTTACGATCAAGATATATGACGAATTAAAAATACAATCTCTTTCCTGTCTCGCAATTGTCGTGTGCAGTGTAACGGTAAGGCTTCTTTCCTATGGTCCTCGTTATTCGTCAAGGTCAATGCATGCGTCTCGCTTCGACGGACGTCGAAGTTCGAGTCGGAGATGCGCTATTTACTGACTCGATAAATTGCGACGACAAAGGCAATTTCGTGACGAACATAACGGTGCGCGAGCGAAGGCGTCGTAGAACGAAGAGCGTACGCCATTCACCAAGGTGCGCGAATACGCGTTCCCGAGGAGTAGTCCCATTAGAAGCAAATCCGACAGGAAGTGCAAGGGCCGATCAACGATTATTCCATGTCGGATGAGCGCGAAGCGTGTCGTCTTTCTTTCGTAGATCAAATCCAATTGACCCCGTGAAAGATATAATTGCTAGAGTTTACGATACTCGAGGGTGTTCGAAGAAACGGACGATGTCTGCGGTCAGATTACACATTATAACGTATTATGTCGTAAGATAATGCTTTATTTCCTCTCACAAATGCTAATACGCTTTATTATTAAAAAGTATGTTATTAAAGGTATATCGGTTCGGTGTATCGTGTTGCACACACCGAGGGTCCAGTTCGTGACGTAACGATGCACTTTGACTTCTATAGTAGACACTGTGGGTTAGATTTAAATGGAAGATACTTCTCGGGAGAAGAAAAATGAAAGATTGTATCAAAACGGTAGCGGCGGCTTAACCGGTCGTGTCGGATGTACTGTTCGTTGCATCATTCATATCGGAGTCCCTCCCTATCTAATACCTGCGTCGCGACGCGAGGGGAAGTCGTAAATTCAAAAGCGGCAACTGCAATCGTAAAATTGCATCTGCCTGGCTCGTGTTGAGATAGTCTTAACTGAGACGCACCGGAAGGACGAGCGGTTTTAAGCGCTTTATGGAAGAGAACGTGGGTGTCCACGTGGCCTGAATCGTAAAAGCGCTCTTAAGCGCGCGAGATGAGCTCTCGAGCATGAAAACGCGTCAGACTTGACTCTAATTGGTCCGTGCCGCTTCCGATTTAATCGATTGTATCGCACTTTAAGCAAGGAAAACGCTGCATAAACAAAACAAACAGTTTTATATATACAGAAAAGACTATTCTTAAACCAACTATAATATGATACATAAGCAAAAATATTGTAATCTTTCTTCAAAAATTTTAATTTGATTTGTGTTTATGCAAGTATTATTTTGCACTTGATTCAAGACTTATTCGAAAAAATCCTGCATTAATACAAATTTAATCAACTCAAGATTAAAATCTTTGAAATAAGATTACAATATCGTTGCTTACATATGAGCAAATTATGGTTGATTTAAAAATAGTCTTTTTTTCTGTATATTTTTACTTCCGTAAGAAAGGAAAAGAAGTACACGGAAAGAATGGTATTATTGAAGTATCTAAAACTTTAATTAGATACGGATCTGAAAATAGTTTCGTTGGATCATCAAAATAATAGGAATTTCAAGTATACTAAACAATGCTACGAAAAATTTTGACATTTTTGCAACAAATTTGAGCGTTCTACATAATTATTTTGATAATCCAACGAAATTATTTTCAGATCTGTATCTAGCTAAATTTTTAGATACTTCAACAAAACCGTTCTTTCCACGTATACATTAAAAAATATCATTGTATATTCTTAAGTTCAATAAGTTGCAAATTTACTAATTTAGTTAGATCGATCTATCAAGTTACAGCAATTAGAGGTAACTCGTGATTTATTAACGGAATATAATTAGAGTATTGTTAATAAATATACGCGTGTCGCTTATAATTAAATATCTGTATAATTATTTAATAGAGATATGTGAATCAAGGTTTTTTTGATACCGAATCGAATCATAAACTGAATTTCTTTTCTTTATTTGAATCCAAATCAAACTGAATTGACAAGATTTTATCCTAATCGAATTGAATTAAATCGAATCAAATGGTTAAAAGATAACTTTTAATAACATTAAATTATTGTTAAATTTTGATATACAAACAATAAAAAAGATTTCTACATAAAAAATATAATTAATTATGTAATATGTTTTACTTATTAATGAAAAATATATATGATTGTGTATGTATAATATATATATATAATATTTTACATATATATTACATATACATATATATAAAAATTGTCGATAATTCGTACTCGAATCTCTTAGATTTGTAGTTTTCGAATACTTAGTTTAGATTCAAATCATAGAGATTCAAATTCGAATAAAATCTTATCTAACTCGTTTCGATTCGTATTCGAATAATTCACATCTTTATTAATTAATGCTTTAAGAATTACTATCTATATCAAACAAAAAATATATAGTACGCATATGCTATTAACAATGCAATTCGATAATTAAATTTAAGTAAAACAAGAATCTATTTTATTGGTAATTGTGGAAATCTTAATAAATGTTTTAGAATTGATTAAATTACTTTTTTAGCGAATGAAGAACGATGATTTACCGCGACAAGTGGATCCTCGGGATCCTTGTCTTACTCAACATAGTGGCAAAGATACCGGCGAATCAGACGAATTCGCCAAAAACAGATATGGTCGAAGAGATGGAAGAATTTACTACGACCAAAAGGATTCTACCCGATAGATGTCTTCTCAAGCTAGAACCGGGACCCTGTAAGCAGTTCGTTCACAAATGGGCCTTCATTAAGACCGAAGGAAAATGCCGAACTTTTCCTTATGGAGGTTGTCATGGAAATGAAAATCGGTTTAATTCGGAAGCGGAGTGTCTGCATTATTGCGTCGGTGGTGACCGTAAGATATTTTCCTAAAAATCAAAAGTTTTATAATAAACTTTATAATTATTAATCAATTAAGTATAAGAAGAAATATAAAATTCAAAAGAATTAGAATAATTAAGTGCAAAAATAAATAATAACATAACAAAATGATACGGACTAATTTAAAAAATTTTACTTGAGACGATAAGAATATGTTCAGAGTTATATATAAATCATTTTATAAATCATGTGACGTATTCGTTTGTTAATTAAAATAAATTAGATATATTTTATAAAATAAAATAGATATATTTTTATATAGAAATCCTTGTAAACTATATTTAATAAAGATTGAAAAAAATGCTACAGATTTATTGTTTATTTTTAGATACGCTACCGCCTTATCTTGTAACGAAAGGTAGTGTATTTGTTGCAACAAGCACGACAACAATGAGCACTCCACCCTCGACAACCACTACACCACGACCAACCTTTACACCTCCGAAACCGACGAAACCACCGGTACCGAAGCACTTACGAGGGAAGGTAGAAACCGCGTCAATTTATATAAATACATAATATATAAATACATAACATTTTGTACAATTCAAGAAAATGTTTTCATATATTATATTTTTATCATATAAATGTTTTCTATCATATATTTTTACCAAAGGAATTGACTTTCATGGAATCTGGCCACGAGAAAACATTTATGTTCGCACAAAGCAATACTTTCATCCAACTCGATGGCCCTGGCATTAAAACCTTTCAGTTGAGGTGAGAATAGCAATTCCAATTATTTATAAATTTTGAAAGTTGAATTTTCCATTTCCAAATATATTAATGATATGTCTTTTAATACATTTATGTAATATGCCTTAATTATGTAATACGCCTTATTTATGTAATATTGTCGTCATAATATGTCATAATATTGTCATAATATGTCATATATTGTTTTATATTATTTTAGTAATATAAAGAAAATAATATTTTTTACATATTATTTAATATATCACAGACTATGTCGCGAGATATCCTTCCAATTTCGCACCAAGCTTCCACACGGTTTACTAGTTTATCACAGTGTCAAAGATCGTCCAGAGAGCCTTGACCCTTATGCTCTTTACGTGATAGTAGAAAAGGGTCAGCTGAAAGTTGTTCATGTATTTGGCAAACAATCGACTAGTTTAACAGTCGGTCAAGGGCTTAACAGAGACGAATGGCATAGCGTTCGCGTAAGAATCGACGTGCATGGGGCAAAGTTAATCGCTGAAGTTGATGATAAACAAGCCGAGACTATTCTAAAAGTTTTAGAACGCATCGTTAATTATGGAGTATCTGAAGAACTAGCCTCTGTCGTTCTTATCGGAGGTGAGGACAGTTTTTTTTTTCAAGAGACTCCTTCCAAGCGGAAATTTTTTCGCATCCTTATCGCTTTATTTCCATTTTAATAGGACTAAGTTCCGAAGAACGATTACACGGAGTGAAATACATAATAGAATCTTTTGTCGGCTGCATCAGAGATATGATTTTGAGTTCCGGAAAATCTGCCAGCGATTTGTTGCCCATTCGGCCATTAATCGCGACCAAACACGAGAATGTTAAGGAAGGATGTATCGATAAGTATGTCTTTAAAAAAGAAAGAAAATTCATTTGATGATACAAGTATTTGTTATTCATTGGCTGGTATTCATAAGTTGATTCTCTATTTTAAAACCGGTTAAGTAATATCTTAAAATGCTAATGCTTTTACGATTACTTATAATATACTATATTATACATCTTAAGATTGTATCTAAAATTAGACTTATATAAAAACCGGTTATAAATACCGGCCATTTGAATATCAAGAAAGATAGAATGATGTTTGTCAACTTATGACATTAAATGGAAAGCACTGTCAATAATACAAATCTTTAATTCTAATTTAGGTGCAGGACACGAGAAAACTTGTGCTTCGTCCCCGATCAATGTGTGAATCACTACAATAGTCTGACATGTGATTGCTTCGGCACGAATTACGAGGGTGAACGTTGTGATGTGTACAGTACGTAAAGTAATTGAATTTAATACAAATATACCTTTTATTATATATTAGGTGTTGGAATTAATTCGTAGCGTTTTACAAGTGATGGGAAGTACTTTCATTAATGTATTTTTTAATGCTCATGTGAAATAAATAACATTCTTTCATTAAAAAACGCTACGAATTAATTCCAACACCTAATATAATATTTACATTTTAAATAACAAATCATTTATTTTCTCAAGATTTAATTCGAGACTCTCTTAGCTATTATCAAAGGAATATTCATTCACGGAAATGATAAATATGTATACTATATAAATCGTATTAGTCAGTCGAAGAAGAGATAGGGCTTTTACGCACATTTAAAAGGGTCCGGATATTCCAATACGAGTCTAATGGAGTTTGAAATGTAATATCATTTTTCAGCCGCGACTATACTGACGCTGAGAGGCTCCTCATACGTGTCCTTTCGCGTGTACGATTGGAAGGATCGTGTTCACTCGTCTGTCAACAGGATCAGCCTCGCTTTTAAGGTATTTGACCACGGGCGCTTATTGTAATGGGATCGTTCCTTTCCCTTGTCGCGGGCTCATTGATTCATTATAGCGAGACGTTATACTTCTTTGTCGAGAGGGAGGGCGCATTTTGTATTTTCACGAGCAGCTGCTTTTATCCATCATTCACTATGATGAAAAATTTACCGTGGAAACTCTTCGAGAGAGTGTCAAGTTCCACTTCTCAAATTGTATCGTAGCAGATCATTGTGCGGACACAATGAAATTTGTCACATGCAATTATCGTTATTGAATTTTTCCTGCCATAAAAAAAGAGATACATAGAGAAAATTATTATAACAAATAATTTTCTCCAACTATATATTTATATCTCGAGATTAAATTATTATGGCAAATTATCATAATTTAAAAATGTTATGTCAAAATATCAATTAAAAATTCACATTTGGTTTTTAATAAAAACCAAAATAAAATAAATTTCAGACAAAATGGGACAATTCCGCCTTGTTTTATGCTTCCGGTGAAATCGACGGCACACCGCATTACATTGCAGCTTCCATTATAAATGGATCAGTTCACGTTGAACTCGATTTCGGACATAATTCAAAGATTTCCACCACGTTGGGTGATTACGTTACATCTAACTATTGGAACAATTTGATCATATTTCATAATGGATCCACCGTTTTCGTCAGCTTAGACGATGAGATAAAGGTACTAGAAGTACCGGGAGAAAATTGCGATATCATCATCGATCCAGAGATATACATCGGTGGTGGTCCGGAACTCCACAAGAAGAAGGGACTTCTGTCGCACAATAATTTTGCAGGTTTGATGAAACTACAATACCTGACATTAATTATTAATCGAATAATGCAGTCCATCAATTAATGCAACTTTTCAATTTTTCCAGGTTCCTTGAAGTACGTGTTCTTCAACGACAAGTCGATTATATATGAATTGAAGCGTTCCAACCCTATGGTACACTACATAGGTGTGCTGGAACCAGAATATTACGAAGCCGACGTCGAAGTCATTCCGATTACATATCCTTTCGCGGGAAGTCACATCTGGTGGCCAATCGAACAAACCAATTCGCTGAAGTTAAACTTCGACTTTAAAAGTTCAACACCAATCGCAATCATTGCTTCTGGAGATGTAAAAAGCAACCGCGGTGTTGGTTACTGGGAGGTATGATTATATATAATGTCGCTCTCTATATATTTTTTTTTACATTTTCAATCTCTGTTATTTATTTATATTTTTCTCTATAGTTACGTCAAGTCAATGACGAAATTCGATTCCAATTGGTACCAGTTATTACGGAGAAGAATATTACATTGTCAACTTCAGTGAAGTTTCCACCTTACAACACTTCCTGGCACGCAGTCGAGCTTAATTATACAAAGGGTGAACTTAATATCCTTCTCGATTATAGGAATAAGCAGAGTAAGCTCTTCGCTATGACATTTGAATTGGGTGATAAAGTCATCATAGGAAGTGGTAACAGTAACGCAGGTAAGTAAATCTAATATTAAATTTAAAAGATTAAAAATTTATGTGAATGTAAAAAGATTCTTATATTGTAAATTTAGGTCTAGTAGGATGTATGCGTGAGATACGAGTGAACGGTCAAAGGATTGAACCTAGATACGTAATTAATACCGAGAGAGTAGTCGGAGAAGTTGCTTTAGACAATTGTCAATTCGTGGATCCATGCAAAAGGCCAAACACTTGCGAACATGGTGGTAAATGTTCAGTTAAAGAAGATAGAATCACGTGCGATTGCAAGGACACTGGATATATCGGAAAGAATTGTCATTTTGGTAAGACAAACTGCGATAAATAATCAATTCAACAATATCAGATACACAAAGCTAAAAATATAACAAATTAATTATAGTACAGTAAATAAAAAAATAAAATTAAAATTATTTCATTAATTGTAATTGCTATAATTAAATATGATTTTTAATATTATTGTTTAGCACAATACAGAAAAACATGTGAAGAACTGGCTCTTTTGGGATACACGCAAGATGACGTTTATAAAATTGATATCGATGGAAATGGTCGATTCCCGCCCGCTTCAGTAAAGTGCGAATTCCAATCAATTGAAGATTCGACTAAAACAATCGTCGAGCATAATTTACCTTCCCAAATAGACGTCAGATCTATCATTGAGAACGATTTCTCCTTCAACATCAAATATAGGCAGTTCACTGCTGAAATGCTTCAGGAACTGATCTCACACTCACTTTATTGCAGCCAATATGTAAAGTACGATTGTTACAAAGCACCCTTGGAGCTTCACAGCGCTACGTGGTTTCTAGGTTCCAAAGATACTACTGTCGATTATATCGGAAATGTCAATCGCGGATCCTGTCCTTGTGGAAGTAAGTTCTTTTTTAAATAAATTCCTAATGCGATAAAAGAAATTTAAAATTGCATTAAATCTTGCATTTGCAAAGGCTTAATTGTTGTCTCTCGCAAAAATTGTTATTTATTAATTTTATTTTAGTGAACAGAACATGCGTGAACTCCAACTTGAGCTGTAATTGTGACGTGTCCGCCGGAAATGCCGGAAAGTGGCTGTCAGATGAAGGATACTACGAAACACCTGATTCCTTGGGCATTACTGGAATGGTATTCTTGCAACAGAGAGATCTTGAGGAAGATGCTCGAGGACGTATCACTTTAGGGCCATTGGAATGCGTTGAAACAAGTAAGCGAACACGTACCTATTTACAAATAGAAGTTATATGTGTATCTTCTATTTCAATGACTTAATTTTACTTTTTAGAAGAAAATTAAATAATAAAAAATGAAATTTATAGAATTATTTATGGAAAATATATTATCACATAAATGAGTAATATTTGCAAACATTTTTGGAAACAATATCTTTATGAGATTAATGATGATCAATTAATAATGATTTTTAGATACACAGAAATACGTGGTAACGTTCACGACATCACAATCGTATATCGAAGTACCTGGTTGGAGGAAGGGTGATATAGCTTTCAGCTTCCGAACGACAGGCGAAAAAGCTATTCTTCTATATCAACCACCGATCCGGAGTAACTATCCTTCCTTCATGGTTGCCCTAACATCGGAATATCGATTGACCTTTAATTTCACCCTAAATACTGGTACTAATCGCGAATTACAAGTGGAAAGCCGACGAAAACTGAATAATGGCGAATGGCAAAAGATTTGGATCGATTACAACGACTATCATGTGAGATTTATGATCAATACTGACTTTCGAATGGTGGATTTGTTTCCCGAAGAGGAGTTTGGACCCTTCGAGGGGTCCATGTTCATCGGCGGTGCTACTGCGTGAGTAATTTTACAACTTAATAATTAATTACCAATCACACAATGAATTTCCTTATTATGATAAATAATCAATAAGAATCTTGTGATAAATAATAATTTTTATTACAATTTTGTTAATTCTTCATTAATTTTTAGAGAGCACTTGAAGACTTCTTCCGTTCGACAAGGTCTCATCGGCTGCTTCCGCGGTCTCGTTGTCAATGGAGAAATATTAGACATTCATAGTTATATGTCGGTACATCTATCGGAAATCATCAAAGACTGTAAACCTTCGTGTCAACCTAATAAGTGTCAGAACGGCGCTAGATGTGTCGAGTTGTGGAGTAATTTCGAATGCGTATGCGAAAATCGATGGGCACATTTAGGCACTTATTGCGAGACAAGTAAGTAACTTTACTCAATTACTTGAAAAAATTATTTCCAAATATTTTTAAAAATATCTTAAATTTATATTTAAAAAAAAAAATATATATATATATATTGAGTCATCTAAAAAGTATATAGATATACATATACACATCTAAGGCTTTTCATAGTTTTCTAGTTTTTTAAATATTAATTAAAAGTAAATATGTATATATGAAATACATTATTCAATTTTGAATAATGTATTAAATAGTATTAAAATAATATATATGAAATACATTATTCAATTTTGAATGAAATAGTATTAAAATAAATGGTATTAAAATAATAATATTAATATAAATTCAGATATCAATAACAAAGCTTTGACATTCACCTCACCTGGAGCATTCTTAAAGAAAAACTACTTCGGATCGGACGACAACGAGGAAAGATTGCAGCTGAAAAGCATGCTGCTTGAAAATATTTTAATTAATTTAAGAACTTATGATATTCATTCTCTGATACTGTATGCGAACGATCATTTGAACAATTTTGCGCATCTCTATATTTCAAACGGTACCATTGTCTATCTTTTCAACGCTGGCAACGAGATCAAAAATATCACTGTGGAAAATCCAAGTACGTTAAAGTCCTTTGAAGTAAATGTATACGACATGCATATTAGAAATTGTAGAGAAATAATCTGTTCTTTCAGATGTCAACACGGGAATCTCCGTACAGATCGCCATAATTCGGGGTGAGAATTGGACTACATTGTACGTGAATGAATATAACGTCACAGTGAATGCGACACCGATACTCCTAGACACTTATTCGAATAAACCTTGGACAAATCCAGAGAAAGAAGTTCTTGCACCGCAACGACCGCCGGCACCTCCCACCGATTATTTTCAAGTGGGTCTTTGAATAAATACTTATCTTTCGTTTCAAATAATAAAATGTCTGAAAAATATTTAAAGAATATCTAAATTATTTATAAAGCATAATAATAATAATACAAAAATAAATAGCTTCTTGGATTATTTTTTTGATGCATAAAATATATAATAGTTAATATCAATATATTTAAACAAATTAATAAATATTCATTAGGTAAATTTAGGAGGATTCGATCCTGACAATCTGCTCAGAGTTGGAAAAGAAGGCGCTTTAATTCAAGGCTATGTTGGCTGCTTGCGAGGACTCATGATCGGCAAGTATCTTGTCGATCTACCAAGCTTAGCCAGCGAAGCGAATCATGAAGGAAGTAAAGGTGTTCTGCCGAATTGTCAAATGAAATGCGACACGATGCCCTGCAAAAATTTAGGAATCTGCACAGAGGATTTCGGCAGACAGGAATCTTCTTGTAATTGCGAACTGACATCCTACTTTGGCGAACATTGTGCCGATGGTAACTTTATTCGTTATTATTTATTGTGTTAAATAAACGTACTTTTCAAGCTTGAATTAAACATGAAAATGTAAATCAAGAAATCGAAGACTTAAAGAGCCAAATCTAAAGATTGCAAAACATCTTAAAGATTCGTACACAGATATAAATATTTAGACATATATTTCAAAATTAGAAAATTATCTTTTCTAAAGAAATAAAAATGTAAAATAATTTAAATAGTTCCATAAAGTAGATTACTTTAGTCTAAAAAAAATTTCGAAAAATTATCAAAGCAATACGAAAATTCTAATATTTCTGCATGAAATTTATTTATTTATTTATTTTTATTTATACAGAAAAGGGTGCCGATTTCAGTGGGGAAAGTGTACTTCAACGCGAATTCGAACTAGAAGGTGAAGTGAATCAAGTGAAAGTACAATTGGCATTCTCAACAAATGAACTACGACAGCGAACCACCGCGTTGCTGCTGGTACAGACCGACAACAAGTAAAGCATCGATCTTAATATTTTCTTAATCCCCGTATAATATTCAACATTTCCGACACCAGTCACTGACGCCTGAAGTCCTGGATGTCTTTCGAAGAACTTTTTTCCAGAAGGAGCTACTACTTATTGGTGGCCTTGACGTCCGAGGGACTACTCATTTTTGAAGAGGACAGAGATGGATCAGCGGCTGGAGTGCGCCTGAGCGATAGGAATTTCTTGAATAGTGCACGTCACAGTGTCTACTATGTCCGCGATAACAACACGGCCATCCTCTTAGTTAGTTATGATTTTTTTTGTTTCACTTTAGGATGCTCATTTGTTACAACAATACAAATATAAGTAAAAAATCATTTTTTAGTTGCTTGTAAAAAAAATTTGTAAAACGAGAATGCAAAGAAGAAAAGAAATAACGTATTTTAAAAGTATATACTTTTATTCTTCTTCAATTATTGCATCAAAATTGCAAAATTAATTCAAAATTATTACCAAATTTTAATGATTCGAAACATTCAAATTTATTGTTTGGAAACCATCGTTTTTTAAATTGTCATTGTTGTATCAAATAAATAATATTATAAAATACTGTATTTTATAATTTGTATGTAATTTTAGATCGACCGTGAGCCCGTTCAATTGCTACCGATTCCAGGAATATCGATACCAGACGAGAACGAAACTCCGGGTGCCACGGAGATACAACTTGGTGGATTAAACACCACCGATTCGCGATTTATCGCCTACAAAGGATACACCGGCTGCCTTAGCAGTAAGCTCTCTCTGAAATCTCTCAACAATATCTTACACTAAATTTATTGCTCTGTGTCTATTTATCCGAATACTTCCGATATGTTTCTCTTATGCTAGATAAATAAGCGTAGCTACCCACATGACAAATTGCAAATTACGCTTTTAGACGTTGTCATATCAATCAATGGAGGCCCCGATATGAAACCACTAGAAGAATATATGCTTTTTACAAAACAAGGCAGCGAGACTGTGCGGGCAACGATACCTGCCGGCGTCAGAAGTGCTCAATGTGCGGTCTTCCATGTTCAACCAGGTGGTCTTGAACCACCCAAGAACGACAGCGTGGTAAGTAACTCAAAAATTAAATATCTTATTAAAAATTAGTTTCACGCATCATTTTATATCTTACTTATATCAAAGAAAATAATTCATATGTTTAGAATTTTAAATTGCAATCTTAATTAAATTGCAATTTTAATTTGCAATCTTTAAACGATATAAATTGACTAATCTTTGTTCTTCAATTAATTCTGAAATATAGTGATCAATTAATATAGTTAATTATTATATTCTTTCTCTCCAAATTATATTTAAACTCCCTATAAAATATTTTCTTTAATGATTATACCAGTAATATAACAATGTTTTAAACAAATGTTCATTCTCTCGATATAAATAAAAGATGCATCAAATTGCAATAATTTCATTAAAGGGCCGTGACAAAGCATGGGTCGAGGATCCACCGGAAAGAATCCTATACAAATCGCAATATTCAGGCGCTACCCAGGAGGAGCAAGGTGCAGGAACGTACATCTTTATAGTCCTATGCTGCGTCTTCGTGATCGCGGTGGTCGGATGTATTTACGAAGTATGTCGAAGCACGCGCAAAGACCGTCAACGAAAACGCGCCGCAGCTTCGGCAGCGGCCACCGGTTCAGGTTCACAGAGATGGCAATCACAACAGTATACGGACTCCTTGGTCACCGCTACCGGTGTAAAAGCGGTCGGCTTCAAGAACGTGATGGATGACGACAAGAGACCGAATGGAACTCACGTGAAAGTTTCCAATGCCAAAGAATACAAGCCACTGCCGAATACAGAACCTAAGGACTTAATGAATGATAAAAAAATTCACATAAAAGGTATTCTAATCTATTTTGATAAAAAATATACGAAAAAACTTGATATTAAAATAGAATTCTTTTCTTCTTATAATTTCGTATCAAATAATAAAAATTGAAAGTCATTTCTATCTTATCTATAAAATATTTAATACGTTACTCATTGTACCAATATTGCATGTAATGTTCGTAAAAAAAAGAACAGTCATCTTTTATTTATCTTTTATTTAAATATTTTTGAAAATAAAAGATATAAAGATGTATAAGAATGTGAAAGAAGTTTTCCATAAAATTTTGCTTATTTATTAAGATTCAATTAACTGTATTTTTGTGTGTATTACAGCAGAAGAAGAACCAGAAAAAAAGGAGCTCCTAGGGGTAAATACAGGCACCGTCATTAAACCTGTGAAACCGAACCCATTCGTAAAGATTTTTTCTTTTTTTAAAAGATGCATATTTAGCTTGGTCAAGCTTGCAAAAGGGCTTTGCATGCAGTTGTTGTCAATTTATTGTATTCGCATTCATGTTATGTGATGTATTTCTATTGACAAACACATTAAATGCATAAAGTAAAAATGAACTGACTGAATCACTTTTTCAAAGCATATTGTCTTTTTTGCATCTGACTTCGCACTATATTCACAATTCTCTAAATCTATCGACATGTTGCACTATAAATATACAAGCATTATAAATCAGGATATAATTTTCGTTATCATTTTCAATCTAATTTCTTAAATATAATTTATTCACACACAAACCCATGCTTTCTTCGCAATGCCGAATAAACGTAGCATAATATTTTCTATATCATTGTAATTTAAATCATTATAAGCATTTTATTTTTCTCTATCAGTCAATGGAAGATTTAAGAGAAGAACCCGAACTGGAAGAACGCGAGGAAGAAGAGGAGGAAGAAGAAGAGGAAGAGGACACTCAGGAGCCAGAGGCAGACGAGAACAAAGATCAACCGCAGGAACATCAGCAAAAGGAACAAAAGGATACGAGTAATGATCAAGATGGCGAGCTTCTCGTTATGCCGGTAAGAAATAAGACGGCAAGGAGAGCTTCCTTGACTGACGAATTGGACCCAGACGAAACACAAGCCCTCCTCGAGACGAACTTTTCCGTGACGGGTTTGAATGAGATCAAAACCGAGCGTATAATACCGAAAGTAAATAATACCACAAAAAAACCTACACCGAAGAGACCGATGAGTCTCGATCTCAACGCGCCGATCAAATTCAGAAAATTGCGCGGAGCTCGGCCCGAAAAAGTCACGGTGAAGTTAATCAATGGTGACGAAGCGAGTCTCCAATCTCGAGGCAAAGGCCATGTCGACGTCGCGTCCACGAACAAGAACAATTGATGATTAAATTGACTCTGACGACAATAATTAATACGTTCAAAAATAATTGCGTGGATTCGATTATTGTAAATATCGCGTGAAGCGATCATTTTTAAACAACAATCACGTATACATGTATATTTTAAGACAATACAGTTTAGCTACAGTATGAGTGTGGTTCAAATGTAACATGGCTAATAGTCAAAGGTGCTTAACTCAAAATTTCTAATATTTATTTAAATGAAAAATTTGTAAGTTAGGCACTTATAACACTTAGCCATTCATAACTAGTTCTAGCACGCATAATTAATTATTCGCTCAAAATCACATTTTACGTATGGAATCGATAAAAGTTCATTATTAAAAAATAAAATGATATAACGCGTTCTTCTAGTGATGAAGAGTGACAACCGGTCAATACAGATTCGGCAAAATACTTGTATTGCTTTGAAATTATCGCGTATTATTTACATTGCAGTGTGAACATTAATTTCTTATTGCAAACATTTTATTTATTAAATTTTATGAATTAGCTACAATAAATCAGTGTATGCATTTGACTCAAAGTCTAAATCATAGCCAATTTGGAGAGAGAAAGACATTCGAGTAATGTAAAGCTAGCTTGCAATCAAGCACTTATTTGTGTTTCTTATGTAGCACGTCGTCAGTATTTTCCCAGTATTGATTAGCTGTAGGAGAAACCATACGTACTTAGCTCGAACAAAATACTATTTTAAGATTCTAGTGCCTAGTAACTTGATAACAAGATAAAAGCAATGTTGATTAAATTTACAACGAATGTCAAGATAAAGAGATGATAAAGAGACTTATATATTTGATAAAGAGATGAAGAAAAAGAATCATGTAGTTTTATTTTTAAAAGAATTAAAATGAAATATTATTTTATCAATTAAAGGCATTCGTGTATTTTTACGTTAATATTATATATCTGATACCACGCAATTAACTACAAAAAGTCACCATAGCATAGATTTATGTTATTATCAATGACGACCGCGGTGTACAGCAAAAAGACAAACTATTCAAATTAATAAAATTATACTGAATAAATATTCTGAATGCGAATTTAAATGTTCGAAAACTTATTTTTAATACGTATAATAATTTACAGTTTGCCTATGTGTGTACCCGTGCGTCTGTTTAGTTTGATTTCGCTGCTTCGTGTAATCGTACAAAGTGTGGCGTTTGTATGCTTTTGGTGGCGATCACACAAAATAATCATGCGATAAAATTCACAAAGCATATCGTGCAAACCGATATCATCCACAATCCGATCTAATACCTCAGACTTTAAATATATCAGACATACTTTCAGCACAGGGATTGGTCTAATGTTGAGGAGAGCGTTATACCGTTAGACTCCATTTTAAAACCTGATGAAACGGAAACATCGTGCGAATTATAGAGGTACAATGTGTCTTGCACGTCGATAATAATTTATACGAATGTTAATTCGACGATCGCATCATGGCTCGCAACTTTCGCAGCCTTCATCCCTCTCTGAATCGCAAGGTTTAATCTATTTTATTATAATATATTTTATTATAATATATTACACTTATAATTTCTATAATTTCTCGAATGCATTGACAATTAACAAGAAATTCCCTGATTAAATACTATTATAAATTGAGCACAAACAAACGCACATGTAATCATAAAGTAATTACAATGTTGCAATTATTTTATAAGTTACAAGTAAAATATATAAGTCATTATATATATATATATATATATATATATATATATAAATTATAATTTAGTTATATATATATTAAAAAATATTTTGTCACAATTGAAATTAATACCAAAAATTTTATTATCTCGAAAGTTTAATCAGTGGACTGTTTACATTTTACAATTTTGGCGATTTCTGCATTTTTATTTACGCCGTTTTCTTTTAAATACTTATTAACTATATTAATAGTTTATATTATGAACTTTATAAGATCATAACTTGCGAATGAAAGAAATATTTGCGTGTTCGAATGTATCTTTCTTTCGATACAAACGTTTCAATGCATTCCATTCGGAATAAGAAAATTTATATTCTTCTGAAAAAATTAGCAGTTCTTAATCATCAATCCGCGAGTCTCGAGATTTTATAGCATGTTATATACAGACAAAAAAATGACAGAGAAAATATATGATTTTTTCCATTAACTCGAGTTTGTTGCATCGCTATAACCATCTGTCACGCCTCTCCTACACCACCAAGCTTCTTCTCGCAAGTTCGTCGCCTTTCCTCGCAATGAAATGTTCTAACCTGGGAATGAACAAACGATTCGATAGGTTGTATTTTACACGTTACTTATACGATTCATCTGTGTAAACAATGTATTTTATATATGAAAAATTTCTTTTTCTCTCGCTATTAGATAAGCATGTGCATGATGATCCGATATGATAATTTAATTTTTTTATTACTTGGAAAGAATTTATTAAAAATCCGAATGATCTCTTCAATCTCTTAAAGAATTTAATGAATAAAATCCAGAGAATCTTTTGTTTAAATAATTTGATATAAATTCAGCTTTGGATGTCACGAAGAAATGTAATCGTCGCATTTTGCATTGCAAATAAAATTATTTTCGCGCGTTTGAATCGAGATCTGAACACGCCGATGTCAATGCTTGATGTAAATTACAACCGGCGCCATTCCCAAATTAAACTAATCATCGATTTAAGAACACTCCACGAAGACATCGATGAAGCCTTTTATTGCAACCTGCACGAGTTCATAGAAAGCGATTAATCCTGAATTGCCTGATGAGACAGGTGGCACGTGAAAAACATTCACTTCATCGCATGCACGCTTTGAGCTACAGAAACCTCTGAGGCTCTATGAGACAAGCCCATTCAAAGTCTGAGCGTGTTTGCTACGTACATGCACTAACCGAAAGATTGAAGAAAATAGAATGAATCCATTATTTCGCCATTGTACGGCGAGATATTGAGTATTTTAAAACCAACTTTCACTTATCGTTTAGGCGCCTGCGGACGGAGACGTTGGAAGACAATCGAAGATGCAAGGGAATTACTTAGGTCAGTAACACAAAAGAAACTTCCTCCTTTGGCTTAAGAAATTCTAACAACACATGCATAATAAAGTTTAAAATAAATTATTAATAATTTTTACACATGATAATCTAAGACATGTTTAAATACCTATTATTATAATTGCTGTGTTCAGCGGACTCAACAATTGAGTGAGCGCTCACTGTTATTGGTGTATTCTTTTAGATCATTCAATCAGTATTTTAGAATCTGAAAGAATATATCAAGCAGCGAGCGCTCAATCTCTCAACTGTTGAATCCACTAAACGTAGCCAATGATTTTTTTCATTACACAAAAAGTGTAATTATATGATATAATTATAATTATGCTTTATTTTTATTATGTTCTATTTGTGTACATCTCGCTACTTTCAATCATTGCGAGATTAACCAAAATTTTAATTATTTTGCTTTTTTAAATAGTCATGAAATACTTTCCCCATAGAAAAAAAAGTCACATTTACATCACAATAAACTCACAATGGATAAATTGTGATATCACTGTGAGATTATTAATAAAAAGATTACAATGACATGTCACATATCTTGATCTGTATATATTATAGTAGTATCATAGTGATGTGCAACTTTCATCAGTTACATACTTAAGTTGTGTTTCAAAATTTACTGCTAGTACTGAAAATCTATAGTACACGAGACATAAACTATAGACTTTTAGTACTGGCAATAAATTTTGAAACATAGTCTTAGTGTCTAGTGATACTTGTGAGCAAACATTTCGCATCTCATCATGACTTGTAATATTATTATGATTTACTTTTTTTACTATGGGAGTTACATGTATATATAATTTCGAAAAAAATCTGCTTAATCGAATAGAGTTAATTATGAAGATTATTTCATTTTAGCACCAGACAAGCCGATAACTTTCAATACGTCTCCTATCTTCTTGCCGGACGGCCAACGAACTTTCGGCAATCCACTGAGCTATCTTGGTGGTCCGATGTTACCACGCAGGAATAGATCCTCTATCGAATCAGTGTTATCATTAGATTGATCGTGGATTATCTATACTTTCCTTTAAAGGACTATTGTGAATATTCACAGGAACAACGAATCGTATTTCCCGATCAAATCGGAAAGTTTCGAACGTGTTGAGTGCCAAATTCATAAATATCATTATTTTTTTTATACACATGTTATTAAACAAAACAGATTAAAAGAGAAAAGGAGAAAAAACATGTTAGATTATCTAAACAGCATGAAAATCTAAAATCTGTCAGAAAAATATTTGTATATATTTGGAAAACATCTTTTTTAGATTGTTATCTCTTTTGTATAATCGTTTGCTTTAATAATTACAAAAATAAATATTTCGATTAATTAACTTAATTAACGTTAAAGAATATATTTATGCACTTAACACATTTGATATTTTCCATTTTCAGTTCATCTTTCATTATCACAGAGTTATCCGTTTCTCGAAAGGCTCGTGTTAATAGCTCGCACCGAGCTATAAGCTAAATAGTTTCATCAGAAAAGATTCGCTTGGACCAATATCGCGATCGGCGAATTTTACTCGTGACAAGACGTTATAGTTGCTAATAAGGATTTGAAAACGTGATAACGAGCTTAACAATATAGTAACTAGTGATCGTAACAAACTCAATATCGGTCTCTTTGCAGCTAATAGAAAGCTGTTGTGCTCAAAGATGTATATCATTCCATACAATCTCATGAGGGTGCTTGTAAAAAATATCTTGTAAATCCGTAGTAAATAATAATTTCTGTATTGTTGTAAAGTGAACTGATAAAAGTTTCTCCGTTCTTAAAGAATCTCAAAATATAAAAGAAGTCCACTCTTTCTTATTCCCCAAAATTTTATCCTGTTAAAGATTAATACGATGAACTTTCAAACTGCAGACGACTTTGATCAAATTCTTCGATTAAATATTAATTTTATTGATGATTAATTTAACTGGTAGAATTACTCTTAAAACAAAGTTTCTAACTATATAATCTATTGTTCCCGAATCACTTTTTCTATATATTAAATAGTAAAAAATTAATAGTTTTATCCATGCTAATAAAATAGTAAATTGATAAATTTATTACTTTCATTATAAATTGCCGAAATTATCCCGAAATTGATTTCAATCAAACTTTGATTAACTTAATCTGTAATTAATTCAATCAATATCCATTTGAATTAGAGTAACTTTAACCCCAATTTAATTTACTTTTTTCATCTTTTTCTAGTTCTAAGAATTGGAAAAAGATAATTAAGACCAAATTAAAGAGATTAAAATTAATTAGAAATCCACATATGTCAATAAAATATGTTAATAAAATATAATGGATACTGTTTGATAATCCAATCAATTATTAATCAGAGTTTATCAAAGTTGTCCTAAGTCTCATTCCTTATCCTAGTCAAGATTCAATTAATTCTCTGTACAGCATTATGATAAACACATTATATTTATAAGTTTATAACTGCCTAATTGTAAGTGGACACAATATAATGATGTAAGAACAGAATAAAAAATCATTATTAACATCACGAGAGATCGAAGATGCACTACAGTAGAACACAGTATTTAATAATCAGTCATGTGAATAAATAATTTCTAAAGAACTTTTATCTCTCATTTCCACTAATTAATAAATTTACTTACCAGCGTCGCGGTCACTTCATCCGCCATTTTGCTTCAGTATATTATATTCGAATAGCTGTGAAGCAAGAAGATTTATAAACGATCTCCGAAATTGATTTTCCATCCTTTTTGTTCCTTCTCGGCACAGATTTCCGTCAACCTAAAAAAAAAACCCGAATATCATTTTTATTTGCAACAACAGAAAAAATGCAAAGTAATTTTGCCGTTAAATTTAAAATTTTGTCAACATTAAAGTAAAAAGAATAAAATTCGTTCAAAATGAAATTACATGCAAGAATTGTATCTCTCTCTCTCTCTCTCTCTCTCTCTCTATATATATATATATATATATATATATATATATATATATATCTCTCTCTTTTTTCCTCGAGATGTTTCGCGTCGAATCGCAACCGTGAAAAAAAGAATCACGGAGCTCGAGAATGATCAGTGTCGATAATTGACAAATACTGACGCTTGCTTACTGCGCGAGTTTCCGAATCGTTGAAAGATGAATAGATCGCGCATGAAATTATCGCCAACGGAATTATTTGTCGAAAAATTATACCGCACAGATCGATCTTCACGCGCGCGTCCGACTGATCTTCACGACTTGAACATCGCGATTGCGAGAATCGCAATCTCGAAGCACACATTTCAAATCCTACATGAACGTCAGAAAAAGTGATAACTTCAGACAGCACGTGAGTCGCGTGTCGCGTCGCGAGGTTGAGAACAGTTGAGAGCCCCGGGACACGTCATAATAATAAGCAACATGGCTGACCTTCGCGAGTATTGACAAGACGCGTGCTGCTGTTTACAAACTAGACAAGGAATCGATTATATCGATGAAGTTCTGACCCTATCAGGTCAGATTGTGCAATCTACTCTGTCATGGCACAAGCGAAACTCGACGTGCCGGAGAAATCTGGTGGAGGTATCAAAGAAAAGGACAAGGATTCCGAGGAAAAGGAAGGTATGTACTTGTTTTATACTAACATGAATCATTGCGTTATCATCCCAATCATCCAAGAAACTATATTCCGTGATACGCTATGTAATGATATATTATGTAGTTTTAAATAAGATTTACACGACTACTGTTTATATATTATAATAGCAATCGCATTATATATAACATTAATCTAAAATAGTGTTATATATTATATTAGAATATAAAAAGTATATATATAGTAATCATGTTTTTAGTCAATATTTATAACTGATTCTTATTTAAGACCGTCTTAAGTACAGTCTTAAGTCATGAATCAATTAGAAGGTTGTATTAGCATCTTAATACATCACTTAAGATGGTCTTGAAATAGTAATAGATTATGGCCAGTATTTACATTCGATTCTTATTTTAAGATTATATTAAGTAGTTTCTAAGAGTAGTTGCTAATGTAGCCCTCTGATTGATTTGTGAGATCTTCGATGATATCTCAAGACTGTACTTAAGACAGTCTTAAATATAAGACTTGATTGTGGATATATATCGGCCTATGAACATCAGCCTTATATGTTTTACATTGTACTTTATGGGTTCTAGCAAAAGACACAGGTGATATAGTTTAATACAATAGGTTTGTTTTTTTATTGCTGCAGTAGACTGTATTAGAATCTTTTTTTTTGTTTTTATCAAATTTAAATCATGTATCTATTTCATTTTAAGTATAAAAAGTATATACTAATTCAGCTATAAAAACAGACTTATGTCCTTATTGTTTACCAATGTTAAATAAAGATGAAATGATTCACTGTAGGTACATTCCATTTGGCACTCACAGTGCTTGTGAGCCACCATTTCCCTTGTTTTTGTCTTTGTTATTTAACAGTTGATAAACAATAAAGATAAAATAATTCCTGGAGCATTGTGAACAGCAAATAAAACACAGCCTATGAGATAAACTATCATTGATTTCAAACTATCATTTCTTGCTGAAAAGCTTTTTATATAGTAACTGTATTGAATCTTTTGTTAATTAATAAGAAATATTAATTAATAAAAAATTTTAATATAATACTTTAATCTTATTTTTTATATATATATTGATCTATGTGTTGCTTTGGTAGGTCCTACTGTCGTACCAGAATGTGCAGTATGCCTGCAACCTTGCATTCATCCAGCGCGATTACCCTGCAGTCATATATACTGCTATTTGTGTGTGAAGGGTGTTGCTAATCAGAGCAAACGATGTCCAATGTGTCGTCAAGAGATTCCGCCAGATTTTCTTGAGAGACCTCAGTTGGTGGAAGTGGAGGAGCCTCAGAAGGAGTTGGAACATCCCGAGGAAGAATACCAATGGTTTTACGAAGGCCGAAATGGTAAAATATTAATTTAATTAAAGATTACACTAAATTGAAATTGGTCAGCATTTAAAATCTGCAATTGTGTTGTCTTTTGATGGGAAATTCTTATAAATATCTCATTTATTGTTACATTTTGTTTAAATTTCTCTAGTTTGCAAATTTTTTTAAAGCATTTATACAAGGGCGCACAAAATTTGATATACTACCCCTTCTTAGGTTGGTGGAAATATGATCCAAGGACAAGCAATGATCTGGAGACTATTTACAAACTAGGGGACGCGCAATGCGAACTTTTGATCTGTGGCATGCTTTACGTAATTGACTTTGTAAACAAATGTCAATATAGAAAATACAACCCACGTTATAAACGTAATATCAAACGTGATACAAAAGATGCTCCGTGCAAGGGTGTCTCGGGTGTACGATAACTTATATAAAATATATAGTTTATTTGCTCGTGAAGATCCAATTTTAAGCCCTTATTTTACAACATAATATTGAACTATGTTTATATATACAATATTGTATTAAAATTATATTTTACATTATACACAATGAAGCATGGGCGTATGTAGGGGGGAGGGGCGCTTGCTCCCCTAAATTTTGGCAAGAAGAAATAAATTATAAAAATTATTAGCTGCGTTCAGCCGAAAATGTAGCTTTACAACTGTTGTAAAATTCTTTAATATGATTGACTTATACATTTAGATCTAGTAAAAAACCTAATAGCAAATTCGATTTGACGCACTTAGTGCACACTGGTGTGCATTAAAGCCGTTATACACAAGTAAAGATATGTTTATAAATATCGGTTAAATCGTGAAATATTCGATACACTTTATTGTGCCATTAGATAAAATATGTATTTTATAATTCGAAATATTTGCATTTTCCTATTACAAATTAAATCGGTGTACAACGATTTTAATATGCACCAGTGCGTACTAGTGCATCCAATCGAATTCGTCATAAGAAGAGGTCACTGATAATTTCTTACTTGGATTCTTTAATAGCTTTACTGAAGCTCGCGAAAAGAAAGAAGCTGGAAAAAGGTATATTTTAATAAATTTGGTCTGAAATTTTTGTCCGCCTTCTCCCCCGACTGAAATCTGCGTACGCCCATTCAATGAAGCATTGCATAGGTAAAAACAATATTAGAAATAAAAATGGAATGTGTGCGCAAGAATTATGTATATATGCTAGTATATGAAGTATTAACAGTTTTAACAATTAAAAGAGTTAATGCTAATAATAATATATAACTAAGACACTTAACATAAAAGAAATATATTTCTTTTTAATAAAACCATATTTTACTAAAAATATGTTTCTTTTTATATTTTCCCAACTGCAGTTTTTTACATGTCTGTTAATTTATTTATGTAATGACGCATGATCTGTTTATTCTCTTTCTTATTGTAACATGGAACAAATGGCTTTAAGTAAATTTTTACAGGTTGGTGGCAATATGATCAGCGTACAAGTATCGAATTAGAAACGGCATATAAACAGGGTAAAAGGACCTGCGAGTTGTTGATTGCAGGATTTCTTTACATTGCCGACTTTGGTTCGATGCTCCAATTACGTAGAAATGATCCTTCTAGACGAAGGAGAATCAAAAGAGATCTATATAATGTTCCAAGAAAAGGAGTCGCTGGATTACGGCTCAACGTACAGGACGAAGAGATCGTCAGAGAAATAAGAGGTGCAGAACGACCAGCTAGTCCTGCAAGTGATAGTATGGGTAAGATTGCGATAAGCGGAATAATAAAGAATACTTTCCATTAAAAAAACTCAGATGACACATTGTAAAGTCCGTATCAGATTAGAGAATGAGATTGGATTGGAATTTAACTATTCAGAAGAAAGAAAATCAATATCGAATTCGGTGAACATTGCTTTAATTTTTCAAATTCCAATCTCAATTTCTAGTCTGATGCTTCATATAATGAATCATTACATCTTTTGTCAATATTAAGCAAAGATGAAATGATTTAATGTAAAGATCTTATAATGAAGTTATAACCACGGGCAATTTTGTCAAAATCCTATGAGAAAGGTATATACCATTTCCCTCTATAGACATATACTATTTTATCCTAATTAATGTCTTACTCTATAATTTTAATGAAGACTGCAGAGTGAAACAATATAACTTAAAGTGAGACAGTATATGTTCTTTTTTATCTCATAAAATTTTGACAAAATCATTCAAACTCTGGTCAGATTCGGTTATAAGGTCTCTAATTTTTATTATGTCATACTATGTCATCTGCGTCTCTTGCTAAAAAGCTCTCAAAATTGTTTATAAGCATATCTTTGGTCAAATTTGAATATTATATACAGGTACAGGAGACGGCACAAATACTCCTATACCACCTAGTAATACGCCACAGACACCTGCAGGTGGGACAGCGAGTGGTGATGCTACTCCTCTAAACGATAGAGTAGATCAGAGGTCGGATTCCTTGCATCAAGTCCTAGAACAAATGCGCTCTTTAGTTTTAAGAGAGCATCTGTCCTTAAACAGCGATAATGAATTTGAAGAAGATACGGAAGACACGTCGATTTCGGATCATCCCACTCTTTCATAGCTACAAACATCGAATTTATATTTATCAGAGACCGTCGCAATCTTATTTCAGAATATCCAATTCATTTCCATACTTTTTGTATTGCTACTCAGCTCAATAAGATAGTATTCTATACACACACGCGCGCGCACACACATATTTGTAAGTGTATCAACAAGATTGACAAACGTTACTTATCAGTTACTTTAGCGTTACTTTCTATAGTAAACAATTTAATGACGATGTTGCAATTTTTTATGACGATAACGCTAACTAACTAAACGCTAAGGTTGTGCTAAGATTAGAAAAGTCACTTTGAAAAATAATTTATCATCATTACGCGTTACTTACTAAAAAAAAAGTAATAAGTAATGAGCAATGCGTAACGTTATTTGTTACAAGTAAAAAAGTAACATGTTACAAATTAAAAGGAAAAAGGAGTTATTTTTTTCAATAACGAATAACTTTTCAATCCGTTACAAGTAATGTTTGATTTTTTGTACTCTGATGTTACCATTACCGTCATAAAAAATTCACAATGTCATTATCAAATCGTTGTTATAACGATATAAGGTAACGATCAACAAAGTAACGCGTTACTGCCAATCCTGTATATCAATATTTAAATTTTATTGATCTAGCAAATTACATTGCTCAATTATGTATGGAAATTGATATACCTACAATTAAGTATATTTCGAATTAGATAGCTATCTTTATTTAGTAAGTACGCTCTTCTCTCCCTGCTCTTAAAAACTGTTTAATTACAATTATAATAAGACGAGAAAAGTATCAATTAAGTTGTCATTGAAAATAGTAAGAGTTTGCGAAGTGCGGATTTACAATTTACAAAATAATCACTTGTTGATGAATAATGTACTTAAAAGTCTAACTATGAGAATTACTGTGTTGGATAGCAGTAATATAAATTTATTGCTGTGACAACAATTAGTCGTATAAAATAAGATAAATATACTATAGCTATTCTAAAATATATTAAAATTTCTATAATAAAAATGTGTTCATGCCTTAGAAAGGCGTATAAAAAGAGAATATAAGAATTAAACATGTATTTATTAAAAAATTTGAGTGCAATACTCGCTAATTGATAATCACTAGTTTTGAATAAAATCTGTAATCTTCAATGTTTAGAAATATCGAATTATCTTCTTCTCTTGTAATGCACATAGAAATAAAAGATGCATTTTTCTCGGTAATTTGTAGCTTATTCTCCAAGTAAAACAAAGAAAATTAGAACCTATAAGAATATTTATTAATTTAATACAAGATATATCTGTAAATAGATGAAAATACACGGATAAAAATATTCCGCAAGGAAAATTTTTAAAAAGCAAGATAATAAAATTTTTTATTTCAAACACTAGATTTATTTACCTCAGTTTACTTTCTTTTTCTGTGCTACTGTTTTTCAATATTTTAATACTTATATTGTAAACTTTCACATTTATTGCAATTTGTATTCCTGTGTGAGTAACTATATTTAAAATTAACTTGTGCAGAGAGAGAGAGAGAGAGAGAGAGAGAGAGAGAAAACGACATTAACAAATTGCAATAATTGCGAAAGTTACATGGTAAACAGTCAATATAACAATAAATCGTCAATATTTTTTATTTACAGTTCATTTACAAAAAATCAAATGTATCTTCAATAATTCATATATATGTTTTAAATATATTTTATATCTATATATGTATATATAGATATATATATATATAGATATATATAGATATATATATATATATATAGATATATATATATGATAATTATATATATTCGATATTGATTGTCGAATCGTTTGAATTTGAAGCGCCCTCTTGACACTTACGATGACGTAAGAAAAATCCATTCGTAGATTGTCCATATTAAAACAAAGAATAAGCGCCAAAAGTGGTTAATTTTTCGAAGAACGCGTTTTCATAGCTTGAAATAACGGATTTATATCATTGATGATGAAATAGATTGAAAAAGAGCGATGCGAGAGCTGCATTGAATTTCAGGTAACTGTACAACATTCGAGCGCTTCATATCCCGTTCGTTTGCGAATTTTTTTTTTTCTCCTGTTAGAAGTTACGTGTCCGCATTGTTGATTGGAGTGTGCGTTGTAAACACCACGGTTTTTCATTCGTTCACTGAAAGGGTCGACAGCAAGGGCACGATTGTTTCGGTAATTGTATCGCCCGGTTCTCGAGTCTCGGTAGTGAAAGCGGGTAGAAGAGGGAAAGAAGCAGAAACTGAATGAAGTGGAACGTGCTCATGAATTTCATTTGGAAGACATGAAAACAACGTGATAGGTAACGTTGAAATGTACGAGCTAGAAACGATGAACCAACGAATGGCGAATTCGCGTCGAGTTGCCGATTCGAGATTTTGTCAGTTCGAATCGAAACAAGAATATTCGATTGCCACATTGTCTTTTGCATGATCTTTTAGCTGTGTAGATTCATATAGATTGCGCCTGTATAATCAGCAAGAGACGTAATTTAATAATCGCGGTATCGAAACATTCATCCCTCCACATTGCGAATGAAGGAGATTGTATTGTTTCTTGTGGACTAACTATGCCTATATCGATATTGCAGGAGTCTCTAAATAGAAGCAAGAAATACAATCCAGAAGACTGACACGGATAAGAAGTTATTCGACCTACAAAAATGTTGCCAGAGCGAGCTAACATGAGCCAGCAATCGACTTCTGAACTCGTCGTTTATATCACTCATGTGGAACCTGACGACATATACCTGAAGATATGGGCCCAGATGGACAGACAGACAGCAATTGCCATCGAGCAGTATATATTTCCTCTGATAGAACAGTTTAATCAAGGATATGGCTGCCCATCTAAAACTAATAGGTTGATGGTTGGATCATTATGCTGTGCTAAATTTCAGACCGAAGGTTACTATCGAGCAAAAATAGTCAGTATACGTCCTGATGGCATGATTGTCGTACAGTTTATTGACTACGGCAACATGGAGGCTATATCACTGAACGATATTCATCTCTTGGACAATATACGTGGAGCAGAACCTCTACAAGCTTATCCAGTGATGGCAACTGAATTTACATTGCTTAATGTATTGCCTGTAAATGGCGTTTGGGATAATAGAACGATTGAGTCAATTAAAAAGAGTATATGTTACAATGAATATAGAGTATTGGTTCAAATGATGAATAATCATTACCTAATAAAACTGTGGTACAACAATGAAGATTTCAGCGAGTTGTTGGTCAAAGAACGTATGGCTTTACCAGCCACTTTGCAAGATATGTTTAGGTATAACTTTTTATAATTAATTTTTTTAGGTTTAATAAAAAAGGAGATATATTTTTAATCTTCTGCCAGCCAAGTTGAACTTCGAAGATACTCGATATTTTAATTATGAATTCTAATACATAAATCAAATAAAGAAAAGATTTCTATTTTGAGTCAAACTAGATCTTAAAGATGTCTTTTCATGCTGAACATTTATTTTCAGCATCAAAATAGATCACATGATCAAAATTGATATTCATCAATTTCTACCGTGTGATTTATTTTGATGCCAAAAATGAGCATCGAGCGTCGGTATGGAAAGGCACTTTGCTTCAGAATATTCATATGTAAATTTGCAAATACATTTTTCAATTTAATTAAAAAATATTTGCTTTACATATGAGAACATCAAATACTAAGATCTGTTTTGATTGAAAATAGAAATTTTTGATTTATTCTTATTGGCTTAAATTTCGTTTCTAATAAATTTGAATCTACAAAAAAAAAAGGTAAATATACAATCTGATTTCTACGATAGCAAAAAACTTCCACAAGTATGCAAGATTTTTTTTAGATTTCTATACAATCTATAAAATTAATATAAAAATCTGCACTAAAATTCAAAGGCTATTTAGTCAGTTCTTATTTTAAGACAGTTTCAAGTAATGTTTTGAGATGCTAATATGTGTGTGAATCTAATTGTCTTATGATATCTTAAGATGGTCTTAAATACAAGAACTGACTATGATTAACACCTAAAACTCAGGTTATTGATGAAAATTTCACAGAAAATAAAAGATTTGGCCGACAGAAAATAAAAGACTACTTTCTTTTTATACTGTTGAATAATTTATCATTCTTCATTATTTAGACCAAAACATACACCGCAATTACGAATGCAACAAATATCATATCAACAACAAAATAAGGGCAATGTGAATAATTTTGCAGCTATGCCAATGATGCAAAATCCAAATCATAATGCCAATGTACAAGGGATGTATCACAAGACTTTTTCTCCTAATGTAAATCAACCTAAACATATTGCTCAACCGATACTGCAACATCCGCCGCCACCACCCATTCAAGAAGCGCTCGTTTTTAAATCACGAGTATTAGAGGTGGGTTCACGTCATGATGTGTTCATATCGCACGTAGAAGACGGCCCGCAAAAATTTTCTATACAAGTTGAAAATGCGAGAGATGTACTGACTTGTCTTATGACTGAAATAAACAATCACCCGAAAAAACCATTGCAAGAACCACCATTACCAGGATCAGTTTGCTTGGGACGCTACAAGGATCCTGGGGGAGAGAGAGTACTATGTCGGGCGGTTGTAATGTCTGTTATGGAACATAAATGTAAACTCTATTACGTCGATTTTGGCCATACAGAAGTTTTACCATATACAGACATTTTTCAATTGCCACCTGAATATATTAATCCCAAGGTGCTCTCTATTCGATTTACCTTAAGCGGCTTAAAAGAATTAATTATCACACAGAAGATGAAAGAGTATTTTAAGGAACTAGTGTATAGAAGATTACTTATTTTACATGTCCGTCCACCAGAAGGACCACCGTTGATTCAGTATGGCGACTTGTACGATAATGGTGTCAATGTAAAGGATCTGTTGAAGAAAGCATTCCCAGAACCAGCTGCAATAGTACCGATAACATATTCGTATCCACAATTAAGACGATTAACAAAAGATTTCCAGGAAGTTATATACGTTTCGTACGTAGAATCGTGTAAAAAATTCTTTGTGCAACTTGACAGTGGAGTAAAATCTCTCGAGTCAATAATGGCTGGCTTGACGCAATATGCTAAAACTGCATCTACCTTAAATATAGCACAACTGAAAGCAGGACAACCCTGTGCAGCTCTATATGATTCACAATGGTATGTTTTGAAATGGCACAATGTTCTCTACTATTGTTTTCTGAGTTGATAATGACTTCCATGTATTTTTTTTTGTTCTAGGTATCGTGCACAAATTCTTGGCATTGTTGGAGACAAAGTCAAAGTAGTATATGTTGATTATGGAAACGAAGAGATAGTATCTGTAATATCTCTTCGTGTAATTCATGATGACTTAGTAACAAAATTGCCTGCACAAGCTATACAGTGTGCGTTGAATGGTTATGAGGTGCTTTCATTAGATCAGGAAGTCTCCAATCATTTTGAAAGATTGACACTTGAGAAACGTTTTTATATGAAAGTAGTTGCTGCACAACCCAATGGCCTATTAGTTGATTTATTTGAATTTGATACAATGAGAAGTGTTCATCCTCAATTATTAAACAATTTATTCTGCGATAAAACTGAAAATTCTACAAGTTCGCGAAATGAAGAAGTTCAGCATTCTGTAAAAAATGAAAGGTAATAAATCGTAATCCTTAATTTGAAACGATATTGATATTAAAATTAAATATATTCAATGAACATGATATTAAAATTAAAACAAACATTTTTCACCAGGAATTGCGTTACAACGTTAATTATCACGAATAATAATATATTTATTATTATTCACAAACTTCATAAAATTATTGAATAAGATACATTTATATGCAAATCTCATATGAAAATCTAGAAAAATAATGTATACTTTAACATATGTATACTTTATAATGATATAAAATTATGTTTGATTTAAGCTATAAAATACTTGTATTCCATTATATTAAAAAATATTGGCATTTTATGATACAATCTCTTTTATATAATTTTTATATTGCGTTAAATTTTGCTTTAATTTTTAATGACTTGTCAATTCTCTTTATAAATAAATATTTAATATAATTGATAATTTTTTAACTGTCATAGTTTTGTGAGATAGTTTTTTTTTACATGTTTAAAGAAAATTATTTTAATACAGCTGCATTTTTTTTACAGTGAAGATAAAGACAAATATAATAAAAGAAGTAACATGGATTCTTGGAATCGCAATCAAAACGCTAAGCCTTTCCAAGACAATAAATCAAGTAATTGGAGAGATGAATCGTCTCAAGAAAAACAATATGATAATCGACGTGAAAGAAGCGGCACTTATTCCTATCGTGACAGTTCACAGAACGATCGATTTATTAGAGATAAACTAACGAACAATAGATTTGATAGAGAGAAATCATATAACAAACACGACGAGAGTGATGGAAATTCATTTAACAGAGATTCATTTAATAGAGGAACCTCTCGCGATAATGGAAATAGATTCTCTGGTAATGAAAGGAGATACAACCGTTACAATTCTGATAAAAATAGCGATAAAGATTCAGATACTTCGTCCAAAGATAATGATAGACGAGGGAAAAGTGGTTTTAAACGTAATGATTTTAACGATAACCGAGGAGGAAATCGCAATGGTGGAGCATCGGACAGGTGGCAAACTTCAAATTGGAATGACAAAAAGCCATCTTATAAGGCTAATTACAGAAACGATAAATTTAATGGTATTTTTATAAATATGTATTTGTGTTTTTGATGTTTAATGTATAATATAAAAAGGTGATTTTACGATATATTTTATTGAATATAGGTGATGACAGTAATAATAAATTCAGGAAAGAAAATAATACAAGTGACGTTACGTATAATCAGGTAGAAACAAAATTAATTATAATTAAATTATAAAATATCATGAAATGTATGTTTGATAGCTTTCAATATTTATAAAATATCACATGCGCATTTATATTATTTACAGACAACTGAGTGTGAATCACGGAAAAAAAATAATCTAAACAATAGACTACAGGACAATATTACTGCTAGCAAAAAATCGCAACTCATGAAAATTGATATTACTCTTGGTTCCGTGAAGAATTGCGAACTTGTGTTTCTTAATAGTCCGTTGGATTTTTTTGTTCAGTTAAGTCCTGAGTGCTTAGAACTAAATTCTGTTATGGAACGTATAGCTGCAATTTATGAGAATGGTGGAGATACAATGCAAGCTTCCGAGATACAAAGCGGTATATATTGTATTGCTCAATACTCAGAGGATCTTAAATGGTACAGAGCGGTAATCAAATCTGTAGAAGAGAACAGCGCGACTGTGGAATTTGTTGATTATGGAAATACCGAATTAGTCAACTTTATGAACATCAAAGTCATTTTAGAAGAATTTCTAAAACTACCAATGCAAGCGGTACATTGTAAATTGCTCGGATTGACAAATACAGGCAATGAGGAAGAGCAACATGCGATTTTCTTGGAGAAGACTGACGGGAAATCTTTACAGGCGGAATTTGTTTTTGAAGAAAACGAAATGTATAAAGTACTGTTACATGAAGTTGTTGATGATGTATCGAATATTAAGTATATAAATGAAGAGTTTTGCACAATCGCAGATTTAACAAAAGCGAAACAAACTGCAACAAATAAAAAAGCATTTAAAACTGTAACAGAAAACAGAATGGTTACAAAGTATGCTTCTCCTGACTCAAAATGGCAAACAACTTTATATGAGCCTGAATCTAAACATGATATAATCGTGACATGGTTTATTAATCCTAATAAGTTATATTGTCAAATATTATCTAAAGAAACAGAATTTAAAACAATGATGAGCGAGATTCAAAAAACTTATACTAGTAATAGTAAATTTGTAACATATAAATTGGAGGTAATTTCTGTTCTTATATATTTAGTCTACTTCACAGTTTTATTGTTTTTATTCTAAGAACAGATTCATATATATTTGTGAAAAGTAGTACTATAATCGAATAAATAAAGATAAAACTGTTGCTTTTTTTTTTTAGATTGGTTCAGCAGTCATAGCTATATTTTCTGAAGATAAAGCTTTCTATCGAGCGGAAGTTGTGAATATTGATACTTTAATGGATACATACGTAGTTCGGTATATAGATTTTGGAAATTGCGCAAGCGTTGATCGACGTAATATTTATCCTGTTGAGAAAAAATTCATGCAGCTGCCTAAATTAGCAGTGCTTTGTTCCTTAAAAGATATTGGACCTAATAATTCGAATTGGTCCGGAATGGATAATAACGCGCTCGATGCATGCTTTAACGCTGACAAATATGAATGCACATTCCATAGTTTTAGTGACGATCTATATGTAATTTCATTAAATCGTAATGGACAAGATGTGGGTAGTATGTTAATACAACAAAATCTTGCTGTCTCTATAAAAATTGAAACAGTTAGTGGTAAGAATTATTTCAAAATCCATTTATATTTCAATGCGCATTACATTATAAGAGGTTGTATTTTATAATAAATGTTACATTATATAAAAAATCATCAATATATTTTTTATATTTTAATTGCAGAAATATCTAACATAAAAGAAAAAGAGTTCAATGATGTAGAAAGAGTAGACATAAGTCTCTTGGGTGGTCAAACTCTCAAAATGAGAATTTCTAATGTAGAAAGCACAGCACAGTTTTATGTTCAGCTTCCATCTGCTATAAAATGTGAAAACATTGTCGATCAATATATGACTGATAAAGATACAAAGGTATTGGTACAAGTGAATCATATTCTGTCACACATATCATTCATAAAATAGAAAACTAGAAAAGTATCTTTCCATTTTTTAACAAACGTGAACTAACAGCTTGTCTTAAAACAAGCTATAGTATTTGTCCATTATTTGTTATTATTTAGTAACAAGCAAAATATATTTAACAAATTTTTTCAATTTCCTAAACGATTGAACAAATTTGAAATTATTTCTTGAACTTTATGATTCTTAAATGTAATTTATTACGGTGATGGAAAAGAAAATATTTCATGTATATAAAAATTTAATATTTTGTAACATACAAAAATTGACTAACACCATGAATCTGATTAATCATGTAACAATTTATGACAGCCCGACATTTATGAATGAATCGAATCGTACCTTTCTAAAATTTTAATAATATTTAATTCCAGTCCCATGATATAAAATGTCTTGAATATCATTGCACGATGTATGGTATTAACAGCTACATAATTAAAAATCAACCGTAACATAATATCCTTAAAAATTTTTCATCATAATATTCAAATTTCCTAAAAATAACAATAATTTAACATCGAAATAGCTTATATCTTCTCAACCTAACGATCGATCGCATGAACCTAAGCGAATTTTATTGATAAAGAAAAGTTACGATAATGTCAGGTGATGCCGCGATTATCAACCCGCGAATTATGTCTTGGCGCGGGTTGTTTAGTCAATACAAATGGAACATGGAGGCGAGCTGTAGTGATTAACTGTACACGGTCCAACGGGTTTGATGTAAAACTCATTGATACCGGGATGTACGATGAAATTTTGGATAATGTGAGTTTTCATAGAGACAGATATTTATAAAATAAATTATAAGATATTTATAAAAACTACAAGTATTGATTCCATCAAGCAAGTTAATACCATACATCATGTCGCAGTATAAGCTTATGACATATTGAATCTGGTAGAAATTATAACTATATACTATAATTATATACTATGAATAAATAAATTTATAATTTTAATATTCATTTCAATTTCTATTATTAATGTGACAATAACGATCCAGGCTTTGGCTCTACCTGGAGAGCTCGCAACCATGCAAAACCAAGCATTAGAATGTTCTCTACAAAATGTAACAGCATCGCCCAATGCAGATAAACAATTGAAAGAACTTGAAGGCACAGAAATATTAATTTATGTGGAAGAAGTCAATAATAGCAGGTTTGTAAATTTTGCTGTAATTATAAATATACAAACAAGTTTTTGGTTAATGGATATTAACATCTTTTATTTATATAGACTTATCGTAAAATTGTACGATCTATTCGGTAATGGGATAATTAATACCGAAGAGAAAATACCACCCGTATGTGCAATGCCCATTTTAAGTTCAACTCACAATGTCTTTGTATCATATGCGGATCATCCTACTAACATCTGGTTGCAACGATATTTGGATGTGGATCTTGAGACTAAACTAGCGAGAGATCTTCAACAATATTATGCTAGTTCTGGACAAAATCTTAAACCAGAAATTCATTTATTATGCGCGACGAAATATTCAGACGACGGCCAATGGTACAGAGGGAAAATCATTAGTCTTACCGAAACGACGGCCTATATAAATTATATTGACTACGGCAATTCGGAGAAAGTTGCCCTAGACTCACTCATGGTTTTGGAACCGCAATTTTATGAACCCCCCCAATTAGGTATAAATGTATCGTTGTCCATATCTCTTACTGGCACTGAGGCTGAACAGAAAGATATATTGCAAACTCATTTGATGAGTAAAGATTTTGTGGCTACATTTTATAACGTGCACAAAAAATGGGTCGTCGATTTAACTGAAAACGGAGAAAAACTCAGCGATAAATTCCGTTCGTTGAATTTAGTAGAAATAGAACAAACATTTGAATCAGCACCTCAACTAGCATCTCAGATACACGAAACAACACCTGGCAGATTCGACGTATGTGTATCTCATGTGGATTCTCCAAGTCAGTTCTGGTTACAGTATATGGATAAGATTACAGCTCTTAATGAAAAACAACAACAACTTCAGCTAGAAGTTTCCAATTTTTTGACGATAGACGGTATACCGGAAGAAGGCACTTTGTGTGTTGCCGTTTATACGATTGATGATCTCTGGTATCGCGCGGAGGTATTAGATGCAGATGAAGATATCACAACTGTCCGGTTCATAGACTATGGTAATACTGATGTCATAGATAACAAGGCGAGTAACATTCGACAGATACCAGACGACTGGAAGAACTTAGAAATATTCGCATTTAAATGCAGACTTGATGTTATTCCTGTAGATACAGAGGATTGGAGCGAATCGACTTGCGAGAGATTCCAGAACATAGTAACATCAGTGGAGAGTCTTCAAGCTCTGATAGTAGCAGATACTATGCCTAAGCGCGTAGAACTGTTCATAGACAACAAGAGCGTTAGCGAGACATTAGTCGAAGAGAAACATGCAATCATAATTAATATCGAGCAGGAACTCGTAAATGAGATAGTCGATCTTGAATTGGATCCGCACTCAGCCTTCGTGTGCCACATTAATTCACCGAGTGAGTTTTGGGTTCAGGAAGAAAAATCAGTTGCCGATTTAGAAGTGATGGTGGATAGATTCATGGTCGCCGATATGTTCTCGAAGATTGAAGAAAGGAAAGAAGGTTTGCTGTGTGTCGCCAAGTATCCTGAGGACGAACAGTGGTACAGAGCGCGCATTGTCTCTCATGACGATAACGGCACGCAAGTCATATACATCGATTACGGAAATTCTGCAATATCCACCGAAATTCGTACCATTCCAGAAGACTTAGCGAGTATACCGCCTTTGTCGCGAAAGTGCTGCTTGGAATTGCCATCGCAAGTCGCGGAATGGTCTGAGCAGGCACGTGAAAAATTCGTCAAATTGGCCGCAGACGGCGCGACAATTTTCCTCCTAGACGTTCTGAAAGACCAAGAAACATCATTGGTGAAACTAACCCTAGACGGTCAAAATGTCGCTGATATTCTTGGTAATATGTGCGAACAGAATTTGCCAGTTATAGAGGAGAGATTGCCACCGCTCGGTGAAGAGAATTCGCCGAATGTGATGGTCAGTCATATCAACTGTCCAAACGAGTTCTGGATTCAAGCCGAAAGCAGTATAAGCGAACTGGAGGTAATGTCGGATCGTTTACGAGATGCGGAAAGTTTTCTCACGTTGAACAACCTCGATGTGGGCATGGTCTGTGCAGCTCGATATCCCGAGGATGGTTATTGGTATAGAGCAAAGATAGTCAGGCATTGTGAAGAGGGTACGGAGGTCCTGTACATGGATTACGGCAACTCTGCGGTTACGGAGGAATTGCGAGTGCTGCCGGAGGATATCGTGAATATTCCAATCTTATCGAAACTATGCGCGCTGGAAAAACCAAACAACATTGTTGAATGGAGTGAAAAAGCTTGCGACAAATTTAAGGAACTCGCTGCTGAAGGAGCCACGATGTTCCAGTTTGAAAGTCTCGACGAGGACGATCCGATGCACGTTCGATTATGCCTAAACGGAACAAATGTTATTGATCTTTTATCTGAATGCGAAAATATTCCAGAAGTTATAGAAATAATCGAAACAGATGATGAAAATATTGCTGAAAATAATATCGATATGGAAATACAAGAAACAATGTCACATGAATATCAATTAATAAATGATAAAGAAACAGTATTAAATCAAACGGATGATGTGGAATGTATAAATCAAATGAAAAAGCTTGAAATTAATGAAGTAGCATCTAATGAATTGACTAACTCTGATATAGATGAGAAATGCGAAGACCAGCAAATTGCAAACTTTAGCGAAATTAAAAAGAACATAGATGACAGTTCTGAAATTACAGCAGTTGAATGTACTTCCTCAATGTTGAAAGATATTATCAGCGCAGTCGTAATGGAGAAGGGTTTAGATGTCACGGTTAGAAATGAAACGATTTCTAATGCAATTACTTCTATCGAACCATATTTGACATCCTCGTCCAATGTAAAAGAACTTAGCATTGACGAAATAATTGAAAATATGATAAAAAATGCCACTGACGATTTAGAATCACAGAAAATCGATGATGCAAATTTATTAAATACAAGAAGAGACATTGAGAATTTGGAATCGAACAAAGTTTTATCTGTAACGACTGAAGCACAGCCTCAGGACACGCAACTTCATACTAGTCAAGTTCAGAATGTGGAACAAGAAATATGCATTAAGATGGAATCTGATGCAAACGAATCTTCAAAATCCGAAATTTTAGAAATGGTATCACGCTTGCCAAAAGAACAAATCAATCTCGAACAGATTCAAAGGCAAAATCCAACAAAAAACGAAACCATTCCTGAAAGTATAAACAATAGTTTGGAAAGTCATTCTGAGAACACAGATACGAGTCACGCAGATTCTTCCTCGGGATTATCTTGTACAGCGGAATCGCCCATAATTAAGACTGAGCCAATTATGCAACATAGTCATTCAGAAAAACAGTCAGAGGATATACTTTGTGTTTCCGAAGGCGAGTCATCTAAGTTAAATGAAAGCAAAACAGAAGCAAAATGTTCTTTGACACCAAAAATATCACATTCGGAGAAAATTGTAACCGCTGTCGTGAATCCCTATGTACAATCAGTCCTCGACACAAACGAAACTGACGAGGTACTCAGTATCTCCTTAGAGGACAACATTCCTAAATAGATGGTATAATTTTATAACATAGCGGATACGTATTGCAAATTTATATGTACTTACGCATTATGTACGTACGTATAAACTTACAGTATAAGAATTTGTATAACATAGGTTTTCTAAAAGATCACTTTTATTTGTTGTATTTTTCTTATTATGTTTACATAAGTATGTAATGCATATTTAGTAAAAAAGCTGTACATAACGTATGGCAAAAGTTTAATTTTTTCTCCTTTTTATAAACGACACAAATATGCCGTGTTTCTTATAAATTTACTACACGTTGCTACTATGATATACGTCACACCAAATTATACAACCAAAGATTTTACTTAATCAATAACTGAATTACGTTTTTATATCTGATGCTAATTAACTCGTTTATAATATCGAATAATAATTGCTATTCTATCTTGAATGATGATTATTGTTCTATCTTGAATGATAATTATTGTTTTATCTTGAATGATAATTAATGTTCATGATTTTTTAAAATTATCATCCAATTAAAACAATATCTTTCCAGTTTTTGCTTTCAATTTGAGATAACTAAATTTGTCTTTGTTCAAACAACATTATTACAATTATATATTCAATTTTTTTTATCAATATAATAAACAAACTAAAGTATTATTTCTTTGACATACATGTTTGGCAACTATATATAATCAAATATTTGGAGCAATTTTTAATGCCATTTCTTAAGAAATGAAATATTTATGCAGTTATTTTTTTTCCATGAAATGCATTCTTTAAAAAAATAACATTTACAAATTATTTTTATAACATTATAATTACGCAACATATAAAACGCAACAATAGTATTTAAACGTGATGCAATTTGAAGTTTCTTTGAGCATTGTAAGAAAAAGAAAAGCTGCTTTTTGTGTCGTTATTATGTTGTGTACATTTTCCTATATATTGAAACTATGTATACATAAATACTAAATCAAATGTGAATTGTAACTTCATTTTACATCCTATGCCATGTATTGCAATTCCTTTATTTCTGCCTACAGTTCTTTATTAATATGTATAACATTATGATATAGTAGATGACAAGCAAAGCTGTAATCTGTATAAATTGTAATTGTATTCTACTAAAATATATTTTTCTAATAAACATTTCAAGATATTCTGCCGCGTTTTATAATTATCCGCATTTATATAATTTGTAATTTACAAATACATGAAATTTCATCATTCATTTTTATTTTTATCTTTGTAAAATATTTTGTTACAGCGCTGTAGTATATAGTGGATTTTTCTTCGAAGAACATACAAATTATTTCTCGAATTGTTCTGGTAATTTCAGAAGTCAATCTTCAAATTCCTTTTTTTACGACTGCATGCTCTGGCTTTATTAATTTAAAGAACTCTGATTAATGATTTTCAATTATGTACAAATACAAAATATTTCTTCAATTATATATAATTAGTATCACTAAGTATATTTAATTATTAATGATATCAATAATAATTATATGTAACATATGTAAAAAAAATATTAATTATACATATATAATATAGCATATAAATATACATTTTTACTTTTAAAAATTTCATATTAATAGATGCAATACATTATATTAGGTGTAGTAAAAAGAAATCCATTATTTTTCCGATGGCTTTAGTAATCTGTATCACGCGTAGACGAGATACAGATTATTAAAGCCATCTATTGGAAAAATAATGGATTTCTTTTTACTACACCTAATATTAAAAAAATATAATATATATAAAAATATAATTCAATCATTGTTAAAATACGTGACAAAAATTTTAGATTTAATCAATTTGCTTCGTATTTTGAAGTCACCCTTTCGTTTAGCGATCATTAAATTCCTTTTGACAGTTGCATTGTAATTGTCACGTTTCTCCTTAGCGAGGAATTCGCGCGCGAGTGCGATTTCGTCCTCTAGGAACCATCGTAGGGGACTCCGGCATCTTCTGCATCGTCCTAGATAAGCTCTATCTTTAGTCTCGAGAATTTTGCGTTGAATGGTATACGGTGGCGGACCGATGTCCTGTACGCGAAATTTCACTCCTGGTCCACCGCTGCCTAGAACGACGTTCACCAAGGATGACGTAAACGGCGGCTTTCGCATATCATAGCGTTTCTCAGGATCCTGATCCTTCTCTTCGCAACAGAATCCATATGGTTTCTGTGGCAGCCGCGAGCGTGACAATTTTGGGAGACTACGTTTACTCGGCACCTTTCTCATATTGCCTTTCAATCGATGATAGATTAAAAAAGTACTTTATAAGGAATCATTTATACCAATTAAGAGATTACTTATCATAATATATTATAAATGTACTTTCAATATTTTAGTAAATTTCATGATGTAAGAAGTTTTCTTACATCATGATCTCAATTATTTTTATCATTTGTTGTCAAAATGAAACAGTTGAGAAATTTCATTAGTGAAAAATAATAATAAATAATTAATAATAATAATAATAATAATAAAATAATTAATAATAATAATCATAATAATTAATCATATTGCTGAAGATTTATATAATCGATATATATCTCTTCAATTGACTTAAATCGTTTATTGTTAAAATTAAAATAAAACAACTGAAACAATTTTATGCTAAAAAGTTAGTGAAAAATTTAATTACATGCTGGAGAGTGGAGAAAAAATATAATTCGGGCTTAAGAATGAGTTATGAGGGTGAAATTTACCCCCATTATCTATTTTTCACCAATCACATTTGATGTTAAAATGCCGGTGTTTATATGAGGATCTGGGACTACGATGCCCGATCCTAGATCTTAGCCCTCATCACTGTTCATCACTCATCATTCATGTTTCGAGACTTCGAAGTAAAAATTAGGTTAGATATCTAATATTTAACATTGTGCGTGATTATGCGACGATGATAGCACATGATCGATTATTGTAGGACTGGCAGATCGAATTATGAATTCATCTACCCTGTCGACGAGCACTTTAGGGCACTCGACGGGGCAGAGAACGCCAGAATCCCAAGAT
Source organism: Acromyrmex echinatior (assembly GCF_024713525.1). Taxonomy (NCBI): domain Eukaryota; kingdom Metazoa; phylum Arthropoda; class Insecta; order Hymenoptera; family Formicidae; genus Acromyrmex; species Acromyrmex echinatior. The sequence continues at coordinate 23,017,956 of NC_141853.1, forward strand.
TCGGAGCTGACCTCAAGCGCGACTCAAACATCCAAGATCCTGAATCAAATGAAATCTGAATTACAAGAGCAGAAGCAGCGCAAACGATTCCTCAAGGAACTTCATACAAAACGCGTACAATTCTTGCGAAAGGAACTGGACTATCTCAAAGCGACAGAGTGGAGATATCAATCTATAGATCGGTAAATATCGTGTTTTTTCTGTTCCTAGTATTTTTAATTTTTCGTTGCTTGGTTGCTTCATTGATGACTTTGTTTTTCTTATATACATTTTTATATTATTTAGATAGAAAATACTTAAGATACTTTTCAACAAAACATGATACAACATAACATATTATCTTAGTTAACATCAAACAACAAGGATATAATGATGTCTCCTGTATTGCACTGTATCTATTAGCAAAGTAAAATATAAACATTTCAAATAATTAAGTACATGTTATAGTCAATAATGATATTGTTACATTATTTAACAGAGAATAGTTATATATTATTTTATTGTAAAGTTATACCATATCAGTGCATTAGATACTAAAACTTTGACTGCATTCTGTTATTCATTACTAAATATATAACTTCTTAAGACTATTTTATTTGTGTATTTTTATTATACGACAAAAACTCGTAAATGAGATAATAACAAGTAGAGTTATATGATAGGTTTTCAATACTTGCAATGAATAACGGAATACAGCCTTTAAATTGCACTAATCCAATACAAGTGACCGAATTTATCACAAGTGCTTCTTGCTGGAAAGTATCCTTAGACCATGTTCATTTGATGCTTGTGATATTCTTGAAATCATTTTATTTTTGTTGTTTATCAAATATTAGACCAAGATAAATGATACTCATGAGTATTATGATTATTTTAAATATCTAAACTATCTTTTATGTTCATAGGTACTTAGATAGGAGCCAGAGGAATTAAAGATGTTGTCGTTAATGTATAATGGGATTCAATATGCTATGAGCTATGTGTATTCAAAGGAGACTACAAAGAATACAGACGAAGAAATAAATGAAATTATATCTCGTATAGAACTTGCAAATGAGATCAACACAGATAAAACTGAAAAGGAAGAAGAAGCATTGAACAAAGAAGGATGTTATTACAAGACGGGAAGTATTACCCACATCTCTACAGATTGCATCCTTATAGATGATTTCTATACATACAATATAATCGATGACTCGACTAATAATCTCAAAATAGGTGATAAGATTTACTACCTGTTATATTTACGGGATCCAAATGCAAAGCCAAAAGTACGAAAAATTATTTGTGTAATAAATGACGACTGGAATAATGAAAACATTAATGTGAAAAACGATGTCCACACTTGTATGACATCAACGAATATAGTTGTTAAAGTGACAAAACGCGAAGGTCGAATCGCCATTGTCGAGCCGAATAATATTCGCATTGATTTGTGCACAGTGCGATCCGACTTCATTCCCATAGTTGGTGATTGGTTGATATTAGACTGCTTAGTCGAATTAAACAATAAATCTGAAGATTGGATGGGCGAAATCTTGGAGATTAATGGAATCAAACCGTTGCGATCTCAATTAAATTGTGGTGTGATATCAAAGTATAATCCAGAGAACAAGGTGGGAATAATTAATAAGAATATAATTTTTTATAAACGTTTGTGTGGTATGGGTTATATTCCCTGCGTTGGTGACAATGTAGTGACTGAAAGCATAGAAAGTGATCAAGGACAGTACAAATGGAGATCATTAGCTATAACTCCATTAATACAGGTAAGATTTTAGTTATTGTATAGTATGATATTATTATATAATTTTTAAATATTTATCTTGTTTTTTTTTCTTATTTTAGGCTCCAAAAAAATTAATTACCTTAACAAACAATATTCCTCCTTCCATATTAGATGCCGAATTATTAAGAAACAAATATGGTATTGTCATAGACGACAAATTAGAATTCAATTTGGGCATAGAGGAAGAGGGTACTCTGGAGGTTTCGATACAAAATAACGCTAGTTATGCTCATTTATTACAAAGTGGTTCCTTTGTGCCACAGAAGACTCCATCTCAGTTGTCATTAGAGTCACCGATATATACAAGTATTAGCACAGTAATAAATCCTTCAGAAAGCGTTACTTACACATTCAAATGCAAACCACAATTTATTGGTACGTCCGAGGAACAATTTATCTTTAATTTCAAAGACTTTAAGATAGCTAGAGTGTTTCATATAAATATCAATACAAAGAATATTTCACAAGTTTCACAAAAATTCAATTCCGCATCTATTCAACAAAAAAGGGAGAAATTTTGTTTACCTGACTTGAATGAGTTAATTGAAACTACATGTATCCCTGGAGTAAGACCATCTAAACCACCTGCGTTTGTCAAAATACGCAATGGAATCTTCAAAATACCACGATACATTTGGAATACAGTTTATGATATTATGCAGAATAAATTGTCACTCACGGAACGCGAAATCGCTATCGGAAATCAACTACCTTGTCTTCAAAAAGAGCTTTCCTTTGAGACATATAAGGACCGTTTTCACATTTTATTGTTTCTGGAAGAAATAAGTCTAATAATACATATACAAAGATACAACATGAAAAGTGCGATTCTGCGACGATGCGGTGATTATCTTATGCTTAAAGTGCCAGGATTAGCAGAAAAACGACCTTCCCTCATGGTTGGTGATAAAGTTGTAGTATCTTTTCAGTGTTATAGTTCTAAAGGTAATTTATAAGAAAGAAGTTTAAAAACATATTTTTATATTATATTCATACATAGTCACTATGAAAATTGTACAATACATTATATTTATTAAAAGTTTAGCAATTATATGATACTTATTGGAAAGAGCGGATAAATATTTATGACTATTGGATAAAATGTAAAAAAGTAGGAAGAGAACAAGTCATAATCTTGTATGCTGCACATTTGCGAAGAAATATCTAATGCCACAAATATCTCCTTCCAATAAATCATGTATTGCTAAACTTTTATAGTTATCTAAACATACGCATATTGTACAGATGAAAATATTTTAAAATTAATTTCGGAATATCGAAATATTAATAATTATATATATATATATATATATTTCTAATTTGTTTTGTAATAGAAAATCCAAAATACGAGGGCTTCATTCACAAAATAAAAAGCACTGAACTCTTTTTGAAATTTAACCAAAAGTTTCATCGTGAATACAATGGCGAGGATTGTCAAGTGTCATTTATAATGTCGAATGCTTCTTTGCAACGTTGTCATGTTGGTATTAATTTAGCTATCAATCGTCTTGGACCTGATATTCTATTTCCTACTCGAGTAGTGCAAAAAGAACCACAATTTTATTTAGAAGAATATGAAAACGAAGAAAAATCCATTGATGTGCAACTTTGTCACAATGAATCTATTTCTTCTAACAGTTCCAGTTCCTCTACCACTTCTGTCAGTGATATCTCTAATAATGTTGTTAAAAGATTTCCAAGAATGTCAGTAGCGGATAGACTTTCCAATGTTAAATCAGTTGAATCAGTATTTAAAAAACCAATGTCATCTACTGGAACGAAAATGAATCCGAATTTTGAAACGAATTTGGCAAATGCCAACGATGGTAAAATTAATATTGCTGATGCCACAATTTCAAGGACGCCAAATGGATCGATCACTCAAACTAATGATGAACTAAAACCATATATTATTCAAATAAAGAAACGAAAATTAAATTGGTTCAATAAAAAATTGAATTATTATCAAAAAGAAGCTGTGAAAAACATAATATTGGGATTAGCGCGTCCACTACCCTATATTATATTTGGCCCGCCTGGAACAGGAAAGACGGTGACCATATGCGAGACAATCTTACAAATTTTAACTATAATTCCCGAAAGCAGACTTCTTGTAGCAACGCCATCGAACAGCTCGGCCAATTTAATAACGGAACGCTTATTAAACAGTAACATACTTAAACCAGGTGATATGGTATGTTTTCGTTTTCTACTAATTTCTTGATTATTATATGGAATTTCTGATTTATTATAAAAACTGACAAAATTTTTAACATGATTTCATATATTCGTTAATAAAGAATTACAAAAAGGATCATATTATGAATTATTAAATAGTTCCGTTTTCTCTGTATTTGTTTATTGTATGTATATGCTGTAGGTTCGACTGATAGCTTATCATTGTTTGAATACCAATATGATACCTGAGGAATTATTACCTTACTGTGCCACAGCGGAATTAGCTGAGGAAGGAACAGCAGATCGTTTCTATCATGATAAGAACGGAATAAAAATGAACTGCCCCATGTCTGTACTGGGTCGCCATAGAATTACTATCGGCACTTGCAACATATTAGGAATATTGCACAACATGGGTTTTCCCCGTGGTCATTTCTCGCACATTCTAGTCGACGAGGCGGGTCAAGCAACTGAGCCAGAGATTATGATTCCCTTGAATTTCATTCATTCTGATTACGGTCAAGTAGTACTCGCAGGCGATCCAATGCAACTTGGGCCTATCGTGCAAAGCCAATTAGGGTCGTTTTTTGGACTTGGTGTATCATTCCTTTCGAGACTTTTACAGCAATTTCCTTATCAGAGGGATCCTGATGGATTCGAGACCTGCTATGATCCCAGACTCGTTACAAAACTTGTAATGAACTATCGCAGCTTACCAGAAATACTGCATCTACCAAACATGCTATTTTATGAATCGGAATTACAGCCGCAAGTATGTATAACTATGGCTATCAAATTCTGATTTCTGTAAATCAATTATAATTTGTTTGTTTGCTATATTTAGTTGTCATCTGAGAATAGTGAGGAAGCTAAACTATTGGAAATGTTGAGAGCAGAGCTGCCCGAGAAAGACGGATCACCATCAGCCATAATTTTTCATGGGGTCAATGGTGAGAACTACCAAGATTCCGAAAGTCCAAGCTGGTACAATCCCGAAGAAGCTGCACAAGTATATCTCTATTTGTCGAAATTGTATAAATATGGGCTTGAACCGGATGATATAGGAATTATAACTCCTTATCATAAACAGGTATATATGAGTATTTTAAATAAAATTCTATCATTTATTAAAAATCTTTCTTTCTTTTCTATGAAAATCATTTGTATCAAGGTGGTGCAAATCCGAGATCTGCTGTTGGAGCTAAATCTTAAATTACCAAAAATCAGCTCTGTGGAAGCATTTCAAGGTCAAGAAAGAAAAGTAATTATTATTTCGGCTGTCAGATCGTATAATAATTTAATTGACGAGGATGTCAAGCACTCCCTAGGCTTTGTTGCTTCGCCCACTAGACTCAACGTCGCAATTACTCGTGCTCGCGCTCTACTTATTATCCTAGGAAATCCGAAATTACTCGTTTTAGATCCATATTGGAGAAGCCTTCTAACATATTGTATTGATTGTGGTGGATATACGGGATGTAACTTTTCACTTTCGTAACAAATCTTCAAAACGTACAAATATCTCATAACATTATGTAAGAATCATAATATACTTAAATAATATTTAAGACATAATTATTATAATTATAACTATAAATAGTTATAATTCTATATTTCTTGGTTAGTATACTGTTATTACAATCGGACTGCCAATTTCGAAATTCTACAACTAATAAAATTATAACAGCCCTTTCTAAAGTCCTTGAATAAAATATTTTTATTTTTTGATACTTTCTATTAACAAAGACAGGATACTCGATAGGATAACTTATAATGACTTCTAGTTAAACTAAAAATTTGTGTATATAAGGATAGGATACACACTACTCTCGAAGACTTTTCATAATTGTAGCATAATTGTAGCAAGCATTTAAACCGTTGAACTTACCGTAGCACTGATTGTGAACTAAATCAAAGATTTTATGATACTGCAAAACTAATACAATCGTAATTCACAAATCGTCGTTTTTGAAATATAATCAAATACCTATTTACTTAAATATACTTGAAATAATGAGAAACGGCAATGTCCGAAAATGGTAGTGTACAATAAATAAATGCGATGTTTTCTCTTATAAAATGTTATTGATTGCTCATTATTTATTATAGTATAGTTTGACAATTCTAAGATACTGACAGCGAATAAAAATAAGTACATCTGATTCATGATGTCACTTATGCAGTATTTCTTTACATTTGGAAGCCTGATTATTGTTAATAATCAGAGGTGGAATATCTCTTTTGGGCACTACTCCTCCACGTTGTATCGAGTTGTCAGAAATCCAAGTTCCACGAGTGATACTGAAACAAAAGTGAAATTGTTTTTAAAATTTATAAGCAAGCAAAGTACATTTTAGAACGTCACACTTTGTAATGATTACATGTAATGGTAAAAAGCAATATGAAAAGAAACAGAACATTTCAGCCTAGTGTAATTGGCAAGAACAATAAATAACAAATGTGAGTGTATGTGTGGACAAACGTCAAAATAATATATTAGAAATTAGAAGTACAAAAATTAAAGATTGCATAAGACATATAAAAAAATCTGATTAGATATTAAATATAACTAGACACATAAATAAATTATTGTGTATACCATTACATACTTAACATTAATTTGTAATATGCATAACTTTACTTCACTTTTACTTTTCTCATGTCTACTGCAATGTTTTTGCGTTAAATGAACTAAATGATATTATACGCGCAATACGATTGTGAATGATACTGACCTCTGTTAGTTCCACACTATACTTACTGGGTCTTGATTCTTCGCTTTTAGTTTTCTCTCAATTAGATTTTCTAATGCCTCGCTTCGTACACTCAATGTCTCAATCTTCTCAACCAATTGTTGATATGGAGATGCTGGCTGTCCTCCCATTACTACATGTCCCAACTTGCTATCAATCTTGGCGTCTAAACGTGCATTGCGAATTAAGTTCACAATCCAGCACTCCGCAACATCCGCCTTCATATTTAGTTTCTCCGCAAGCATTCTATGAATAATATAAAAATTAAAAATAAATGTATATGTGTAGGTGTGTATGTGATTCTAAAAGACATAATTACTGTATAACTAATAAAAAAATAATTAATCAAATCTTGTTTTTATAGTCATGATGCAAAAAAATTACATACTGGATACTAATGCATTGATGAATTCTGCAGAATGTTTCAAAAATCATCAATCGTGCATTTTCCACAAATTCATTCAGTAGAGCGATTAGAAAGAAATCGTTAAAAACGACAGTCTGACACTCTTGCAACTTCTGCCGAGCTCCATCAAAATCAAAATTAACATACAAATGTTCCAAAAATTCTGTGATGGGATCTCGATAGGTATAAGATTCCTATATAAAAATAACATTTTTTTAAGATATATATAAAACATTTCAATAATATAATATAAAAAGTATCAGTTTCTCTTTATTAGTTATAAATTTTTCAACAAATTTGAACCAATATTACTGATACTCATTTTTTAAAGTTTTGTATTCTCTTAAATTATTAATTATCGACACTGAAAAAAATTTGCACGAATTTTTATATATTTTATTAGGTGTTGGAATTAATTCGTAGCGTTTTTAATGAAAGAATGTTATTTATTTCACATGAGCATTAAAAAATACATTAATGAAAGTACTTCCCATCTCTTGTAAAACGCTACGAATTAATTCCAACACCTAATATAAAGTAATGATTTCAAAATCTGACCTGTTGTATTACTTTTACAAGATCCTTCAGAATAGACCGCCTAGAACGATTGACAATAACTGCTGCAGCCAAATAACGAAGTATATGCGGACACATTGTTTGAATAGCATTTAAATAACTGTAAAAATGTATTAGATTACAATTTTATAATTTTTATAAATATCATTAACATTATTAAAGTGGTTTTTTAAATTTACGTAATTTACCTGCGTAAAGTATTTCTGACACTCCATTATACCTCAATTTTTATTCTCATTAATGATTTACAATTAAATAAAGATAATATTCTATAGATATTCCATAGATAAAAATGCATAAAAAATTTTTTTAATTGTGAAACAATTTCCATTAAATATAATAATATGTATAAATAGCATTCATTTGTTTAATGAATTTATAAGACTGAAGTATCCTGGACATCCTATACAAGTATATGACAAATTAAATACTTTCTTAACAAATTGTACATACTGTGGTCGATAGAGGAACATCTCAATAATGAGATCTCTTCCCTTTACATGATTAAAGAATACAAATAAACTCCAGTGAATGAGCCATGTGCGTTGCTGTAATACTTGTAGCGAATTGCCAATAACATTACTGTCGATATATTCTCGTAACTTATTCACGTCCTCCAATGCTGTTTCCCAATTTTGTACAAGAATCTCTGATGCCAATTTCCCCCATAAAACATTTAAATAGTTCTAAAAATTAAATATACAAATATTAAAATAGATAATTTCATAAAATATATTGTACTTAATTTTTATAATTATAAAAATTGATATTACCTTATCAGTAGGAGACATAATCAGCATATAGAAGTACAAATATGATGTAGAAACAGAATAATTACCACATTCATAGCGATATTTTGCCAGCTTCACAAAGCTATCCATCATTTCTACCCTAAACTGTACATGCAAAACTACATCAATACATTTTTCACATTTATAATATCTTGTTAGAATACTACTTAAATAAAAATTTCCTTATCTAACATAGTAATATAACTGTTCTACCTACATCTGATTCTTGAGTAAGATAATTATTAAGCGCTTTGGAATCACGCATGTTTTCCATTTTCTTCATAACTTCCTCATTATTCATAAGAGCAAGCACTACTGAAACATTATTTTGGAGTACGCCAAGCTCTTGTAATACATCAGCACGTCTGGATTTTATTTCCTACAACATCGCTATGTTAATTTATCATTTAATCTTTAAATAAAATCATTATTTTCTCTTCACTACTATTGTTTGTGTCTGGGTTGATTTTCATTACTTTTACAAATATACAAAAATTATTAAGTGATTCTTACATATACATCTTTAGAAAGTATTTATAGGATTAAAAAAAGAAAAGAACTATTAATTAGCCAAATGCACCTAATATTAAAAAAAAAACCTTGGAATATGAATGACTCATTATGTGTACTAAAGAATAAACACAATCTGAATATGTAACAAGAAATTGAATCCATGATGATCAATTCTTTCACAATCTCGTAACTGTGACACACGTTACATAGTGAAACGCACCTCCGGTACTTCCACATTGGGATAAAGCTGTTTCCTGATGTCGATGGTGTAGTCAATCATATTCGTCTTGCTGAGAATGTCAAGTTTCGCGTGTAACAGCTCATCCTCGTCGTAAATCTGCAACGTATCACATGTAACATAACCAAAACGCAAGTGCCGCGACGTCGCGACGTCCGGCTTCATACCTGCTTCGCCGACAGAAATTCCAGCAGAGGAAACACCAAGTGACGGTCCAAGTATTGACCTATGCGAGACGTTAAGTCGAATTTCGCCATTGCGGCGCTTTCGGTTTAACGTCAATTAACTCGTAAATGCCAAATCTGGCTCCGTACGCTCACCTCACCGTAATCACGTTGAATGAAAAGACATTCTCACACAACGTGGCGCTGAAAGATATGAAGTTAGCAACAGTTCATAAGCAATCGTCGCAGGTTTGCCATTCACCCAAGCAGAAACGGAAAGTCACTGAAAGAAAAAAAAACGATTAATTTGACAATCAAAAGGACAATCCTACTAAACCCCTAATAAAAAACATTTTATTTTGGTAATCTTTTCTTTAATTTGATATTAATCTTAATATTAACAATTAATTATATAAATAATTATTATAATATAATTAATTTTATTTTTTTAGGAAGTTTCGTCGCGCTAAGGTTGTCACTTTGATTCAAAATAACGTGATGATTGCAGCTAATTTCAGTACAGTACATTCGGAAGAAAGTGAAGGTGGTAGAGTTATCGTTAAAATTTTTCGAACAGTTTTAGGCATCATCTGTCGCCGAAGTGAAGTACTTGAGTTGACAGAATGCCACCGAAAAAACCGCCGGCGCCGAGCAAAAAAGCGGAGCAAAAGAAGAAGGAAAAAGTTATAGAGGTAGGAGACACTTTTTGTGTCTAACCAAAAATTTTGGAATTCCACATGTTTTCTAGATAAATATATGAAATTAATAAATTTATGATATATTTTTTAACATATACTTACGCATATCAAACTTAATGTATCTAAAATCTGAACCTTCTTTTTCTTTTAAGGATAAAACATTTGGTATAAAAAATAAAAAGGGTGCCAAGCAACAGAAGTTCATTCAACAAGTTGAAAAGCAAGTGAAATCTGGTGGTGTAAATCCCCGCAAACTCGAGGATCCCAATGCTAAAAAGTTGGAGAAGGAGAAGAAGCTGAAGGAGCAAAAGGAATTAGCTCTTATTTTTAAACCTGTTCAAGCGCAGAAGATCGATAAAGGTACTGAATACATTGATTGAACTATAGAAAGCTATCAAATATCAAACATATCTTTAAATAAAAAAATACAACAAAATAATTTTTGCAGGCATAGATCCCAAGTCTGTTGTGTGTGCGTTTTTCAAGCAAGGACAATGTACAAAAGGAGATAAGTGTAAATTTTCGCATGATTTGAGCATTGAGCGGAAAGCTGAAAAACGATCTTTATATTGTGATATGAGAGACGATGATAAAGAGGAGGATACAATGGATAAGTGGGACGAGGATAAACTGAAAGAGGTTGTGGAAAAGAAACATGGCAGCGGCAGTCGTCCAACTACTGATATCGTAAGTTATATAAATAGCATTATAATTTAACTGTAGGAAATCATTTGAATATTTATTCAATTTATGGGAATATAAAACAAAATAATTCTTTCTTGCTAGATATGCAAACACTTCTTAGAAGCAGTAGAGAAGTCGAAATATGGTTGGTTTTGGGAATGTCCGTCTGGTCAAAAATGCATCTATAGGCATGCTTTACCTCCTGGATTTGTCTTGAAAAAAGATAAGAAAAAGGAAGACAAGAAGGATGAGATTTCCCTAGAAGATCTCATAGAAACAGAAAGGGCCAATTTAGGACCTAATCAGGTATGAATATATTGTTATGAAATATGTAAAACTCAGATAAAAAAATAAATTTTATATAAAGAATATAGTATATTAAGATTATATAATAATCTTATATAATAAAAATTTTCAACAGACTAAGATAACACTAGAGACATTCTTGGCTTGGAAGAAGAGAAAGTTGAAAGAGAAACAGGAACAAGCAATCAAGGATGAAGAGAAGAAGCGAAATGATTATAAGGCTGGTCGCCAAGTCGGTATATCAGGAAGAGAAATGTTTTACTTTAATCCAGATCTTGCAGCAGGAGATGGTAAGTTTTCGTTATAGCTCATTAAAATTCCACTAACACAATTTATTATTTAATTGCTTAATTTAATACCAACGTTATTTAATTGTAGGTATCGACGAAGGAGATGAAGCAATATCTAGTTATGTTCGTGAAGAAGATGAGTCTGAAGATGTACAGTATAGGGAACTCGATACAGATCGCCTTGCTTTTGAAGCTAGCGAAATCGATAGTAATGGTATCACAGTAGCAGCTGAAGATCGGTTAAAGGCCAGCAATACTACTGATAACAATAAAGATACTACAGGTTGCAATTATATTAATTAATGTTAATATATTCAGTAACATAATTCACTGATAAAATACTTTAAACTAAGAAGCCTACAAATCGTAAATGATTTATTATTTTAAACTCTTATATAAAATGAATTATGTACAGAGTCGTTAAATATATCCGCGTGTAAACAATATTTCTAAATTTAGAATTTACATTTTTATTAGACACAGGCAATAAACATATTTATTATTATATTATATTGTTATAATTAATATTTAATTTCTATTGCAGCAACTATGGGTGAGGGTGCTGTTGCCGTAGCCATTAATGAAAATCTTTTCGTGGAAGAAGACCTAGAGGGCTTGGAAGAAGAATTGGGGGACCTGGACTTGGAGGAGTAAGCCAGATGTCCCCGATCGTGTCTCCTCACTATTCCTCTGTTTTATCCTTTAAATATGTATCACTCGGATAATCATTAATCTTCAGTGTGATGCATTGTATATTGTATATATTGTATCGTGTTTACATAAATATTGTATTTGTGTATTCGAACATGTATACAGAAAACTGACATCGCGCAAAGTGATATACCAGAACTCAATACCGTCTCCATCTTCACTGATTCAAATCAAGTTTGTCTTTTTATAATGTCAAATTTATCTAATTATCTTTGTGTGTGTATATACACGCGCGCGCGCGCACACACACACATATATTAGGATATTTAATGTCACACATTAAATAATGTATATTATTTTTGTAATATCGACATATGATAGCATTTGTGTCCGATATACAATATCATACGAAAACTTTTTTCATCTCTTTTATTAAAATTTTTTAGCCGTCACAAACATAAAAAAGAATGAAATATGCAATCTAGTCAAGAAGTTGTCTAGATATAAATATATCAATAAAGTAATAGAAGTATAGAAAGATATCAAAATCCTGATAATACAGTATATTCTACAATAATTTAAATATACTTTTATGAGAATATTTTTACAAAATTATTACTTTTTTCTTAATTTCCTTAGCAGAAGCTATCAAAACAATTCCCCTATATGTAACAAGTTGTGATGTACTATTTATAAACAATGCTATAATTCCTATCTGCAAATACCGAGGAAAAAGATTTTAAAATTGTATTAATTAATTGAATTCCATAATTTTGTATTATTGTTTAATTTAACTTGATTTTATAATGTCAAAGAACTTCATAGAATATATAATAAAGTTATAACTAATTTATTAATATATTTATATGAACTACATCATTATATTTTTGATAAGCGCTTATTATAAAAAAATAGTTTAAAAATATAGTTAATTGAAGTCTATTTTTTATATTTCAAAAAAGACATCCATTTTCTACCCTACATACTATATCCATTTTCTACCCTATGATTACCCTATGATTACTGTAATCGAGAATAGATTGAAATGGAATCAGATTTTCAGAAATACATATTTGCGAACGTTAGAATGAATCCTTTTCAATTTGAAATACATTTTTATTTATTTACAGGAATTACATAAAGCATATTTCTATACTTTTTAATTTAAAAATAATAGCTTTTTTTCTATATGTATAATAATACTGTTCGATTCAAAAATCTGAAAAAGAAATGCAGTTATTTAATCCATTTTCATTTACTGAGTGATCACCACAGCTCATTTGCCGCAACTCACTGAAAACATGGATTTTTAAATGTAATTATACGGCAATATATATTGGGTCATGAACAATGACAAATCATGAATATCCAAATTATATTTATGTTAATAATCACGTAAATTTGTATCAATTGTCGATAATATCATCATATTGTAATTATCCAATTGATAATGACAAAAATTTTTCGTAGATCGACCGTCTTTAATAGTATTTCGTTAAGGCTTAAACACAATAAGCACAGTCAACAGGGAATAACGAGCTGTTCAATCAGAGTTCTGGGATATAATATCAAACTTATATCAGAGCTCTGATTGGACCGCTCGTTATTTCCTGTTGCCTATGCCTATTGCCTATTGTGTGTTTAAGCCTTTAATGTAAATCAAAGACAGAGGATGAACTGCAAGATCCATGTGTCAAAATGAAATTGATGATCGATGAAAATAAGAGAGACGGACCGTGGAAGACGGTCATCTCTGTCTCTTTCCATTCAATGGCGTAATGGAAAAGAGAATGAGAGGGAAATCGTTTTCCACGGATTCTCTCTAATTGTTATCTCATTTTAATTATAAAAATATGCATTTTTTTATAACATCAATTTTTAAACAAAACAATTTTTAATTATATTGGGTCATCTAAAAAGTATCCGCGGTACTTTGTCACTAGATATATGACCATCAACACACATCTAGTGACAAAAAACCGCGGATACTTTTTAGATGACCCAATATAATGAGTTCCTTTCTGTAAAAGATATGCTGTAGCGTTTCTTTCAGATAGTGTTGATGGTCAACACATCTAGTGACAAAAAAACGCGGATACTTTTTAGATGACCCAATATATGGCTACTTTATTACTTAATAATGAGGAAGATGAAGAGGTTTTTGAACTGCACAATGAAATGAGAATTACTCGGAAAATACTCAGAGATGTATCAAATCCTTTTTTGGTTTCTAATAATGAATTTCATAGGGAAGAGAAGATTGTACAGGTAATTTTTACTAAAGTTTTTAGTAGTGGCAAAAGTTTTTTAAAGTTTTTAGTAGTGGCAAAGAAATCGGGATGGGACCTCATAAAATTTATAAGAATTTGTTTTTGCTTTTCTGTTGATGGTCAACACATCTAGTGACAAAAAAACCGCGGATACTTTTTAGATGACCTAATACATTGCCATTTTACAGATTTTTTTCTTTTAAGTTTTTTTCTTTTGTGCAAAACAATATTTAACGGATTTAATCTTAAAATTGTTATCATATCAATACGCTGGATGTCCATTATTCATATTCATAGTCAGGCCTTACATTTAAGGCTTCCTTAAATTTATTTTTAGATCTCTGTAAATTATTTCATTGGCTGCTGCATCTAAAGATAAATTTAAGGAAGCTTTAAGTATAAGGTCTGAGGTCTATCGATACCTGATATACGTATACGCACTAGCAGAAATGGTGTCCCCTGGCGTTCGATACGCGGCATTACATTGGCCGTGTTTCGATATGCACTGCTAATACTGAGAATCTATAATTCACGTTACGTATACTGTAGATTTTCAGTATTGGCAGTGTATATCGGAACACGCCTATTATATCATTTTTTTTTTATATTTTATTATATATTCTTATATTTAACTGTAAATTTAATTTTGCAATTTTTCGGTACAAAATATTAATATTTCATTTGTATATTGCAAATTTATAAATGCATGCAAAGCTATTACAATGAGTCAAAATTACACGTAATATTGTAATTCCTGTCGGTGCGTGTACATGCACATTTGCGAGTGAAAAAAATAGCGGAACCAAATAGAAAAGAGAACGTTATCCACTTTCCCTTGATTCTTTCTGGTCCTCAAGAATGATGAGCGACGAGCGATATCCAATAAGAGCTTTACTTTGTGTCGTCATGTGAGAAAAAGCACTGCTTTTATTGGATATCGCTCATCGTTCGTCGTTCATCGCGTCCAGTGTGAACTAGGCATAAGGCCGATATTCATAGTCGATTCTTATTTCATGACCGTCTTAAGTACGGTCTTGAAAAGTCACGAACCAATCAGAGGAGATTTTTAGCACCGGCAGTTTCTAGACAGTCCAATTTGACCAGTCATGTTGACTAGTTCAATTGGCAGAGGAAAAGGGATAGATCTACTCTGTTGCTAAGGGCCCTAAAAAGGAAAAGGTCAGAGAGTCTTAAACTGATTAAGGAGGTGCGTCTAATTCAATTGTGCCTTGCATTATTATTTGCGATTCTCTTTATTTCGGACGGCTGCGATTAACTGTTGCTGCTCCCGTTTTAGTCTACAAATTAATCTTTAAATAGGTAAGTTAAAATTTTTCAAAATATGTAGTATCAGAAAATATATAGTTTTAGAAGATCGCTTGACCGAGGGAACGCTGAAATCGCAAGAAATTAATATGGTTTCGGTAAATGAGAATGGATTAAATTAGATTCAAAAATTTTATCTATCCGAATGTACATCTTAAAAATTCAATTCAAATTTGATTGGATTCAAATTTATTAGAATATAATTGGATTCAATTGAATATAATTGGATTGAAAAAAACTTCATTTTTCAGAATTTTGAATTAAATAGTATTTATATACGATGTACAGAAAAACTCGTTTGCGAATACGATATATAATTGGAATATTTCCAAAAATTTGAATTAAATACATAATTCGCGATCCGAAATGCATCGCACACAACAGTACACGACGTGGACGGAATCATGCCTTCGTGTGTGCAATATAAGATGGCGGCTGTTCGACCGTTGCATGACGCCATAAAATTCCGTAAACGAGCTGAAAATTTATAAATAGA
The DNA here is from genome assembly GCF_024713525.1 of Acromyrmex echinatior. NCBI lineage: Eukaryota > Metazoa > Arthropoda > Insecta > Hymenoptera > Formicidae > Acromyrmex > Acromyrmex echinatior. Next base: position 23,034,085 of record NC_141853.1, read on the forward strand.
ATTAAAAATAGCATTAATACAATAAACATAAATAGAATTAATTCAGATGAAAATGTATAGCATCATAACGCCATGAAATTAAGAGTGCAGCGTTATAATGCTACATCCTTTTCATACATTTTCATTGTCCAGCGTCAATTTTGATCATATTCAAACAACATAAAATATTTATAATAAATATTATATAAAGCTTAATTTATTAAAAATGTTATTAAAATATAGACTAAATATTTTATGTAATTTTATGATAAAAAATAAATAAATATTTTTAGTAAATATTTTTTACTTAAATTATAATATTTTATTATTTGTTTTCATAACATTAATGATGATAAATATAATATAAATATTATGAAATATTTATTATAAATGTGTAATAAATTTACTACAATATTTACAATAAATATTTCATAATATTTATATTATATTTGTGATCTGTGCAATTTACTTAAGATTACAAAAATATGTATAAAACATTTAAAATAAATCCTTATTTTCTCTTATGAATCCCTGTTTATGATTATTTTGTAAATATTTTATGAATTATAGAACTGGAAAGAATATATACAAAGATATAATGACAGAGAAGAATAGCGCTAACAGCGTCTCTCTGAACGCACCAAATATAATTCATAAATCTATATAACAAATCAAATTAACCAAGACTCCTTATAAATCAAATAATTGAAAAGGATACAGACAGTAGGAGTCAAGCGCTAATAGCGCCAGTTCTATAATTCATAAAATATTTACTAAAATTACTTAAAGATTAAAATTATTTAAAGATTAATTTATTTTAGTGAATAAAAAATAAGTTTTACACTTCATAGATTATTTCATATATTATTTACGTGACTTCTGCGCTTGACTTCTACTGCCCGTATCCTTTTCAATTCTTTAATTTATAAGGAGTCTTGGTTAATTTGATTTGTTATATAGATTTATGAATTATATTTAATGCGTTCGGAGAAACGCTGTTAGCGCTATTCTTCTCTGTCATTCTATCTTTGTTGTTTATTAAACGTAAAACATGGACACAAATAGTGCTGATAATTCCCCGCATTTTATGTGTACTGAGAATGAGCGTTAAGCATGAGCTTGAAAAAGTACCTTTAAGGTGCCATGGTTAGGTTACATGGATCTTCAACAAAAAAATATTGTGCATAAATCTAAATCTTAATGCAATAATCTGTGTAGATACTTGACGCAAAATAAATTAAGAAAGATTAAGATCATTTTACACTACTGTTTTAACATATTGTATAATATTGAAAATTTATATTTGTTTATATTATATAACATAAATTATAAAATGCCTCTATCAGCAATGTATATACATTAGATGCATTTCAATTAAATTATTTAACATATCATTGCGCATGTTTTGACATTTAAATATAATGTAAATACAATATTTACAATATAAAAAAGACTTGATAGTTCCATATAAACTTTTAGGTACGGGTACACCCGTAAATTCCCATAATCCCGGGATGGGACCTCATAAAATTTATGAGAATTTGTTTTTGCTTTTCTGTTGATGGTCAACACATCTAGTGACAAAAAAACCGCGGATACTTTTTAGATGACCCAATACATTGCCATTTTACAGATTTTTTTCTTTTAAGTTTTTTTCTTTTGTGCAAAACAATATTTAACGGATTTAATCTTAAAATTGTTATCGTATCAACACGCTGGATGTATATTATTCATATTCATAGTCAGGCCTTACATTTAAGGCTTTCTTAAATTTATTATTAGATCTCTGTAAATTATTTCATTGGCTGCTGCATCTAAAGATAAATTTAAGGAAGCTTTAAGTATAAGGTCTGAGGTCTATGAATACGGGTATATGGTTCTTCTCTCGCTTTATCTGTCTTTCTCTCTCGAATCTCACTTTTCGACAAGAAATTTCTTTCTGAATGAATTCCCATGAGATAGCTCACCTTTTCATCATAACGAAAGTTATGGAATCGCGCGATGTGAGATGGCTCACATTTTCACTATGATAAAAGTTAAAGAATCGATACCCTGATATACGTATACGCACCAGCAGAAATGGTGTCCCCTGGCGTTCGATACGCGGCATTACATTGGCCGTGTTTCGATATGCACTGCTAATACTGAGAATCTATAATTCACGTTACGTATACTGTAGATTTTCAGTATTGGCAGTGTATATCGGAACACGCCTATTATATCATTTTTTTTATATTTTATTATATATTCTTATATTTAACTGTAAATTTAATTTTGCAATTTTTCGGTACAAAATATTAATATTTCATTTGTATACTGCAAATTTATAAATGCATGCAAAGCTATTACAATGAGTCAAAATTACACGTAATATTGTAATTCCTGCCGGTGCGTGTACATGCACATTTGCGAGTGAAAAAAATGGCGGAACCAATTAGAAAAGAGAACGTTATCCACTTTCCCTTGATTCTTTCTGGTCCTCGAGAATGATGAGCGACGAGCCAATAAGAGCTTTACTTTGTGTCGTCATGTGAGAAAAAGCACTGCTTTTATTGGATATCGCTCATCGTTCGTCGTTCATCGCGTCCAGTGTGAACTAGGCATAAGGCCGATATTCATAGTCGATTCTTATTTCATGACCGTCTTAAGTACGGTCTTGAAAAGTCACGAACCAATCAGAGGAGATTTTTAGCACTGGCAGTTTCTAGACAGTCCAATTTCACCAGTCATGTTGACTAGTTCAATTGGCAGAGGAAAAGGGATAGATCTACTCTGTTGCTAAGGGCCCTAAAAAGGAAAAGGTCAGAGAGTCTTAAACTGATTAAGGAGGTGCGTCTAATTCAATTGTGCCTTGCATTATTATTTGCGATTCTCTTTATTTCGGACGGCTGCGATTAACTGTTGCTGCTCCCGTTTTAGTCTACAAATTAATCTTTAAATAGGTAAGTTAAAATTTTTCAAAATATGTAGTATCAGAAAATATATAGTTTTAGAAGATTGCTTGACCGAGGGAACGCTGAAATCGCAAGAAATTAATATGGTTTCGGTAAATGAGAATGGATTAAATTAGATTCAAAAATTTTATCTATCCGAATGTACATCTTAAAAATTCAATTCAAATTTGATTGGATTCAAATTTATTAGAATATAATTGGATTCAATTGAATATAATTGGATTGAAAAAAACTTCATTTTTCAGAATTTTGAATTAAATAGTATTTATATACGATGTACAGAAAAACTCGTTTGCGAATACGATATATAATTGGAATATTTCCAAAAATTTGAATTAAATACATAATTCGCGATCCGAAATGCATCGCACACAACAGTACACGACGTGGACGGAATCATGCCTTCGTGTGTGCAATATAAGATGGCGGCTGTTCGACCGTTGCATGACGCCATAAAATTCCGTAAACGAGCTGAAAATTTATAAATAGAATTAAAAATAGCATTAATACAATAAACATAAATAGAATTAATTCAGATGAAAATGTATAGCATCATAACGCCATGAAATTAAGAGTGCAGCGTTATAATGCTACATCCTTTTCATACATTTTCATTGTCCAGCGTCAATTTTGATCATATTCAAACAACATAAAATATTTATAATAAATATTATATAAAGCTTAATTTATTAAAAATGTTATTAAAATATAGACTAAATATTTTATGTAATTTTATGATAAAAAATAAATAAATATTTTTAGTAAATATTTTTTACTTAAATTATAATATTTTATTATTTGTTTTCATAACATTAATGATGATAAATATAATATAAATATTATGAAATATTTATTATAAATGTGTAATAAATTTACTACAATATTTACAATAAATATTTCATAATATTTATATTATATTTGTGATCTGTGCAATTTACTTAAGATTACAAAAATATGTATAAAACATTTAAAATAAATCCTTATTTTCTCTTATGAATCCCTGTTTATGATTATTTTGTAAATATTTTATGAATTATAGAACTGGAAAGAATATATACAAAGATAGAATGACAGAGAAGAATAGCGCTAACAGCGTCTCTCTGAACGCATCATATAATTCATAAATCTATATAACAAATCAAATTAACCAAGACTCCTTATAAATCAAATAATTGAAAAGGATACAGACAGTAGGAGTCAAGCGCTAATAGCGCCAGTTCTATAATTCATAAAATATTTACTAAAATTACTTAAAGATTAAAATTATTTAAAGATTAATTTATTTTAGTGAATAAAAAATAAGTTTTACACTTCATAGATTATTTCATATATTATTTACGTGACTTCTGCGCTTGACTTCTACTGCCCGTATCCTTTTCAATTCTTTAATTTATAAGGAGTCTTGGTTAATTTGATTTGTTATATAGATTTATGAATTATATTTAATGCGTTCGGAGAAACGCTGTTAGCGCTATTCTTCTCTGTCATTCTATCTTTGTTGTTTATTAAACGTAAAACATGGACACAAATAGTGCTGATAATTCCCCGCATTTTATGTGTACTGAGAATGAGCGTTAAGCATGAGCTTGAAAAAGTACCTTTAAGGTACCATGGTTAGGTTACATGCGTGGATCTTCAGCAAAAAAATATTGTGTATAAATCTAAATCTTAATGCAATAATCTGTGTAGATACTTGACGCAAAATAAATTAAGAAAGATTAAGATCATTTTACACTACTGTTTTAACATATTGTATAATATTGAAAATTTATATTTGTTTATATTATATAACATAAATTATAAGATGCCTCTATCAGCAATGTATATACATTAGATGCATTTCAATTAAATTATTTAACATATCATTGCGCATGTTTTGACATTTAAATATAATGTAAATACAATATTTACAATATAAAAAAGACTTGACGGTTCCATATAAAGCACTTTTAGGTACGGGTACACCCGTAAATTCCCAGAAGTTTCTGAACGCAGCTCTATATATACTAATATATATAGGCTGTACTCGATAATTTTGGGGTTTTTGGGTTGCTTCGGGTAGCTTTGGGCCACTGTGCTGTGCGTAGTATTATGACTTATGACAAATGACCGTTTATAAATAAAAGATATTATAAAAGAAAAAGATGTTATAAACATGAATAAATTATAGTTAAATAGCATATCGTGATAGATTTTACTATCATTTATATTCTAGTAAGTACACGTTAGAATGTACGTTCATTAAAATGACTTTAGGTGATTATAAAATCTACAAATTTTCAAACTTTTTGCTGTCTATATATTATAAAGCTTTCACTTCAAAATCTATAATTTTTGTTAAAACCTAAAATACTATAAAAAGTTATTTTCATATTAATTTCTTCCAAGTAATTTTTAAATTTCTATAAACGTATTTACTTTATAGGTTAAGAGAATTGGTTAGAAAACCTTCACAAACGTTAAGAAGAGACTGAAATTAGCAGACAGCATGGATAGTAGTATGTATTCTTCTTTTTATTTTCCATATATTTAATCTATATTTGTAAAATTCTAAAGAATAAAGATTATAGAATAGATTATAAAAATAGAATGTTGTCTTTTGTTAGGTACTGATGATAGTATTACCAGTAGTGAGGATGTTACACCGAGGATGACAGAGTCTTTTGACAATTATTCTCAACAGGATGTCATTAGTAATGTTAATAAAGATTCCCAGTACGTGATACAAAATACAAATATGTATCACTATGATAACTTTGATAACTCAATGATTTCATATAATGGAGAACAGCATGAGCAAGAAATTTCTATCTATGATAGCGATCAATATAGCAAAAAGCATAGATATGAAATGGATACCAATCATGATAGTGTTTACGAACATCAGAATAAAAGGAAGAAATTGAATAATGGAGAAGTGTTTGATACTAATATGTCTTCAGGAGAGAAGTATATTGAAGAAAATGAAGTGATGGATAATGCAGAAGTTTATGCCAACGAAAGTAAAGTACCCCAGAAAATTCAGCATATGATGGAAAGAATGGGATACAAGCCAGGTAAAGGTCTTGGAAAAGACGATCAAGGTCGTGTCGAACCAATAGAAGCAGTTAAGCAACGTGGACGAAGAGGATTAGGACATTACGTACCGGGTCTCAAGGAAGCAAGCCTGAAGTGGGATCCTGCAGAAGAAGAAATAAAAGTTATGGAAGATATTAAATGGTTGCAAAACATACATTCTGTTGCACCTTTTAAAGATATGAATTTACTTCGTTGGATAAAGTATGGTCCGAAGAAACATACTATGGATGATGAGACCATGTTTTGCAATCCAAATATTATAAGGCAGATCATTGATTCTAAAACTATATTTGACAGATTGGACAAAGCAGAAATGCGTAAAGCAAGAACGCGTTCAAATCCATTCGAAACAATTCGATGTGTAAACTTCTTGAATCGTGCAGCAGTCAAGATGGCGAATATAGACAGAGCATGTGATTTTATGTTCACTAATCCGAAAAATGTTGATCCCAATGAATTGTTGTACTTCGCAGATGTGTGTGCTGGTCCAGGTGGTTTCAGCGAATACATTTTATCAAAAAAGAAGTGGCACGCCAAAGGATTTGGATTCACTTTGAAGAACGAAAATGATTTTTCATTGGATGACTTCTTTGCTGGACCATGTGAAACTTTCCATCCGTTTTATGGCAGCAAAGGCAATGGAGATGTATTTGACACGCAAAATCAAAGGGAGTTTAGATCGATAGTGATGGGACATACTGATGGTAAAGGCGTACATTTCATGATGTCAGATGGAGGATTTTCAGTGGAAGGTCAAGAAAATATACAGGAGATTTTATCGAAGCAATTATATCTATGTCAATGCTTAGTGGCGTTGATGATAGTGAGACCAGGTGGACATTTTGTTACAAAACTGTTCGATTTATTTACATCATTTAGCGTTGGGCTTGTTTATCTGATGTATCATTGCTTTGAAAGTATTTCAATTTTCAAGCCTAATACTTCCAGACCAGCTAATTCAGAACGTTACTTGATATGTAAAAGGAAGAAAAAGGATACGCAAATGGTGATGAATTATCTATCTCAAATTAATTGCTTGCTTTCGAGAAGAGACGATAGCAATAGTGATGTAATAGAAATAGTACCTTTTAACGTATTAGAAGAAGACACGGAATTTTTAAAATATCTCAGAGATTCCAATGAAATTTTAGGAAGAAAACAGATCGTAAATCTATTAAAAATTGCTGCATTTTGTGAAGATTCAACATTGATTGAATCTAAGCAAGCTGAGATGCGGAAAGAATGCCTCAAGTATTGGAATTTGCCGGACAAAACTAGAGTAAGGCCTCAAATATCAAAACCGCAAGACAAAGTGCAGGAAATATTAGGTAACTCCATTGGGTTGCTCAAATGTGAAGTGACTAAATTAAAGAATGACAACGTACGGAATACGATATTAAATCAACCATATGATTGGTATTGTATGCCGTGTTGTTCGGGCCCGTATCTCGAGGAAGATAAGTTGGCGACGTTTTACTTGAGCTTAGGAAGAAAACAGGTGTACCGGTATGTAAAAGGCAAATGGAGGACTGCAGCAGACAAAGGAATAAAAATCGAGCTACCGTCCAATACTCTTGTATATGCTGAACTAGTAAACGAAACAAAATGGACAGGAACGTATTTTGCAAAGACAAGAGCACTACATATTATAGATGCATACATGCTTGGTGGAGAGGATGTAAGCAAGCTGTATTTATCCCATCGGTAAGTTTTTTTCTTTTGTTTCGTCAACAAAATTATAAAATGTTGATACCATAATGTAAAATATTGATATTTATAATAGCTCGAATATTCTTAATTAAAATTGCATATTCTTAATTAAAATTGCATATTCTTAATTAAAATTGCATATTCTTAATTAAAATTACATAAATTAAAAATATGCAAATTAATGAACATAAATCAAATTAAAAAATTAACATGTTAATTTTAATTTAATGTTAAAGCAAGTATGTGTTCAAATATAAATATGTATTCAAAATATAAATATCATCGATTTAAATTTAAATACATGAATACAAGTTTAACAGAATAACATTTAATTAATTATTGTATTACTTACAACTAATATTTTGATGTGTCATATTTGATATTTCAGATCCAATCTCACGAGGAAATTTTGCGACGCACTATGGAAGCCGGCTCCGAATGATTACACTTGCATTCGTGCTAAAGAAAGATTCCTACTGACACCAGATATATATAGAAGATTACGAATAACAGATCAGCGCGTAAAGTTATCATCGAACATCGCTTTCGAACTCACGAAGAATCCATTGGAACGCGACATGACGGTTAATACAACAGAATATGGTGAAATGAATTTGCAGGAACCCGTGCAAGAACCCGTTTATTCGGCATTTAACAGCGTGATATTCATACGAAGTATTGTTAAACCATGGGCACGTCACCTTAGCCAAAAGGCTAATGAATTTTATGTTTTTAATGCATTAACTAGACAATCGGAATATGAAGTTCGAAACAAATTGAACAATAGACCATCTGATGCTGTAGCAAGTTTCGACCAAGCATTTAAGGAACGAGTTGTTTGGAGTTGGCCGCATGATACAAACGATACTTTGAATATGAATACCTTAGTTCAAATGATAAATCAAACATTACTTCCCAGAAGTACTTAACTTGTAATACAAACGCATATGTATCTACTGTACATATTGTAAAATTACATTTGCATGTATATAGTTTGTACATACAAATCGATTTTAAGAACGAAATATTAGGAAAAATTCATTTTTTAACGACGTTTATAGAGATTTGTACATGACATATGCGTCGAAAAAAATATATGTATACATAGAATGAGACGAACAAATGCCTTCAAATCGTAATTAAGTTAATGGCTATGTTTACACCGTGAAATTAAGCTACGGTCTATATTCCAAATTCGACCTAAATTATTTAAGTCCCTTGCTGTAAACACTTGAGAGATGATCTGATCTTAGATCCAACACAAAATGCAGCAATTTTTAACAAATTTATTATCTGTTTTTTTCCTAAAGTTTCGTTGGAATCTCTCAGATATCTTAAAAACTCCACGTCTTCTTCTAATACATCAAGAGGTACTATTTCAATCACATAACCGATCTCTCAGTGCAAACATAGCCATTAACTTTTACTATTATGTTAACTTTTATAGGACGGAAAAGCTATCCTAGTAGAAACGGTGTTATATTTTAAGATAAAAAAAGAAATAATGAATTTAAAATAAATCTCATAGCGAATTTGATTGGGCGCACCAGTGTGCATTGGTACATATTAAAGTCAGTGTACGCCATTGCACACTGATTTAATTTTAATATAATAATGAAATGCAAATATATTTTGAATTATAAAATATATATTCTTCTTAGAATATGCACCAATGCACACTGGTGCGCCCAATCGAATTCGCTATGAGATTTATTATAAAATCATTATTTCTTTTTTTGCATACATAGAATGAAACTGATCAGTTTTTTATTCATTACATTATTCATGATCATATTATTGCATTGCTTACGATTTACGATACAATCGATTAAACCTAAGTGAGTTTTAAATGTTAAGAAAAAATAAAATCCGATATTGATGGAATAGAAGATATATTTAATGCGTTACACATCAAACAAGACTAGAATAAGATCTTACATACCAAAACCGTAAAACATGAAAAGTATTCTCGACGATTTCATATGTTCACCTATTTGTAAATATGATAATGATGTAAGAAGAGGGCAAATAGGTATAAAATGCAAAGATTGAATTATCATTTGATATATCGTTTGGAATATATAATTCATATATATATATTCCAAATGGAAGGTAAAATATTTCTCGATGTACACGCGTATTATATATTTATTCATCTTCACTATATATTATGCAGTCGACGTGATAATCAAACTTTTTTTAAAACCAACGTATGCATCGTATCAGGTTTAAATCATATTCACCGTTTCTACTATGATAGCTTTTCTTATGTAAAGTTGTGAAAAATATTTGTTATAAATAATGTTTCACAACGTTCGGTATGAAAAAACCGTCTGGGTCCATTAGATTCGCGAATTAGGAATAATTTTTGTACTGAAAGTGATTATTCTAATACATCTAAAAAAATAAGATAATAATTTTTATTAAAAAACTTTTTTAATTATATTTGCTTTCACATTCGCGTACTATTTTCAATAAAAATCTTAATTTTTTAGATGTGTTGGAATAATCACTTTCAGTACAAAAATTATTCCTAATTCGCGAATCTAGTGGACCCAGACGGTTTTTTCATTTACATACCGAACGTTGTGAAACATTATTTATAACAAATATTTTTCACAACTTTACATAAAAGTTACATAATCTTTTTCCTTAGATTTTAAAACCAATTGAAAGATACAATAATTTAAAGTTTTGTCGGGTATACTAAATACACGAAGGACAATTAAAAAAATTTCAGAGCGAATACCAATTAGAATTAAGGTGACCCTATACATCAATAATACTGTCAATATTGACAAAAATAACAATGTTTCTGATCGTATGTAGTTATAATGTTGATAGATTAACAAAGAATACTGATTCTCAAGCATCAGCGCTTCATTAGAATTTCATGTCACAGAGCAATAGATAATGTACATAAAACAAAAATGAAATATATTGTTAATAATATTGATCGTATAAGGTTGTAAAAAACTAAAAATGTTGATACATCTGTCAATGCTATTGATTCAATATTATTGTTTAGTATCATTGACTATGTAGGATCACCTTTAAAGATAAGTATGATAAGTGAATACAAAAATGTCAAATATATGTAAATATGTATGCAAGATATTTATATATTATGTAAATATATAAAAACATATAACCATATGTGTAAAATTATCTTAGTACTAATATTTCTTACTAAAAAAAAAAGACTGAATAAATAAATAAAAAAAAGTTATAAAAAACAAATGTTTATAAAAGATATTGAAGTCAAAAAAATTTCTCAAAAAAGAAAATTTCTAAAAAAAGAATTTTGTTTTACAAAAAAGAAAAATACGGCATGAATCTAAAAAATATAAACAGAATCAAGTAATAATTGTTTGGTATTTCTAGTATAAGTTAGTTAAGTTGCTTTCCAAGTAGATTCTAACTAAAACAATGTGATTAAAAGGGCATACACCACGAGTGCAAGTTATTAGCAGCGAAATATTTATATTTTAATATATTACAATAAATACAATAAAAAAGACGTTGTTATAACTTACATTAATTTTGTAATACTGAAGATGGCCTGATATAAGGCCGAAACGTCTATTTTATTGTATTTATTGTAATATATTAAAATATAAATATTTCGTTGCTAACAGCTTAAGTTTTAACTTAAAACTCGTTTTGACTTTTATTAGATTCTACTAAGTTTCAAAATACTCTAGTAATCAGGATGGATTATTAATTCATTTTACTTTCATTGTTCCATGTTAATATATTAAGTATTTATTTAATATACAAAATATGTACACAGTTTATACATATATTATACAGTCGATGTGGCAGCAGAGGTACAAAGTATGACATCGTAATTATGCAGTCTTAAATCATTTTTGCTTAAAAGATCATAATTTGCTCTATGATTTTCGATCTCCAAATTTCTCTACAAATTTGGAAATAAAAAAATCATAGAAATTTGGGATGTTTTAAATAGATAAAATTATAGATGAGCATCTCCCGAAAGTAATATGAGAATGATACTCGGTAGATGCTCATCAAGTGGATCTTTTAAGGAAAAAAAGGGAGGGGGTTTTAGCCGTTAGGCGAGACATATGCAGTATCGCGATGCAAATGTCTCGAGTCCGGCACTCCTCTAGGGTACGGGCCCTAGGGGGTCTTTTGAAGATTTCCCCCTACCCTCGTAGAAAAAAAAAAAAAAAAAAATTAGAGTACACAATTTTCAAACGAAAGATAAACAAATATACTTAATTATGTCAAGGTTTGTGCCTTCATTAAAATTAACAATTAAATTTAGAGTATTATAATTTTTAAAAATGATGGAAGATATATTAAGTCCTAACGTGTGCAAATTATTTAAACTTAATTAATTTTGGCAGTTACATCTCGAACTATTACAACAGTATTGTAATAACGATATGTACTTAATAACTAGCAATCCTTGGTAACAAAAGTTGTGCCAAGATACTCTGAAGCCTTGCTGCCCAAACTTTAGACGAATTTGAATATTTGTTCATGTTATATAAATCGATCTTTGATCAATGTCCATTTCTAACTTTGCATTAGGACTACGCAATATGGCTAACTACTTGAACTGGTCAACTTATGGCACTTTACATGCGTATAATATCTCTATAATCCAAAAGAGAAAAATAAATATGTAATGGAACATAATAAATCACAAAATGTATCATCTGTGGTACGAAAGAATGGTGGTTGCCCATAAAAGACGTTGCCAAATCCATCGTGGTACTCTGCACGGTATGAGACTGGTCATCGCACCGGCCAAGTGACGAACCCAGTCCCAAATACCCCAGGGTGCGTGTCCGCCGTTGATGTAAAGAACATATGTAAAACCGTCCTTACATTTTCCTCGGATCGAGTAGTAATACGGAAGGAAACTGTGCAGTCGAAAGTGACACCTCTGATAAAACAATATAGCGGGAGCGTTGCTGGAGAGCACGTGTAGGAAGACTGCCTTTACGGAGGAACGTTCTGGAGCGGTGACATGAGCGAGTAACTGTTCCAGTAGCAATGACGCTATGCCATTTCTCCTATATGCGCGACGTACTCCTAAACTAAGTATATAACCCACTAAACAATTTTTTCCCAGACTGGAGCACAAGATGCCGCGATCCTCCTTGTTCAATCTGGCATAAGGCTTTATTTCTGCGACAATCAGCCCTATTATTACTCCACCGTACACTGCTGCAAGTGCATAAAACCTTGACGAACTTGTGATGTCTTCATACCATGAATAAGGATAATCTGTGCAGGTAGAAATTAATCGTTAGTTCTATTTTATTATCTAAGTTAAAAACACTTTTTATTATATTATTTATTTATAGCAATTATTTTAGAATATAATACAAACAGAAAACGTGGTACTTAATAAAAAAAAAATATTTCTAGTAGCTACATATAAATTACAATTAACAGATAGACTACAAATAAATTACAACTTAGATTAAATAAATTAATTGTACAATTTATGAAATATTTGATGCTTTTCAGTGAGAGACATAGTGTAACAATGATCATTTCATCTTTGTTTAACATTAGTAAATAAACAAGAATGTAATGATTGACTATATTACACCATGTCAAGATTCAAATTAATCTATACTGATAGAAACAGGCACATTAGTGTCTGAAGATTCTCTTACAAATTTTTGTTTTGAAACTTGAGACTGTATATATAAGCAATACTTTTGTTATTTCTGTGTCAAGCTCTCTTTCTTCTGAGATGTCAAGACCCATTTCTTTTCTCTCGTCTTTTTCAAATTATATACATTTTTATTAATCAAAAGTAGATTTCAAAAAAGCAAAAGAGAGAAAGTGTTAAAGAATTAAAATTATATTACAAAAATATCTTCCAATCTTGCATCTTATTCTCCTTTTGTAGGCAAGAGTTATGCTGCTTCCAGGATAGACGCTCACCTATGGGGAACCAATCTTGGCAGAGCGATCGTACTTCCTCCAGGTCGTCGGGACAGAGGAAGCGCAGCTGTACCTCGCCCAGGATGCACAGCGGTACTGTGACCGCCGACGTCGTCACTGTGACTGCCGGCGTTGTCACGGAGGCCGTCGTCGTCGGGCCACCGCCGCCGCCGCCGCTGATAGTGCTGGTGCTGGTCGAACAATTCCTCGCAACAGGCTCATCCGTGATGTACGAAGCGCGCTGCTTGACGTCGGGCGGCCCGACGTCGCTCGCGGCGACGGCGCCGTCGGGTTCGCTGTCGTCAATCTCCGGCAGTATCACCGGCAGGTACCGGTTAAAAGATACGACCATCGTGCCACGGCTTGCCAGGTCTCACCTCGCAGGTCATCATTTGTGTCGTTGTGTGGTCGAACGGTGGCAAGACGTCAGATAACGGCGATAGCGACGGCAGTCGTTCGTCGCATGTAAACACACGGCGACACGCGGGTGTCCCTGTCTCTTCTCTCCGTCGCTTTTATTGTCGGTTCACGCGATTCCCGCTTCCCGCTGTACGGTGAACGGGCTTGACACACGTTCGTTGTTTCTCGCGCCTTCCTCCGCCCTCCCCCCTCCCCCCCGCGTAAATGGCCTGTGGTGCACGTGCAGGTCGGCCACACAAACTCGATGACTCCCCTGGACCACCCTGGATCCTTGCCAACGTACGATTGTTATCTAAATCGCGCGCGCAAGCGTCAATAATAGCCTATCAACGGCGTGTAGTACACAAACTGTCATGACGTGACATTCGTGACAGCTGTTTCGAATTCGTGAAACGATCCAGAAAAATAACAGTATATACAAGTGTAACTATTTTCACAGTAAAGAATCGTATGTTCTTTCCAATAAAAATACGATCGAATATTTTTATTTCTTTTTTTTTTGTTGACAACAGATCAGTTGGTGGACACGAGACTTTACGCGACCTTAGGAGGGGATGATCAAGAGACACGTGGAACGTCTGCGTGAGCGAGTTGCTTCGAATCAGCTGTTGACAGGTTGATTTCGCGACAGTTGAGCCATTCAGCGCACCTCTTTGAAGTTTCGCTGGTCACCATGGCGGCAAACAAGACGGTTATCGTTCTCGCGCCAAACGGTCGCCGGCAGAATGTAAAAGTTACGATTAATACGACGATCCTGCAGGTGAGTCCAACGAGGATTTAGCACGATACTTATATTCGAATACGTTTCATCAAAATAAAAAAGATATCCTCGATATGATTTTCAAATAAAGGTTTTCTTGCAGGTTTTGGAGGAGGTATGTCAGAAGCAGGGCTTTAACGTCGACGACTATGACATTAAGTGAGCATGACACTTGAGACTTCGGTTTCCACAATGATATAATTTCTGTAAACCATACATTACATCTCTCATTGTTGTTACAGACACAATCGTCAGATACTAGATCCTAATACGATATTCCGCTTCACTGGTTTGCCAAATAATGCTCAGTTGGAGATGGTGGCCTGTACAAAAACTCGTACCATGTCGAATGTCACAATTGGCATTCAACCGGAGGATGGACAGAGAATATTGCGCGAGTTTTCGCCAGATACAACGTTGGCTCAAGCGTTGATGGAAATGTATCCCAATTCTGACCTTGAGAGAGCTGTGTTGATCTACATGCATCGTGAAGTATGTAAATACAGGATATTTCTAATAAAAAATTTTAAGAGATGATTTGTTAAAGATTAAGAGGGGTTTTTCATATAAACTCCTATCTTTCTATAAAGAATTAAACTCCTTCAAAGGTGGAGGTAAAAGTTAAGTTTTTATAATGTCTATTAGTAATAAGGTTCATAAAATTTAAAACAAGAAAGAAAAAGGGCTACAAGCCAAAAAATTTTTATAAAATTACATTTTTAATGTAGAAGTTGGAACATAAGTAAAGAAACAATTACATTCTTTAGTTAAGATTTAATCACAAAGTGCTAGCAATAAACAAACATTTCGATCGCGATCGGATCATTATCAATGTTAAAACATAAAATATTAAATGGTAAAAAACAATATATATTAATATATATATTTTTTTTGTTTTATGCACTAATCCTGTAGTACAAGTGACCAAATTTACCATGAATTTTCCCAGGAAAGGAGAAAATTACATATTTTCCAACTTAATATAAAATTATTAATATTGTAATAATCAAAGAATATTGGCAAAAAGAATGTATTCTTAACATGACAAAATTCAATCATTTTTGTCATTTTCGTTTCACTACTCTTCAAGAATTTGAATTGTGATGATTTTGACGATTTTTTATGAAGTTAGTTCACTTTTAATGATTGATAAGATAATGTTTACTCTTTATTCATGATTAATAATTCAAAATCACGTTTTTTTAATTGGGTCATTTTTGAAGCGATACGGTATACCGTAGAAATTGTTGTATAATTATATGTTTAATGCGAGCGAATGAGAGAGGTTGAAAGTAAACGGCTCAAATCTTTCCAGGTGTGTGGCAAAGAAGCGTTAGAGAAAACAACATTAAAATCGCTTGGACTCAATAGCGGAAAAGCAATATTGAGATTGATGTATCGTGATCATGAACAATTAAAAACTCAGGCACATATATCTACGCCTTTGCTTCCAAAGTCAGTCGCGAATGATTCATCGAGTGACCGAAAAGTGCCATCATCTTCACCATACTATAGTAAGACAAATGAAACAATTAATTTACCAACAGAAAGTACATCAAAAATAGAAAATCAAGAAGAATCGAGAGATAAAGTAAAAATAGACATAAAAGATGAGACAGTAGATGCGCTTAGTGATAAAAAACAAGAGAAAGATACATTTAAGATAAAAGAAAGTCATTCTATTGCATCCAGCCACGAAGATCACGATAAATCTGGCACAAATCGGCATATTGCAGAAACATGTGCAGAAGTTCAGGAAAACGCGTATGAAATTAAGTTTGTAAGGTGTAATTGTGCATACGTGCAATTGCGTTCAAGTGATAGATTTACTTATCGAGAATTTTTGTATTACAGTTAGGAAAGAGAAATGCTCTAGTGTTCAATCAAGCTGGAACTCAGGCATTGCCGAGGGAGGAATTGCCGGATAGCTTTTTCGACCTCGATCTACACGACGCAAAGACACTTTTACGAGATGCTAAGCGTCGCAGAGAGCAACTCGAGGACGCTCCGCTTCTGACGGAGGCGCAGCGTCAGCTGGATCAAAATAAGCACATTCTGGATCGATTAGTTAAATATCGTCGCGCCGTAATTCGCATACAATTTCCCGACCAATTCGTTCTTCAGGGTTTATTTGAACCGCTAGAGACTATCAAAGCTATCAAGGATTTCATCAAAAGCTATTTGGAGAATCCAGACTGCGAATTCACTATCTGTGAGTAATGACATGCAATTATCACATTCATTTTATGCAAAGGCAAACATGTAATAATTTTATTATGGATAAAATTTTATTATATATTCTTTTCTTTTCAGATACTAGCCCACCAAAGCATATTTTAAACCCCGACGCACGACTAATAGACGAAAATCTTGTTCCCTCTGCTATCGTTTATTATTCTGGACCATCATCGCTAAACTCGAATGTAAAAGAACAACTGACAGATCCTAGAGCCGCTGGTATTGAAGCTGTGAAATCTAGGTAAGATATATTGATGGCATCATTTAATACAGATTGTCATTAAATTTTGCATACTTATCTATAGAATCGCCACGATGCGGAAAGAACAAGATCTAACGACTGAAAGTGATAGAGGCACAGTTGTCGAGAGCAATCATGTCACTCCGGGACCAAGCGGTAGCGGCAAATCATCATTGCCATCAACTCAGAATCAAAACAAAACACCAAAATGGTTCAAACAGGCATTCAAATAATCAATTACCTAACAGCACCGAAAGAGGTTCCTTAAATTTTAATATAAATGATAGGCTACACGGGACTCTATGAAGATCAATGTATACACTAGCACAAACGCGTATACATGTCATCATAACGTAAGTTCTTTTAACAAGTCTTAATGAAATATATAAATTCTGTACACAACAAACGTCCGTGTCTCTCATTATTCTAATTGAATTGTACAAAGCTCTTTACACGTAAGACTTTGATGCTTAGTAAAATTAGTTACAAAAGTGGAAACAAAATGCTACATATACAAATAGTAGGATTCTTAATATCTAACTCTATGGCCGCGATAATAACATCTTATATGTTATATCTGTATATATAATTATATAATTTGTATGAAAAACAGTGATATAGCGAGTGATGAAAAGTACAATTGTGAAATATGTATCCATGGTACTAACTGCGTGATAAAGGTGCTTTGATCGATAACATTAAGTATATATTTTAAGTAATAAATGTGTAATAATTTAGACAGTAACGAGATTTTAGTCCATTGTCTTTTCTCCTTGTTGAAATGGCAAATGCTTAATGTATCTTGCAGAATGAAGCGAAGGTTGTAATAATGTTTACGAATGTTAATGTGAATCGACTATGTTAATCATCTATTATATATTTAGTGCCATTAACTTTGTAAGTCGGGCGGTACCGTCGTAGGCGATTGCAACTGCAAGTGCATAAGCCTTCGGACAGGACCTCCGATTATGTTCCCGGCCGGGCCGGAGCCGCCGGCCTCGGCTTCGATACTTTCTCGCAAACTTGCCTCTACGGGATCCGTGCTATTATTATCGTCATCATCCGCTACCAAACTTTCGTCTTTTACCATCTGCGATTGTAATTGCGAGTCTAATAGCCGCATATACTTGTCCATATCGCCACCTTTATCCTCGTCATCACCACCCAGTGATCCCTCTGAACTACCCTCGAACTCGTCCTCTCCTCCCGGAACAACTAAATCAAGAATGCCTCTTAACGTACTATCGAAAACATCTGCATCGAAATCTATTCGCGCGCCATCCTCTGCGTCTTGCATGTCATTCTCCATTGATTGTTCTCTATAAATGAAATTAGCAATTATCTACTTTTTCATATTTTGCTAATAAATTATGATGATGATTCCCAAAATTGTCGATTTCTCCGACAGATAGAAATCATACCCTAAGAAATGCACGCCATCAATATCACTGGTTTGATTGAGAAACGATTGTACTTTTTCTCGGAGACTTAAAGATTCCTGTTTTTCTAATTTTTTATCCTTAACGTTGCCCCAGTGTTGGTTTAAATATGTTTCTAACTGCGCTGGGTCCACATTTAGCCAACTATTGGTATCTGCAGGACTCAGCGTACTCTCATCTTGAGCTATGTACAGAAAATATACTTCATTATAATTAAATGTGTATTTAACAGTTTGGAAATTATTTGCATACTACTTTTTAAAATAGTATAAATATTTATATACTACTAATTCATCTGTATGCTACTTTTTAGAAATCATTTAAATATGTAAATAAATTACCATGCATTTCAATGTCATTCGTCTGTATGTTCTCCCATGCTTCTAAGACTTTTTGAGCATCGCTTTCGTACAAATTCGTTAGATTATCAAATAAAGTAGCATGCTTCAAGAAATATTCTTTCGCCGTAGATAGTAGCTTATCATGTTCCTGACTACCTTCCAACAGATCTCTAAAATAACCGTTCGCTTCTAAACGAGCTAAGTAAGCGTTGAAAGCTGATTCATTCAGCTTTAATTTTTCAGCATCGTCGGGAACGTCCGACTGTTCTTTGATACGTTTTCTACGCTCTTCATTGGCCCGAGCTACTAACATCTCTAAGCCGCATGCTATTTTAACTCCGAGAACATGAGCATTGTATTTTGAGCAAGTTGCAGGTGGTATGTTCCAACCTGTTCTTGGATCACCAGTATAACGACAGTGCGTCGCCATCGCGTACAAACACTTAGTCATTTTAACATTGACCATGGTTCGTTGTTCGGGAGGGAAATATCTCATGGCACGACAAACCTACAATACATTGTAATAACTAATATGATGTACAAAATCGACAAATATGATGTACAAAATCGGAGATCCTTAAGTATTCTAAAAGATTTTGAGAGATGAATCCTTAAACTCATATCCCGAATTAAATTTTAATCCATTTTTATACTGAATTAAATATGAGGAATTACTTTACAAATTTTTTAGAACACTTAAGAACCACCTTGTGTACGTAAAAAATCAAATTAATTCTATTGTACTTTGCGTTCGAGTGGATCCGAATGGCAGATAGTTCTAATCGCTAGAGCTATGAGTCTTGGTTCTAGACGAAGTATAGAGGCAGCCTTCTCTGGAAGGAAGGCCCGGGCCTTGTGCTTCCTCTTCTGAATCTCATCAGGATAAATGCCAATTCGCTTTTGTAATACAAGCTGCACCTTCTCGGACATCTTAGAGATATGTGGCTTGCCGTTTATGTTATTTAATAAATTGGGAAACGACGTTCCCCTTTCTCTAATAACATGAATATCACCGTTATGAATGAACACACGATCCTGGCACGTTTCAGGGCTGGCCCAGAGTGGCAGGACATGGGCACCTTCTATCAGAAGAAACTCTCCGTCCGAATCTACCACTCTAGCGATCAATCCGTCAAAGACTTTGGTGAGCCTAAATATTAGAAACACCGTCAACCATTCATCCCCTATATCCTCATCAAAACGCTGAATTGCATAAATGTGAGGTAAGGTGTGGTAATCTGGCAAAAAAATGATTAATTATTCTTATTGGCTAGTTGATTATCTTAAGGAATAAAACTGCAACAAGTGGAAATAAAAATATCCACCTTCCTCCACCGCTGATCCCTCGAGAGTTCGATTCAGCAGCATCGCCTGCTTGGTTCTAGGACGGAAATTTAAGCTGTCACTATGCCAGATATGATCGCCGACGAACGAGGCGATTTCCTCGTTGTACTTGGCGATCTCCTCGCTCAATCTCGCCTCCGTCACCGCATCCGGGTCGGATGCGTAGCAGAATTTGGGATAGAGGAAACACTCGATGGTATCCTCCACCTTGATCTTGTGCGTGAACATTGCATTTGCCATTTTCTGGCGTCGCATTTAAAATCCCAAAAATCGTATTCCCTCCCGTCGAGTGCGCAAGCCTACGTCACCGCGTTCACCGGTTCAGTTTGGAACAGACGCGGGATTGTCTCACAGCGCTCGGCTGCCATGGGCGTTCCTCGTGGATGACCGCATAGACCGATAAAAAGCGTGACTGAAGTTGTTTACTGCATTATTTAAGACACGAACCATAACCTATGTGGGACCGCCTGACCGCCATCGAATCGACGCAGCTCCAGGGCACGCGCGCTGTGACGCATGAGCCCTAACCCTAACCTAACCTCCGCGCGATCTAACCTCCGCCATCGCGCTTAATCATTCAAGGGATGCTGTCTGACATTGTCTGACGCGGTGGTCGCGTTGTAGTGCTCGCGTTTGGTGTATTCGTGCGAATTACATGTAATTACGTGCGATGGGGCGCGACGCAGAGCGTAAAAGTGGAGACGCACGTTTGGTTCTCCGCTGAGGGAGACGGCGGAAGTGGATAATTCTCACCGATGAGATCGTCGTCATAACGAGACAGTCATTTAGTCTCTGATGGACCCGGCTTCCTCGATCGCATGCCGTAATCGACGGTAATCGCAAGCGAGCCTCGAAAAATAATGGCGATCATCAGGAACCACCCAGGCGGTCGATCGTCGAGCTGCCTACGCAAGTACCGGCTGATCTTTGCCTTTGGCATAACTGTGCTATGCGTCCAGGTCTACCTACACACATTCTTTGGTCTGGATAATGACAAGGGCAAGTCCAGCCGGTTATCGTCTGGAGAGGTAAGCCTTATCTCCTGAAAGACAGTAAGTTTGTTTCTTATTGCAACATTAGATTGCTTTAAAACAAAATTTTCTTTTTGCTTTTACCAAGTATTCAGCAAACAAGAATGGATTGAAATGAATTGAAATGGATTCAGATTTTCAGAAATATTCACGAATATTAAAATGAATGCTTATAAATTTTGCATTGCAATTACATTGATGCAAATACATTTTTATTTATTTATAGAAATTACATGAAGCATATCTCTATGCCTTTCAATTTAAAAATAATATTAGTTTTTTCTATGCATTGTGAATACTGTTCAATTCAAAATTTTGAATAAAAAATACAGTTTTCAATTGCATCTAATTGAATCTAATTGAATCCAATTAAATCCAAAAAAAAGTATTCGTTATTTAAAATATGCATTCGGATAGAAAAAAATTTCAATCCATTTTAATCCATTCTCGTTTGCTGGGTATCAATTACATATACCTATTTCAATTTAATATACAAAAAGTATATGTTAATTTAAACAAATAGAAAGTATATGTTAACTAAAAAAATAGACCGAATAATGATAGAAATAATAATAGAATACCTAATATAGAAGAATGCTAAAATGCTTTCTTATATAACACTGAATATTATAATACATAGAATATTTATAAATTTATTATAATGATACTCTCTGGCAAATTGCAGGGTGGTTCTTCTCAACCAGAGGAGGATGAAGGCCTGCCAAAAGGTTTACGTCAACTGAAACTTCCACCCGACAAGCAGACAAACACAAACAAACAAACTCAGCTACAATCCCAGCTAAGAAATCGCACCGCCAAAATAAAGCTAGATCGCAAGTCATTGAACTTCACACCTGTGTGTGAAGTTACGGTCCGGGAGGCGGTGAGCGCCATAACGCGTGCTCAGAATCAAGCATGCAAGCAACGCATTGTCAATGTGACGTGCCTTAGCCAGCAGGGTTTGTTGTACCCGGAAAGAGTACAATCTTTGTGTCCCCATTCTCCAGGTTTTACAGGCATACCGATCAACTTGGGCTGCTTCAAAGACGACAAAACGTTGAGAGCACTTTCCGGTTATTATCACGTCTTCAAAGGGATCAATACGCCCGAGCGTTGCGCTTATATGTGTCTTCAATCAGGATTTCCATACGCTGGTACAGAGTACTCGTTAGTATCTTAGTCAATATCTATAATTGATATACAGAATGACAAAAAAGTTTGACCACAAAACATTTTATCACATTTTGTGTTTATCTAAATATTACTTATGTAACAATCTGATATTATTAATATTAAGACGTCATTTGGATGTTTACTAAAATGAGACTAATATTAGCTTGCTACTTGGATAGTAATTTAAAAAATACTACATATAATTCAAAAAATTAACTCTGAAGTACTAGTTACATCTTATTAAAAGAAAAAAAATACTAAAAGATTTTTAAAAGGAATATTAGAAAGATTTTTTTTAGCTGCTTGGGAGAATTTATCTGTAGAATGTATGGTCCTGAAATGCCTTAAAGATTGTTTCAAAAAGTTAAAGGTATCTATTTTAAATGTTAATTATTTTTGTTATTTATAATAATGAGCTATAACTAACATTCCAAGGTTAGTGTTTTGGTATATATATGTTACTAATGTCAGTTGCTAAACAAAAAACTTTAGCCAAATCTTTTTTGTCATTCTGTATATATGAATATGCTGTGCAGCCTTTTTGAAATACCATTTGATTTTAGGGTAGAATGTTTTTGTGGAATGGAAGAACCATTACAGACGAAACGTTTACCAGATTCCAGCTGCAATATGAAGTGTTCCGGTAATCCAAAACAGACATGTGGTGGTTATTTAACTATTAATATATATTGGACTGGAATTCAGAGTATGTGAATGCAAGTATAAAATGTAGACATCTATAATATTATTAAAGAGCAATTTTTGTCTCGACAGAATTTAAACCTCAAGAGGCAAGAAATTCGAGTTTAAAAAATGAAATCGAACAACCTGTACGAATAGCTTATCTGCTGACGGTGAACGGTAGGGCGAGTCGGCAAGTGAAACGACTTATCAGTATTTTATATCATCCCTCGCATTTATTTTATATTCATGTTGATGCGGTAAGTTTAATACTGTAAAAAGAAGAATATTATTTTAATTTTAATTTAGATAAGAAATAAAAATAATTTGTTTACATCATTGTGATCAAATGAAACACAAATTTTTTAATTACAATTATCACAATTTATTATATATTTCCATTTAAACTTTTTCTTTAAATTTAAAAACAGTGTTTTTCAAAATTGTTTCTATTATAAACTTATTATACGAATGTAACAGATAAATAGATCAATATTGTATCAAATTGTATTTTTTCAGAGGCAGGATTATTTATATCGTGAAATGTTGGAATTGGAAAAATTGTGTAAATTAAACAATATCAAAGTGGCAAGAGGGGAAGGTCTGCGACACGCGAGTATTTGGGGTGGTGCGAGTCTTTTGACGACATTCTTGAAGTCGGCGCAACAGATGCTCGCCTATCATCAACACTGGGATTTTCTCGTAAATCTATCGGAATCCGACTTCCCTTTGAAAAGCAATAATCAGCTGATCGAATTTCTCAGTTGGAACAAGGGTATGAACTTTGCGAAGTCGCATGGAAGGGAAGTCCAGCGTTTTATAGCTAAACAAGGTTTAGATAAGACTTTTGTCGAATGTGAAGCACGCATGTGGCGAATCGGTGATCGAAAATTACCAGATGGTATGTTAAAATTTTTGTATAAATTTTTTAATTTTATTGTTTATAAATTTTTATTTCATATTTACGCTCATATAGTATTTTTATCGATAGCTTGTACACATTTTTTTACTAAGTATTTTTTGAGCACTGTTTGATAAATTCATTTACATTTAAGTCATAAGATACATAAAGTCTGTATCATCATGTGGATCTGATCTTTAAAAGTATTCCATTATTCGATATATGCATTACTACATGCTTACATACATAAATTAGAAATTTTTTAAAGATAGATAAACGATTATAAACATTGTCCTTAGAATTGTTTAGGATTATCTGTTTTGAATTTTTCAAGCATCAAAGAGTGTTCCAGTGTTAATAAAGATTTTACTTGATGCTACAAATGCTTTGAAGTATTCTTTAATTGGTTCATTAATAAATAAAAATTATCTCTTCTAGTTGGTTAATTGAATGCTTCGAAGTATTTAATTGACCAACAGTAACGTTAAATGGATTGTACCTGCAATTCAATGTCTAGTATATTGAAAAATTATTTCTTAAAATAAACAGCATCGATATAAACCTACCTGCATATGTGTATGTACGTGTATGTAATTATACAATATTTTATTAATTTTACAGGTATTCAAGTCGATGGTGGTAGCGACTGGTTTGCTCTGAGTCGAGACTTTGTCGAGTACGTCGCCAGTCCAAATCCTGATCAGCTGGTATCCAATCTTTTAAAACTATTCAAATATACCTTGCTGCCAGCTGAGTCATTCTTTCACACGGTCATAAGAAACTCACGGTTCTGCAATACTTACATAGACAATAATCTGCACATGACTAATTGGAAGAGGAAGTTAGGTTGCAAGTGTCAGTACAAGGCCGTGGTGGATTGGTGCGGATGCAGTCCGAACGATTTTAAACTCGAGGATTTTAATCGGCTACGAAACACGGCGGATCGCAATATATTCTTTGCCCGTAAATTCGAACCTGTTATCGATTATAGAATTATAGACCGCGTGGAAGAATGGCTGTATCCCGATCGAGTGAACAAAACGACTAGATCGCGAGGCTACGATATGTATTGGCAAAGTCTGTATCATCATGCGGATCTGAGTCCACTACCGGATGATGCATTGCTAACGCTCTCGTATTCCTTGGCAAGATTGGTTTACCGCAAACTGAACATAGATCACAAAAATATTCGCTTGCTGGAAAATACTGCATACTTTCGCGAGAATCGTTTCGCTGGTATATTAATTCTGGCAGAGAGTAAAAAGGAATTCTCTGATGTATCCGCACTGCCTGACAGTCGTACGAGACGTGTGGAGGTTTTGATCTCTATGCGACACAATTTTTCTGCTAGTAGATTATGGTCGGGAAAGATACGAAGTCTCTCTGTTAGCACGGATTACGATCAAAAGGAACAGACATTTAGAAACTTGATGGGTAGTATAGGGCCGTATTCGACTCCGGTCTTGGCCTATGAGTTTGACGCGAGTGTTACAATACCGCAGAATGTATCAATCCTATGGATTGATCCGCACGGCCGCCTCGCCGACGTGAATCATATACTACTCGAAGAAATGACCTTGGTAATTATCATATGCAACACCAAACGTTTTTCTTACAGTTGGAATTTAAAAAATTTTTTTCCCTCTTATTTCATAATTAGGTCTTGTGTAACTTCATGAGTAGAACTACTGTTCTCTTTTCAGCTAAACTTCTTGCATAGTTCATTTTTCTTCTTTTTCTCTTCACGTTGGAGAAAAAAGAGAAAAAATGAACAGTGTAAGAAGTTCT